>NC_065447.1:227031564-227695715 GCF_917563875.1 Diabrotica virgifera virgifera
ATATCCATACCAGTGTGAATTTTACTACACGTAATTGGGCGTGTAAAGACAGAAAAAATAGGGATACCCGTAAAATATTTGCGAATTATGTACCGATGGCCTTAAATAACACGATCATCGCCGCGGTCAAACAACTATACAATAAAGCCACATCAAAAATCAAACTAAACAACACCTTATCAGAAGAATTTTCAGTACCAAAAGGATAACGACAAGGATGCTGCCTCTCCCTATACTATTTAAGATCTATTTAAATGAAGCACTAAAACACTGGAGAAGATCTTGTTCAGGGATGGGAATTCAACTTGACGATGACACGACATTGTATACTCTACATTTCGCGGACGAACAAGTCGTAGTAGCAGCGGATAAGGAAGATTTAGAATTCATGACAAGACAATTATTTCAAACATATGAAGAGTGGGGCCTTTCTGTAAATAGAAACAAAACGCAATACTTATGCATCGGGACTGAAGTAGAAGATCTAATAGTTAACGAACAAGAAACAATCTAGAACTGTGAGGAATATGTATATTTGGGAACAACAATCAACAAGAGTGGGCGCACCAAAAAGAGATAGAGCAAAGGATCGTGAAAGGAAAAAGGGTGATTGGATGCCTAAACCCGATGCTATGGTCAAAAGAACTATCTAATCAAAGAAAACATCTTATCTTTAACTCCATCTTTAAAAGTATAGTGGTCTATCCCTGGAATCCCTGGAACGACGCCTACTTGCATTCAAAATTGACTTCTGGAGAAAATCCGCTAGAAAATCAAGGCTTGAAAGAACACAAAATGACCAAATCAGAAACATAATGGAAGTCAAGTCAACCATCATAGACGAAATTCAAAGGAGACAACTGATCTGGTATGGTCATGTAGAAAGAATGGACGACGACAGACTGCCAAAACAAATTCTAAAATGGACGCCAAGGGCAAGAAGGAAGAGAGGAAGGCCGAAACAACCATGGCTAGTCTGCATTCAGAAGGCAATGTCGGAAAGAGATCTTCACCTTGGCGATAGCCCAATAAATGACCATTTTGGAGTGTAATTTCCAGGGGCAACTCCGAATTGCATGAAAATTTGGATTTAGGTTCTACTTACCCTCCACTTCAAAGTTGAATTTATGCCGCTAGTTGCTTTTACTTGGGGGGTGACATTTACCCCTTCTTGGGGGATGAAAAAGTGTGTATAAAATAAGGCCGGAAATGGGTAAATTGACTTATTTTAAGCACCTTTTGTTCTATAAAATTTTTTACGTAAGTCAATACTTTTCGAGTTATTCGCGATTTAAAATGTTGATTTTTCGACAAAAAAACTACGTTTTCAGACCGTTTTTCCCAAATAACTCAAAAAGTAAATATTTTACGAAAAAATATTTTTAGCAAAAGTGTAGCCTATGAAAAAACAAAAAAAATGGTGTACCAGTAAAGTCTACAAATTGAGTAGAAGCAAAGTTGTAGCTCATGAAAAATACGTTCTTATTCGTCTAATTCCAAATCGAATAATTCAACGCGAAATCACCGAAGAAAGAAGCGTTTTTCGGAAAAACCTTATTGACATTTTTGAAGCATCGAAAACGGCTTACTATTTGTTTTTTACAAAAGTTTATAGCATCAAAAATAAACGAGTTACACTGAAAAAAAGTTGGCCCCTTTTTTTGGTCAAAAAAATCGTGAAAACCTCCCTCTATTTAGCACCCTAAATGAAATTGGTCGTTTGGCTTTACCATTTAATGTATCGGTACATTGAATCAATGTATCGGTACATTGAATGAATGGATCGGTACATTGAATCAATGTATCGATACATTAATCGGTACATTAATGTATCGTCGTCATGGAAACCAAGATCGTCGTCATGGTAACCAATTATATTGAAAGTTTGGCTTTGACAACCTTGTCCAAGAACTAATTTGTGTATTTTCACTCCTAAATAAAAATAAAATTGATATAACTATATTTGTTGTGGCTTTTTTCCAAACGTACGGCTCTAGAAAAAATATTGTTCCTAACTCATGCGGAAAGTGTCTTCCCCGTGTCTTCGACTGCTTGCCCAAACTCCGCTTTCGCGTCGTTCGGGTCAACGGCAGTCTCGTGCGGGAAACTATCACTTTCCGCACTAGTTAGGAAAATAACTATTTATTCTACGGTTAATTCGCCTAATTTCGCCTTTTTTCAGTACCAAGTACCAGTTTTTTAGATACCAAATTCGTTTTTCATTATAATTACCTTTTAGAAAATTATTGTCATAAATATATTATAGTGTTATTTTCTCATTTAGTTACCTCCGTGTCTGTGCATTCCTAAATCGATATTCTACCACAGTAATATACCTCAATTCTCTATCGCAGGCTCTAAACTCATTTGCAATACCGATATTGTTTGAGATCTACTTCAAATATGAGAAGATTTCCATTGAATGCTTATATGAAATAATAGACCTCTATGTATACTCAAATTATTAATTCGGTAAATAATTGACATGCTTAATTTATAAAGTATGCATTTTAATGAGTTGTTATGTGATTAAAATTTACTAACTATGTTAATTAATATTGATTCATGGCTTTAACCTGGTGTTTATTTAACTCAGTAATACTACAATGAAGCTAAAATTTCATTTTAGAGGCTATATAAATGTTCCATTTCTGTATCTAATACAAAATATGAAGGTGTAAAAAGGTAAAAAGGTCAGCAAGCAAATCTTTTTGTCTATTTTATATATTTTGAAAAGGCGTTCGACCGGGTACTGCACAGGATCTTGATAACAAGATTGAACGACATCGGAATCGACAAAAGAGATTCTCAAATTATAGAGTAAAAATATTTATTGGAATTAGAGAGCAATCATAAATACCAGTCGTAATACGTCAAGGTCAATTGAAATACAACGCGGTATCAGATATTGTTGTGTGCTATCACCGATATTGTTAACGTCTACTCGAAGGTAATATTTGCGAACGCTTTTGCGCACTCTTCAGGATAAACGGAAGAGAGTAAATAACATCCGCTATGCAGACGATACTGTTTTAATGACTGATTTGGACCATAGTCTCCGGATGCTGTTAAATAGGGTCACTGAGAATTGTGAAATAATGGGGATGAAGATCAGCACTTCAAAAACCAAAGTTACGAAAATATTAAAGAACAAAAAATGTATAAACATTTTCAATTTCTAAAATGTATAAACATTTTCAATTTCTTTGCAATCCGAAAATGCAGTCGCATTATGCTCCAGTCAAATCGGATAGTGCAGGAAGAGTCTATACCGGCTTCGGGTATTCTTGTATCCTCATCAGTAGTCCCATATCCTCTTCTCTCCAATTCAACTAGGTACTTCGTTTTGGGCCGTTCCGAATTGCAAAGAAAGAAATGCCGCGGATATCCTAGAGACATCTACCGAGAAACAAAATAAGTTATCAATAAAGTAGCACAGAAAACGACAATAAATATCGTTCGCATACCACCATATTGACAGGAGGTGGAACTTTCTCTGGTTACTACCCCCCGTGATTTTCAAAAATTATAAATCATACGGGTGTCGAGACGAAATTACCCTTGAAATAGGTATAAGTGAATCACCAACAGCTTGAATACGTTTCTCTCTCTTATCGTTTCCCCGTTACTGAGGATAGTGATTTCTTCAAATATTCCTAACAATGTTTCTCCATTGGTCTCTATCTTCAGCTGCTCTAAGAGCTTCGCAGAATGAGTTTCCAGCTAAATTATTTATTTGGTCGGACCATCTTGTTTGTGATCGTCCTCTTGATCTTCTCCCCGGAACGTTTACAGAAACAATTAATATCTCCAAACTGTCGTCACCTCTGCGAACCACGTGACCAAAGAATTGCAGAATTCGTTGCAGACATATTGTGGACAGCCTGAATACGTAGAGCAAGACAAATATGTTGGCTGCCGGTTCAACAATCGACACGATCATCAACAAGAATTAAGAGCGAGTATAGTGGTCGCCCGACAAGGCTTTATCAAAATGAAAAGCTTATCTTCTAGCAATAGCGTTAATATCAGTATTTTTCTACGGCACTACAGCCCAAATTGAGCCTTGGCCTCCTTTATTTTTTGCCTCCACCCTTGCTTGTCTGTGGCTGCTCTTCTCCATATACGGACTCTTAAAAGGGCTTGTGCGTCGCTAATATCAGTCTGAGATGTATTTTTCTGCATTGCTTTGTATGGTCAATACTATTGTGTAGAACGGAGGCCTGGACGCTCAACATACCGCTGATGAACAAGGTAGAAGCCTTCGAACTATGGCTTTATAGAAGAATCTTGAAAATACCTTGGACAACCCACACCACCAACGAAAATGTTCTGACAATAGTATATAAAGATAGGGAGTTGCTAAAGATTATCAAAATTAGAAAAGTTAGCTACCTGGGACATATATTTAGTCCAGGGTGCATCTGTTTTGAGATGACCATTCAGAGGTGAATCATATTCTTTTGCAGAAATTAATGGAAAATACTCATATATTAATAATTGAGTTATCCTCCCACTCAAAAAGGTCCGGAACATTGTTTAACCCTGGAAGCTCACACTTGGGTGTGAGATACCCATCGCGACACTTAACTGAATGTAACTTGCGCAGCTGCATTTCAATGGTAATGCTACTTTATGTAAATTCAGTCTCTAGTCTGCCAAGGACGGGTATGTAGTTGCGGTCTCATTTGAGCAATATTTCCAATCACGACAATTTATTGAATACAGGCTAGGGTATGTAGCACTATGTGTGAGGTTTGCGATCAAGTGTGCGTTCAAGTTAATGACCTAACAACACAACATCCCACAAATTTAGTAAAACAAACTAGGTGTTTGTGCAAAGGCCAAGATAGAAAAGCAAAGCGTGCATGCTCGGCTTGCTATAAAGCATAATGCCTGGAGCATAGATCCACACTGTCTTATGAATGTAGTTACTAAAATGAGTGAAACTGAAATACCTGGCTAAGAATGAATACGAGTTCTATAATCAAAAGGTGTTATATTTTAGTTAGAAAGACCACTTTGTTGTTAAATTAAATTAAAATATTTTGAATTATGTTTTCAGTTTTTTATAAAATATTTTTTAATTATTTTTAGGTATTTTTAATATTTTTTTTTTGTGTTACTGCAATTAAGAGAGAGAAAATAAAATTATTGATTTCATTATTCGTATGTATTCAATAGTGATTAGAGAGTCTCATGAAATCATAAAATATTTACTTTTTTTTTATTTCTTTACAAAAGATCATTGGGTATCTGACACCCATGTGTGCTGCTAAATATCATTTGCAATGATCATTTAAAAAAAATAGGTGTGATCTTCCAGGGTTAAATAATCAAAATATCAAAAAATGAAAGAAAAATTCGATTTTTTTCTTGGTTTTTTGATTATAACTTTCGAGAAAAGTTGTATTAACATAAAAGTTGCGTAATTAAATTTCCTACAATATAGGATTAGTTAAATTTTTTTAAATTCTCACCCTTCGTTGCAAAATAGCAATAATTGCGAAAAAACTATAAAAAACAAGTATTGGCATTTTCCATTTTTCAACCATTTATGCTTCATTTAGGACCTTTGTATTTCACCCAAAAAAACTTTATGATATAGTAAAACAATACTGTAAATTTCGTCCAGACCGGCTCAAAATTTGCAAAATAAATTTTGCAATCCAGCTTTCGCAAAAAGAATTCATTTTTTCAAAATGTTGCAGGACTGCAAATAAAGCATATAGCAAGTTGAAATATTTTTCCATATAGAAGAATACTGTACCTTTCATTTGCAATTTGCAAAATTAAAATCGGTTAACTACCACGGCGGCGGCGTCAGGATTTTTTAAATAAACATTAATTTTTGGTGCTACGCGCAGGACAGCGGTGTCCGATTCACACAAGTTGATTTCCACAAAATTTCTTCCAACTTTTATCTAATATATGTATTATTATTTTACTCTATATTTTGTTGTATTTTAATATTTTAATTCCACAAAAATCAAACTAATTTAATTATTGTTTGTGAAATATTGTTTAAACAATTGCATATGTTTAAAAATAATAAACTTTATTCTCTACGTTAAAATATATGAACAAAGAAAGTTTTTGCTAAAAAAAGTGTTATTTAAAATGACAGAGTATGTGTTTTTATTTTGCAATAAACAAATTTATTTATTTATATCGAAATGAAATAAAAACTAAAATGTATCAATCATTATCACAGGTCATTGGAATGCCCAATCAGAGCAAACTAGCCGCTGTCCTGGGCGTAGCACCAATAATTAATGTTTATTTAAAAAATTCCTGACGCCGTGATAGTTAATCGATTTTAATTTTACAAGTTGCCAATGAAAGGTACAGTCACTTCTATACGCAAAAAAATTTCAACTTGCTATCTGCTTTATTCTCAGTCCTGCAACATTTTGAAAAAGTGATTTTTTTGCGAAAGCTGGATTGCAAAATTTATTTTGCAAAATATATTGAACCGATCTTAATGAAATTTACAATATGGGTTTACTATATCATATAGTTTTCCTGGGTAAAATATGAAGGTCCTAGGTGTAGCATAAATTGTTGAAAAACGTAAAATGCGAATACTTGTTTTTTTATGATTTTTTCGAAATTATTGCTATTTTGCAACAAAGGTGACTGACTATCTTTTAAATTTTTAACCTATTCTGTATTGTAAGAAATTTAATTATGCAACTTTTATGTCAGTACAACTTTTATCGAAAATGAATACTTTCAAAGTTATAATCAAACAACGAAGAAAAAAATCGAATTTTTCCTTCACTTTTTGACATTTTGATTATTTAAACAATGTTCGGGGCCTTTTTGAGTGGGAGGATAACTCAAATATTATTATTTGAGTTATTTTCAAGCAATTTCTGCAAAAAAATTTGAGTCACCTCTCAACGTCCAAATGTACTAATTTCTTTACAGATGCGCCCTGGTCTATATGTCCAATTCGAAACATTTTGAGTTACGACACTATTGTATTATTAGTGCGATATTATTTATCATCATCAGTCAGCACTGATCTGTTTTGCTCGTGACCAAACATCTCGTAACGCGACAATTCGTAACCGGACGGGTGGTAACGGACAACTCGTAACGACGACAGTTCGTAACTGCGACACTTCGTAACGGCGACAGTTCGTAATAAATTCGTAACGGACAATCCGTAACGTCAAAATTGAATTATTCTGTTTATTTTTGTTAACGTGAAAACTAACTGTTATTACAGTTATAATTGAAATTATGACCAATTTAACGATCAGTACCGGGATAAACATTTTATATTTCGTGTTTCAGAATATATTAAAAATCTTTAGACATAAACAAATATTTAAATACATACAAACTTTTAACAATATTTTTTAAAAGTTTATCCCCTTATTGTTCCTTAAATATACATATACCTAGAGTCTAGGTCCTAGACAAAGGAATAATGAAGTAATTCATGAAATCTTTAAGCCGACAGCCGATACTGATTTGTTAAATTGATAAACATAATTTCATTTATAACTGTAATAACAGTTAGTTTCCACGTTAACAAAAATAAACAGAATAATTCAATTTGGACGTTAGGAATTGTCCGTTACGAATTTGTATACTTACGAACTGTCGCCGTTAGGAAGTGTCGCCGTTACAAACTGTCGCTGTTACGAATTGTCCGTTACCATTTATCCGGTTACGAACTGTTGCATTACGATTATGTCATGGAACCGTTTTGGTATTTTTCTACGTGTTTTGTGTTAATTCTATTGGGCTAAGGTTTAAAAGTAGTTTTAGAATATTTAGTTTTTAGTACTGAAATTATGGTAGATTCTCTCCATGCTGACTAAAATTTCTGTTCTCTCTAATTAGGATTAAATAGTTTTAGTATTGAATAATAGTTTAAATTGTGTGCATTTTCAGGTAAATGTTTAGCAACAAATAGAATATTATTTGGATTCTAGTCTCTTTATATGTATCTTGGTAATCTTGGTAATCTTTTTATATACAGTGCATTCGTAAAGTGTGGAAACGGTCTATTACCTCATGACTTAATTATTTTCAGAATTAAAGCTCTGGCAGGTCGATTTTTATTTTTAAATTATGATTTTTTGACGTATATCGTATAATAGTGACGTCATCGATTTGGGCGTGATCATAATATTAACATCGATGATTTTTTTAAATGGGAATAAGGGTCGTGCCTTGGCTCATTTGAAAGGTGATTCAATTCTCTATTCAGTAATATAAACATTAACGTCATTATTTATACCGGGTGGCCAAAAAATATCATTTTTGAATTAAATTAATTGCCGCAAAAAAAGAATATGTTCTGAAGAAGAATATGTTCAAACTGCCAAGAGTTGTATCTGTTGTTTGTTCAGGTGTGTGGCTATTTGACATTTAATTTAAGCGAAAATCCATGTTTAATTGTCAAATAAACATTTTTTTTCTCTTTTCTGACAGCAGCAAAATGTATTTTGGGTTAAATAAATTACATAATAAATATATTCTTTTTTTCCGGCAATTAATTTAATTCAAAAATTATTTTTTGGCAACCCTTTATAAATATTGATCTTAATGTTTATATTATTGAATAGAGAATTATATAACCTTTGAAATGAGCTACCACACGATCCCTATTCCCATTTAAAAAAATCATCGATGACATCATCATGCCGAAATCGATGACGTCACTATTATGGAATATACGTCAAAAAATCATAATTTAAAAATAAAATTCGACCTGTCAGAGCTTTAACTCTAAAAATATTTAAGTCATGAGATAATACACCGTTGAGATAATGCACAGTATATAAAAAAGGTATTTTCCAACAGGTTTAGTTAAAATTGACAAATTATATGTTTCAGATATTTATAATTATTTTTTTTTTGCTTTTTCCCATTATAAGTTCGCCGTTTTCGTCCTACATAGCACTCTATTCTACCAGTCACCTTCTTTGACGTTTCTATCTATCCTAGCATTTCTTACCAGCAGGACCGCCTCTACAGTATTCGCCGCCCGTGTGCAACTTAATATTTGCCGCCCCTCCTCCAACACTTTAGTCGTTTCAACATAGGTAGGGGAGTGGGGGGCTAGTTGTAACAATTTTTATAAAATCAAATGTATCTTGACAGCGATTTTCCCAATTATCACTAATTAAACACTAAACGCTAGTTTAGTGTTTCTCCACTTTACGTTTATGTTTTTTTTGGGCACTCCTTATAAATAATTATTTTACATAAATATTTATATTAGTGAGTAGAGCATTGAATAACCTTTCGAATGAGATATCACACAACCCCTATTGACATTTAAAAAATCATCGATTACGTCATCACGCCCAGATGGATGACGTCACTAGTATGATATATATGTAAAAAAATTATAATTTAAAGATAAAAATCGACCGTTTCCGGATTTATCTCCAGAGTTGCCCATTCTCGAAAAAATGAATTTATTCCAACTCAAACGTCCGCATCTTATATTACAAACAAAATCGTTTATCAAAAGCATGTCTAAAATCATCAAATTCTCAACTGAACTGAGACTGAAGTATAACCCA
The DNA here is from genome assembly GCF_917563875.1 of Diabrotica virgifera virgifera. Classification (NCBI taxonomy): domain Eukaryota; kingdom Metazoa; phylum Arthropoda; class Insecta; order Coleoptera; family Chrysomelidae; genus Diabrotica; species Diabrotica virgifera. The sequence continues at coordinate 227,041,119 of NC_065447.1, forward strand.
TACATAAGCATAAAGGAACAATATTATAACAGAGGAACCATCCTGTAATAAAAAATATTTTTTTAAACCATCGAGTAATAAAAAACTTAACAAACACTTATATAAATTCTCGGAAAGTACCCTATTGTCGTATCGGACTCGCTTACATAACAAATTATAAATGTTCAGAATTTGAAAAAGTCGCTAATGGACCACGTAGATAAAAAAATCTTAAAGTCCGAAAGCGCCAGCCACTTTGAATTAAAAAGCATTCCCTGAACTACTTTATGACTACAGTTGCAAAAGGAAGTTCATATAATAAATAACTGGTATTTTTGTTTAGATTGTTTGGAATATTAGAGTCTATAGAATTATCTGAATCATTACTATTTCATTTTTCGTATTTATTTTCGTTTTAAAAAAAGTATTATCATCAGTGTCCTGCTTTTGGCCGCCCCTATAATCGGCCGCCCGTGTGCGATGCACACTTTGCACACATAGTAGCGGCGGCCCTGCTTACCAGTGCCGGCGATAACGGGCCTGCAAGGGATGCACTGCAAGGGATGCACTGCAGGCGGGCGCCCCTGTTTGGGGGCGCCAAAATGAGCTTTTTTCTACTGATTTTATACAAAATACTAATTTAAAAAGGGCGCCTGTGCTAGTTTTATAGACGGGCACCTTATACCCCAGCACCTGGACTGTTTCTTAAGTACGTTTTCCATCTTGTAGCAGGTCTTGCTTTCAGTATTCTTCATCTTCATCCCAGTCCAATATTCTCTTCAGCCACATGTGCTCTAGCATTCTTTGTACATGCCCGTGTCACTGAAGGTCTGCTTTCCAGCTTTTTTGTAATTGAGCATTCTACTTCCATTCCGTTCCACACTTTCTCTGTTCTTATTCTATCTATCCTATCTGGTGATTTGTTAGCATCTTCTCATAAAGTCCAGTTCAACTGTCCTTACTTTATTTCGTAATGATATTGTCATTGGTCATATTTCCGCTCCGTATATGGCAATATTTATAACTATGCTCTAAAAGATCCTTAATTTGTGTTCTTTTATTATGGTGTTGTTTCATATTACTCTATGGAGTGCTTTCATACTTTCATGGTTTGTTTTTCCCGTCCTATTTTCATGTCTATATCTTTCATACAAGTAACATCCCGGCTTATAATTGAGCTTTGATTAATACAATAATTAATTTTAATTTATGTCTTTGTTTAATTTTATGTAAATAATAATAGTAGGGGAGGAAAGTATGCTAAATGTGCACTCACTCGAGCGCTTTGGGGACCTATTGCGTTGTGAAGAGCAGGTCCTAAAACCAAAATAAGTTAAATAAAGTTTTCCATTTTAGTGGGGACTTTCCATTTTTAAATTAGTTTTCCATTTCCAACAATTGTTTTTTCCGATTATTCTTGGTGTGCAAGTACTTGGAGGGGATACGAGAAACGATCGTGCGCGAATAGCGGAGAAATCTTGTAACTTTCTTAAATAATCCATATTGTCAATTTAAATGGTCAAATTGACGTATATTTCATATCTACTGTCATTGAAGAAGAAAAATTATATGTTGCTCACAATATTGATATGATATGAAATTATTATATAAAAGTATATTATTTAATTAATTGTATTTTGCTTGCAGTACTGCATTTTAATAACTAATTTTATTTACTACATACAATTGTTTACCACCCTCCGTTACTCGCACACGGTGTATGAGACCGGGCCTCTAAATAACTGCCTGTAACTCTGATTGTAGAGCATATTTTCAATTGCTGCTGCATATACCTCTTCAGTCATCAGTCAACTGTGTGTGAAGTCCACGTGCAGTGTAAAAAAGAGTATGGTACTTTTATTATTAGGCAAGACCTATTAATTAGTCAGGTAATTAAAAGTAGTAAGTTTTAATTAGTCAGGTAATTTAAGGTCTTTTTCTTATTTTTAATGTTTATATATTTGTTTATTTATATTTAGATATGGATTACGAAAAGGAGAAGCAAAGATTATTAAAATTATTTGAGGAAGTATCGACTGACGAGAAAACGTATGAAGATGATGATTAACAAAATTACTTTTTGTTAAAGTAATATAATGTTGACACAAACGCATATTTACACAATTATATGATCATATATTCATTAAATAATGTAATTGTACACAATCTTGCAAAAAAAATTTTTTTCAAATATTGCTGACTTATATTTTTGCAATTCTGCACCGTGCGCGAGTATTCGATCACAAAAAGTTGGCGCGAGTAACGGAAGGTAATAATATAACCTAAATCTTACTTTTTCTTCTTATAATATTTTTTTGCTACGGCCTTGACAATTATCCAGAAACCAGGACCAATATAATTGGCCAATATAATTAAAAGTGCGAAAAAAGTTGCCGATCTATGAAACCAGGTGTCGCTTTTCCGAACTTGCACGGTCCCAATAGCGACATTTATCCATAATTCGAAAAAGTGTTTCAAATAAAAGTTACTTATTTTTACGTAAGATATCCGAAACAGCAATAAAAAATGGGGGTTCTATTTAAAATTTTAAAGTAACCCCCCAACTTACCTCCGTACGGGATCGTGTTTGGTGTCATTCAATAGATTTTTCAAACATATTGAATAAGTGTATTTTTTAGTTGTCGATCTGATGTTCATTAAGCGAAATATCGCGGGATTAATACTTAAAATTTTAAATTTACTCCCCACCCCTCTCCGTGGGGAGTCGTGTTTGGTATCATTCGATAGATTTTTGACAAATATTGAGCACGTATTTTTTAGTTTTTAGATCTATCGTTCATTTCGCGAAATATTCGCTTTTTTCTTGTGAAACTTTGTGACTCACCCATTTCCTTACGGACTTGGCCCCGCCCAAATCGTCAGATTTTTGAAATATACACTGTTTTGCATGTGGAACAAACTGCATGTGTAATATGCACTTTTTTGCATATGCAACAAACGCGTAAGTGGCTCAAGCGCTTCAAAATATAAAGAAAGGAAAAGCGGTAGGACCAGCTGATATTCCTGGGGAAGTATGGAGAGCATTGGGAGAGACAGAAATAAGGTGGCTAGCAGGTTTATTTAATAGAATCATGGAAGTTGGACAAATGCCAGACGAATGGAGAAGCAGTATACTAGTACCTGTCTACAAAAACAAGGAAGATATACAACAATGTAAAAACTACAGGGCTATAAAACTCCTTAGCCACACCATGAAAATATGGGAAAGAGTAATTGAGAGACGTATACGTGAAGAGACCGAAATATTTGACCAATTTGGCTTTATGCAGGGCAGATCAACAACAGATGCAATTTTCAGTATGAGGCAGGTGATAGAAAAATACAGGAGTAAAGAAACAAAAGCTCATATGGTATTCATTGATCTTGAGAAAGCATATGATAGAGTTCCTCGAGAGATTCTGTGGTGGGCACTAAATAAGAAAGGAGTCCCTGGTGAATATGTAAAGATTGTGAGGGATATGTATGAGGGAGTAACGACTAGTGTTAGGACAGGTGTGGAAGAGACTGATAAATTTCATGTGAAAGTAGGATTGCATCAAGGCTCGGTGCTTAGTCCGTATTTATTCTCATTAGCTTTGCACTAGATAACAGAGAAACTACAGGGTAACATTCCATGGTGCTTAATGTATGCTGATGATGTGGTGTTAGTAGGAAATAGTGAAAGAGACTTAGAACAAAAACTGGAACATTGGAGACAAGCTTCTGGAGGAAAAAGGACAAAGACAGATTATTTGTAATGTTCATTTAAAGATGGGGTTATTACAAATAAAATGGTATCTTTGGATGGTGAACTGATTGTAAAAAGCAACAGTTTTAAGTACATGGGATCGGTACATGACCAAAAAGAATAAAATTAAAAATGAGTATATTAGGGGAAGTCTAGGTGTGGCACCAATTGATGCGAAAATGAGAGACCATAGGTTGAGATGGTTTGGTCATGTTTAACGTCGAGACGCTAGTCACCAAATACGAAGAATTGCTGAAGTGCAGATTCCTGGAAGGAGGAGGAGAGAAAGACCAAAGAAGACGTGGGGAGAGACGATTAGGTAGGACATGTCGGTAAAGGGGATTAATATTGATATGACCCAAGATAGAATTGTATGGAGCAATGCAATTAGGAAAGCCGACCCCGCATAGGGATAAGGCAAAGGGAATGATGATAATGACTGTTTAGCATGTACTTGACTTACATTATCTTAATTTGACGATTTCGAGTTTTTGTAAGCATAGATTTTTTTTCGGCCCCCCCTTAACGAACTCTCCTGTGTTTAGAGTCAATATATGGTAGAGGTACAACTACAGAGTACTAGGTTTCTGCCCATATGGTAATCTGACGCACTCGAGTTACTGCAAAAATCCCCGCTTGGGCTCCCCTACCATAATATTATTTATAAAATACGAGTCACTTTCACTTTCTGAAATATAATACACTAAAAACTTTGTACACCACATATTCATCAAGGAAGTTCGAACTGTGGGTTTCAGTAAATGAAAAATTTTTGTAAGTAAACCAGGTCATAGCTTATTGTTATATATCCTAAGGACGAAACCCCAAAGTGGAAAACGCAAAGAGCCAGATAATAAAGAATAGATTCAAATTTGGGAGACAAAATAATCGGAGTTTTATGGGGACTGCCGGATATTAGATTTACAGGTTTTATGTATGGCTTCCATCAAAAAGACTCAACAAGACAATAATTCGTCGACGATGCTTTTAGTAAAAACAAGCAACTTTGTAGAATGTAGAACAAAGGGATAATAAGATACAGGGCTTCTAAATTAATAAAGACAAGTATCTCAGAAATGAGTAATAAAAATATAAGTTTTAATAATATTTTATTACGAAAAAAAAATCTCCTTTTAGTCCATGTGGTACTTGCAAAATCCATCTTGATAATGAACACTCAAGATATGATTACACCAGAACTAATATTCACTAAGAATATTAACACAAATATATCATCTAGAGAACAAAAAGTCCCAAATGTTAATGGGGACTTAATATGGTTCACTGATGGATCTAAATCTGCTCATAATATTCAATCAGGAGTCTTTGGACAAACATGTAACTATAATAAATGTTACAGCCTAGGTCAACACACAATTGTGTTTCAGGCTGAAGTTTTGCTTTATTGGAATGCATTGATGAAACCAGAGGGAGACTTTAAAGCTAAGACAATCAACATTTACACAGATAGCCAAGCGGGTATTCTGGCAGTAAAGATCCCATTCACGAAATCAAAACTGGTGAGGAACTATATTGACCTCCTCAACAACCTGACAAATGACAATAAAGTGTTTTTAAAATGGGTGCGGGACCGCCATGAAGGGGTGTATGGAAATGAACGAGCAGACATGTTGGGAAAACAAGGCTAGAGAGAAACGTTTAAAGGCCCAGAACCTTTCTGTGGGATCACTAAAATTGTTACGAGAAACGAGGTTCAGAAATGACTGATAAACAATCATCAAAATAAATGGAGATCCAATGGACGAGGGGAGAGCAACTCAATGGCAAATTCAGACTAAATACAGGGTGTTTCATTAATAATTGTCCATATAATAACTGGAGAAACTTTAGCACAAAATACGAAGATTTAACCTAAAACACTTAAATAAAATGTGGTTCCTTACTGAGTTACAGGATGTTTTATCTAAAAATTTAAAAATTATTTTTGTTCAGCATTTTAAACCTATTCGACGTATACTTTTCATACTTGGCAGGTAGTATAGATACTGTACAAACTACTAAATTACGTTAAAAAAACGTTTCTGGCTATTACTAGAGGCGTACGACGGGGGAAAGTGAAAGGTTGACCCTTTCCAAATTCTACGCCACTGGCAAAATTGCTATTTTAGTTCAATTTTTGTATTCTCCAATACTTTCTATGCAAATAATATACTCTTCATTCCTAACGATTAAGTCATTAGTTTTCGAGATTTTTGAAGTTAAAAATGAAACGACACGGTTATTTTGATTAATGTATTTTGTCGCCTCATTTTTAATTTCAAATATCTCGAAAACTAATCATTTTATCGTTACGAATAAAGAGTACATTATTTTCATAAAAAGTATTGCAAAATAAAAAAATTACACTAAAATAGCAATTTCGTCAGTGGCGTAGAATTTGGGAAGGGTCAACCAGCCACTATCCCTTGTCGTACGCCTCTGGTAGTAGCTAGAAACGGTAATTTATCTTAATTTAGTACGATTCACAGTACCTGTACTTTCTGCCAAGTATGATAAGGATACGCCAAATAGTTTTAAAGTAGTGGGTACAAATAATTTTTATATTTTAATCGTATGAATCATATCATAAAAGTGTTGTTTCATATTTAACTTCAAATATCTCGAAAACTAATGACTTTATCGTTACCACTGAAGAGTATATTATTTACGTATAAAGTATTGGAGAATCTAAAAATGGCATTAAAATAGTAATTCCTCCAGTGGCGTATAATTTGAGAAGGGTCAACCATTCACCATCCCCTGTCGTACACCTCTGGTAGTAGCTAGAAAAGTTTGTTTATCATAATTTAGTAGGGTGTCTAGTAGTCGCACTTTATGCCAAGTATGGTAGTGATACGTCGAATAGTTTCAAAATGCTGAGCAAAAATAGTGTTTAAATTTTTAGATAAAACACCCTGTAACTCGGTAAGGAACCACATTTTATTTAAGTTATTTAGGTTAAATCTTCGTATTTTTTGCTAAGGTTTCTCCAGTTACTATATGGACAATTATTAATGAAACACCCTGTATAATCAAGAATTATAATAAAAAAAAAATGTGGGTGTACTTTGTACGCACGTAAGAAGTTATACTTCTATTATAATATAATCTAAGTTCATATTATGATTTCAACGAAATCAATATACCTATCTACTTTAAAAAATTTTTGTTGTATTGTACTTAAATATTAAATTAATTTTAGAAAGAACAAAAAGAATACCAAAAAAAAGATATGACTTTGTTGGGATTTGAACAGGGGACCTCTCGATCCCTAGGCGAATGCTCTACAATCACGGTGACAGATAAATTAATTGAAAATAAACATTTTTAATAATACTTATTAGGAGGAAGACAAATCCACAGACATAAAAATTATAATAAATATATTTACTAAAAACACTAATAATATATTCTTTTCACGCACACCTTATTTGCGCTACATAACTTAAAAGATTAAGGGCCGGTTGTTCGAACGCTAATCAAGAAGTTGATTATAATCAATCAGTTTATTGTAATCAATTTTCTTGATGTGAATCAAATCGAGACATCAAAAATATATGTAAAACACTAATCATTCATTGATTGTAGGAAAAGCAGTAATTAAAATATAGCCGCAGCTAAATTATTAAAAATTGCTTATTATTATTATTGATTTGTAAATAAAAACAAGAAATTAACATCAGAAAGGGTTTATTTTAGATTAAAGCCAAAATAATAAAATAAATCAGTCAACAATGTCAACATAACCTCAAAATGTGACATCTGTCAGAAGTACGCTTAAACAAATATAACTGTAATTAAATATTTGATAATGATCAGTGAATTCCATTTTTAATTAGCGTTCGAACAACTGGCGCTTAGCGACTAATACCATACTGTCGGTGTGCGCATGCGCCAGGGAATGTAAAAATTCACCTTCGTGCCTAAAGAAGTATAACTTCTTTAGAATTCTTCTCTATAAGAATTGAAATGGTGACTAGACGGTGACTAGATGGTGACTAGATTGCCGTTTAAGAAACCACCTATACAAACTGGGTAAGGTGAATGGATCATAACGCAGAACGTGCGAAATGGAAAAAGCTATACACATACTATGTCATTGCAATGTGCTAAGTGCTGTAAGGCAAGAATTCACTGGTCAACTGAGCTTTAAACCAGAAGAGATCCTAAAACTACCAATAAGAATACAGTTGACCATCGTTGAGGCCACGGAACTGATTAGAGTTTGAGGAAAAATAAAAGGTATGATACAAAGACTTAACGACCAGGTGCTACAGACTGAAGAAACGTGTGCCTGATTTGGGTAGAAGAAGAAGAAGATTCAAATTTGCCCATTAGACAATTGAAAAGGGTATCGTGTTGTAGTCGGTCGAATATACTCGGTCCTTCTCGGAGTCGATGAAACAAACAGATACGTTTTTTCGGAACACATTCCAACGAGAAATAAGTAAAATATTTTAGCAGTCTTCATCATTCTCTTTGCCATATCTTTATGCGGGGTCGGTTTCTCTAACTGCATTTCTCCACATAATTCTATCTTGGGTCATATCAATGTTAATCCCATTTACCAACATGTCCTGCCTTATCATCTCCCCCCAGGTCTTCTTTTGCCTTCCTCTCCTACTCCTTCCAGGAATCTGCACTTCAGCTATTTTTCGTATTGGGTAATTAACGTCTCGGCGTTAAACATGACCAAATCATCTTAACCTATGCTTTCTCATTTTGCCACATGCATTCGTTGTTCCTCTTTCTTTTTCACTGCCCAACATTCAGTCCCGTACATCATAGCCGGTCTTATGGCTGTTTTATGGAATTTTCCCGTCAGCTTCATTGGAATTTTTCTGCCACACAACACACCACTCTCTTCTTTCCACTTCATCCATCCAGCCCTAATTCTACTGCATGCATCTCCATCTCTTTCTCCATTACTCTGTAAAACTGATTTTAGGTACTTAAAATTATTGCTTTTCACAATCATTTCACCAACCAAAGATACCATTTTATTTGTAGTAACTCCATCTTTAAATGAACATTCCAAATACTCTGTTTTTGTTCTACTAAGTTTTAAACCTTTTCCTCCAGAGCTTTTCTCCACTGTTCCAGTTTTTGCTCTAAGTCTCGTTCACTATGTCCTATTAACACTACATCATCAGCATACACTAAACACCATGGAATGCGACCCTGTAGTTTCGCTGTTATCTGGTCCAAAACTAATGAGAATAAATAAGCACTAAGCACTGAGCCTTGGTGCAATCCTACTTTCACCTGAAGTTTATGAGTCTCTCCCACACCTGTCGTAACACTAGTCGTTACTCGCTCATACATATCTCTCACAATCTTTACATATTCGCCAGGGACTCCTTTCTTATTGAGTGTCCACCACAGAATCGCTCGAGGAACTCTATCATATGCTTTCTCAAGATCAATGAATACCATATGAGCGTTGGTCTCTTTATTCCTGTATTTTTCCATCAGTTGCCTTACAATGAAAATTGCATCTGTTGTTGATCTGCCCTGCATAAAGCCAAATTGATTATCGGATATTTCGGTTTCTTCACGTATCCGTCTACCAATTACTCTCTCCTATATTTTCATGGTGTGGCTAAGTAGTTGTATAGCCCTGTAGTTTATACATTGTTGTATGTCTTCCTTGTTTTTGTAGACAGGTACTAATATACAGCTTCTCCATTCGTCTGGCATTTGTCCAACTTCCCTAATTATATTAAATAGACCTACTAGCCAACTTATTCCTGTCTCTCCCAATGTTCTCCATACTTCCTCGGGAATGTCATCTGGTCCGACTGCTTTTCCTTTCTTTATTTTTTGAAGCGATTGAGCTACTTTCTCGTTTGTTATTCTGGTAACCATTTCTGTTAGTGTCTCCGTGAACTCCAAAGGCTGTCTATCAAATTCTTCATTTAATAAACTGTCAAAATACTTTCCCCATCTCTTTTTGACATCTTTTTGGTGAATTAGTATTTTATTATTTTCATCTCTGATACATCTAATCTGATTAAAATCTCTTGCTTTCTTTGCTCTCTCTTTGGCTATTTTATATATCTTTGCTTCGCCTTCCCTGGTATCAAGTTGACCGTATAGCTTTGAATACGCTTCTGCTTTAGCTTTTGCTACTGCTACTTTCGCTTGCTTTTTGGCGACCATATAGTTTTAAAGATTTATGTCCGATCTGGTTTCTTGCCACTTTTTATATAATTTTCCCTTCTCTTTTACTTTTCCTTGTACTTCATTTGACCACCACCAAATCTCTTTATCCTCAAACTTCTTTCTTGACGTTTTCCCAAGTACTTCAGCCGTCTCTCTAATAATATTGGCCATTTTTCTCCAAATTGTGTTAGGGCTTCCTTTCATGTTCCAACATATTTTTTCTACTATTCTTTCCCTGAATAGACCTTCTTTCTCATCGTTTAGCATCCACCACTTGATTTTTTGTGGTCCTCTCCGATATTTTTGTTTAGTTTTGCTTTTTACTTCGATGTCCAGAACAAGCAGCTTATGTTGTTGGCTTACTGTCTCACTAACTATTACCTTGCAGTCCTTGCATTCATGTATGTCTTCTTTCCTTGTCCTTAAAATATTTTATCAGTTTTCTTGAATTAAAAACTTTATAGCATATTGATTTTATTTAAATAAAACTTTATTACCGGCAGGGGGATTCCTTAGATTTATTATTTTTATACTGACTTGGAGAACTGAAAGTGAAATCACGCAACTGCCAAGTTTATTGTTGTAACACGTTCACTTAGCACAAGAACAATTAGAATGATAAATATAACTTCTTCTAAACTTGGGGATTGAGAGACACGATAGGTGTTAGTAGCATTCTGACCATAAAGCTGGTAGGAAAGTTTGGTAGTAAGTTTTCCGTTGCTGTTCGTGTGCTGTGTCATTGCATGTTTTCGATTCTTTCCCTCTAAGCGTTCCCGGCTTATTGCCTTACACCAATTCATGTTTTATGTACGTTTTATAGTTTATTAACAAAGAAAATGCTCGCAACATCACGAAACCAGAGAACCTGTAAACTAGTTACAGATAATCCCTGAGAATCTTAAATTGTATTCGAAGCTAAAGTCTGGAAATCCGTATCATTAAAAAGCAAAAGGCAAATTTATGTTAGTATATTTTTATTTTGTGGTTGCAAATAAGTATCTGGAAGTACCATTTACAAAGCATGCTGTAAATTGAACAGAGGTTTTTATACAGTGTGTGCAAAAAGTAAAGTAACTTTTGTAAGGAATATTTTGTTTCCTGGTAGGTTAAAAAACGATGTTTAGTTTAAAAAATCAAGTTATCCATATAAGTTAATTTAAAATTTACAGGGTGGAGCATCCCTTCAAAGTAAGGTAAAGGTATATTATTTTATTATTAGTATTAGTATTGCATCATTATGGCATCTACACTCTTGGCTGAGTAATTGCCTCCCTCTTTGGGCTCTTCCGATTCATTTGTCGTGGGGAATCAGTACTTCTTCTTCTAGGATACTACAGCCCAAATTTAGCCTTGGTCTCCTTTATTTTTCGCCTCCACCCTTGCTTGTCTGTGGTTGCACTTCTCCATACACGGACTCCTAGAAGGGCTTGTGCGTCGCTGTTTACTGTGTCTTCCCAGCACTTTCTTGGCTTTCCAACCGGTCTCATTTCCTGCATTCTAGCATTCAGTGCTCTTTTTGGTAGCCTATCCTCTTCCATTCTTATCACATGTCCGGTCCATTGCAATCATTGTATTCTAATGAAGTTTGACAGGGGTGCTTCCTTATAAAGTTGATCAAGTTCGTTGTTTTATCGACTTCTGAAGATTCCGTTTTCCCTCATAGGTTCTAGTATTCTCTTCAGTACTTTCCTTTCGAATGTGTCAAGTTTGTTTTTGGATGTTTCTTTCAGGACCCAGGCTTCACTGCCATAGCATGTTATTGGTCGAATTAAAGTTTTATAGATTCTCATCTTTGTATTTCGTTGGACACTTTTAGACCGAAATATATGGGAGAGGGCACAATAAGCTCTGTTTGCCTACGTTATTCTCTTCCGTATTTCTCCATCTTCTAATCCGTCGGCATATATTTCTACTCCCAGGTATTTAAACTTTCCAACCGTTTCAATGTCATCTTCATATATTATGTTTTGTGGGTCATTTCTTCTCGCCTGAGTCATTATTTTTGTTCTTTCTGTGTTAATTTCCAGACCTAGCATTTTTGTTTGTGTTTTTAACTCTGCGTATGCTTCCTGTGCTCCTGTTGATGTTCTACTCATAATATTAATATCATTGGCACAAGCGACCAGTTGAACCGTTCGGTTGGTCAGTAGGTTTCCTCGTCCAGTTTGCATTTGCCTAACCGCATACTCCAGTGCCAGGTTAAACAATGTTGGGGCCAGACCATCTCCCTGCTTTAGTCCCTGCGAAATTTTGAAAAAGTCTGTCCGGTGGTTTTGTATTCGTACACATGCCTGAGTTTCATCCATTGTGGCTTTAAGGAGTCTTATTAGCTTGTGTGGTATTGCCAATTCAGCCAATACATAGTATAGTTTGTTCCTTTTGACTGAGTCGTATGCCTGTTTGAAGTCTACAAACACGTTGTGAACATCAATGTCTTGTGTCCATGATTTTCTCAAGATCTGTTTGACTGTAAATATTTGATCCAGTGTCGATCTTCCCCGTCGGAAGCCCGTCTGATACTCTCCAATAATATTCTCTGCTAGTGGTTGGAGCCGCTGGTTTATAATATACGTGAGGCCTTTATATGCTGTACATAGTAGAGAGAGGGGAATCAGTACGCATTATCATTTTGTCTTGGCATCTTCTACAATTTTTCTCCATTCGTTTCTGTTTTTGCTTCTGGTTTCCCATTCTTCAACTCCCATCTTCTTAAGGTCCTCGACTATCTGGTTGCCCATCTGGCTTTGGGTCTTTCTCGTATTTTGCCTGATACAGGTCTCCATTTGGTAATTTTCTTGATAACGGCTTCTAGAATTTTCCTTTCTATATGTCTCATCCATCTGAGTCTCTGTATTTTGATAAATCTGACGATGTCTTTTCCTTTTAAAAGTTCTCTTACTTTGTGGTTCATCAGCTTCCTAAATTTATTATTATCTAAGTTTAGTGGGCCTGCTATCCTTCGAATTATTTTTCTCTATCGTATTCTTAATTGTTAATCATCTTTCTGTATCAGACACATTACTTCAGCACCATACAGGGTTGCGAAAAAGTCTGGCAACACGGTAATTTCTCGGAAACCGCTAAACCGATTTATATATATTTTGGTGGGTATGGGTCTTCTAATTCAGCCGATATTACAGTGGTAATTACATTGTTGTCAAATACATACACCTGTCAATTTTGACGTAATTGTTGATTTAAATGAATCTGTTCTTAATTATGAAGAATACTTTTTTGACTTTAAAAATGGGGATTATGTTGCTTTAAATTATTATTTAGCAGAAGTTGACTGGAATTTATTATTTCTTAACAGAAGCATTAATGACATGGTTAAAGATTTTTATGATATTTTATTTTATTTAATCGAGTTGTTTATACCACAAAAAAAATTTAAAACATCCACTTATCCCAAATGGTTTACATCAGAGTTAAAACATTTAATATATGAGAAGAAAAAAGCACATAAAAAATTTAAGCTGACTGGCGATGATGAGAGCTATCTTCTTTTTTCCGGTCTCAGGGAACAGTGTAAAGAGCTTAGCAAGTATTTACAAAGGCGTTATGTAATAGAAATTGAAGCTAACATTTTTCAAAATTCTTGTTCTTTCTGGAAATACATCAATAATAAACGCAACTCTCATGTTCTACCATCGAGTATGTGCTATGGTAATGAAACTAGTGAAAATGGTTTAGATATTGTTAATTTATTTGCTGGGTTCTTTTCGACTGTCTATAACAAAGAAAAAATAAATCAGGTTCCTGATTTTAAGTACGACAATAATGTTGATGTTAATACTTATTTAATTAGTGTTAAGGATATTATTGATAAGATACAGAATAATCCGTGGAAACAGACAGCGGGTCCGGATGGCATACCAATGTATTTTATTAAAAAATGTTTATTCACTCTTGCTAAACCTATTCAGTTATTATTCAATATGTCATTAACTTCTTCTACATTTCCTGATTTTTGGAAAGTAAGTTTTTTAAAGCCCATTTTTAAATCTGGTAAAAATAATAATGTTGAAAATTACAGGGCGGTTTGTTTGCAGTCTGAACTACCAAAGTTGCTTGATTTTTTTGTTAATCAGATGTTAACCTACGACTGTAAAAAATTTGATTGTCGGTCAACAACATGGTTTCAGTCAGAAAAAGTCTACTTGTACAAATCTTATTTTGTATTCAAACTTCATCGTTGATTCTTTGGAATCGGGTAACCAAGTTGACTCCATATATGCTGATTTTGCCAAAGCATTTGACAGGGTGAATCATGAAATATTAATTGCTAAACTTCGTGGATATGGAATTGGAGATGATTTATTGGGTTGGATCAGGAGTTATTTAACAGATCGTTCACAAATAGTGAAATATGGTGATTTTGTTTCTGAAGCCATTAGTGTTACCTCGGGTGTTCCTCAAGGTTCTCACTTAGGCCCACTTCTATTTAATCTTTTTGTGAATGATATATCATCAGTAATTAATAATAGTGAATTTCTGTTGTTTGCTGATGACATAAAAATCTTTATAGCGATTAAAAATACCTCGGATATGAATGCTCTTCAGTATGACATAAATAATTTTTCTCGTTGGTGTGACATCAATGCCTTCTATTTGAATCTTAAAAAGTGCTATAAAATTACATTTTCTAGAAATACTAAACATCAGTTAGAAAGAACATACATACTTAAGGGCGTATCAGTTACGGAAGTTAATCAAATTAGAGACCTCGGAATTACATTTGATCAGAGACTAATGTTTGATAGGCATATTAATGATATTACGTCGCGGGCTTATAGGATGCTCGGCTTTGTTCAGAGGAACTCGCAGGAATTTTCAATATTTACTTTTAAAATTTTGTATTGTTCTCTAGTTCGGTCCATTTTGGAATATTGTAATATTATTTGGTATCCTCATTATAATATGTACATTGATCAGTTAGAACGAGTTCAGAATAAATTCCTAAGAATTTGCAGGTATAAAATGGGTTTTAATAGAACTAACTGTGATTATAATTATATTCTTTGTCAACTTAATATGAAAACTTTGGAAAATAGAAAATCTGAGTGTGAATTGCGTTTTTTGCATAAAATTCTTAATGGTTTTGTTGATTGTCCGGAACTGCTAGAATTAATTGTTTTTAATGTAAATTCTAGAAGAACACGTTCTTCTGACCTATTTAGAATAAAGTTTCATCACACTAATTATGGTAAAAATGAGACAATTACAAGGATGATGAAAACTGCCAATCATTTGCAAGATAGTGTTGATTTGTTTAATCCATCTGTATCCTCATTCAATAATACTTTAAAGAAATTGAGACATTGATGTTAATAATAGATACCTACTTTTGAAATATGTAATGTATGACTACAGTTTACTTGTTAATTATATGTATATATTGTAATTTTTTGTAAGGAAAAAGGGTTCGTCCCGTTAAATAAATAAATAAATAAATAAATAAATAAATAAATCTTCCGTTTTTCAGGAAATCTAACGAACTTTCTTATTTCAAATAGAACACCCTGTATTTTTTTGGGTTTTGAAGTCCTGAAGAAATTTTTATTATTTTTCATGTTATATTTCCTATGCCTAAATGCCAAAATTTCGGAGTCATTGCTACATTCATTAAAAAAACTTTTTTAAAAATTATGAAAATCAATTTTTTCGGCCCGGGCAGACAATATTTTAGGTTCTTTAAATCATTGGGAACAAAAAAGGTCCACTGCAATTTTCCTATAAAGTTAATCGTTTCCGAGTTATAACGAATTAAAACTGAAAAAAATCTAAAAATAACGATTTTCTAGGTTCAAAAACATAAGTAAAATATATTATTTTTGGAACTACGAAGTGCCTAAATTCAAGTTCAAACCTTTTTTTATCAGATACCGATAGGCAATTTTGCCTTATTTCATTTTAAAATATTGTTTTTTAGTTGTTAATGCAGCCGGATTGCCCGTCCTCTCATATGCGCTTCATTAATATAATTAAAAAACAATGTTTTAGAATAAAACGTGTCAAAAATTCTTATAGGTAGCTAATAGAAGATACTTGAATTTAGGAACTTCTTAAATTCAAAAAATATTTTTTTACTTGTGTTTTTAAACCTTGAAAATCGTCATTTTTCGTTTTTTTTTTGTTTTAAATTGTATATAAGTCGAAAACTATTAACTTTAGAGAAAAATTACAACAGATCTTTTTTGTTCCTAATGATCCAAATGTTGTTCTGAAGTTATTTCCTTGTGGCATTTTTATGATTAACTATTTAGATGGGAAATAAGCCACAATTAAATTTAAAAAATAATTTAAAAAATAAATAATCCGATTTGGTCGTCGAACGTTAATACAATTATTTTTTCAATTTAATTGTGGCTTATTTTCCATCTAAATAGTTAATCATAATGATCCAAAGAACCTAAAATAATGTCTAAATTTGTTTAAAAATTTTGTTTTAATAAATATAGCATTAACTCCGAAATTATGGCGTTTAGGTATAGGGAATATAACATGAAAAATAATCAGTATTTCTTAGGGAAATACAGGATGTTCCATTTGAGATACGAAAGTTCATTAGATTTCCAGAAAAACGGAAGACTTGACAACAATGTAATTACCACTATAATATCGGTCGCATTAGAAGACCCAAATGCTGGGGCCACAGTAACGTCTAATGCCGTTAATTAACGCATTATTTGCATTAGAGAGATGGCAAATACTGCGTTAATTAACGACATTAGAAGTTACTGTGGCCACAGCATTACACACCAAAATCTATAAAAATCGTTCTAGCGGTTTCCGAGAAATAACCGTGTTGCCAAACTTTTTCGCAACCCTGTATGTAATTACTGGTCTAATTGCTACTCTGCAAATTTTAATTTTGGTATTCTGAGTAAACTTCTTATCTTTGTTGAAGTTGTTATATTTCCAATATGGTCTGTTTACTGCCTCGATTATTTCATTGATTAATATGCTTCTATCATTAGTCCCATCAACGGAGACTTCAAGATGTTTAAAGTGTTCTACCTTTTAATAACCAATGAGGAAGTACTAAGAAGAATAGGTAACAGCAGGTAGATACTGGATTCCATCAAAATAAGAAAATTCCATTACTTGGGTCGTATAACATGTGGTGACAGATACGAATTCCGAAAATTAATAATGCAGGGAAAGACTTAAGGAAGGCGTAGCATAGGTAGAAGAAAAATTTCCTGACTTAGAAATCTGAGAGAATGGTTCGGATGCAGCTCAACTGAACTCTTTCAGGCTGTAGGTAGTTTCAAAAATTAGAATAGCAATGTTGACTGCCAACCTTCGTCTCGGAGATGGCAAGTAAAGAAGAAGACCTTTTAAAACTCATATTTACTTTAACTGAATTTTTCTTGAGCATATTAGGCATTTTGTTTTGTTTTGATTTATTGCTAAACTCCTTTTGGATGCTTTCTTACAGAAACTACGCAAATTCTTATTTAAACTTTCTACGTTTCTGCTAATCAATCCTTTGTCGTCAGCACGCGCCACAAGTTGCGACGTCGATGTTATAATATTGTACCGTTTATTTCTGTAGCTCTTATTTTTCCTTCTACAGCGACGCCGACGTTGATAGAGCATTGCTTTGTCTTACTCCAGTTGCTAGTTCTATATTTTTAGTGATTCTGTCATCTGTTATTATTGCTGCAGTCGATCCTTCCATTGTCAATTTCGTAAGCTTTCTATGTTTCTAAACCTGGGGATTGAGAGACACGATAGGTGTTAATAGCATTCTGACCATAGAGCTGGTCGAAAGGTTTGGTAGTAAGTTTTCCGTTGCCAGTTCGTATGCTGTGTCATTGCATGTTTTCGATTCTTTCCCTCGAAGCGTTCCCGGCCTATTGCCTTACACCAATTAATGTTTTATGTACGTTTTATAGTTTATTAACAAAGAAAGTGCTCGAAACATCACGAAATCAGAGAACCGGTAAACTTGATAAAGATAATCCCTGAGCTTGTTAGATTTTCTTCCAAGCTAACTGAATATGTCTGAAAGTTTGTCATGTTGAAAAACAAAAGGCAAATATATGTTAGTATAATTTTAATTTGTACTTGTAAAAAAGTATCCAGAAGTATAATTTATAAAGAACGTTGTAAATTGTAGTTTTTTATACGGTTATACGGTATCTACAAAAAGTAAAGTCTCTCTCTCTTCAATCTTGGCCCCCCGGAGGGGGTGTAGTGGTCGACGTGATGTCGTGTATTGTCCGTCTCCAAAGATCTCTATCTCTGGTCATTTCTTTTAACTCATGTATAGGTCTTTTGCATATTCCTGTAATTTGATCGATCCATCTTGTTGGGGATCTTCCTCGTGATCTTCGGCCTTCCACCTTTCCTCGTATAATGAGTCTTTCCATGTTTTCTGTGTTTGCTCTCATAACATATCCAAAGTATTTTAATTGTTGGAGATGGACTTTACTGGAGAGTCGTTGGCTAACGTTTAGCTCTCTTGAAATTGAATTATTTGTCCTATGGTCGGTTCAAGGAATTCGTAGCATTCGCCTCCAACAGAACATTTCAGTGGCGTCTATCTTTTTTCTTTCCGATTTTATCAGGGTGCAAGTTTCACATCCGTAGGTAGTACGGATGTACGGAAAAGTAAAGTCACTTGGTAATATTTTATTCATGGTAGGTTAGAGCAGAGACAGCAGAAATGAAAATAACCAGAAGAATTACAGGAAACACTCTGAAAGACCAAATAAGGAGCGACGAGATCAGAACAAAATGTAATGAAAAGAGTATAAACGAATGATCAGTAAAAATAAATATTGAATCATTGAACAATCACATCAGTATAACGGCGGACACTATAGTCGTTAAATTAGCGAGGGGCAAATCACAAAGTGATAGAAGAAGTATCGATCGAATACGGAAGAGATGGAGTGACAATCTCCCATAGAGGCAACATACAACTCGCCAATAAACAAACAAAATTGCATATATAAAGGCAAAAAAAGAAGAAGATCACACAATACAGTAATTAGATGGACAAAGACAAGGGCAGTCAACAATTAATAATTTGTGATATATTTGGTGTCAAGTTTTTAAGTTTCCCAAAAGACAAAAAAGTGCGATGTGTGTGAAAACAAGTATATAAACATAAACGTGCAAACAATTTTAACGTTAACAACGCTCTTATCTGTTCAACACATTGAAACAGCGACGATTATGAACGCAATCTGAAACACGAGCTGTTTGGATATTCTCCTAAAAAATTTTCCAATGTCTTAATGTTGTTGCTGAGTAAAAAATTCTTCTAATAATTTATATAATCTGACTCAATGAACGCAATCTGAAACACGAGCTGCTTGGATATTCTCCTAAAAATTTTTCCAATGTCTTAATGTTGTTGCTTAGTAAAAAATTATTCTAATAATTTATTTAATCTGACTCATTTATATCGTCAGTTCAGACATATATTATACATTTTAAAGTAGAAGACTTTAAAATGATATTGCCAATTGTTCATTCGATTACATGTCATGAAATAAACCCCAACTCAAGAGTATCCGTCACAAAAAAAAAAATCATAGCATGTGATCTGTCTTTAAAAATACAACCACATGCAACGGTGACAGTAAAATTCTCGCGTTAGAGATTCCATAGTAAATCACGAGGGAAAACCAGGAAAAAACCTCGTGAAATCATCCCAACATCGTCAGTATTAGGTCTTACTTTAGTTTATTCTCAAAACTAATACCAGATTCTAACATAATACTTACGACAATAATAGTAAGACCTAATACTTACGATGTCACGATAGTATTACGAGGTTTTTTCCTGGTGGTTGTATTTTTAAAGACAGATCACATGCTATGATTTTTTTTGTGACTGATATTCTTCAGTTGGGGTTGATTTCATGTAATCCAATAAAAAATTGGCAATATCATTTTAAAGTCTTCTACTTTAAAATGTATAATATATTATGTCTGAATTGCCGATATAAATGAGTCAGATTAAATAAATAATTAGAAGAATTTTCTACTAAGCAACAACATTTTTGTTTAATTTATTAATATTTTTTGTATTTTGAGAATGGCATCTGATTTGGACGTCGAAACGTTAATAAAATTATTTTTTTTTTGTAAAATTGTGGCTTATTTCCCATTAAAAATAGTTAATTACAAAAATGCCACAAGAAAATAGCTTCAGAACAACAGTAGTGAGCAACGCTGTGTATTATACAGTATAATATATACCTAATAAGACGTATCTTGCCTAATAATAAAAAATCATGTTTGTAATTGATTTCTATTATTAGATTATGTTCTCAATAATTATATTTAATCATACTTAACAAAACAGCACTTCTCGAAAATTTCACAATTGATATTAAAAGCTAAAATCCCCAAATCATAATGGCAATGCATTCGAAATGTAAAGGATCTACTCACAACGTGACGTCATGCGCGACCTGAACGAAATTAGGAACGCTGCTTGTCGTATCTTGGGTTATTGTATCATGTGTATACTTCTGTGGATGGTGTGTGGGTGGTAAATATCATACTTATTTTCTAACTAATCGCTGACAAATAATTTATTGATCTTCTTACCTTTCTTAACTCTCGGTTAATTCAAACATTTCAAGTCTGGCTAAAGACAATTCTGTCAACTTCCAAATTGTTTAGTTGTTTTTTACCTTCTTACACTGTGGAATATAACATAAAATTTAGCTTCTTGGCGCCTATTTATCGCTTATTCTAAAACTTTAATCTGGCGTTCATTTAAAACAAACCAAGAGGATCACAGAGGCAGAACGAGCCCTTCTCAATACAATGAACACTAAAAGGGTCGTCAGATTACGCGTTTAAGTTTTACACTTTGTCTTCTGAACCCTGTGATATAAATTTAAATTTGCTGTTACAAAAACTTGAGTAATAAAATTAGAACAATTAACCCCAAAGACCTGGAAAATTTGTCATGGAGTAACAGGTTCAAATAATCAAGTTAATGTTTTTGGTATTTAACGAAAACTTGGTATTTAAATACGTTTTTGTTATACTAAATTGTTATACACTGTGTCCGTAAAGTATGGAACAAATTCTTTTTTAGCTAAACAGAGCATTTTAAGAAATAATCCTGAAACACGTCGATTTTTGATTTTAATTTACCGTATTTTAAAATAATATTCTAATATACAGGGTGAACTACTTTCGAGTAATGACGTCACCGTAATATTTTTTAAATGGAACACCCCCATTTTGTCTCAATTTTCGGATTACTCTAGCTGAGCTGATTCCAAAAATGTATCACATGTTGATTCAAATTGGTACAGGGTGGACAAAAATACAATAGTTTTGTGTGTATTCATAACAGTGTTGCCAATCTGCGGATAATTATCCGATTTGCGTACCTTTTGGAGAGTTGTCGTATCTTCTTCGTACCTTTAAATAAATCGGATATTTGCGGATATTTTTCAATATATCTACCATCGACTAAAACTTTCTCATCCATATACATATTCCCAACACTAACAACACATTAATTTTGTTTGGTTCCACACAAATTTTTATAAATAGCCTATACTTGATGAATGTTAGTGACATCTGATACTTTTCATCTTTTGACAAAAGGGACATGTGCCGATTCTTTTGTTTAGAATTTAAATGCACAAGTGCATCCACTTAAGGCATACTAATCCAATTCAAATTTCAAAAACCGTTATACAGTGTGAAAGGCACTTGCGGAATAAAATTATCTGTGTCCTTGTTTTAAAGAACTATAAAAAGCGCTGGGACCAGTCGATTTTAATATATATAAATGTGCATTTTTTAAATATAAATTTAAATCTACAGGGTGATTGACGCAAGCCTGGCAGAGTCCATATGTTTTATTTTTATTGGAACACCCTATATATTTTTATATTTTTAAAAGCTGCTTAACAACCAATTATAACGAAATATAATTAAAAATAATACAGGGTGAAATTTTGAAATTAGAAAGTATGAAAACTACTTATGGAATAAAATAGTTTGTGTACTTATTTTAGAAAATTATTAAAAAATGCTGTGACCCGTTAACTTTTAAATTCAAATGGGCGCTTTATAAACATAGATTTAAATATACAGGGTGCGTCACGAAAGTCTAGCATAGTCCATGATCTTTAGTTTTAATGAATCACCCAGTATATTTTTGTGTTATTAGAAGCTAATGTTTTATCTAATTATATTTATGATTTTTTTGATGAATGTAATGGTACTATGCAGAAAAGAACTTCCGGCACAGAAACGTCACTTTTCTGCACACTACTGTCAGTTATTCTGTGAGAAAATATTAAGTTTGTTAACATAAAATTGTGCAGAAAAATGCATTTGGAATAGTGGTTGTAGAAAAATCTACTTATCTGAAACTAGTAATATCTAGATATCTACTAATTAACTCAAAAATACTTCAAATTTTTTGCCTATAAAAATTATTTAGCCGGACATTAACGTTGAACGCACCACGGGTATTATGGATAATAACTTTGATACCTTAATAACTACAAGACTGTCAAATACATTTCTATTGTTTTAGTTGTAATAAATCTTTGGTTGTTAAAAGAGCGTAGGCGCAAAATTTCGGACCAATAATCTTTAAACTTATTCATTTTTTTCGAATCTTGAGAAAACTAATCAATAGTTTTGAAAAATTTGAACGCAGAATGAAAGATTACATTATTATCGAAGGCTGAAAGTCCCTTAGAATAAACAAAATGTTTCTTTTGAATGAGATATATGAAATTAAAAATCACACTCAATATTCTCTTTTCCTTTTACCCCTGTAACATATTAGAATAAAAATTATAGAAGTCTTCAGAGACTTTCGGCCCTCGGTATTAATGTAATCTTTCATTCTGCGTTTAAATTTTTAAATAATACTTATAGCTGTCTCAGGACTCGAAAAAATAATGCATTTTAAAAGCATTCACCAGAAATTTTGCGCCTATGCTTTTAATGTAGCTGTAGCGTTATATTAATAAATTAATATAACGATCCAAATAATGAAATATTTATATTTATTTATTTATTTATTTAGAATTTAACACTTACTATAATACAAAATACGAATAATATAATAATAGTAAGTAAATAGTATTTACATACATGAATTAGGTAATAATCAGCTAGGATACAAGATTTTCATCTATAAACGAAAATTTTTGAACTTTGAAATAGAGAATCCAGTATAGTAGATTAAAGGGCCGGTTGCGGTTGTTCGAACGCTAATCAGAAATGGAATCAACTCATCATTATCAAATATTTAATATTTAATTACTGTCAATGTCAACTTTGATTGGGTTGCTGAAAACATAATTGATTACACTTATAAGATTAGATTAATTAATCAATTATCTTAATAATTGTTACGTTAATTGATAATTAATAATTAATTAATCAATCAATTATGGTAATTATCATAATGATAATTGATTACAATCAAC
Source organism: Diabrotica virgifera virgifera (assembly GCF_917563875.1). Taxonomy (NCBI): domain Eukaryota; kingdom Metazoa; phylum Arthropoda; class Insecta; order Coleoptera; family Chrysomelidae; genus Diabrotica; species Diabrotica virgifera. Next base: position 227,064,461 of record NC_065447.1, read on the forward strand.
TAATTGGCGTACGAACAACGGGTTTTGTTATTTGATGGTTGTTAAGGGGACTAAAAGAAAAACATTGGCAACATTGATTTTAATAACAGAATAATTTTTGACCTTGCGTACCTTTTCGTGACAAATCGGATATTTTTCGAGCGATTATCGGATAATCTAGAGAAATGCGATTGGCAACACTGATTCATAATATTAAATTTTAATTAATTTTTGATATTAAATTAAAATATTAAATTAAACAATATCAAAAATTAATTAAAATCAAAAATTAATTAAAATATCAAAAATACAATAAATATTTTTGATAATATTGTTAATTTAACTAACGCGATACTTTATGAACACACACAAAGTTATTGTATTTTTGTCCACCCTGTACCAATTTGAATCAACATGTGATACATTTTTGGAATCAGCTCAGCTAGAGTAATCCGAAAATTGAAGCAAAATGGGGGTGTTCCATTAAAAAAAATGACGGTGACGTCATTACTCGAAAGTAATTCACCCTGTATATTAGAATATTATTTTAAAATACGGTAAATTAAAATCAAAAATCGACGTGTTTCAGGATTATTTCTTAAAATGCTCTGTTTAGCTAAAAAAGAATTTGTTCCATACTTTACGGACACAGTGTATATGTACATAAAAAATATTAGGTGAGAAATCTAAACTTCTGTAGGTTTCATTTTAATGTATTAGTTGTTATTGTTTCTTTAATCTTTTGTTTAAATATGAAGGATACATATACGAGGAAATTAAAAAAGTGTATATTATAAAGAAATTTAATGTACAATATCAACAAGACCATGGCTTGCAATGACAAATATACCAAAATAAGTAGTGAAACAAATATACCGTCTGAGATTTAATCATGCATTGATTTCATTGATTCAAATTTTTTTCATACCATTCAAGAGTTTTATTTAGTGCTAAAGTTTTTGCTAGAAACATTGTGTATATGTTTGAAATACGGTACTTCTCCATGTAGCCCGATCAAAGAACACAAAACTTTACGAAAACCTCAAAAAAATAAAGGAAGGATGAAAATTTGGGAATAGGTGTTGAAATTGTCTATTATATGAGAAAAAGTTTACAATTCTACATCCCCTCCATTTTTAAAAATGAAGGGTAATACCCCCTTCTCGGGGGTGAAAAATATACATTCAAAATAAGTCCGGAATTGGATAAAATGACTAATTCTAAGCAAATTTTGTTCTATGAAGTTTTTTCACTAAGTCTTTCACTTATTTTTTTCACACTTTTCGAGTTATTTTCGAGTGAATATGTTCATTTTTAACAAAGAAAAACATGTTTTTGGACGGTTTTTCGCAAATAACTTAAAAAGTAAGTACTTTACCGAAAAACTATTCTTAGCAAAAATATACCATATAAAACAAGCTGAAAATGCGAGCATTATCATAACGAAAACTTTGTTTATTTACGTATTTTAATTCATAATATGGAAAATTGCCATTATGAAAAGTAGTTTAGAATTAATAATTATGTTTTAATGTGCAATTATATCATTCTAATTTAAATGTTATGAACTATAAAGGTAGTTTACTTTTGATCGAAATTCATATTTTTTATATACCTCGTATAAAATTAATAAAATTTTACATATGATGGTTGCATCATAAATCTTAGAATATGAAGAGCTTTTTATGAATAACTTTTCTTCGTCAAATTAAAAATAAAAGCGTTATAAATGAAGATGTTGTTGGTATCCATAATTTGAGAAAAATCTTCAAATATTTTTTTCCATTAGAAGGATGTAATTGCACATATCAGACCATAATTTTTTATACCAAACAATATTATTTCATATACTGCCGGTTCGCTAAACTCAGACACAACTGGTTAGTGATTTTAGTCAATAATTTTGCCAATTTGGCAAAAAAAAATAATTACTAATTAGTTAATAATTACTAAATAATTAGTAATTTTGTCAATTTTGGCAAAATTCGCAAAAACAAAAAAATTACCCACTAAAATCACTAGCCAGTTGTGTCGAGTTTAGCGAACCGACTATATTTTAATTTCATAGCAAATGGAACAGTCCATTTATCATAAAGGGGAGGCCGAATATTCGTATAAACCTTTTTAAAGCTGTTAATAAATTATTGCTTTTAAAATATACTCAAATTGTATTTTTGAACATCTTATTTATTTTATATAATAATTAAATTCACTATCAAACACCATTGATGTTTTAGTAATACTTCATTTAAAATTTAGTTTGACATTCACGAAGCGTCAAACTTAAATGTAAATAACCTATGCTTTGCTTAACAAATCGAGATTTAAAAACTAGCCTATTTAATAGTAACGATTTCAGCTGGACGTGTAGTGTGTCGGAAGAAAATAAAACGATTTTGACGTCACATTTTAGATTTTGAGGTCGATTATCTCGAAGACGGTTAGAAATATTGAAATGCCGTTTTCAGATTTGGATTCAGAAGAAAAAACTACATAAGAATCCATCGATAAATCTAATTTTAGTATTGCAGGAGCGGCAACGCAATAACACACATACTTTTGCGAATTTATAAACGAAATGTTTTCGTTGAAAAGGAAAAAAATGGTGTATGCATGAAGTCTATAGACCTAGCAGAAGCAGAGTTGGAGCTAATTAAATGTAAGGTCGTCTTCGTCTAATTTAAAATCGAATATTTCAACGTGAAATAACCAAAAAAACGGAGCACCTTCCGGGAAAAACTGGTGATAACTTTTTTAAGTGTTTAAAAAAGGTTTATTTTTGTGTTTTAAAAACACTACTAACATTAAAAATAAGTGAGTTGCTCTCAAAACATGGTTGGCCCCTTTTATTTTTTGGTAAAAAAAAATTGCAAAGATCACTCCCTAATTAGCATCCAAATAAAATTAATCGTTACCGCTTCACAGGTTACTTTGCTTATGTATTCTTTATATGATCTGTAAGCTTCATCGGTTCAAAGTGCTTAGTTTTGAAAAGGCTGTAGTTAAAATGCCTTGAACGAGTTACTAATCACGAGTGTATGCAAATTTTGAACAGCCGTAGCATAACTAATTTTTGTCTAACATGAAAAAAGGACCTCCAAAAAATATTCAGAATTTTTGGTATTAAATAATTTTTAAGTTATTTTGAAAAAAATTTGGAATTTTTACTGAAAAATTTTGGAATTTTTTCAAAATAAAAAAAATATTTTCTGACTTTTTTCAAAAATGAGCATTTTGAACCAATGGAACTTATAGATCATATAAACAATTACATAAGTAAAGTAACCTGTGAAGCGGTAACAATTAATTTTATATGGATGCTAATTAGTGGGTGATAAAGGGACCAACAATATTTTGAGCGTAACTCACTTATTGAAGTAATACTTCTTTAGGCGCGTTGGGGGTAAATTTATATGTGCGCGAATTCATCAAAAGTCTTGGTCCTGGGCGCAGCTTAAACGTTATACGTGCTCTGACTGGGTAATTACAATGACCTGTCAACAATTGTTCAATATGTCGGTTATTTTATTAATACGTCAATGGTTATGGGTAAACAAATTGTGTGTATGTTAGTTTTTATTGTTGTGAGGACAGAGACAAAAAGCAAGTTTATAATTGTAGTGACTTTTTAACCCTCCGTTACTCGCACACGGTGTGGGAGACCGGGCCTGTAAATAAATTCCTGTAACTCTGCTTGTAGTGGGGATTTTGAATGGCTACTTCGTATTCCTCTTCAGTGGTCAATCAACTGTGGGTAAAGTCAGTTCGCAGTGTAAAAAATAGTACTGTCCTTTTGTTATTACGCAACACGGTCCCGTACACCGTGTGCGAGTATTTGTGCACCAATTTTTGTGTTTGGATCACACATCGATATTTTTAATTAGTAAGGTAATTTAAGATCTTTTCCTTATTTTCAATGTTTATAGATTAGTTTATTTATATATATATATGTATATATATATATATATATATATATATATATATAAATATAAATATATAACTTACCCAGAACCATCAGAATGAGGTTTAGGGAGATATGTGGTTTACCAACAGAACAAGTACCAGTCGTAACACCAGGAACTTCAGATCGCTGTGCTGTTTGTGATTGGAAGAAAAATAGAAAAACAAAGTTTTACTGCCAAATATGCTCAAAATATCTGTGTTTGGAACACCATTGTTCCAATGAATGTGACACCATTGTGTATTTCATGTTTTAAAAACGTTAATTAATTTTTATAACTTTTTTTGTTACTACAATTACTCTTTATTTTTAATTTTTTTGTGTATTGAATTAAGATCTAAAGTTCTTAGTAAATAAATTTAACCATATTCAATTTTTTTTTCACTTCCAAAGTTTTTGTATATACATATAAATGGATAACAATGAAAATTATTAAATTTTTGATTAAAGTAATATAATGTGAACACAAACGCATATCTACAAAATTATATGATCATATATTCATTAAATAATTTAATCGTACACAATTTTGCAAAAAAAAATAATTTTAAAACACTGCTGACCCATATTTTTGGACCCGGTCTCCTGCACCGTGCGCGAGTATCCGATCACAAAAAGTTGGCGCGAGTAACGAAAGGTTAAATAGTTTTTAAAAGCAAAAGGTACGTACCTTATTGTATATGTTTCAGTATTGTAATAAAAAATTACATACCTATTTGGAAAATGTACCTAGTGGCTAGCTAGTAGCTAGTACCTGCCTAGCTAGGTAATGCTATGATTTACATAATTTGATTACCAACAAAATTTCTACCAATCTTCATCTAATATATTGCTTTTTTAGTCTATATTTTGTTGTATTTTAATCACGGTGAGTTCAAAATCTTAAAACCTGATAGACGCAGGTTCAATCCCCAATGAAAATTTTTACTTTTTTTTTTTATACACTTTATGATTGTAAATATATTTATTATTTTTTTTTTCAGAAAATACGTATTTAGTTAAAATTTTTCTCAACAATTATTGTTCAAAAATCATTTCTTTGTTTCATTTTTCCATGTGTTTGCGTGTGTTTTATTCTTTTATTTTTTTAATTTTGGTATTGTTTTAATAAAAAATTTTGGAAAGTAGTAAGTATTTAAATTAGTTTAATATTTAAATAAAATATAAATAAACTGTTTAAAGTATATAGATTTCGTTAAAATCATATAATAAAAGTATAACTTCTCACGTGCGTACAAAGTACACACACATTCCTTTTTTTAATGTTAGAAATTTTTTTTAAAACAAATTAACCTTTTTTAACCACTTTAAAAAAGTTGTAATGAGTTTTCCCCGAAAAGTACTCCGTTTTTTGGTTGTTTCACGTTGAAATATTCGATTTGAAATTTGACGAAGACGAACTTACATTTCATTAGCTACATCTCTGCTTCTACTGGGTAATATAGACACCTTTTTTTCACTTTTTTTTAGGCTATATTTTTGGTAAGAATATTTTTTCGATAAAGTACTTACTTTTTGAATTTGAGAAAAACAGTCCAAAAACATGTTTTTCTTTGTTAAAAATGAACATATTCACTCGCCAATAACTCGAAAAGTGTTGACTTAATGAAAATAATCTATAGAAAAAAAATTGCTTAGAATTAGTCATTTTATCCACTTCCGGACTTAAATTGACGTTAAAACCATTCCACAGGTGTCAAATAAAAGAGCATGAGCTATATTTGCAACTTGGTTAAAAAAAGTAAATAAAAGATGCATTTATTAGTAGTAAATAATTATGCAAAAGTATCGTTAACCTTTACTTATAAACTTTTTATTTTGTTATATAAGAAAATATACATAGTTATTACATTTTTTTATCAAGTATGATATAGGTAACATTACTTTGTAGTTGTGCACTTAAGAGGAAAGAGTAGCGATCAACAGGTAGCAAAAACGCGTTCCCAGATTGCGGCTGTAATTTTGAATATTTTTTCGAGATATTTGGCACACGTATTCGTAATATAATAAAGAATGGCGGTAGAGAGCCCAATTTAAAAAATATATTAATATGTGGAAATTACTCGGTAATTAAATACAATATTAAAAAATCGAGCCTGTACCGCCATTAAGAAGAACAACAAAATACACTTTCTTCAAATAAACTTTTTTATCCGATGCCTATATTTTGTGTCATTTTGGAACTACTAAAATTTTTTATTTAATTAGTAGTTCCAAAATGACACAAAATCTAGGTATCGGATAAAAAAGTTTATTTGAAGAAAGTGTATTTTTTTGTTCTTCTTAATGGCGGTACAGGCTCGTTTTTTTAATATTGTATTTAATTACAGAGTAATTTCCACATATTAATATATTTTTCAAATTGGGCTCTGTACCGCCATTATTTATTATACTACGAATACGTGTGCCAAATATCTCTAAAAAATATTCAAAATTACAGCCGCAATCTTGGAACGCGTTTTCGCTACCTGTTGATCGCTACTGTTTCACCTTAAAACAGAAGTTAATTTTTTTGGAAAAAATTAATCAAAAAGTTTATAAAGAAAAATTGACGCGAGTTTTGCACAATTATTTATTACTAATAAATGCATTTTTATTCACTTTTTTAAACCATGTTGAAAATGTAGCTCATGATCTTTCATTTGACACCTGCGGAATGGTCATATTTTTCTGACTTATGTTATTGCAAAAAAATGCTCTCTGGGATAAACAATTTGAATAAAATTTAAACAATTGAATGAATCGCTTTGAAATTTTTATCACATATTAAGCACCAAAGAACCCTCATTTGACAAAAATTTCAAAACTGTGCACTAATTTTTACAACAGTTATTGGGAAAATATTTTTTTTGCAATTCCGACTTTTTTTCGCAACTATATTAACAATAAATGAGTATATAAAACCTTGTAATAAGTCATTTTAAAGCTTTTTCCATAATCTCGAAGATATTTGTACTAAAAAATCATAGGTTTCAGTGTTTTCCGTTGATATGAAAAAAAAGGGGAAAATGCCATTTTTTGACAGTTAATTGTTTATAAATAAAAATGACTGCCAGATCCTACGCAGGAAATAGTTATAATTTGTTCCTATAGGTATTATCTGTCGAAAAAACGCTTCAGTACCCTGGCTGCTGAAGTGTCACGAACAGGGTATATTTTTGTCTTATTACCCTGGCCTACATATCTGTTCATGGCACAATAGTTTCAGCTGACACCGTACATCGATGATTAAGCGAACAAAATGTATCATCCTCTGTTCCAGCTACAGACATATTCAATATTGTGTAGAAGTCCTGGAGTACGTACATTAAGAAATATCTGGAAAACACAGTACTTTAGAGATGTTGGTATTCAGTAAGTATCTTGGCCTCCCAGAAGTCCAGATCTTAGCATGGTAGAGCATTTTGTAGGTTAGTATAAGAAACATAGTTAGGCAAAAGTATGGCAAGTTTGAAACTGGCAGTGTTAAAACTAGGACTAATAAACGGGTGGAAACAAATGCCGCAAAACAAGATTATTGCTTTGATCCAGTCTATGCCAGAAAGGAAGAGAGCTGTTATTTGAACTCAAGGAGGAAATACTCGGTTTTATGATTTTAATTTGAAAAAGATCTTAATTCCGAATTAAAAAGAATTGTAAGTTTTAATTTGTTACAACTGCTATTTGGAATAGTCAAATATTGACTGTTCAAAATAGTCAATATTTGAAATTTGAAAATTGAAATTGTTTGTCTAATACTTTTTATTTTTGACTAAAATAAACCTAGTGTCCGGTTTCTTCTGCGTGTCAGTTTAGATAATAATTAATAGTTCTTTGAGACGCAATTTCTCTACGACCATCCATAGTAAGGTATATTTTTTTATAATTATAAGGATAGTTTTCAAAATGATACTATTTCTTAATTTAGTATAACCATTATTATTCTCTCGATACCCCAGGTTTTTTCTAGTTCCACCCAACAAACGTTAGCGTGCAATAAGGAAAAACGGTTCGAGCAGCAATTCTTAAAAGCTTTCATCATACTGTCATCTCTTAATTTTCTCCTGGACAAAACGGAAATTGAAATATAAATACATTCAGTTCAATTACACCTTTTATATTCGTCAGGCATTCGCTGCTTTCAGGAAACTATTAAAACGAAACTTTCAGTCATTCTATTAACTTTAATGAATCGATATCAGAAGTAATTTGGACGGAAAATGGTTTTAAATACTCTATTTTTGTATACTTACAATGTGATTTAGTACGCAGTAGAATATACAAGACTAGGAAACGGCTAAACGCGGTAAAAATGAGTGCTGCCCACAATATTCCAGCTACAAAAGAGCTGATATGAATTTTACGTGGCTCAATAATGTATTTTCAGTTGATGTAACATAAAACTATAGTTTTGTTTTAAAAGATTTTTTCAATTTCCATAATATTTGCTAAAACTCGCCACTGCTTGAAGTAAAACTCGCCACAAAAGAATATCTACCTTTGACCAAGTTTGCAGTTTGAAGTTTAAGGCGCTTTTTACTTCAAATTTAACAGATTTTATGGAAAAATCTTTCAAAATAAATGTAGTTTAATTTTCTATCAAAATGAAAATATATTTTTGCGCCACGTCATTTACCTCTTTTGTAGCTGGAGTATTGTTAGCGCCACTCACTTTTATCACGTTTTTATTCTTGTATCAGAAGTTTTTTTTATAAATTAAATATAATCGAATATAACGTTTTTCGATTACACGTTAAGCGTTAAGATGGTCTTGTGTTTATGACAATAAACTTGTGGACAATCTTAGTTAAAAGCCCTGCCATCCCAATATTTTTTTATTATAAATTTTGTTTTGTCCATTTAGACAAGGCGAAAACGGCGGGTTCGAAGGGAAAAATATTCCCATGAGATTTTTTTGCATAATCACATTCGTGAGATATCCCAGAATAAGGTTCAAGAAGTCGCCCACGTGAAAAGTGGGCCAATTTTTTTTTAATCAAATTGTAAGAATCAATATTTTTAGCCCGAACAACAATTTTTTCTTTAATTTTTTGGACCATTCTGGACAAAAAAGGTCTCTTATAATTTTTCTCTAAAGTTGATCGTTTTCGACTTATAAGCAATTTAAAATTGAAAAAAACGAAAAATGGCGATTTTCAAGGCTTAATAACTCGGTTAAAAGTTATTATTATGAAAGTCAATATATGACTAAATCAAAGTTTAAAGCCCCCCCTACAAGATCCTGAAGAAATTTTTGTCATTATTTTATTACTAAGCTGTTATTTTTAAGTAATAATAATAAGCGCCATGCACGTGTGCGGCCGCTGTAAATTCTGAGTGCGAGAGAGAAGCCATTCCAGCAGTCCAATTGTGCATCTTACTCGCACTCACATTTACAGCAGCGTCAATACGATCTAACCGCTCAATGATATTAATTAAAAATAACAGCTTAGTAGTAAATTAATGACACAGATTTCTTCAGGATCATGTAGCGGCGACTTTAAACTTTGATGTAGTCACTTTCTGACTTTCATAATAATAATTTTTAACCGAGTTATTAAGTCTTAAAAATGGCCATTTTCCCTTTTTTCAAATTTTAAATTGCTTATAACTCGAAAAAAACTTTAGAGAAAAATTTTAAGTGACCTTTTTTGTCCAGAATGTTCCAAAAAACTTAAAAAAAATTAGTTCGGTCCAAAAATATTGATTTTTGCAATTTGATTAAAAAAAAATTGTTAAAAAAAAATTGGCCCACTTTTCACGTGGGCCACTTCTTGAACCTTATTCTGGGATGTCTCACTAATGTGATTATGCAAAAATATCTCATGGGAATATTTTTCCCAACGAACCCGCCGTTTCCGCCTTGTCTAATTATTAGATTGAAAAAAATTTACATAGCTAACAAATGAACTCGGACTGCCAATCAAATTTAGCGTCGTAACCACTAGATCATTTCGGCAATAATGGTTAAGTGGATTACAATATTGAAGCTCGATAATTTCTAGACGGTTTATCCGATTTTGATCACTAATCTCATATTGCATCTGATGCACTCAAGGTCAAATATAATATCTATAAGGCTATAATAGGCCTTGAAAGATGTTGGACAATATCTTGTATGCTGTAGAGCAGAGGTTCTCAATCTGTGGTACATGTACCACTGGTGGTACATAACTTCATTTGCGGTGGTAAACCAAATACAAAAAAAAATCTAAAATAGTATTACTTAATAAGTCTTGATAATACAATCTAAAAGTTATAGGGGTTACCAAAAATTATAAAAAGAACTGTAGGTGGTACATGACTCAAAAAGTTAAAAAACCGCTGCTGTAGAGGTATTAAGAATAGTTATCCCGCGGTAATTATTGCATTCTAGTTAGTTACTCTTTTTGTGTAATAAGCATATTAACATTATTATATAGGCCAGCTAATTTACGAATTTTCTTGTCCATATTGAACATATCGTATTTTTTTTCTAATTTTTCCATTTCTGGACATCCTCCACCCTCCACTTTTCTTTAGCTACTCGTATTTTTTATTTGATTTATCTTTGTTTTCTTCTGTATTCGTTTGCCATGTCCTTATAATATTTGTTTCATAAATTATCTACTTCTCTCTTACGTCATCTACTGTTGTTTCTTGATTCTATTAGTTACACTAGTCACACTATTAGTTACACTTTGTTCTGCTAGTGTCTTGGTCATATTATGTTCGCGAAATTATTTCTTTAACTACTTATCTCATTGATTAGATCCTTTTCGATTTTATTTCGATGATTCACAGTCTGGCTGAAGTCGGGAGAAGAGTTCGGTGAAATGAAGAGACTAATAAATTAACCTGTATTCGTCGCACCTTTTGTCCGCTGCTTCTTTGGAATTGCTTTCAAAACATACTTACGCCATTCTTCGGGTATTTCACCAGCAACATACAAGTCAATAAAAAGCTTAACTAGAGCACTTATGTGGTCGTTTTTTATCATTTTTAAGAATTCAGTTAATATGTTGTCCGATCCAGCTACATTTTTGGTTTTTGTTAATTTTAATTGCATAAGAAACGTCAGATTTCAGAATTTCAGGTCCTTCTTGATTTACATTACCCTGAATTAGCCTATACCTTAGAACAATTCAGTTATATAGTTCCTTGAAGTTTCCAACATTTCTCGTTCATCAATAATAACTTTTCCTTAATTATCTACTATAACGGGTCGTTATTTCGGACAAAAAAACTTAGTAGAACACAGAGTCAATTAAAATACAATATTCTTGATGTTTTAATACAAAATAAAATCAAAAATATAATAAAATAAAACAATATTTAGTCTTCGTTCCGCCCCAAAGGAAGCCCCTTGGCGGATGTCTGTAAATTAAAAACAAAATGGTACTTACTACTATCAAACATGCAGTAACAATATTAGTATAATACAAGAAGCAATCACGCTATTCCTCAATACGGAATGAAAATATTAATAATTACACTCAGATTCAAACAATGACTCGATCCCCGACTGGAGAAGGCGATCGCTCAATGCGCGACCACCAAAGAATGATCATTCAATGTAGAACTGCTCTGTGACAGGCTCCGACTCAAGACGTTGCAATCAGTCGTTCCCAACTCAATTCGTTGGGAATCGTGTGGCCACCGGCTGGTGGCCCGGTAGTCCAGGGTTATAAGGTTTTTTCCATAACACTTGAACAGCCAGGGTACTGAAGCGTTTTTTGTAACTATGGTTATGGTAACTATTTCCTGCGTAGGATCTGGCGGCCATTTTTATTTATAAATAATTAAGTGTCAAAAAATGCCATTTTTCACTTTTTTTCAAATCAATGGAAAACATATGGTTTTTTCAAATCAATGGAAAACTTATGGTTTTTTAGTACAAATATCTTCGAGATTATGGAAAAACTTTTAAAATGACGTATTACAAAGTTTGATATACTCATTTATTGTTAAGATAATTGCGAAAAAATGTCGGAATTGCAAAAAGAATTATTTTCGCAATAACTGTTGTACCGGGTGTCCCAATAAGAATGGCTCTCGGCCATATCTCAGGAACCGTTTATAGTACCGCTTTGAGAAAAAAATATTTATAACAAAAGTTGCCTTGGAAAAAGCCTTAAAATTATTTTCATAATTGTAGGTCCACCGCTAGAGGGCGTAATTGAATATATAAAATTAAAAAATCTAAATTTTACAAAATTTACCTAACGAAAGGGCACTGGAAATCCAATTATCGTATTTTTCATAAAATTCTGCGCATATTTGATATCACAAGTTTAAGACTACCTTTTCAAATAAGAGGTGGGCGTGAGTGGGAACCTTCTTATGAAAAAATGGCTGTAAGTCTGGTTCTGCTAAATCGGATTTTGTATACTTGGTCTTGTTGAAAAGATTGTTTTTTCATCAATGTAAGTGTCTTGTTTTCGAAATAGCGTTATAAGTAATATGCAAGCTAGGAGGCGTTTTAAATTATTTTCAGAAATCTAGTTTTCTTTGGAAAATATTAAATACAAATATGCATTTTTAATCATGTATTACAAAATTAGACCAAATTAGCAACATTATACCGAAAACCGCATGTCGATACCTTTTTTCTATCTCGAGATATCTTAAGAAATGTGTAAATTTTAAAAATAACTGTTACTGTCACCGGTAAACGAGGTTAAAGAAAAGTAGTGTGCTATGGAAAAAACGAATAAACATTTTCCAGATGTAAACGTATATAATTAATTAAAACAACAATAATACAAACAACACTATAAAATATAACAAAGAAATAAAAGCAACTATGTACTTACTTAGTCTTAGTGACTGCCTAAATGTTCAAATTGTTGCCCATCATTTTCGATGCAAGCATTTACTCTTTCAAGAGTAGATTGAATAGCAACAGCATTAACTGTTTTAGACTTTTATTTATGGGGACGGATTAAATACCTGGTTTTTGCCGCTAGGCCCACTACTCGAGAAAACATAATATAGAATCTAGAGAATACAAAACGCCATTCAAAGTATTGCGAAAGCAGAATTTGAGACTGCTGTTCAATCTACTCTTGAAAGAATAAATGCTTGCATCGAAAATTATGGGCAACGATTTGAACAGTCGACACTAAGAAAGTAGTTTATTTCTTTGTTATATTTTATAGTGGTGTTTGTCTTATTGTTGTTTTAATTAATTATATACGTTAACATCTGGAAAATGTTTCTTTGTTTTTTACATAGCACACTACTTTTCCTTAACTTGGTTCACCGGTGACATTAACAGCTGTTTAAAATTTACACGTTTCTTAAGATATCTCGACACAGAACAAAGGTATCGACATGCGGTTTTCGTTATTAACTATGTTGCTAATTTGGTCTAATTTTGTAATACAGGATTAAAAATGCATACTTGCATTTTATATTCTCCAAAGAAAACTATATTTCTGAAAATAATTAAATAACGCCTCTTAGCTTGCATATTACTTATTAGGCTGTTCCGAAAATAAGAAACTTACATTGACGAAAAAAGCTGTTTTCAACAAGAGCCATAATGCAAAATTTGATTAAGCAGAACCGGACTTACAGCCATTTTTGCATAAGAAGGTTCCCACTCACCCCACCTCTTATTTGCAAAGGTAGACTTAAACTTGTGAAATCAAATATGCGCAGAATTTTATGAAGAATACGATGATTGGATTTTCAGTGCAATTTCATTAGGTAAATTTTGTAAAATTTTTATTTTTAATTTTTGATATCCAATTACGCCCTCTAGCGGTCGACCCACAATGATGAAAATAATTTCCAGGCTTTTCCCGAGGCAACTTTTGTTATAAATATTTTTTCTCAAAGCTATACTATAAACGGTTCCTGAGATATGGCCGAGAGCCATTCTTATTGGGACACCCGGTACAAATTAGTGTACAGCTTTGAAATTTTTGTCAAATAAGGGTTCTTTGGTGCTTAATATGTGATAAAAATATCAAAGCGATGTATTCAATTGTTTAAATTTTATTCAAATTGTTTATCCCAGAGAGCATTTTTTTGCAATAACATAAGTCAGAAGAGAATGATTTTAGAACCATTCCACAGGTGTCAAATGAAAGAGCATGAGCTATATTTTTAACTTGGTTAAAAAAAAGTAAATAAAAATGCATGTATTAGTAATAAATAATTATGCATACAAAAGTATCGTAAATCTTTCCTTATAAACTTTTTATTTTGTTATGTAAGAAATTATACATATTTATTAAAATGTTTTATCAAATTATGATATAGATAACATTACTTGGTAGTAATGCACTTAAAACAGGGTAAAACAGTTAATTTTTTTGGAAAAAGTTATTCAAAAATTATATAAAGACAAATTAACGATAATTTTGCATAATTATTTATTACTAATAAATGCATTTTTTATTCACATTTTTAAACCATGTTCAAAATGTAGCTCATCCTTTTTCATTTGACACCTGTGGAATGGATTTTTTCTGACTTATGTTATTGCAAAAAAATTTTCTCTGGGATAAACAATTTAAATAAAATTTAAACAATTGAATGAATTTCTTTGAAATTTTTATCACATATTAAGCACCAAAGTACCCTCATTTGACAAAAATTTCAAAGCTGTGCACTAATTCTTACTTATTGCGAAAATAATTCTTTTTGCAGTTCCGACCTTTTTTTCGCAATTATATTAACAATAAATGAGTATATCAAACTTTGTAATACGTTATTTTAAAGCTTTTTCCATAATCTCGAAGATATTTGTACTAAAAAAATCATAAGTTTTACTGTTTTCCGTTGATTTGAAAAAAAAAGGGGAAAATGCCATTTTTTGACAGTTAATTGTTTATAAATAAAAATGGCCGCCAGATCCTACGCAGGAAATAGTTATAATTTGTTCCTATAGATATTACCTGTCGAAAAAACGCTTTAGTGCCCTGGCTGCTGAAGTGTCACGAACAGTATATATTTTTGTCTTATTACCCTGGCCTACGGTGTTCCTTTCAGCTCAGTGCGCTTGGTGAAACTGATTTTCTGTTGTTTCCCTCTCTACTAAATAGAAAATTCGGCGGCCCATCTCCTGGATTCCAGCGGTAGTGGTAGAAGCTTAGTGGGACTGCGGGGTTTTCTAAAATTTTCTATCTTAACCTATTCTAACTTTCCTATATTTATGTTTACTTTTGTTTTCATTCAACTATTTAACAATACAATCTAGCCAAGTTTGACCACCTGGTATATAAACTTAACTGCTTATTCAAACCACATATGAAGTGCATAAAAGCAAAATTGAGTTTTCAGTTTCAGAAAAATGCCGTCTAGTTTTAGGACTCTCTATGGCTTTCAATTAAATTCGGCCAGCAAAGTTCTTCATAAATAATATAAATTCATAACCTAACGGCCATTAGAACAATATGCATAAATAATGCGGCCAACAATGGAATTCAATATTATACATGCAGAGATTAAAACCCGGACCAGGCTTCGTGCTACAATACAGACATTTCAGCACTGAATGAAATAGATGATTTACAGTCTGGCTGGAGTCGGGTGAAGAGTTCCGGCCGACCGGCCCTCCTTTACTCGTTTACACCTCCTCTTGGGACCATTATGTTCTTGCGGCCACTCCACACGAGTCTCACGGTCTATTGATCTCCACATTCATTAAGATTACCGATAATCACAACTGCTATAACTTAGCAACTCACAACTCTCCACCCCGGTGTCTAATGAAGTACTTAGATAGCGACTAGGGAAAATCTGCTATTTAAATGAGCCGTAAATATTTGATAATAAAGGGGATAACTACATTTATTCACCTCGCGCCCGAATTTATTCTCGGCTCTAATGGAAATTATCGGAAAAACAGGAAATCCTTCTCTTTCCTGCACTTTTTAATTCGGTAGAAGCGTGTATATAATTGGGGTTTATACATTAAAAATCAGAATTTTTCGTTATCCTGCATCGTTTTATTTTCTACTAATTAAGACATAAATTATTGAATCTAATATTCACGCAAATAATTCTAACAAATATTAAACAATTTAGTATTTAACTATTTGCAATATTAATAACAAATGACAGAGAAGAACTGCAGGAAATGTTATTAGATCCAAGTACAAAATCAAAAGGAATTAAAAATAAATATAAAAGAACTAAATATTTCATAAACACGAACTAATTTCTAGATAATATCTAGAGTTGTTATATTATAACTGAAGATATAACTCTGGACAAAAACAATATAGGAAAGTCTTAGGACAAAAACTCGGACTATCAAAGCTTAACCCAAAAGCTGATTTAAATAGAGGATGTTTATTTATTATGTATCTTTTTTGGGGAAAACTCATTTTAAATTTTTTAAAGTGTTTAAAGAATGCTTATTTTTGTTTTTTTTTAATTTCAGCATGAAAAGTAAACAAGTTACATTCAAAATAAAGTTGGTCCCTTTTGGTGAGAAATCGGGAAAATCACCCCCTAATTAGCATTAATTAGCATTTCAAATGAACTTAATTTTTACCACTTTACAAGTTTTTTACTCTCGTATGTATTGATCATAATAATATGATCTGTAAGTTTCATCGGCTCAAAGTCCTTATTTTTGAAAGAGCTGTAGTTAAAAGAGCTTGAACTAGTCACTTATCACCAGTGTATGCAAATTTAGAAACACCGAATCTTAACCAATTTTTGTCTTATAGAAAAACAAAAAAATACAAAATATTCAAAAAAATTAAAGCCGATTTTTTCGGTAAAAACATTTTTGGTATCTCTAACAACTTTTAAGTTATTTTGAAAAAAAAAGCATTTTTTCAAAATTAAAATTTTTAAAAATTTGAAAAAAAAAATTAAAAAAAACTTTGAATCGATGAAACTTACAAATCATTTATAAACACAACATAAGGAAAGTAACTTGTGAAGCAGTAACGATTAATTTTCATTTAAGTTGCCAATTGGGGGGTGATTTTCCTGATTTTTCTTTTGCCAAAACAAAATGGAGAAACTTTATTTTGAGCGTAACTTGCTTACATTTGATGCTAGATTTTTTTTTATAAAATCAGAAATAAAGCTTTTTTAAAACACTTTAAAAAAGTTGTAATGTGTTTTCCCCAAGAATGCTTCATTATTTGAATATTTCACATTGAATTATTCTATTTGGAATTTTTCGAATATGAACCTATTTTTCATTAGCTCTAACTCTGCTTTTGCTAGGTAAAGAGACCAAATATATACACCGTCCTTTTCACTTTTTATATGCTATAGTTTTGCTAGGAATATTTTTTCGAAAAAATGCTTAAGTTTTGAGTTACTTATTACACCAAAAACCGTCTAAAAACGTGGTTATTTTGTTGAAAAATGAACATATTCACTTGTAAATAACTCGAAAATATTGATTTGGTGAAAAAACTCTATAGAACAAAAGTTGCTTAAAATTAGTCATTTTATCCACTTCGGGACTTATCTTGGACATATATGTTTTCACCCACGAGATGGGGTGAAACTCACCCCCAGGGCAAAAGCACACATCGGCACCATATCACTTTTTTTCGTTGACATGTTAGCTATTCGTATGCCAAATTTCATGTCAATCCAAGTGGTTCTTTAAAATTTACAGCAAAAACCGTGAAAGAATGTACTATTAAGGACTGTGACATCTGTGATACATAATATGTGAATATAATATATTCAACGATGTCACAGTCCTTAATAGCTTTACCATAGGCAGCGATCGTAGAATGGTTAGAGCCAAAGTAAAAAAGTGTATTATATCAGAGCAATGCTACAATAGAATAACTTCGTAGAAATTTAAAAGTACTACTACTCAATAGTCCATCAAATATTTCTTCTAAGACAAGCTTTGGAAAAAACATATGAGAATGGAATCGATACTCACCATTTGTATGTGGATTTTAGATGTGCCTATGACAGTGCAGAGAGAAGCGCATTATATTATATAAAACCATGGTAGACTTAACGTGGCCATGGGTCATGGTGTCAGGTGGGAATGCAGAATGGAATATCAAGAACTTCCAAGTCACAAACAGGAATTCGACAAGGAGATAGCTTATCGTGCCATAGCAAGAAGGAAGTCCTGGTTCAGGACCCACTGGCATCCCTGGTCCAATCGTTCACAGCATTGGAAGTAGGAGAAAAAGAATGGGCCTATACGTTAATATTAATAAAACTAAGTGTATGAAGGTGTCAAAGAATAATCTTCTTCTTCTTCTTCTTTCTCGAAATTCCATATGCCACTCAGGGACGTCGGAGGTTTTATTCATCTTCTATCCATCTCTTCCATTTCTTGCGGTCCTTTGCTAACTCTTTCATTTGTTGATGTGTTTTTCCTTTTTCCTGTCCAATTTCTATATTCTGATCGATCCATCTCTTCCTTGGCCTCCCTTTCCTTCTTTTACCATATCTTTTCGATTCCATCACCTGCTTTGGTAGTCTTCCCTGGTCCATTCTGTTAATGTGTCCATACCATTTTCATTTTCTTTTTTGTATCTTGGTTATTATCGATTCCTGTTTCAGTCTTTGTCTAATATCTTCATTTCTTATTCTGTCCAATTTCGTTTTTCCTGCTATTTTTCTTAGCTGCTTCATCTCCGCTGCGTTTATTGTACTGTCTATTTTTGCATTGTTTACCCATGTCTCACTTGCATATATTAAAGTTGGCACAGAGATTGCATTGTATACCTTCAGTTTTATTTCTTTATGTATTTCTTCCTTTCCAAATATTGTTTTATTTAGTGCATAGTAGATCTTATTTGCTTTTTTCGCTCTGTATGAGATTTCTTGATCTATCTTTCCATCCTCTGATATTATTACTCCAAGGTATTCAAACGTCGAGACTGTTTCTATTATTTCGTTTTTGCACCTAAATATCGTTTGGTTTATTTCTTCCCTTTTCTTTTGGGTTACTATCATGGTCTTCGTTTTCTTTACATTTACCTCCATTTTCAAATTTTCTATTTCCTCCACCCATATATTGATTAATTTTTGCATTTTTTCTTTATTGTCTGCTATTAATACTAAGTCATCTGCATATAGTAATCCCTCCAATCTCACTGGTACTAAATTCCTGTACTCTATTATTGACTTTAATTGCCTTGACCTTCTTTTAGCGCTGTTCATTACTCTATCCATTACTAATATAAACAAAACTGAGCTGAGACTGTCCCCTTGTTTTATTCCTCTCCTTAGGTTTATTATTGGCGATCTGTTTCCGTTTATTTGTACTTTAGCAAGTACGTTTCTATATGTACTTTTTACCACGCTTACTATCTTTTGCGGGATTTGCAGATCTTCCATTACTGACCAAATTACTTCTCTATTTATAGAATCAAAAGCAGCTGTAATATCTATAAACGTAATATATAAGTCTTCTCTTATTTCGTTTTTATTTTCAATTATATTTCTCAGTATATATATATTATCTGTTGTTCCTCTTTCCTTCCTAAAAGCCGCTTGTTCTTCTTCTAGTCCTCCTTCCAGTTTTTTCCTGAGCTTCCTTTCTATTATCCCGGTGTAGAATTTATATACCAGTGATGATAAGCATATATCCCTATAGTTATCACATTCCGCTTCATCTCCTTTCTTGTGTATTGGTATCAATAAATTTTCTTCCCAGTCTTCCGGTATCTTTTCTGTTCTCCGTGCTTCCCCCATTATTTCCAGCAGCCAAAGCTTGCCTCGTTCTCCCACGTACTTCATCATCTCCGGATCTATGTCATCGGCACCTCCCGCTTTTCCAATCTTTATTCTTGCCAATCCTTCTTCAATATCTTTGATATGAATTTCGTCTACTCGATTGTCTCTATCCACTTCTCTTGCCTGCTGTCCTCTCTCCTCATTTTGTTGGTTACTTGCCTCGAATTTTTCTTTATAGTGCTTATTCCATATGGTTAGTATGTCTTGTATGTTTGTTTTCAATTCATTTCGCTCATTTCTAATTCCTCTTATTTGTTTCCTTTTTGTTCCTTTCATGCTTCTTATTTTATTCCAAAACTGTTTATTGTTATTCCCAAACCCTTTGTTTAATTCTTCACCGAATTCCTTCCAGCTCTTCTTCTTCGCATCTTTTACTAGTTCTTTCACTATATTTCTCTGTCTTCTGTATTCGTCTCTGCCTTGCTCTTCATTTGTGTTTATGTATCGCTTCCACATTTCTTTCTTCTTTTTTACAGCTCGCTTTATTTCGTTATTCCTCCATCCAGTTCTTTTATTATTCTTACCATTCTTTCTTATTCCACATACTTGTTTTGCAGTGTTCCATAACGTGTCTCTCAATTTTTTCCATCTCACTTCCATATTCCATATTTCCTCATTGTTTTCATACTGTTCCAGTATTTTATCTGTCTCTCTTTGGTATAACTTCCTCATTTCCATATTTTTCATTTTATGTATTGCTATTCTTGTATATTGAGGACTCTCTATTATTTCCATTAGTTTCATGTTTATTTCTGCTGTCACTAGTCTGTGTTGGGTACCGAGTTCGGCTTCGTTCTCGGTTTTTGTATTTTGTATCGTTAGTTCTGCGTCTCGAGGATATACTATGTAGTCAATTATGCTTCTCGCATTTCTTTCTTCTGCTACGTATGTATATTTTTCATTTCTCGGTTGATACCAGAAAGAATTACCTATTAACAAGTCATTTATTTGGCAGAAACTTATCATTCTTCTACCATTTCTATTTATCGTCTCTTCTCCATACCTTCCCAAGCAGCATAATGCCATATTTTCATCATTTCCTATTCGTGCATTCCAGTCTCCTAGTAAAATGATGTTTTTGATTTCCTCTTGTATCTCATCAATAAGTTTCTGTATCTCATCATAGAATAGTTCTGTTTTTTCATTCTCTGTTCCTTCTACCGGTGCATATACCTGTATTATGTGACATTCTTCTTCTTCTAACTCTATTTTTATATATATATATTGTTATATTTCTATTTGATATGAAAATTAAATTTTAATAATTATAAACAAAATTCAATTTAATATAAAATATTTTCAATTTTCTCAACCACGGGCATATAAATTTAGAACAACCTGTATACAACAAATTGTTATATTTAATTTTAAGAAGTGATTAAATAAGACTCAAGTGAAATCGATAATAGGCCATTATCGTTGTTCGCGGAAGGATCGGTCATTAGCCGATGCTAAATAAGACTAAGTGGAAATAGAGAATAGGTCATTAAAATTTGTATATAGTAGAAAGTAATTTTAGAATGGGAATTAACTATTTTCTTTGAAATCCATTAAGCATATTTAGAAAGTTTAAAAATTGGTTTTGAGGAATACTGCGAATGAGAGTTGGTGGTGGAAGTTTGATTTGTGAATCTGGAAGGGATATATAGAAAGTAGGGGACTGAATGACAAATAGAGATCAGAATGTTTTGAGCTGTCGAGAAGTGAAGTCGAGTAGTAGACGGTAGTGTACGGAGAGTGAGAATGCCGGTGTAGTTCCGTGAGTGTGGAGTATCTATCGTGGAACGAGAGGTAGGCCAGGTTGAGAGTAAAAGAACCTCCTTGAGCCAAGAGTTCCCGGTAGCTGATTGCAGTTTCGAAAAAGGTAGAACACAGCATCACGACAGAAGCAGGAAACGAGAGCTATACGAGCTAGTTTCAGAGGAGAACATTACTGGAAGCCAGGACGAGGTTTTGATTGCAGCCAAGGATAGCAGGAAACGGGTCTTGTGTGAAGACATTCTCAGTGCACCAGAAAAAGGTCAGTCTCATTTGTTTGGACATGAATGTATGGGTTTTTCGTAGTAAATACCACATTTAAAATTGAAGAAACATAATCAATAATATCAGAAAAGCTTCATCAAACTTAAATAGAATTGTTGCTAATAAATCATAATAGTTAAATGTTAATAAAAACTTTCAATTGGAAATCAAAAGGAAATAAGATTCCCATGTGTAAATGTTATGTTTAAGAATAATAAGATATAGCAAATATGAAGCAGTGATTGCCATTTAAATAAAATAAACAATATTTTGATTACAATTGTAACCCATATGTGTTATTATTTTACTCTTTTCTTTCCTATCCCGATTAGGAACCATTGAGAAATACTTAGAAGCCACGTATGTAAGTAATTAATTTTATAAAAAGCCCTGAGATTGAAAACATATTGATATGTGATCTGGTAAATTAATTAGATTATTATTAAAGCATTGATTAAATTAAATGACATATAAAAATATTATCTCATATCAATAATCAAGATCACATCAACTGTCGTCCAACGTGGAAAGCATTGATAAGTATTTCTAGTGGCAAATTTGAAGGATAGAAAGAGTAAAGCCGGTATTTGAAAATTTATATGCCTGTGGTAAAAAGTGAGATACTTACATTTGATAACATAAAATTTTAGATCTCTTTAGGTACAAATTTTACATAACTGATTTAATATTTTATTTTACGATATTTACATTTGATATATTTATTGACAATTTATAATATTTGGGTGAGAAAAAGTCGTTTTGGTAACATACTAGTAAAATTTCATATTTGGCGGGGACAGTACTTCTTGAAAACAAATGTCTGTGACAAGAAGCCAAAGCAAAGACAATAAAAAACAAAAAGAACATTCAAATCAAGAGGAAAATTCAGACCAAGAAGATATTTTAGACACAACAATCATGGAAACAGGAAAAAAAGAATTGTCAGAATTAGAAAAGATATTACAACTTATGCAACTCCAGTCACAAAAAATGGATGAAGCAAAACGAACAATGGATAAAAATCAGGAAGAAACATCAAAGAAAATGGATGAATCACAACAAAAAATGGATCAAAAAATGGATGAAACAAAAAGAATAATGCAAGAAAATCAGAAGGAAACAAAACAAGCCATAGAAGAGAACAACAAGAAAATGGAGGAACGCATAGAAAAGTATGAAATGAAAATTAAAGATCACATGCAAGAACAAGAAATGAGATTGAAGGATCACATGAAAGAACAAGAAATGAAAACTCAAAATAAAATAAAGGAGTTAACGAATGGCCAGAAAAAGGAACTAGAAAATTTGGAAAATAAGTTGGAAAATGCTATTCAAGCAATCAGAGAAGAAATGGAAAGAAAGATTGCGGAAATCAATATTCAACAAAATGTAGGAGAAAGAAGAGAAATGGTTATACATAGCACAGATGACGTGAAGATAAGGTTTGGCGGGGATGTAAGAAGATTACACCCAGTGCCGTTCATAAATAGCCTGAAAAAGAAAATACAGCACATCGGAAATTTCGAAACAGCAAAAGAAACTATCAGAAACCATCTAAAATATGAAGCAAGCCTATGGTTCGATTGCAAAGAAGAAGAATTTGACAGTTGGCAACAATTTGAACAAAAATTTTTGAATTATTTCTGGGGAAAAGTCCAACAATTGGAAATTAACAAGGAATTGCAAAATGGGAAATACAATGATAGGATGGGTATATCAGAAAGGACATATGCATTACAAATTTACTATAACGCAAAACATCTACAATATAATTACTCATCGGAACAATTAGTCGAACTGATTGCAAGACATTTCGAAGAAACGCTGGAAGACCATATCACATTGCAAAACTACAAAGACATAGATAGTTTATGCCAATTCCTACAAATAAGAGAATCACGTTTAAGAGAAAGAAAATCAAGAAGGTCGCGAGAAGATTACAGGCTCCGAGAAACACAGGATTACAGAGATAGAAATCAAAATAGGAGGGACTATACAAGACGAGAATTTAATCCCAGAAGGGAAAACGAAAATAGAGACAACGGAAGAGGAAATTATGAACAAAGAAATAGGCAATGGAATGAGGACAGAAATCGAGAATACCAGAATAGAAACACCACACTCGCAAATCAAGAAAACAGAAATAATGGTAGACAAAATGAACAGGGATATCGAGAAAACCGAAACAGATCCGACAGACCAAGAGAAAATAGAAGAGAAGTAAATAATACCCAGACAGATGAATATGACGGAGAGAGACATTATGACGAAAATATAAACTACGATGAGCAACCGGCGTTTTTTCACGACGGCGCTCACTAAAAACCAAAAATCAAACAGGAATCTTTTGTAACCCCAAGGAGTTTATTAAATTGGCAAGAAACAACGAAAAGAAAAATGGAGTTAATTTAAAATTTGTGGATGGATTTATCAACGAGAAACCAATTAAAATTATGATAGACACTGGATCTGAAATAACATTGGTCAACAGAAAACTAATAGAAGAAGTTAACTTAACAAATTTAATTTACAAAATACCTAGGGTAAATTTAGTGGGCGCAAACAAACGGACATTGGCAACTATAAATGAAGGCATACGAGTAATGTACGACTGGGTAAGAAGATGTATGCACTACAATGTGTAATAATGCCAAACATGTCACATGACATGATAGTAGGAGTTGACGAATTGGCAGAAAAACATATAGTGATAGATTTTAAAAATAATACGATGAATCTAACAGAAGAAAAAGAAGAAGAACAGAACAAGGAACAGGAGAAACAAAATACGGACGAATCAGGTAAGGAACAAACAGTGGAAATGAATTTGGCAACGAAGCAAGGACAAAGAAGAAAAGGGAGAAAAAGTCAGAAAAAGACAAAAGAAAATGAAACCTGTGGCTCCTCAAAAGAAGAGTTGAGCCCAGAAGAAGAAAAATTGAGAGTATCAAAAGCAAAAGAAAACTGGGATTCCTCAAAAGAAGAGATGAGCTCAGGAGAAGAAGAAATAAAGCTAACAAATGAAAGCGAAAAAGATATGATCGAAACAGTGGCATTTGAAGAGGAGGCATATGAAAACGAGGATGCAGAATACACGGTAAAAGTATGTGAAAAATCTGAGGAAAAAGACAGAAGATTGATATGGGAAAAAGGGAAAGACAACATAATAGCCGACACTCTAACACAGGATGAGGACACTGAAAATAAGGAAACAATTACTCTACAGGTGGGACTAATTAGAGTAATACAAGAAGAAGGGGTATAAGACGTAGATTAAAGTAAGGAAATATACAGGGAGTTGGTTTGCCTCGAGAAAATTTATTTAAAAATGCAGATAAATTTTATCGAATACAAGGCGGGGATTTGTTATATTTCTATTTGATATGAAAATTAAATTTTAATAATTATAAACAAAATTCAATTTAATATAAAATATTTTCAATTTTCTCAACCACGGGCATATAAATTTAGAACAACCTGTATACAACAAATTGTTATATTTAATTTTAAGAAGTGATTAAATAAGACTCAAGTGAAATCGATAATAGGCCATTATCGTTGTTCGCGGAAGGATCGGTCATTAGCCGATGCTAAATAAGACTAAGTGGAAATAGAGAATAGGTCATTAAAATTTGTATATAGTAGAAAGTAATTTTAGAATGGGAATTAACTATTTTCTTTGAAATCCATTAAGCATATTTAGAAAGTTTAAAAATTGGTTTTGAGGAATACTGCGAATGAGAGTTGGTGGTGGAAGTTTGATTTGTGAATCTGGAAGGGATATATAGAAAGTAGGGGACTGAATGACAAATAGAGATCAGAATGTTTTGAGCTGTCGAGAAGTGAAGTCGAGTAGTAGACGGTAGTGTACGGAGAGTGAGAATGCCGGTGTAGTTCCGTGAGTGTGGAGTATCTATCGTGGAACGAGAGGTAGGCCAGGTTGAGAGTAAAAGAACCTCCTTGAGCCAAGAGTTCCCGGTAGCTGATTGCAGTTTCGAAAAAGGTAGAACACAGCATCACGACAGAAGCAGGAAACGAGAGCTATACGAGCTAGTTTCAGAGGAGAACATTACTGGAAGCCAGGACGAGGTTTTGATTGCAGCCAAGGATAGCAGGAAACGGGTCTTGTGTGAAGACATTCTCAGTGCACCAGAAAAAGGTCAGTCTCATTTGTTTGGACATGAATGTATGGGTTTTTCGTAGTAAATACCACATTTAAAATTGAAGAAACATAATCAATAATATCAGAAAAGCTTCATCAAACTTAAATAGAATTGTTGCTAATAAATCATAATAGTTAAATGTTAATAAAAACTTTCAATTGGAAATCAAAAGGAAATAAGATTCCCATGTGTAAATGTTATGTTTAAGAATAATAAGATATAGCAAATATGAAGCAGTGATTGCCATTTAAATAAAATAAACAATATTTTGATTACAATTGTAACCCATATGTGTTATTATTTTACTCTTTTCTTTCCTATCCCGATTAGGAACCATTGAGAAATACTTAGAAGCCACGTATGTAAGTAATTAATTTTATAAAAAGCCCTGAGATTGAAAACATATTGATATGTGATCTGGTAAATTAATTAGATTATTATTAAAGCATTGATTAAATTAAATGACATATAAAAATATTATCTCATATCAATAATCAAGATCACATCAATATATATGGTTCTTGATAATACTGGTTTGAATTTGGTTACTCTTCTATTCATGTCTTTCGTTACAACTATTCCCACGCCTTCTTTTGCCCTTTGTCCTATCTGAACTCCGGAATAGTATAGTATGTGCTGCCCTCCGATATCGACAATTCCATTTCCTAGTTTTTTCGTCTCGCTTACTCCTATTAACTGCAGCTCAAATCTTTCCATTTCCTCTGTTAATTCACGTTCCTTTCCTGTTATCGAGGTTATATTCCATGTACCTATTCTCGTTTGACATTTGTTTTCATTTTTCTTTTCTTCCTTGTTATTAGTTTTCCTCGTTGTTTGCTCTTTCATATTACTGGATGTTCCATGTCCTTTCTTGGTCGTCATAAATGTCTCTCCGTCCAATTCGCTTATCAGTTTTTTGGATGGATGGTCCTTGGGTAATTATTGCTTATATCAGGTATTAGTTTATAAGCATCATTGTCCCATATCCATTCTTCGTTATCTATTATCATTTTTTGAAACCTTACTTTGACTTTCTTCCCCTTGCTTCTTTCTTCTTTTGCCTTTATTCTTATTTTTCTTTGTATATCCCTCTCCTTCTTGCTCATGTCCTCATACTTTTCCTTGTCTGTACCCTCTTAGTTTGATTTTATTCTTCATGACATTATATTTTTCAGACTCGTTGCTTAGCTTGATCAAACAGGTTTTCAAAGTCAAAGGTCAAAAAGACAGGTCAAAGAATAATCAAGTAGAAAAACCCGAAGATCTAACGTTTGGAATATATATTTCGGAGTAAGAGAGTTCATATATATCTAGGCTTACAAATCAACCAAATAATACAGTAAATAAGAGATGTATATAATTGATGGATTCGACCGTTACTTGATGGAAGTTCATTTTATCTAACAATAAAACACTGAAAACGTTTGTTTTCTTTACTTCCACAAAATTTATTACAACTATGTGACTGACTCCAGCTGTTTCGGCTAAGTGCCTTTCTCAAGTGATTTAGTTTACTATGTGTTTGCCTTTTTAAAGTCTTTAACTGAACAGGTTGAGTAGTGGGGAGCTGTTTGTCTCGAGTTGGTCATTCAGAATTATATCTTTATTTTTCAATTTATTAATTTCCATACATTCTAATAAAGATAGCTTAAGGCCTTTATTTTGAATATGCAGAATTTGAAACTGTTCATTAAAAGAATGATTATGATCTAGAAGGTGAAGTGCGTATGTAGACGTGTCTGTTTTTCTATTGTTGAAAGCCCTTTTGTGTTCTGCTATCCGTTTGTCAAAGGTTCTGCCAGTTTGACCGATGTAAGTTTTAGTACATTCACCACAAGTTAGTTTGTAAACACCACTCTGTAGTGTAGTGTGTTTTCTCCCTCGGCTCTTATTGTTCTTAATATATTTGCTTAAGTTGTTATTAGTTCTGAAAGCTGGTGCTATTCCTTTCTTTCTTATGTATCTGGGTGTTTTTGTTATCTTGCCAGTATATGTGATAGAGCAGAAGGTACTGGGTTCTTTCTGTGGTGGTGGATAAACTAATTTCAGGGCTTTCTTATGGAGTTTTTGGTTTAGAATTTTGTTAATTGTTTGTTCGTTATAGACATTGTTTACTGCTATTTCTTTAATGATGTTCAGTTCTATCTCGTAGTTATTTTTTGACATGGGAATTTCTGTCAGTCTGTCTATCATGCTATGGTAGGCTACTAATTTGTGTTGTGTAGGATGAGATAATGAATTGTGTATAGTTGTATCAGTATGGGTAGGTTTATGATACACGGAGAACTCATGTTTGTTGTGTAGCCTGGTAATTGTTACATCTAGAAAGTTTATGGACTTATTCTGTTCTGTTTCTACTGTAAACTCAATATTACAATGAAGTGAATTAATGCATGATAGAAATTGGTCAAGTTGCCTGTTAGTTCCTGTAAAGCATACTAGTATATCATCCACGTATCTCCACCAATATAAGAACTGTTTAAATACGGGATGTTTAGAAATTGTTGTTTCAAGCTGGTTCATGAATATATCTGATAGCAATGGGCTTAGAGGATTGCCCGTAATAAGTCTTGCACTGTTGTTTGTGTATATTTGATTATTGAATTCAAAATAGTCTTGATTTATGCAAATTTCAAGAAGGTGTAAAATTTCAGTATAACACTAAAAAAAGGCCCCGCAGAAAAATACCGAAAACAAATTAAAGTAGCCATTGAAAATTTAAAATCAATATTAAATCCAACAGAACAGAAATACCTTAATATTATGAACCCACAACCTCCTAAATTATACTCTTTTATTAAACTACACAAACCTGATCACCCAATAAGACATGTAGTTTCTTTTTATACAGATATTTTTACAGAATACACTAAATTTTCACCTAAATTCACCGTAAAAAATACACTAGAACTATTTGATAAAATACAACATTTTCAATTGCCCAACAACTCCAGACTAATTTCATTTGACGTAAAAAATCTTTTTCCTAGTGTTCCTCCAACAGAAACTTTTGTTTTAGTTAAAAATCTTTTAGACCATAATAGTACAAATCCGATCATTGCATCTGAAATTTTACACCTTATTGAAATTTGCATAAATCAATACTATTTTGAATTCAATAATCAAATATACACAAACAACAGTGCAGGACTTATTATGGGCAATCCTCTAAGCCCATTGCTATCATATATATTCATGAACCAGCTTGAAACAACAATTTCTAAACATCCCGTATTTAAACAGTTCTTATATTGGTGGAGATACGTGGATGATATACTAGTATGCTTTACAGGATCTAACAGGTAACTTGACCAATTTCTATCATACATTAATTCACTTCATAATAATATTGAGTTTACAATAGAAACAGAACAGAATAAGTCCATAACAGTTCTTGATGTAAAAATTACCAGACTACAAAACAAACATGAGTTCCCGGTATATCATAAACCTACCCATACTGATATAATTATACACAATTCATCATCCCATCCTACAAAACACAAATTAGCAGCCTACCATAGCATGATATATAGACTGACAGAAATTCCCATATCAAAAAATAACTACGAGGTGGAACTGAACATCATTAAAAACAAATAGCAGTAAATAAATGTACATAACGAACAAACAATTAACAAAATTTTAAACCAAAAGCTCCATAAGAAAGCCCTGAAATTAGTTTATCCACCACCACAGAAAAAACCCAGTACCTTCTGCTCTATCACATATACTGGCAAGATAACAACAAAAATAGCCAGATACATAAAAAAAGAAAGGAATAACATCAGCTTTCAGAACTAATAACAACTTCAGCAAATATATTAAGAACAAAAAGAGCCAAGGGAGAAAACAACTACAGCGCGGTGTTTACAAACTAACGTGTGGTGACTGTTCGAAAACTTACATCAGTCAAACTGGCAGAAGCTTTGACAAAGGGCTTTCAACAATAGAAAAACAGACACGTCTACATACGCACTTCACCTTCTAGATCATAATCATTCTTTTAATGAACGGTTTCAAATTCTGCATATTCAAAATAAAGGCCTTAAGCTATCTTTATTAGAATCTATGGAAATTATTAAATTGAAAAATAAAGATATAATTCTGAACGACCAACTCGAGACAAACAGCTCCCCACTACTAGTACTACTACTACTACTATTGGAGTAACTCAACCTCTTCAGTTAAAGACTTTAAAAAGGCAAACACATAGTAAACTAAATCACTTGAGAAAGGCACTCTGCCGAAACAGCTGTAGTCAGTCACATTGTTGTAAAAATTTTGTGCAAGTATAGAAAACAAACTTTTCCAGTGTTTTATTGTTATAGAGATGTATATATCTAGCAAATAGAGCGTATATAGATTAAAGAAAATTTTAACACCAAACATAGTCACAAAAGAACAAAAATATTGATAGATATACAGATAGGGTGGAGCGAATTTTTTTTTTTCATAATTCCATAAAGCCTATGTGTGGAAAAGTTGCCTTTTACTACCAGTGTTCACCAAAAAAAATCTCAGGTCAATCAACTTAAAACTTCTACTGCCCAAACCGATTTGAAAATTGGAATTTTCCCTATATTTAAAAATATATATAGAATATCTTATTATTGTCACTAATATCTTATAAATAATTATTACTGGATAATTACGTCAGGAAGGTATTACAAAACATTCCTAGAACCAAATAGCAACTCAATATAATGACCTTGAAACAATACTACATGCTCTTTGACACCGCATTGCGCCGGTTTAGCGCCAACAGGTTTCCACGAACTCCGTCGCAATAAATCGGTTGTGGTCGTAGATCTACGTATCGTCTGCCCCCGCTGATTTATGTTGTTGAAATATTTTAGTTGTTTGGCAGCATTAGAGCAGTTAACGTATGTAAAAAATGTTTTTACGCGACGTGATTCATTGTGCCCTGTGTTTGGTGTACCAAAACCATTTAAGAACAATGTGTTGCCTACCTACGCGGATATTATTAGATGTTACTTATATCGTCGACAAGAAATTGTTGTACAACAAAGTAAACAAAGACCTAGTTTCACTGATGATGTCTGTTCCCGTTTAATAAAAGACTTGAAAAACTTGTGGCAGAAAAGTTCCATTTGTGTTGTATCAGACCAACAAATATTACATAAAATTCGAGAATACCACGGTAAATATCGTAACATAATGAAACGGCTAAAAAAGGACGGTAAACTTAATAATTCAAAACAGGTTGTTTTATTTAGAGAATTGGCCGAAAAGAAATTCTTTGATATATCTTTATGCAAATGTAAAGACTTTTTAAGCTGTTCTTGTACATTAAAAGTGCCTGTACTTGAACGTGAACTTCTAACCGACCAAAGAACTTCGTGTAAAATGTTAATCGGTAGAGTTGATCAAAAAACTACAGAAGTACTCGAAAAGAGATGGAAGCGTAAAAGTAAAACCGAGGAAAGGAGAATCAGGCATGATGAATATGATGATCAATACAAAGAATCTTTAATTGGCAGAGCATACCAGTCAGTGTCATCTAATCTAGAAGAAGAGACTTCAAACAACAGTTCATCAGAAGAAAATGTCATTAAATTAGAAGACAGGGTCGATACTCCTTCAACTTCTCAGATGAGAATAAAACTACAAAGTGTAGCACAGGCATGTGACAGAACGGGTGTTTTTGATAGGACGGCAGCAATTATTCTTGTTAGTGCACCGTTAAAAGATATAGGAATAATTACTACAGAAGATTCATCAAAAATTGTCGACCGCAGCAAAATTTGTAGAGAAAGGGCAAAAGCTCGATTTGAGCTCAAGAGAAAAGATAAAGAAGACGGTTCTGAATTGGTAATAATAATAATAATATCGTATGGCATTTTTGCCGGGGAGATCCTTTCGGATAGTTCCAGCGCCAATTACATCTTTAACCCTGTTTCAAGTAACTAGTGTCGATGTACACTAGCCCAGGGGGACCGACGGCTTAACGTACTCTCCGAGGCACGGTGAGACGGCTCGTGTCATTATTGGAAAATGAAAATGGTTTGTCTTTGGCAGGGATCGAACCCAGGGTTCTGAATTGGTATATGGAATATATTTTGATGGAAGAAAAGACCAAACGTTAGTTCAAACTAGTGAAGAAGGAAGTTTGTCCAAGGAAACGAAGATTGATGAGCATATAGTCCTAGCTTCAGAACCAGGATCCAAATATATTGGTCATTTGACTCCTGCATCGGGCAATTCGCAAAGTATAAAGAAGAGCATTCTAGAATTTTTGGAGCATAATTTTGACGTTTCAAATTTGCAGGCTATAGGTTCTGATGGTACAGCAGTAAATACTGGTAATAAGAATGGAATTATTAGACAGCTTGAGCTTTCGCTGAACGGTGAACAGTCGTTCGCTGTTCAGCCGAAAACAGTGAGAGAATTAGGCCTTAAAAGATTATTGAAGTGTAGGAAAACAGCAAACCAACAAGAAATACGCGAATTCAAATTGCCATCTTTAAATTTTTATGCTGAAGACTACATCGATATGATTGACTGGCAGTCGACAACAATAACAGAACCTCCCCTGACAAAATGTATTTCCAATGAAGAACTAGAAAAAATGATTTTAGATGTTCCAGCTGAAATTGAAATTCTAAAATATCCATGCCACACGCAAGCAGTGGAAAGGTGCATCAAATTAGTAACAGAAGCGTCAGTTGCTGTATGTGGAAATACAGCAAGGGATGGATTTTAAGAGCACGAACTGCTTCTAGAGCCACTTTGCCAGTATTCGAGACAAAAAGTCAATATCTTCAAGTCAATATCTTCAAGTTTTTAATGAAAATTAATCACAAAAGTACAAATAAGGGGTGGGAGGGCGGTGGAACTCGATATGCAGCTACGTCCACGTAGTGAATTCTGGGTTATTTTCATCAAAAATTACGAATTTTTTATGGAAATAAGCGAAGAGCTGCATCACGGCTTTAAAAAATATTTATCTTTAATTTTTTACATTTCACGGTCAAATGGGCAGTAGAAGATGGCAATATTTTAACCCACTTTTTTTTCTAGAATAGACCATTATATTAGGCAACTTTTCCACATATAGGTCAATTGATTTAAGGATATTTTTTTTTCGAGCCAGTTTTCACTCCACCCTAATACAGAACTCTAATCAAACCCGTCCTCACCTACGCGTGAGAAACATGGACGATAACAAAAAGTGATGAAGAACGGTTAGGCTGTTTTTAACGTAAAATTCTCAGAGATATTTATAAAAGCGTGCAGGAAAACGGATTATGGCGTAAACGTATGGAGAAGAGGTAGGCCCAGAGCACGATTTAAGGACCAGGTGGAAGACGACTTTCGAGTATTTATTAGGAGTGCGAAATTGGAAAACCAAGACGAAGGGTAGGAATGAATGGAATCTGATTCTAGAACAGGCCAAGACCCACCACGGGTTGTAGAGCCAATGATGATGATGACTACTCAATATAGAAGACCCTTAGCCACCAAAACCTATAAAAAGCGTGCAAGCCTTTCCGAGATCATTGAGGCGTTCCATACATAAAACTCACTTTGTATATTGCTTGTTTTTATGTAGCAAAGAGTATTGGCCTTTAATTCTGAACTACAATTTAAGTCTAAATGATACTATAGGGCATAGGGTGTAACAAAAATACAGGTCATAAATTAAATCACATATGGGATCAAAAATAATTCGATTGAATTTAACTTACCTTATAGACCGGGCAGTGTCGTCTCACTCGCTAGCGAAATTATTCCGATTTGATTTTTTTGCACAAACTCACTCAAAAAGAGGTCCTTATAACATATCTACAGGGTGCCGGGCGGTGCCGTGGTCAAAAAATTGTTTAAACAATTTTCTTTAAACAAATTCACAAAAATAATTTTTTTAATTCGAACAATTTTTTTTAAGATAACTTTCTGAGGGACATTCTGAGCAAAAAAAGTCTCTTGTGATTTTTCTCTAAAATTGATTGTTTTCGAGGTATGCGCGATTAAAAATTTGAAAAATACGAAAATGGCCATATAACTCGACAACAATCAATTTTAGAGAAAAATCACAAGAGACCTTTTTTGTTCAGAATAATACAAATTATCTAAAAAAATGAATCGCAATGAAAAATGATGTTTGTGAATTTGTTAAAAAAGATTTTAAACAATTTTTCGACCACGGCACCGCCCGCCACCCTGTGGATGTGTTATAAGGACCTCTTTTTGAGTAAGTTTGTGCAAAAAAATCTAATCGAAATAGTTTCGCTAACGGGGGCGACTCCGACGATACAGTTGGACTATAGCGCTAATTGTTAATAATTAAAAATAGCAGCTTTGTAATAAAATAATGACAAAAATCTCTTCAGAACCTTGAAGAATGGGTTTAAAACTTGATTTGGTCACTTTTTGAATATCATAATAATAACTTTTAATCTAGTTATTAAACCTTGAAAATGGCCATTTTCGCATTTTTCAAATTTTTAATCGCATATAACTCGACAACAATCAAGTTTAGAGAAAAATGAAAAGAGATGTTTTTTGCTTAGATTGACCCAAATTATCTAAAAAAATATTGTTTGAAATGAAAAAATTGTTTTTGTGAATTTGTTTTAAAAAAATTGTTTAAACAATTTTTCGACCATGGCACCGCCCGGCACCCTGTGGATATGTTATAAGGACCTCTTTTTGAGTAAGTTTTTGCAAAAAAATCGAATCGGAATAATTTCGCTAGCGGAGGCGACGATACTGCCCGGTCTATTAGTACAAATGTGCACATAAAAAAAGTTACAGCCCTTTGAAGTTACAAAATGAAAATCGACTTTTTCCAATATATCGAAAACTATTAGAGATCTTTTATTGACAATTATTAGCATGTGGCATTCTTATAAAAGAAGTATCTTAAAAAAATTATAGTGTAATTTTTGCACCCACCAAAAATTTTATGGGGGTTTTGTCCCTTAAGCCCCCCACCCCCCAAACTTTCGTGTGCGTTCTAATTAAATTATTATTGTAGTATCATTAGTTAAACACAATGTTTTTAAAGTTTTTTTGCCACTTATTACTTTTTCGAAAAGCCAGTTTGTATCGAGATATTTTAAATACTTGTCAAATCCACCACATATTTGAATATGGTTAATATAAGTACGAATATAAAGACCTGGTAATAATATGAAATTTTATTTATAATTTACATTTTAGGTATATTTTGAATCATATTAAAAAAGAAGCCACATCTCGATAAAAGGTGTCTTATCGAAAAAATACTAAGAGGCAAAAAATTTTAAAAACACTGTGTTTAACTAATGGTACCGCAATAATAGTTTAATTGGAACCTACACAAAAGTTTAGGTGGGTTTGAGGGAACAAACCCCCCATAAAATTTTTATGGGATGTACAAATTTCACTGTTATTTTTTAAAGATGTTCCTGCCATAAGAATGCCACATGTCA
Source organism: Diabrotica virgifera virgifera (assembly GCF_917563875.1). Taxonomy (NCBI): domain Eukaryota; kingdom Metazoa; phylum Arthropoda; class Insecta; order Coleoptera; family Chrysomelidae; genus Diabrotica; species Diabrotica virgifera. The sequence continues at coordinate 227,099,686 of NC_065447.1, forward strand.
ATTTTCAATAAAGAATCTCAAAGACTTTTCGATAGGATGGAAAAAAATTGATTTTCATTTTGTAACTTTAAAAGGCTTCAAACTCCGCCTGCAGTTTTGTTTGGTGTGATCGAGTAGCTCGACAAAACTGTTGCCGGTCCCAAGCTTGGATAAAAGAGGAGGGAGTCTACAGCCAGGTTAGCACCCTACTGATAGACATTAAAACCATAGCTCATAGAAACAGAATTATGTCTCGGAACAGGAATGATTTCATTAAGACGACCAACGCGATAAAAAGGACAACGAATTTATGGAAAACGAAAAATGTACTTCGCATCGATACTTGGAATGTGAAGTCTCTAAACACAAGAGAGCAGGAAATCACAAAAGAGCTTGTAGAAAAAAATATTCACATATGTGCACTACAAGAGACCAAGAAAAAAGAAAAGGGTCAAATTATGCTGGATGACTATCTGATGATTTACAGTGGTGTTGCAAAAGATACGAGAGCCAAGGAAGGAGTCGCACTGCTAGTCCACAGAAAATTTGTAGACCAAGTACAAGAGTGCCGATATATCTCCGAAAGAATAGTTAGTGTAAAAGTCAAACTGGATGTCAAACCTCTGAATATAATGTCAAACATCTATGCACCTGAGAACAACAGGGATGCCACCATAAGAGAAAGCTTCTATGAACACCTTCAGACTGTAATAAACGAGATCCCAAATGATGAATATATAATCATTATGGGTGACTTGACTTTAATGCCCGTGTTAGCAATGACACAGTTCCGGGAATAAAACAGCGATATCATGAAAATATCAGAAATGAAAACGGAGACTATCTAAGGGACCTCTGCAGCATAAATGAAATTTGATTTTAAATTGAAATTGGAATTGAAATTTTAACAATATTTTTCCCTCACAAAGAACAATAAAAATACACTTTTGAAAACACTAGAGGACAAAGATCTATGATAGACTATATTCTGTCGAATAGAGAGTTACACTCGTCTCTAATTTTGGATGTAAGAGCACTAACATCAGAAGAAAGCTGGGCAAAAATGAAATCTAATATCTTAGCCTCAGCCGGATAATAAATGCCTCAGCAATAAAATACCGGAAGAATGGAGAACGAGCGAACTAATTCTACTATTCACAAAAGCAGATAAAAAGCAGCCAGAAAACTACAGAGGTATCAACTTGTTAAATACTACCCTAAAACTTACAACTAAAATCTTACCAAGACCTAATGAGTCAGAGGATAAGTTTAGCAGATGAACAACATGGTTTTCGTACTGGAAGATCGTGTACAGATGTAATATTCGTCATAAAACAAATTACTGAGAAATCACTAGAGTATAATAGGCCAGCATTTCTATGTCTGATTGACTTAAAGAAACATTTGACAGAGTAAGACTCAAAGATTTATTCCATCTTCTGTATAATAGAGAAGTCCCTCTAGATATCATAAAAACTATTGAGAACATCTATCAAAACAACAAAATGGAAGTCAGAATAGATGGATAACTTACAGAACCTATAGATATAGGCAGCGGAATAAGACAGGGAGACTCATTGAGTCCTATGCTTTTCAATTTAATCATGGATGAAATCATCAAAAACGTCAACAAAGCAAGAGGATTTTTTTATTTAGCGTATGGCACCTGACACATTTACATTTACATATATTTTGTATAAGACAATACATAGGTTCACAAACGCACATCTAACTTATTTACATAGTCTATCGACTCTGGAGTCGCCATCAGGAAATCCTCTGACCTGCCATGATATAATCTTGTGGGACACTCTTCTGTGATGTGATAGATGGTTTGTGGTTGTCCACAGTCACAGAGTGAGGATGGTCGTTTACCCCATTTGTGCATCATGTAACCACATCTGCCGTGTTGGGTTCTGATTCGGTTCAGCACAGACCATGTGTTGCGTAGTAAGTCAAAGCCTGGTGGTTTTTGTGTGATGCAGGGTAAGTTGCTATTTTGTTGTTCAATCATTGAACTCACCCTCCACAGCAACCTTTGCTGTTTTTATTGGTGGTCGCCTGGAGCATAGACGGTTACCGTTGGCGGCATCTATATCTTGATGGATTGGCAGGTTCTTGTTACCTACTATCTTTCTGTACTCACTAGTGAGTGCGTGTATGCGTCGTAGTTTGGGTGGTGGAATGTGGCTCAGTACTGGGAGCCATTGCGTAGGGGTGGATTTGATAACTCCAGCAATCATTCTCATTGTATTATTCAATTGGACATCTACTTTGTGTATATGTGAGCTGTTAAGCCATGCTGAAGGGCAGTATTCCGCAGTTGAAAAGACTAGACCCAAGGCAGATGATCGCAAGGTGGAAGCCGATGCTCCCCATGTTGTGCCGAACAGCTTCTGGATGATGTTGTTTCTGGATTTAAGTTTTTCCGCTGTTTTTGTCAGATGTTCCTTGAATGATAGGGTTCTGTCAAGAGTCACCCCAAGGTACTTTGGTGTTTTATTGTAGGCGAGTGTGGTGTTTTCAAACTGAATATTGAGTATTCTTCCTGCAAGCTTGTTATTTAGGAGGAAGAGGATATAGAATGGGAAACAAAGAAGTAAAAATATTCTGCTACGCAGACGACACAATATTGATAGCCCAAGATGAAGATAGTCTGCAAAGATTAGTTCACAGATTTAACATAAGAGCAAAAGAATTCAATATGACAATTTATACAAGAATTTATAAAGCCAGTGTAAGACCAATAATGACATATGCATTAGAAGCAAGACCCGATACAGCCACAACACAAAGACTACTGGAAACGGGAGAGATGAGAGTACTGAGAAGAAATACAGGAAATACACTGAGAGATCGAAAGAGGAGTGGAGATATTAGAAGACAATGTACATTGTATAAACGAATAAACACTAAGTAGAAAAAAAGAATGGAACAACCACATAACCAGAATGGAGGAAACACGTGTGGTCAAAATAGCACGAGATAAATCACCAATCGGTAGAAGAAGTATTGGCAGACCGCGCAAAATATGGAGTGACAACCTTCCATAGAGGTATCAATCCGCCGATGAACAAGCAGAATTGCTTATAAAGAAGAAGAAGAAGAAGAAAGGGTTTTAACTTTTTTTATGTGCACATTTTTGTACTAAGGTAAGTTAGGCTCAGTCGATCTATTTTTTTCCCAAAATATGTAATAGAATTTATGACCTGCATTTTTGTTACACCGTGTATATCCTGCGGAAATACGAATGTTGAATTTATCATGCATTATTCGAATTAAAAGTGTTAGCTTCAGCGACCAATATTGCGTTTCATTTTTATCCAGCCATCACGACTCTCATAATCTCAATCCACCAAATGAATATATTTTCTTGAACACCATTTATCACACTTTTTCATTTCTCCGCAGTTACAAACAAACAAGATAAATTATGGACGATTATTAACTACATGGGAACAGTATTTTATGTGCACAAATTACGACAGTTTAATAACAGCATTGTTTTTCTAACATCTAGATTCAACAGGATATTATATCTCCACATTTTATATAGAAAATACAATATAGGCGAGGATATAAAGGACTAAAATCGCCTAAACCTCTATTTTTTTAAGTAAAACGGATCGTTATGAAACCTTTTGCATTCGATTTGGGAGTGCTTCAGGAAAATTGTTGACCACATGGCATGACAGACAAATTGCATTGTTGTAGGCGAAAACTATATTTTCCAAAGTGCATCTCAAAGTTTTCAAAAAATAAAAATTCCCAACTCCGAAAATAATTATGAAAATGAGTTTTATTTTCATACTCGGAAGTTTTTTAGGTCACTTAACAGTAATATTGTATCGGCAAGCTAGTGTCCGATATCTAAGTCATCTCTGGAGTTTTATGGTGATTTGTTATAAAATTCGACAATGAGTAACAGTAACAGTACGTTGTTTTTATTAAACAAATAAATTTTAAATGTATAATACTTTTAAAATAATTTAAATAAATTAAAACTCCAGGAGATGACGTAAATGCTTGGCAGCAGGTACCTCGTACAGTATCTTTAATGCAATATTCGTATCCAACGACCTCAAAAAACCGTGATAATCTCTCTCTCTCTCTCTCTCTCCCTCTCTTGTCGTTTCCCCATTACTGAGGATCGTGATTTCTTCCAATATTCCTAACAATGTTTCTCCATTGGTCTCTATCTTCAGCTGCTCTAAGAGCTTCGCAGAATGAGTTTTCAGCTGAATGCCTTATTTGGTCAGACCATATATTTGGTGATCGTCCTCTTGATATTCTCCCCAGAACGTTTCCAGACTCTCCAAACTGTCGTCACCTCTGCGAGCCACGTGACCAAAGAATTGCAAAATTGTTTGCAGACATATTGTGGGTAGCCCTTTTTTAATATTGAGTTGGTTTAGAATGGAAACGTTTGTCTTATGAGCTGTCAAAGATATGCGCAGCATTCTTCTCCAGCAAAACATGTCAAAGGCATCAAGTTTTTGGCGCTCGCATGCGCGAAGAGTCCAAGTCTCTGCTCCGTATAGAAATATTGAGAAAACAAGGGCATTCACCAATCTTATCTTGATATTTTGAGAGATATATCTGTCTTTCTAAACTTTAGTTAGGCGATAGTTAGGCGATTCATCGCATTTTTTGCCATACCAATACGTCTCCGAACTTCTGCTTCACAGTTACCATCGTTAGTTATACTAGACCCGAGATAGATAAAGGTGTTTACTGTCTGGTATTCCTGTAACATGTTAGTCAGTTGAATAGTGTCGAATCTGTCGACCACCATTATTTTTGTCGTAGCTTTATTGATTTTCAGACCAACTTTATTGCTTTCGTACTCAACTCTTCGCAGAAGATCAAACATTTCTTGCTCATTTGCTGCTATAAGTGTAGTGTTGATGACACTAAATCTTAAATTGGAGATTTTCCTACCAGCTACTGTTACTCCACTATCGAAAACCATCCTCATGACATGTTCACCATAAATGTTAAATAAGTCAGGTGACAACACGCATCCTTGTCTAACACCTCTCTCGGTCTTGAATTGGTTTTAGAACTTATGATCTAGTCGTACTGTCGCTATATTGGACTGGTACAGGTTTTTAATAAGTGTCACCAGGTGCATTGGTGCGCCCATTTTTATTAAAATTGACCACAGATTTATCCAGCTTACACATTCAAATGCCTTTTAGTAGTTAACGAAGCATATAATCATAGGTACTTGAAATTCTCTAGACTTTTCAATGAGTTGCCTCAGGTTCAGGATTTGTTCCCTTGTACCTTTACCCTTTACAAACCCCGCTTGTTCCTGAGGTATTTGGTAATGTAGATAGGTTTTTAATCTGTTTTTGATGATATGCAACAAGATTTTACTAGCATGTGTTATTAGTGACAGTGTGCGGTAGTTTTCACATCTGGTAGTAGTTCCTTTTTTGTGTAGTGGGATATAAATTGAGGTACACCAATCAGATGGCCATTTTCCTGAATTCCAAACAGCGACACAGATAGAATGGATGATATGTAATCCTTTGTCATCTTTGACTTCAGCTAGTAAGACAGTAGGTTCTCTAGGGTTGTCAGAAGGTCACTGATTTTCTGCTGATACCTCGTTATTTTTATACATATAGCTCGCCACAGTAGTTTCGCCATGTTTCCAATATTTCATCAGTATCTGTCTTTAAATTACCTTCCTTATCTATTACAGACCACGTTTGAGGTTTAAACTCTCTGGTAAGAAGTTTGATCCTCTGGAATAAGTCCCTAGGTTCATTTCGACAGCCGTGTTCCTCTATCTTTCTGCATATTTGAGAGATGTAATCAGCTTTATCTTTGCGCACTGTTTTCTGATTTCTCTCGATAACGCTCTGTATTCATCGTTTGTTCCGTGTCTAGTTTTATGTTCTTTTCTGCGTTGAATCACAGTCCACGTGTTATCGGATATCCATGGCTTACGGCCAGTGGAAACCGCTGCCTCACAGTCTTTTGCAGCCTCGATTACCTTATCTTTGAGATAGATCCAAGTGCTCTTAGGGTCACTATCTACTTGGTCTAAAGAAAGAGCTTCTTCTAGGTTTTATTGGAAGTCATTTATTCTTGACGGATTTAGAGACACGACTTTTCTCTGGGGTCTTCTTTTGGGGGCTTTAAAACGAAGTCGAATGTTCAATACCAGGAGTTGATGATCGCTTCCACAGTCTGCGCCAGGATATGTTTTACAGTTGATTGACGACGACTTCCATCTTGATTTTATTAGGTGTAGTCTATTTGATTCCTTGTTCGTCCGTCTGGGCTGCGCCATGTATAAAATCTCCGTGGATGAAGTTGATATAACATGTTTGTAATTGTAAGATGTTGTTCTACACAGAACTCCAATAGACGGTCGCCATTCTCATTTCTCCCATGATAATAAATTTCAACTATTTTCATAATTCCATAAAACGCTAGGAAACGATGTAGATACCGGGCACTAGGTACCTCTTACAGCTTCGCTGGTCTGATGTTCATGTTCAACAATCTCAAATACTCCGGGATAAAAAAATTCATCTATTTCCATAAAGAATTTTCATAAAACTCAAGATGACGTAGATACCGGGTACCAGGTACCTCATACAGCAACTTCGATGTAATATTCGTATTCAGCGACCTCAAAAAACCCCGATATAATAATTTCTCCATGATTATTTTCCGAGTTTTCAATTTTTATTTTTTAAACACTTTGAGATGCACTTTGGAAAATATATTTTCTACAACAATGTAATATTCACAGGTCCTTCATGCAAAGTGGTCAACAATTTTAGAGGTGTAATACTTTATTTCCTCGCCTAATATGAAAACTACTTATGGGTATTATTGATATGTTGATGTTTAACTTATAATTTGTAAAACGGGTGAGTTTTTTTAGAAACTATACAATATTGTTTTATCTTACGTTTCGTTTGCTCTAATAACGTTTTTGGCTTGTCGAAAAGTTTATTATTGGATTTTTCCATTAACAAATTTTGTTTTTATTATGTCTATCACACACCCGTTATTGTTCATGGAAATAATGGAAATAATAAGAGACCTGTTACTATTTTATCGAATTAATATGAGAGTATGGTTATTATAATATCATAAACCGAGCTATCAATCCTAACTTGATTGTCACGATTCGTATTTTGCTTTTTTTACGATTCATTTGTTTTTATTTCGTTTGGGATTTCGCCAGTTTAATTTAGCACTTGTATTAATTTTATGGAGATAAAATGCGATAGATGAGAGTCTAAAATAAGCTCCCCTCCTACTCAAATATCACATTTACATAGTACTCCCGGTTAGACTACCGATACGGCTCTGGCGATTACAGTATCATTAGCTTGTTGTCCCATGTGCTAAAGTTGCTACTGAAAGTCACTCATAACCAAATATATAATAAAATAGACGCAATGATATGCAAATATGTATATGCGTGTTTTATTGACCTTAATAAAGCATTTGATGAAGTACGACATGAACAATGAGTGCATGTCCTGTAATCAAATAAGATAGGCTACAATTACCTTAAAATTAAATCGGCTTTATACTATAATCAGCAAGCTAAAGTACGTGTTTTGAAATTGAAATCAGACGTGGGTGACAGGGATGCATGTTGTCGCCAATTTTTGTTAATGACTACTCGGAAGAGATCCTGAAAAAATCTGTTGAAGGTGAAACAGCTGGAATAAAGGTAATTAGAGTTCCCATTAACAACAAATGTGGATAACCAGGGTGGTGATCAGAATGTTACTTTCCAAATTTGAAGTAGGAAGTCCCACCTCTATTTTCAACAGTTTAAACAATTCTTGACATGTTAAATCGATTGCCTATAATACATTATAATCAAGGTGGCGAAAATGAATCCGTAGTAGTTTTTAAATAGGGGTAATACCTATCAAATTGTTCTGAAGTTAAGGGAAAATATTCTTTTTTGTGAAGAAACTAATTTAGGTCGTTCTTCCTAGAGATATCTTGGAATATTTAGGATCACAAAATTTAAATGTTTGAATTTCGGTATTATTCGGTGACCTCCGTGTGTCAAACTTTCGGGAACACAACGGAGGAGAACGTGATTTTGGGTTTGAACGTTGTACCTAAAAGGTCGTGCTGGTTAAAAACGGCATTTTGTTTTTTTTGCTGCTGTTCCATGTGGGATCTGGACTAGTACGAACCTTGTGGATATTCAAGGGGATTTGCCGCCTTCGTGGAAGGATTTTTGGGAATATCCACAATTTCGCTAAAAGCGGATTTACTGCGTGCACGTGTCTACCCCGGAGTCGCATCTAAATCAAGAAATTAGCCTTTAATCACGAGTCCAATTTGGGATATTTTAAACCCCTAATCTGGCTAAAAAGGGTAAGAGTTAGAAAATTTCGTTTTAATTAATTAAAAAGTTGTAGTTATTTTTTTTTATCCTATCTCTAGAAAGCTATTCATATTTTCATAAGTTGCCATACATTCTAAGTTGTCGCAAAGTGTTTTTCTACTTTTACAAGTTTTTTTCTTAATGGTAGGGGAGCCCAAGTGGGGATTTTTGCAGTTACTCGAGCGCGTCAGATTATCATAAGGGGAGAAACCTGGTACCCTGCAGATGTACCTCTACCATATATTGGCTCTTAACACAGGGGAGTTCGTTAAGGGGGGCCCGAAAAAAAAAATCTATCCTTAAAAAAACTCGAAATTGTCAGATTAAGATAAGGTAAGTTAATTACATGCAAAAGAGTGTATATTTCAAAAATCTGACGATTTGAGCAGAAATGGGTGAGTCCCAAAGTTTCACAAGAGAAAAGCGAATATTTCGCGAAATGAATGACAGATCGAAAAACTAAAAAATACGTGCTCAATATTTTTTAAAAAGCTATTGAATGATACCAAACGCGACTTCCCACGGAGAGGGGTGGGGGGTAAATTTAATATTTTAAATACGAATCCCGCGATATTTCAGATTGAAAAATTGTAAAATACACTTATTTAATATTTTTAAAAAATATATCGAATGGCACCAAACATGACTCCCACGGAGGTGGGATGGGGGGTTACTTTAAAATCTTAAATAGAAGCCCCCATTTTTTATTGCAGATTTGAATTCCTTACGAAAAAATAAGTAACTTTTATTCGAAACATTTTTTCGAATTATGCATAGATGGCGTTATAATCGGAAAAAGCGATTGTTGGAAATGGAAAATTAAATTAAAAAATGGCAAGCGCCCACTAAAATGGAAAATGTTACTTAACTTTTTTTGGTTTTAGAACCTACTCTTCACAATCCAATAGGTCTCCAAAGCGCTCAAGTCACTGCACATTTAGCATACTTTGCTCCCCTACCATAATTGTTGCCAAAAGGCAGATAAACAAATTGTTAAAATCGATAGCTTTATTTCCAAATAATTATTTTAAACACGTATGGTAATTAGTGTTTTCTTCTTCAGGGTTCTTTTTTGTTCCTGTCAGGCTGTAATTTCCAACAAGTTCAACATTTTAATATAAGTCTATGTACACCGGTACATCGTATTTTATCTACTTAAGTCGCAGTGGATTTACAAATGGTACTTTTGAATTGGAGGCACACTGTCCTATAATTAGGAAGTCACGCGGTGAAGTATATTTATGTGAATGAAAATTCGAGGTATGGATCAATCTTTCTTTTTGACGGACGATTAAGCGCCGTCTATTTTTGTTATGGGACATATAGTTTTTATTAGATTATTTGCGGGTCTTTTTGTCATTTCAATTTATACATAATTTACGTAGTACTTAAAGATTAATTGCGATTTATTATGTTTAATATGTACACATTGTAGTTTAAAATTTACACATTATACTATAATTTTGTAAACTGCGTCTAAGGGGGGTTAAACATTTGAAATAGATTTATTTTTCTTATATTACTTTCTGTGCACGCACTAGAGCTCTCGTGGTGTCCAATTGGGGTTAATTATTACATTCTTATAGTATGGAATCGCATACCAATCTCCTTAGCGTTTGATAATTTAGATACATCTTACCTTATTTCGTGTAATTAACTATTTAGAAATATTTCTGTGAATTTTTGTTAGGCAAGTAGAAGCCGCATTTTAATACCTTTTTTTAGCCGATGGTAAAGTTAAATAATATTGTAATATGTAATTGTTTTCAAATATCTTGGGAATCTATTTATTAAAATTGACTATTTGCTGATCTCGGACAATTTCATTTTTTTTTTATTTTATCCAGGTTGTATACTATACTTAGTAATTTGGTAGTAAACCTATTGGTAAGTTGGTGGTTTATTGAATAGTAACGTAGGGAAGGCTGTGGGCCAATTTACCTGGCGCCCCTTATATAACTTCAAATTTCTTTTTGTTTTGTGGACCGCACGACCATCTCCACTGGTTTGTCTAGCCGCGAGCCATTCCCAGAGTGTCACCGTATAGTACTTGTCTTTCCGAGTGTACGTATGATTTATATGTGGTACATTTTGTAACCTTTTTATATAGATTCGGTTTTGTACGCCACAAGAAAAGTGGAGTATGGGCAAGAACACGGTCTGACAATGAACGCCAAGAAGGCACAAGTTATGAGAATATCGAAAACTCAAAAAAATAACGAGAATATTTTCATAAACAGAATCAATATCGAGACCAATATGCGTATCTTGGAACAATGATAAAGTACACAAATGATTCCTTCCAGGAAATCGAAATCAGAGAAGAAAAGACTAGAGAAAATTTTAACAAAATGAAATGAGTTCCCTGCACAAGAGATAAGACGTTGGACCTAAGAGATCTATGGAATGGAAGCTTGAAATTTGAATGCTAGGCCAGTGCAGATAGCTCTAAAATGGACAAAAAAAATAAAAAATTAATAGCAGGATGAGACCAATTCCAAATGAAAGTACACATATTAGATAACATGTGGAACATTTTTCACCAAATCTGGATGAGGGGAACATGAGTTAAGGGAGCGTTTTTAGGGGTGAAAACGGTTAATTACGATTTGCGGCAAAACGGCACACCCTATCGAAAAAAGTTGAATCGCAAAGTTGTAGGCAATAAAAAGATCTACAACTTTTGTAAATAAATATTTTTCACATAACCTCAAAATATCCGAGAAAATTGGAAAATTCGATGTTTTGATTTTATTTTTTTTTTCTTTTACCAAATGTGGTGGAAACTTACCTCTTTCTGTCCCAAACACGGTGTAATTTTTCTGTATAAAAATATTTTTTAAAACTCATGTTTTTTATGTTTTAGGGAAAGTGTAAGCATTTTTTCAATTGAAAAATCTCCCGAAATTTTTTTAGCTTTTTTAAAGAAGTTGGCATTTTTTTTGTTTATTGAAACCTCTGTTTTCTGGTGGTTTAAAAAAATATATACGTTACTGTGGTAAATTTTGTCACAAAAGGCAAAAATTGGAAATTTATTTTCAACCTCTCACCATTTTCAGATTCTCAGACGTAATATAAGTTGCATAGCGAGCAGGAACCAACGAACCTCTGTTAAAAATTTACTACACTAAGGCCGTTGTCTGTGATTTTTAATTTTGTGAATAAATTATAGTTAAAAAAAATAAAAAACACGCTTTTAAAGCACTAAAAATTTAAAAATAAAATGTTAATAGCTTTAATTTTAAAAGTTATTTTTAAATTTTTAGTGCTTTAAAAGCGTGTTTTTAATTTTTTTTAAACTATATTTTTTTTTAAAGTCGGCCTACTTACCTATAATAAGCTACATTTTTTTTAAACTTTTTTCTCATGAACCAAATTAAAAGTCGCAACAACTTTTTTAACGAAAAAGTTTATTTAATACAAAAGAAAGTAATTATTATAATTTTAATGGCCAATTTTTCATCAAATAATTAAGTTTTTGCGTCTTTGATGGCATTTCTTCATCACATTCGGTAATGCTTACAGAATCTGCAGTTTCCTCTATGCAGCTTTCCGCAGCTATGCAACTTACATTACGTCTGAGAATCTGAAAATGGTGAGGGGTTGAAAATTAATTTCCGATTCTTGCCTTTGTGACAAAATTTTCCACAGTAACGTATATATTTTTTTACATTATCAGAAAATAGAGGTTTCAGTAAACAAAAAAAAAATGCCAACTTCTTTAAAAAAGCTAAACAAATTTCGGGAGATTTTTCAATTGAAAAAATGCTTACATTTTCCCTTAAACATAAAAAACAAGAGTTTTAAAAAATATTTTTATACAAAAAAATTACAACGTGTTTGGGACATAAAGAGGTAAGTTTCCACCACATTTGGTAAAAAAAAAATTTTTTTCAGTGAGAAAAAAAATAAAATCAAAAACATCGAATTTTCCAATTTTCTCGGATATTTTGAGGTTATGTGAAAAATGCTTATTTACAAAAGTTGTAGATCTTCTTATAGCCTACAACTTTGCGATTTAACTTTTTTCGATAGGATGTGCCATTTTGCCGCAAATCGTAATTAACCGTTTTCACCCCTAAAAGCGCTCCCCCAACCCATGTTCCCCTCATCAAGATTTGGTGAAAAATGTTCCACATGTTATCTAATATGTGTACTTTCATTTGGAATTGGTCTCATCCTGCTATTAATGTTTTATTGTTTTTTTGCTATTTGCACTGGTCTATGCGGAATCAATGATTTTTTTAGAACAGCCGTCTCTAAAGTCCCAATAGCTATGATGCTTGCCGATCTCCGTTATGGAGATGGCGCTTAAAGAAGAAAATTCTTTTTCTTTTTGAGAAAATCTCCTCTTTTTCTTAATTTTATTAGTACAAGTCCTCCTCTGTCTTTTTTCCTTCGTTAGGATGTAGTGGCGCCATGTAAGTCGTTTGACTATTTCTGTCCAATTTTCTCTCTCCTGCGCGTGTTGGTTTGCTTCGGAGAATGTGTAACCAGTCATATCCTTTATTTGGTCCAACCATCGTAATCGACATCTTCCTCTGGATCTTCTGCCCTCTACGTTGCCTTCAACTATCATTCATTCCATGTCTTCTCTTCTTCTAGTTATACGTCCAAAATATCTCAGTATATTTTGATTGGTAGTTGTAGGGAGTCTAGTTTTTATGTTAAATTCGGCTAATATTGAATTATCTGTGCGATGTGCGGTCCATGGTATGCGCAATATTCTCCGGTAGACCCACATTTCAAATGCCATTATACATCTTGAGTCTGCTTTTTTGATGGTCCAAGTCTCTGAAGCGTAGGTGGCGATAGTAAATATTAACGCTCGAACAAAGCATAATTTTGTGTTTTTGAAGTTATACTTCTTTACCGGCGATATGAGGGTGAATTTTTATATGTTAAAACCTATGATCCCGGCGCATGCGCATTATAACTTTGTTTTGATTGGATGTTCAAATGACATGTCAAAAATTATTCAATATGGCGGCTGTGGTACAGCTGTAGTTTGATTATTTATGGTTGTTGCGTTTTAAAATTTGTGTGAAAAGAAACAACAAACAAAAGTTAGTTAATACTGCCTTTTTAAATAGTTTTCATATACCTCTATTTTTGGACTTTTGGACTATTTTGGACAAGAAAAACTCATTCTAATTTGGTAAGTAGTTTTTATTATAATCATATTGTAATTATACATTTGGATTAGGTTGAAATACAGTAGAGCGTCGATTATCCGAACTAATTGGGGGACATAGGTGTTCGGAAAACCGATTTGTTCGGATAATCGAACTACAATATATTGATACATATTTATAGTCATACATATTTATCCACAAGTGAATAAAAGCCATATTTATATACCTACCTATTTATTCATTATCTTGATAATGACAACTAGCAACTAAACAAAAAAGTGCAGTCTTTGCAACAACATAATTATTTTTGGATACAATATTGAAGAAAATTGAAGATATTTTAAGCGTCAATTACTAACGCTTGCTCGGTATTCGAGTGCGGGACGCGGGAGTCGATAGTTCGAATAAGCAGTCGTTCGGTTGATCGACGTTCGGATAATCGACGCTCTACTGTACATTTATTTTCTCAAGAATGGGATTTTCGAGAGAAATCCCAAATTAGGTCCGATTTTTATTTTTAAATTATGATTTTTTGGCGTAGATTTATTTATCTAGTTGGTATGTAATGCTTTGATTTACATACTTAATTTGATTACCAACAAAAGTTCTACCTATCTTCATCTAATATATTGTTTTCTTACTGTTTTGTTATATTTTAATATTTTCTTCCACAAAATTTAAACTACATAATTCAATTATATTCAAAACAACTGTCAAACAGTAAAACGTTCAGTTACCCTATTTTTCCACATGACAAATAATGTGGAATTGGACGAGTGAGTTTAGGCTTCGATTACGAATCAAAGCGCCCCGAAAGTCACGGGTTCGATTCCCGATGCAAGTTTTAATTTTTTTATTTTTTTATGCATTTTATGATTGTAAGTATATTTGTTATATAATTTTTTTTTTCAGAAAATGCGTATTTAAAATTTTTGCCAACAATTATTATCGTTCAGAAATCATTTTTTCTTTGTGGCATTTTTCAATGTGTTTGTGTGCATTTTATTCTTTTATTTTTTAAATTTTAGGTATTGCCTTAAAAATCACATAATATGTAGTAGAAGTATAACTTCTTACGTGCGTACAAAGTACACACACATTCTTTTTTTATAATATCATTGTTTTGTCATTGTGTTTTGTAATTCTTCCATATTTTTGTGAGTTTGGCTGTTGCCGATCTGGCCATTATGATGCGTCTACGGATCTTATCTTCGCATCCTCCACTGTTAGTAATAACGGAGCCTAAGTGATTAAATTGTCTGACCACTTCGTAACCTGCCAACTTGTTTATCTCCGTTTGGTTGTTTCTGATTCTATCGATGATCATTACTTTGGTTTTCTGTATATTTATTTTCAAACCATATTCCGTACTCACCGTTCCTAGCCTATTCATAATTTCTTCCAGTTCTTCTGGTGAAGACGCCAATATAACAGTGTCATCAGCATAACGTAGGTTTTTGCTTTTTCTTCCTCCTACAGTTGCTCCACCTTGCCATTCCTCAAAAACTTGACGCATAATTTGTTCACTATATATGTTACCGTTAAAACCCGATTTCAGTTAAAACGCGAATTTACTAGGAAAAACTAGTTTTAACTATGCGCTTTAGACAGTTCTAGTTTTAACTAGTCAAAACTAGATTTGACTGCTAAATTCAGTTAAAACTGGAAATCCCGAACGGATTTCATTTAGAGTAGTTTATATTAGTTCAAACTAGTTTTTTCTGAAATTACTAGCGAATACATACCAGTTAAAATTGTTGCGAGAAGAGACAAGAACGTGTTTTGGAAATGATTTTACAAATGAAAGAGACCGAGAAAAAAGAAAGGCACTGCAATGTTATGACCAAAAGCATATAATAAATTAATTATGGTCGAAGTACAAGATGCGGAACTGTTTGCCAGACAACACTATTAGAAAATCGAAGACTAAAACGATTTAGAATTGTTGAAGTTAACCAAATAAAAACGTTAGCTCCTAAAATTGATCCCATCAAATATTATGTATCTACCTGCCGAAGACATTTTTGCCATAATTGAAGCAGCCCACGTTGCTACTGTTCATGGAGATCGGGATAGGTGAAGACTAAAACCGCCAGAAAATAGTCAAATATAACAATAATTGATATGATCAATACTTTTATACCAATGTGTGAAAGCCAGGGCCGCGTTTAGGTCAAATGACGCCCTAGGCAATTCTCTAGTAGCCGCCCTTCAAACATGTACCATTTTTGCGAAAAAAAATGCAAGCAGAATTTTTTATTTAAATAACAATGTTAGGTTCTTCAAATAATGTTTGGAAATGTGTTAAAATATTCTTTATTTTACATCAGGCGTAATGTTACATATTACTACTATAAGTATGTTTGAGCGTTTTGAACGTCCGTTTTTTAATTATTAACAATTTAGTGCAATCAAAACAGTAGCTCTCCCTTCACTTACCATGACTAGTCACCATTTGAACTACATTTTTAAAAATTCGAGTAAAATATCACCTTTTCGAATATGTAAAAAGATGTTTTCTACGGACAATATTTTTAAAGTTATTCTAAATGTTTATAAACTAGGATTTTTTACTATATTAGATAATTTTTATCTTTTATTAATACATTTTGATAGTACCACTTTTCTACTTTCATTTGGCATACGCAGAATTGTCTTATCTTCATTATTTTCTGTCATTTTTTATTGCAAAACAAAGGTCTCTGGGATAAACAAATAGAATAACTTTTAAACTAATTAATGGATCGGTCTCAAATTTTGAGGGTTTGTTATGTACCCCAATGCCCAATACCCAACTTTGAGTGAAACACTACAGTTTTAAGTTAGTTTTAGTAAAAGTTATTAATAAGTAACGATTTTCAGTTATTTTGCTGTTTACGAAGCAACAAATTAACTTTTTGACTTTCAAAAATCGTCATTTTGAAGGTTTTTCAATGTTCTAAAAAAATAAATTTTGTAATTTTATGTCAGCTATTTAGCTTTTTAATTGAGTGCAAAAAATGGAAAAATCGCGTTGATTGCACTAAATTGTTAATAATTAAAAAACTGACGCGAACTCTAGGTAGGAAACATGTAGGTTTTCATCCTATAGGTCAACAGTCAACAATTACTAAAAAAGTAATCAGCTACCTCGATATTTCAGTGTCCCGAACATGGTCTATTTCTTGCTTATTTCCCTGGAGTATATCTGTGCGACGACACAACTTTATCTACTTGTAATAATACAGTTTGAAAATCCCAACTCTAACTCGATGCCCTACTGTAGACAAGTCAAATCTTTAGTTTCTGCAAAATGTGCAATATTGAAGTGTTCAATGGCCCACCTCCTTTGCCCAGCTGCCGGCGGCCTAATAATCACTAAATTTATGACTTCCGTCCTTTTTGAATGAATAGTAGTGTTAAGATAACAGAATTCTATGTTTGTTTTATTTTTGTTATGAATGCAATGTGTTTTATTCTATTTAGAAATGAATGCCCACTTCTATTTCATTGATGGATGAACATACATACTTGTTATTCGATTTTAATTTTTATATACAAATATTTTTTGTACAGTATTTTTGCCGCCCTCTCACAATTTGCCGCCCTAGGCAACTGCCTATATTGCCTAATGGATAAAGCAGCCCTGGTGAAAGCTGCCAAGGCAAGAAGAGTAAAAATAGAGCGAAGAGGGGTCTTGTGTCGAAACCTATATTGCATTCAGAAATGAATAGTCGCTGTCAGGTAGATTTGATCGATATGCAATCACAAGAGGATCACAAATAAACTACTCTAAATGAAATCCATTTGGGATTTCTAGTTTTAACTGAATTTAGCAGTCAAATCTAGTTTTGACTAGTTAAAACTAGAATTGTCTAAAGCACGTAGTTAAAACTAGTTTTTACTAGTAAATTCGGGTTTTAACTGAAATCGGGTTTTAACGGTAACATATATATTGAATAGAATGGGGGATATTATACACCTCTGTCGCACTCCAGATTTTAATTTGAAGTTTTTCGAAAGCACAATATTAACTCTTACATTAGCGGTGTTATTTAAATAAAGTTCTTGTAATAAATGGATTTTTTGCAGCAACAAAAAAAACCTTCAAAATCTTCAGTTTATTTTTAACAACATGCAAATAGCTACGGTGTCGTCAGTCAAGTTTTTGGGAATAACGATCGACGAAAGTTTTGATTCGAAGTTGCATTGTGGAGCGGTTGTTTCGAAGTTGAGTTCCATTAACTATCTAACTAGAAATTTAAAATATGTTTTGACGGAAAATCAGCTAATTATGATATATTATGCACTCGTGGAGTCCAGGCTAAGATACGGGATATGTTTTTGGGTTATGTCTGGTTATGCAAATGGTATTTTCGTCATACAAAAGAAAATATTGCGTTGTGTCGCTGGTGTCTCCCGACTAACTAGTTGTAGAGAATATTTTAAAAAATATAAAATTTTAACATTGGCGTGTCTATACATTTTTGAATTATGTGTTTCTATTTTTAATAACTTACATCAGTTTAAAACGAGTGGTGATATGCATAATTTAAATACCAGATATTGTAATCAACTTTATATACCATTTTCACAAGGTAACATTAAATTTAAATCGCCCGGGGTATACGGGCTACAGGTGTTTAATCATTTTCCCACAGATGTAAAGTCCACCAGTTCAATAAATGTGTTTAAAACAAGAGGAATCTTAGGCAATTTTTGTGTGAAAAAGTGTTTTATACAGTCGAAGAGTTTTTTAGATCTTAGATATTAGGCTGTATTTCATTTAGCTTATAAGTTCATTTCATTTTATGTCTTGTTTAGTCTAGTTTAGTGTTTAGTTTTTAGCAATGTATATTTATGACTAGTTCTATACAAACTATGTTTGTCAGAAAAAAAATAAAGAATTTGAATTTGAATTTTTTTGAATTAGATGTTCTGGCGTGCCCATTTCTCTAAGTATATGCCACGTTTGATCCCATTTTATGTTATAGAAGGCCTTGGAGCAGTCAGCAAAGCACAAATATGTTTCCATGTTAAACTCTCGAGATTTTTCGATAATTTGACGAATATTAAGAATGTGTTCTCTTGTTCCTCTATCTGGGACGAATCCGCATTGTTCTTGGAGAAGTAGCGCTAAGAGAATTGATTTTAATCTTTCATTGATGATTGTTAGAAGTATTTTGCTCGCGTGAGATATCAACGCTACTGTACAGTAATTACTGCAATCTGTTGGAGAACCTTTTTTTATATATGGGAATAAACGTGAGTTTACCCCAGTCATTTGGCCACTTTCTGGTATTCCAGATCTCATTGCAAATTCTAAGCATTAGTTCCGTCCCTAATTCTCCCATTTCTTTGAGTATTTCAGCTGTTATTCCATCTTCTCCTTGTGCTATTTTACATTTTAGCTTTTTATTGCCGACTCAATTTCTGATTTCAATATTTGAGGCTCTTTTTCATAACTTCTTTTCTCTGTATTCTGTTTAATAATTCTCTGTATTCTTTAGTATAAATATTAGTATCATATTTTTGTAATTTTAATATACAAAAAAAAATAGAGAAAACTCTAGATACCTAAAAAAGTCATAATAGATTATTGATTATGTATTTTAGAAAGGAACTAAAACTTTAACGGGGTTTTATTGTTTTATATAGTCAATGGACCTCTGAAAATGAAAAAACCGTGGAGAGCTACCATTTAAAGGGGTGCGTTTTTGAGAAAGGGGTGAATTAGTCCCTAGGCATAGGGAGAATTAGGATGAGTTCTATTCACGTTTGGTACAAACACGTCTACAGGGAAAATTTTCCAGGTCAAATTTAATATCGAAATATTACATCTTAAAGTCAAAAACATTTTTTATTACAAAAATATATTCAGAAGAAAAGCAAGAAAAAAACACGAAAGGTAGCATTCTTGTTTCTGGCCCTGTAACTTTTTTCCACGGGGATATAGGTATAGACATTGCTTCACAGAAAAAAAAACTTCCATCTTTCTTCTTTAAAATGACGTTTAGTGTAAGTATGTATAATTTACAGTTTCCAAAATATGATTTTTCAAATTTCGCCACTCACAAGAATTTTGGGTCATTTCCCTGTTACTTCGCAAATATTGTTCTGTAACTTTTTTACGCAGCTTTAGGTATATACAATGTTACATTTATTAGGAAGAAAAGTCAATTACCTTTAAAATGGTCTATCGTAGAAGACTGTGTTACTATTTTTTAGTAAGATATGGTTTTTCAAAATTTTATACTTTTAATGATTTTTGATATATTTTACGATTATTTTTAAAATTCTCATTATAACTTTTTATTGTATATTTAGGTATATACATTGTTCAATATAAAGGAAAGCTTATTTTCTTTACTTTAAAATGGTGTATTGTAAAATATTCTAGGTCTATTTTTAAACAAGGTATACTTTTTCAAAGTTTGACATATACACATGCAATAGGTCCCACTAAGTTGGAACCATAATATGGAAAACTTTTTATTATTAACTTTATGAAAAAATTATTCTTTATAAAATGCTCTGCATAGCCTAGAACCTAAGATGTAATCATCAGATATAAAATTGTATCAATAGTGTACGAGGTATGATAAAAAATATGAATTTCGCTCAAGAGTAAAGTATCTTTATATTTCACAATATCGAAAAGTGTTATTAAGAAAAGTTATTTGGAATTAAAGATTATGTTACAATATGCAATTATATTCTTCTAATTGAAAAAAATAAAAAATTTTAAAATTGTTCTCAATTTACGGATACCCTTGGATATCTTACGGATATTTTGTTTAAAAATAGTCCTAGAGGTGATTGCAATACACCATTTTAAAGTTAAGAAAATAAGTTTTTTTATTCCAGAATGTATATACCTAAATTTGCAAGAAAAAAAGTCATAATGAGAAATTTAAAAAATATTCAGAAAAAAATATCAAAAATCATTAAAAGAATAAAATCTTGAAAAGGCATAACTTGTTTAAAAATAATCGTACGACCTTATACAGTAGACCATTTTAAAGGTAATTAACTTCTCTTTCTACTAAATGGACCATGGCGTATACCTAGAAATGCGTAGATTTAAGTTACAGACTAATGTTTTCGAAATAATGGGGAAAATGGCTCAAAAATTCTGTGAGCGGCAAATTTTGAAAAATCGTATTTCGGAAACTATAAATCCTAGTGACTTCTACCAAACGTCATTTTAAAAAGAAAGGATGGAAGTTATTTTTTGCTGAAGCAATGCCTATACCTATATCCCTGTGGAAAAAAATTATGGGGCAAACAACAAAATTGCTATCTTTCGTGTTTTTTTCTTGTTTTCTTTTGAATGTATTTTTGTAAAAAAATACCTTTTACTTTAAGTAATGATATTGCGATAGTAAATTTATCCTGGAACAATTTTCCTGTAGAAGTGTTTGTACCAAAAGTGAATGGAACTCACCTTAATTCACCCTGTGCCTAGGGACTAATTCACCCCTTTCTCAAAAACGCACCCATTTAAATGGTAGCACTTCGCGGTTTTTTCAAATATAGAGGTCCATTGACCATATGAGACAATAAAATCCCGTTAACGTTGTAGTTCCTTTTAGTTCTCTTATTTTGAACATAATCAATAACCTATAATACGCTTTATTAAATAATGCAACAGGATCAATGGATATTATCTATTATCCTAACAATATAATTGCCTATATCTAACAGCTCCCTTATTACCTTGCTTGACATTACTTACTTCGTATCGTAGAAAATATGAATTTTTCATCCTTCAACCTTTGAAAAACTGCAGAGGTTATAACAATACCCAAAGTAGGACAAGATAACTATGAATTAACACCATACAGGCCAATCTTCTTACTAATATCCATAATCTCAAAGGTGTTTGAAAAATTGCTACTACGAAGATTGAACCAAAAAAAAATTATTTCGACACACCAATTTAGATTTTATGATAAACACACATTGACCAGATCCATCAAATAATAACTGAAATATAGAAAGCATTGAAAGGGGACAAAATTTGTTCAGCAGTATTCCTGGATATCGCAGAACCATTTGACAAAGTATGGCACGACGGTCTGTTAACCCTTAAACGCCCAAGGGTGGATAAAAAATGTCCACCTAATGCGTATTCCCTTGTAACATATTTATTACGTGTTTAAAAAATTTCCAAAAATTATTTATTGTTAAAAAGACAGTCTTTTATCGAATTTTAAATTGGTTCTACCGATATTTTTGAAAATAAAAGTAATATCTTGAGTTAAATATGGGTGGGCATAAAAAGTACACCCTTGGTAAAACTTGTGACTAAAGGTCTCTATATAATTTCTGGTTGGTAGGAACATAATTCATATAATTATCGACGGATAATTACATAATCGACATAATTATCCACCAATGTGGAGGCTAAAAGGAAGAATGTGGAGAAAATCGACAAATCTGAATTACTGGCTTTTACTGGTATGTTAATTTTGATGTACATTGTAATTTTGTTGTAAGGTTTGTAAATTGTTTGTATTAACATTTTAGAAGATGCTGTGTTTATTAAGCATAAGATTCTTAAGTTTAATCCATTTCCAACAACTCTCAATAAATATATTAGCTATTTTCGAGGTGGACATTTTTTACCCACCCTTGGGCGTACATGGAACCTAAAAAAGGTTGGGCGTTTAAGGGTTAATGAAGCTGAAGAAAACATTTCCTATGCAACTCGTTGGAATATTGCAGCCATATCTACATCAGCTAACATATAGAGTTAAAATGGAAAACGAGTACTCTAAGTTAAAGCCAATAAATGCAGGGGTTCCACAAGGTAGCGTTCTTGGACCAGTACTATACCTTTTGTATACATCTGACATTCTGGAGAGGAAAAACATTAAAGTAGCCACATTTGCTGATGATAGAGCATTCCTGCTACTAGGAGCAACTATACAGTAATTTACGATTATCCTACAAAATGCAATTAATGGCATAGAACGCTGGTCCAAAAAATGGCATATAAAGTTTAATGAACAGAAATCGGTTCATATTAACTTCACTAACAAGAAAATCAATAATCTTTCAAGTATCTTAAACAACAACATTGTTCCTAATAAGAATACAGCGAATACCTGGGTTGAAATCTGGACGTCAAACTTAAATGGAAGGAGCATGTTAAAAAGAAAACTGAACAGTTGAGGATAAAGTACAAAAATTTGTATTGAATAATAGGTAGGTACTCTCAACTTTCCATCCAGAACAAAGTACTGATTCACCAACACATATTGAAACCGGTATGGACCTATGGCCTACAGTTATGGGGATGTACAAAAAAAAGCAATTACAGAAATTTAGAAACGCTTCATAACAGAATATTAAGGAATATGGTATTGATATGCTCGGAATGGCAATTTGCGTAGAGAGGCAAGTCAAATCTATTCCAACTGAAATTAAGAAAGTCGCTAGAAAACATGAAGAGAGGCTCCATAAGCATCCCAACCATGAATCAACTTCTTGTCAACCAACCCCAGATGCGAAGACTCGAGAGGACTAAACCGTTCGAGCATGTGTAATATGTGAAGTTGTGCCGGGCTTAATTAGTGCTGTGACTGTGCATTGTATTGTAGTCACAACCAAGACCTGAGCAGTCATTGAAAAGCATAGTAGAGTAGAGTAGGGCAAAGAAGTGGGCATTTTATGTCAAACAAAAGTTAGGATAGATCAGGTGACATCTAGTTTACAAACATTTTTAGAGAAATTTGGTTAATAAAAAAATGTAAATTAAGTAAACAAAAGCAAACAAATTCTTCTTTTTAGGGTGCCTGTCCATTCCGAACGTTGTCGATAATTCTGATCATTCTGCACAAATGAATCGACAGAAATTAAAAACATTCTGAAAAAGAAGGAGATAGATAATATTATCTTAATCATACTCGTCTCTCCAGTTTTTCTTAATTTTATTAGAATTAATATTTTCGTAATTTCAATATAAAAAAAAATAAAGGAAATTGTGGATATCAAAAAAAGTGATATTGTTTTTAATAAATAATGTAACAGGATCAATTGGTATAATCTATTATCCTAATATAATTGCCTATATCTAATAGCTCCCTTATTACTTTGCTTAACATCACTTACTTTGTATCGGTAACAACTTATACGATGTTTTCCGATGATTGCCTGATTGCAGGTTTAAGAAATAGAAAATATGAATTTTTCATGTTTGACGAAGGGAAATCTGGAAAAATGTTTAACTAGTGTGAATATATAATGACGAGTTGGAAGTTTTTGACACGTAGCGGATTATTTGTATCTATAATGTGCTATAATAAAGGTTATTTACTCAATTAAAGAGAGATAAATATTTAATACGGTAATCACTTACACCTTTCCAAAAGTTATAACTAGCTTGAAAATTATATTAAGTAAATACTTTTTTCTTATAAAACTTTGTTAAATAGTCACATAATTTAAAAAGTGTCACGATTCTAAATATAATTGGATTGTTGCTAAAACAGACACACAGATAGGGCAGTCAATGAGGGTATTTGGCTCCGAATTCCACCCTACTACATCTATATACTTAATATTTTCACAGTAAGTAGGCTTATTGAGCTAAAGTAGCTCATGAAACAAAGTCTACCCTTTGCTGATGTGCGCTTTTATCTTGGGGGTGGTTCCCACCCCTTCTCGGGAGTGAAAAATGTTTTGGTTAAAATAGCCACGGAAGAGGCTAGAGAACCTAATTTTAAGCAAAAACTGTTCCATAATTATTTTTTCAAACTCAATACTTTTTGAGCTATTCGTGGTTGAAAATTGACCATTTTTATTGAAAAATTACACCTTTTCGGACGGATTTTTGTGAATACCTTAAAAACTGTGCATCTAATAAAAAAAACGGTATAAAATATTTTTGTAGGTTATAAAAAAACAAAGAGATTCGTTCCTTCATAAATCTTCTACTTAAAAGAGAAAGAGGGATAGGATAAGTAAGAAGAGTTTGTTTTTTTTGCTGCATGCTGAAATCGGTGTATTCAACTTGAAATAACAGAAAAACGGTCGATTTTAGGTGTATATTGATACTTACAACTTTTATAGTGCTTTAAAGCACCTTTAAAATGAACAATACTAAATATCTATTAAATTTAAGCTTAGCGAGATACTCTGCAAAAAAGTTGATGACTAATGTATTTTAAGAAGAAATGAGAAGTATATTTAACCCCTCATCCATCAGAATTTAAATACATCGTTTTCTATTAACACTACATCATCAGCATACATTAGGCACCATGGAATACTACCATGTAGTTTCGCTGTTATCTGGTCCAAAACTAATGAGAATAAATAAGGACTAAACACCGAGCCTTGGTGCAATCCTACTTTCACCTGAAATTTATCAGTCTCTCCCACACCTGTTCTGACACTAGTCGTTAATCCCTCATACATATCTCTCACATCGGTAAAGTTCGGTAAGAATCAAAAAACCAAGAGAAAAATCGAATTTTTCCTTAATTTTTTGACATTTTGATTATTTAAATAATATACCTTTTTGAGAGGAAGGATAACTCAAATATTATTATTTGAGTTATTTTCAAGCAATTTCTGCAAAAAATTTGAGTCTCCTCTCAACGTCCAAAGGTACTAATATTTTTACAGATGGGCCCTGGTCTATAATTTAAATACGTAAATAAACAAAGTTTAGTTATGATAATTCTAACATTTTTAGCTTGTTTATTTTGATATTGCCGTCATTTGAAGGAAAGAATAAAAGATATTCTTTGTTAATATCGATCTTTCGCAAAATTTATTCGCTTCAGTAGGATATACATTTTATTTCCCTATTTTTGTAATTTGTAAAATTGTAATTTAAGTTTTCAAAAACCGTATACAGGGTGAAATTTTTTTTTCTACACAACGAACTAAATTTTGAAATCTGACCTGATTTTTTTTCAGTTGATTAGACACACCAAACTTATAGTTCAAAAAATAATCAGGAACATAAATTTCAGTTAAAATTCACAACTCACCCTATATATTATTAAGCAATGGGTGCAGACACATTTTAATGGCCATTTGTTATTACCCATAGGGGCCTCCTTACGCGGCTTGGATTTTGTTTGAATTCAATTTTGAATTATTTCATATTCCATCCTCTCTATATTAGCTCTATTTACGTTTGCATTTATATTGCACCGTTAAACATTAGCTCTCGTATCTCTATAGACAATCCAAAATAGTGGCAAATTAATAGCGTTGTTTGAGATTTTAATTACCCTGTTAAATATATAATAATATTAAACATATTACGGTTAAATTACATGGTTATTCATTGGTCGGCCCAGTAGCCTCGATTTTACAATGGTCTCTCCTTTCGCTACATTCATTTTGGGGCAGCAAAATTTCCCAGGAGAAATTAAAAAAGGTGGTGAAAAAGAATGATTTCCTGTTTTTTCATAATTTCCAGTAGAAAGGGGAATAAATTTGACACAAAGAGGGATAAATGCAGCCATGTATTTAATTGTCAAATGTGGTGTGTAATTTATTTTTTTTTTATTTGCAGATTATTGGTTTTAAAAATCAATCATTACAAAGAACGATTTTCAAATTGATAGATCTTACTATCTGACAAACGAGTCCTGGCGGTTGACCTTGCCCGAAAATACACAGCGATAAATGCACAATACGACAAGGTCACGCGCCACGTCTCGCTTGTTTGATAGTATATAGGTATTATTAATTATGAAGACAGCATTACATTTTTTGGTTTAAATATTTTTGTGATATACAGTATGCGACAAAATAAATAGTACTGAAATGAATATTGAAATGTTTATGATTATTTATATATGAGTCGTCTAGTTTCAAAACCCGTAGTAGTATACATGACACAGCCTTGCACACATTATTCAGAACGACGCACGTTCCCGATAAAACGAATGTTAAATGCACTCTGGATAGTAGCGGATCTACGGGGAGGGAAAATGAGAAAATTCTCCCTCCCCTAACAAGGTTCAAAATTAAACAAAAAAACTTGTTGAAACATAAAAATATTTTAGCTGACATGAAACCGAAAACACAGAAAGACAAATTCAACCCAATAAACACGCAAGTTAGGAAAATTAAGAGAACTTAATGCCTATAAGTAAAGACTGGATTATATGCAAAATGCATATGCATATATATGCTGCATATTTCTCATGTTTTTCATAAATGCATATGCCTTGCATATTTGGAGATTTAAGAGCATATAAATGCATATTTTGATGGGAATTTACTCTACCCCATTTAAAAATAAGGTATATATTAGTAACATCAACATCCATTAAAATAAAATGTGAAAGTAAATATTTTGCTGTTAAGCTCCTTTTAGTATAAGAGCTGTGAGACATTTTTGAGTAGGTATTTTAGGCAACCTGAAAATTTTTCAGGTGACTCTTCTATGATAGCCTAATACAAAAATGCCGGTCTGGCTGGAGGGTAGCGGTTATTTTCCCCAAAAATCCCCCCCAAATTTAAAAAAAGAGTAAAAACTTTTTTACAAAAAAATATCATTGATATGACTTGAAAGTAAATTTAAATATTCAAATATAAAGAAAATAAACAGACAAGGCGATTTGAGGGCGATTTTAACTCTGCAAGATACTTGCATGGGCGCCCCAGGATTATTTTCAGGGGGTGCATCTGAACTTCAGAAGATTTCATCTGAATCTGTATATACTATTAATGAGTATAAAATATACAATTATACATGCATACCTATGTACATTCCTTCCGGACAGGGAGGTGCAATTGTTATTTTGGCAGGGTATTTTTTAATTTTAAATATAAATATTCTAAAAAAGACACGTTTTTTTTGGTGACATTATCCAATTGCCATGTGATCAAACAAATTACGCGTGCATATAAATGAAACCACTATAGGTAAGCAGCAGTGTGAGAAAGAGCTTATACCGATAGCTGTTTGCGTCCTCTGTTGTAGCTGAGCGAGTCCGTTCGCTCGAGAAAAATCACATAACCTGGCGATATCCATGTTGTTGTTTCTCGAAACGTTAGAGTAATTATTATATATTATAGTTTTTCAAGTAACTTTTTCTTAATTAAAGAAAAATAATACGTACTATACAATAGATTTTGCAAATATGATAGAAAAAGACAAATTTATTATTATAAATATATAGGTAGAAAAGTATAAAACTATAAACTAAATTAATTCTGTGTCCGAATCTTGTACTTCTTCTTCAAATTTCTAATCGGAGCTTAAATGTTCATTCTCATCTTCTTCGTCAGACTCTCCTCGAGACTCAGATTCCTCTTCTACATGATCTGTAAATACTTGTAATATGTATTTAGAATTAATTAAAAATAATCTGTGATTAATTAATTAAGTTGCTACGTATTCTCTGTCCTTTTATACAGAGTCGAAGCCTGGACAATCACGGGCGCGTCTGAAGAAAGACTTGCCATTGTTGAGATGTGGTGTTATCGAATAATGTAAAAAATATCATGCACACAACACTTAACACACAGGGAAACATTAAGAAAGATGAAAAAGGCAAAATAAGAAATACTCAACACTATGAAGGAAAGAAAAATGAGCTAAAATAAATATACATTCTCTTCTTCTTCATCAGACTCCCCTCGATACTTAGATTCTTCTACCTGATCTGTAAATAGTTGTAATATGTATTTAGAATTAATGAAAAATTAATTAGTGGTTAATTGATTGAGTTGCTACGTATTCTTACTTATATAACCAATGCTTAATACTTTTCCTTATATAACCAATCACATCACGTTTTTTATTTCTTAGTATATGACCAAAGTAGCTCATGTTTCTTTCCTTCATAGTGTTGAGTATTTCTTTTGCCTTTTTCATCTTTCTTAATGTTTCCGTGTTTGTTACGTATTCGATAACTCCACATCTCAACAACGGTAAGTCTTTCTTCAGATGAGCATGTGATTGTCCAGGCTTCGACTCCGTATAAAAGGACGGAGAATACGTAGCAACTAAACTAATTAATGATACAACTATTTACAGATCATGTAGAAGAGGAATCTGAGTCTCGAGGGGAGTCTGACGAAGAGGAAGAGAATGAATATTAAGGCTCAGATGAGGAGTTTGAAGAAGAAGTACAAGACTCGGCCACAGAAATAATTTAGTTTATAGTTTTATACTTTTCTACCTATATATTTATAATAATAAATTTGTCTTTTTCTATCATATTTGAAAAGTCTATTGTAAAATACGTATTATTTTTCTTTAATTAAGAAAAAGTTACTTAAAAAACTATAATATATAATAATTACTCTAACGTTTCGAGAAACAACAACATGGATATGGCCAGGTTATGTGATTTTTCTCCTGCGAACGGACTCGCTCAGCTACAACAGAGGACGCAAACAGCTATCGGTATACGATCTTTCTCACACTGCTGCTGACCTATAGCGCTTTTCATTTATATTCACGCGTAATTTTTTTGATCACCTGACAATTGGAAAATTTCACCAAAAAAAAACCTGTCTTTTTTAGAATATTTATTTTTATTATTAAAAAATACCCTGTCAAATAACAATTGCACCTCCCTGTCCGGAAGGAATGTACATACATAGCTATGCATGTATAGTTGTATATTATATACTTCTTAATAGTATGTACAGATTCAGATGAAATCTTCTGAAGCAGATGCATCCCCTGAAAATAATCCTGGGGCGCCCATGCAAGTATCTTGCAGAGTTAAAATCGCCCTTAAATCGCATGGCCTGTTTATTTTCTTTATATTTGAATATATAAATTTACTTTAAAGTCACGTCAATGATATTTTTTGTAATAACAATTTTTACCCTTTTGTTTAACTTTGGGGGGGATTTTTGGGGAAAATAACCGCTACCCTCCAGCCAGACCGGCATTTTTGTATTAGGCTATCATGGAATAGTCAGCTGAAAAATTTTCAGGTTGCCTAAAATACCTACTCAAAAATGTCTCACAGCTCTTGGACCATTTGTTGTTGTACCCATAAACATAATGGGCGTTATTTATAGCTGCAGGTATCATTATCCGGATATTTAAGATTTATAGACTTCTCAGAATTTACAAATTACCTAAGTAAATACCGATTATATTTTAAATAACATTACAAATATTACCTGTACTTTCTGCTGGTGTCGGCCAACTATGAATTATTCTGGGAAAACCAACCAAAACGAAATTTTAAGGCAGCGTTGCCAATTTAGCTTATTTTATGCTAGATTTGGCATATTTTTGTGTTGTTTAGCTTATTTATTTCTTGTTTAGCATATAGCATATTTTCTAGCATATTAAATAATATAAAAATTATTTAGTAAAAATCGAAAACCTTCTAATTCAGAACAAATTTTTATGTTGGCCTTACAATTACTAAAACAACTTAGGAACTCTCTCACAGGAACTTGAAACTGATATCAGTGAGTCAAATCTGATTCCTAACAAAAAATGTTTAACCATTCACACATACACACCTACATCAGCAAATCCCTTCGCCTTCAATAATGTTTATATTAGTACTTATGTCTGTGGACCATGAGATTACTATTAACTACAGGATCATGTTTCAGCATTTTTTAAAACAAATAATTTATCTGTACTGGGTTATGCTTGCTATAGGGATTTTTTATTAGTTGATAATGGAATACCTACTGTTGAACTGATCATTCCATCATTCTTGTGAGGTTTGGCAAATACTATATTGGTCGAGTTGGCAACACTGTTTTAAGGGTAGGATAGATTATTTTATTTTATGAATGGTTAGTCTTAAATCAATCGCCGATTATTCAACTTTTGTGATTGCAAGTTATTGACTATACTGTGTAAAAAAATCATTTTATTATTATTGTGAAAATGCCTAAAGTAGCAAGGGAAAAATCAAGTCTTCTCAGAAGTTGGATTGGAAGTAACAATCATCTAAAAGTTATCGACAGTGAAAGTATGTTTTGCACCATTTGTGATAAAAAGGTAAGTTCTCCACTTCAATAGATTTTTAAACTTATCAAACTTCTTTGCACATCTATGTGTCTGTCTATTCTAAAATGACAAACCGTCCCATTTCTTCAAAAACTGTTTTTTAAAGTTCGCAACGGTTTGGCTTATACAGAGCGAGGTGTTGAGAGTGGCCCACCCTGTATACTACGGTACACTGACTGTACTTTATTGTTTGACGATTTCAATTTCACTTTGAGAAATAAAAAAAAATTGGGGGAGGTTTAAAAAGTTTGATCATTTTAATGTAGGTATCTATTTACGAAAACATCTAAAACATCATTATCATTATATTCCAGATTCCATGTCAAAAGAAATTCCAAGTAGTTCAACACATAAAAACTTCACTTCACCAAACTAAGCTATCAAAAAATGATAATAAACCTCGCCAGCAGATTCTACAGAACAGTTTGCAGATTCAGAATACGTCAGTTGGGCAAGAAACCTTTGCAAAGGATTTATGCCATTTTTTTTTGAACTGCAATATCCCTCTGCACAAGTTAGAACATAAATCGTGTCAAAACTTTTTAAAAACTTATTGCAAGATTAAAGATAAACCAGCTCAAATACCAAGTTCTTCAACTCTTCGGAAAAAATATGTCAGTGCATGTTACAAAGATGTGATGACGAGTATTAAAAATCAGTTAAAAGCCGATTATCTTTGGATTTCCGTCGACGAAACAACGGATACAAAGGGTCGACAAATTGCGAATCTAATTGTTGGAGTTCTTAACGACTCTGGCGATTTTAAAAACTCATACTTAATTAGTGTAAAATGTTTGGAAAAAACAAACTATGCTACAATAGCTAGATTTGTTAACGAATCCCTAACAAATTTTTTTTTACCTGATCAAGTACCATTTGAAAAAATATTATTAATGCTTAGTGATGCCGCCTCATATATGATGAAAGCTGCATCCAATCTTAAAATCTTTTTCCCTAATTTAATTCACTGTACATGTTTGGCGCACGGCCTAAACAGAGTTGCAGAGAAAGTTAGAATTGAATTTCCCAATGTAAACACCTTAATAAATAATGTAAAAAAAGTATTTCTGAAAGCACCACTACGTGTACAGGTATATAGGGAGATGCTTCCCGATATTCCTTTACCACCAGAACCAGTATTAACCAGATGGGGAACTTGGCTTAAAAGTGCTATATTTTTATCTGAACACTACGACGACATCAAAAGCGTTATTTCAAGTTTTGATCCGACTTGTACCGCTATTGATAACTGTCAAAATATTTTTAAAGAAAAGTCTATTAAAAATCAATTGTTGTATATAAAATCGAATTTCGATATCATTGAAAGTTCAATTACAAAATTAGAGGCTCAAAATTTATGTCTTCACAATAGTATGTCTATTGTTGATTCGGTTAAACAGAAAATAACAAATCTGAATGGGGAAATTGGAGTAAAAATTAAAGATAAACTTGATGACGTTTTAAACAAAAATGAGGGTTTCACTTTATTGCGTTCAATAAATAATATAATCAATTTTGGAAACTTCGATGAAAATATTAATATGGATCCGTCTCTAATAGCAAAGTTTAAATATGCCCCAATTACATCTTGTGACGTTGAGAGATCTTTTTCTGCCTATAAACAAATATTAACAGATAGAAGACATAATATTAGTTTAGAAAATATGAATCAATATATGATTATTTATTGTAACAATAAAAATATGTAAATTTGTTTTATTGTACTCTTTTTATAATATTAGTTTAGAAAATATGAATCAATATTGTAACAATAAAAATATGTACATTTATTTTATTGTACTCTTATTTATCTTGTGGTCAAAATAAAATATTTTGCCGTTTTATTTGTCACAAAACCTGAAGTTAAAAAAATATATTAAGAAATAATAATACAATTTGGTTTAAATTCAAACCTATTTATTTATTTTTATTATTTTTTATTTATTTATGTATTTAACGTAAACCATAAAATTATTCATATAAAAATAAGTGCATATATAAATGCATATTTGCATGTTAATTGTGCATATTCAGCTTGTTTTAAAATGCATATTGCATGCATATTTTAGACATTTTTTAGTGCATATTTTCCAGTCTCTACCTATAAGTTATTATTTATGTCGTTTATGTAATCTGATTTTTTTTATATCTTTTTATATCTTTTTTTTTAATTCTAGTCAACAATTTAGAAATGGAAAACAAGTGATCTGTATGACTCCTTATCTGGTGGCGTTGTTTCTGGTGATTGGCAACGCAATGCCAGCCTTGTTCACTGTCTAATGTTCATGGCTTTAAAGTCCTCCTCTACATCGACCGTCCATGTTTAGAGATCCTTCCGATTGTTATTTTTCTTTAAGGTTTCCATTTCTAGATTACTTTTATATCTCGATTATCCGCAATTCGTTTTGAAGTGAATACTTCTTATCACTCGGTATGCCTATATGCTTTTGCACGGACTCGAAATAATATTTAGCGTGATCGAGACGCGTGTAGTAACCTTGCGGAATAAAGAAATATAAACTTACGTGCATAGAAATCAGCCCACTTAAAAATTTGGTCATTTTTGATGTCTCATATTTCTCATGAGGAAAAATGACCATGAATTTTTAAGTGGGCCGATTTCTATGCACGTAAGTTTACATACACTAAGTAGCAAAATTAACGCACCACCTTAAAAATGGGACAATTTTGATGTCTCGAATTGCCTAAACCTCTTGTCCGATTTTAGTGATTTTTTTTATATGTTATAGGCTTATTTTTTAGAAATATCCCTTTAATAATATTGTTTCTAGATAGGTAAGTTGTCATTGTATACCGGGTGTACCAATCATAATGTGTTTTTTTCTAAAACTTTGGAACACCGTGTGGAATCTATATAGCATTTATAAAATGTTGAAATTAAAACTCAGTTGTAGCCTTAGGCTTTCTTAACATTTTGTTTTTTGATCATTCGCTTATATTAGAAAATAAAAAGTTAGGTATTTTGACAACTAACCATGTTTTTCGTTGATAGATTCTCATTTTCTGCTTAGTTTAACAATCACATTTTGGCGAATTAATAGGTAGTACATATTTTGTATAAAAAGTATATTTTTTTATTTAATCGATCAAATAAATATTGCTACTATCACTCAGACGATTTATATCATAATTGGTAGATGCCAAAGTATTTATTATTCAAAGCTAAAAAATAAAAGTATTAATAATATTAACAAAACGTTTTGAACAAGTTCTTCTTGAAAGACAATTTAAGGACACATTCTCCTTTTTTGCTACCTACATATTATTCCTACGGGTGTCTATATATTAGTGGCTTTACATTCGCGTCTTGTGACATTTAAATCGACTGAAGACCTTTGAGACATGAATAATGTCACTCCAGACATTAATTCTACCGATATGCTTATGCCAGTGATGTGAATGTCATTGCTCAGTGCGTTCTTTATTATACTTGATATTTTTCAAAAGAGTAAACGTCACTACACGTTTTTGAGGGAGAGGGTTTGCGTAAGCACTTTGAGGGGTGAATTTTTAAGGCTTTAGGCAAATAATCAATAAGTTTCTTT
The DNA here is from genome assembly GCF_917563875.1 of Diabrotica virgifera virgifera. Lineage (NCBI taxonomy): Eukaryota > Metazoa > Arthropoda > Insecta > Coleoptera > Chrysomelidae > Diabrotica > Diabrotica virgifera. The sequence continues at coordinate 227,133,712 of NC_065447.1, forward strand.
GATGTTTTAAGAGTTAAACATAAGTTAAAAATGATTTGTTTCTCTTACTTTTTAATTGCTAAAAAGGTTGTTCTTTATACGCTTAATCAAAGTTCTTGTAAAACAAGCATAAGTAAATAATATCAAAGACAAACATTTATTGGGAAAAATTTTTCTGGTAGCACCTTCGTGGTTTCTAAAATTTGCAACCCAACAAATTACTGGAGCAAAAAAGACCGAGCGAGCAGTGCCGGATTAACCATTGGGCAAAGTAGGCAGTTGCCTGGGGGCCTTGCAGGGCCCAAAATGAAAAAATAATAATTAGATTTAAATAAAAATTATAAATCATATTATGTTGAAAAGTTCATATCGCGCAATAACATAAAAGTCATGGTGGACGTAAAAAAATGTATTATAATTCAAACTACTTTGATTTACATAGAAAGCCTATGTTGTGACAATAAGTCGCTAATGAATGCCGTTTGGTAAAAGGAACAGTGCTGCTTATCAGTCTGCATGGTTTCTTAGAAAAGTAGTAAGCGCAAGAGCAATCAATTAATCAGCGCCCCTCGCTACCCTCTCCTTCATTACCCATGCCTTTCGCTACATGTCAGGCAAATACAATGGTTTCCAGGCTCATTTATCTAAGGCTAACAAACTTGCAATTTACATTTTTGTGCCCCACAGTTGCTGTAGTTGGAGTAAGTGATGCTAAAAGTTGCGTTGGACCCGTTGGAGCAATATCGTATTTTGGGTTTGTTGAGTCCGTGGACAACTTTTTTTCAGCCTCTGCCCACCGTTGGAAAGCTACGATCAAATGCTTAAATGAAACTCAACTAAGCGATCTCATTCGCCACGATCTAAACATTGTCCTTAAAAGAACAAGCAGCACTAGTTGGACTGCAAGAGCTGATGCAACAAAAGATTTGTCTAACGGTTACAACGCCTTCAAATCTGATCTTCATACTCATGCTGAAGATCCTAATCAGAAAGCTAAAACAGTTCACGACAACAGTGTTTATTGAAAAAAATGTCAAAACAAAAACATTCATAATAAATGAGTTTTGGGCAACAATTTTAGAACTCATCGACCCTGTCATTAAATCATTACAGAGAGAAGAAATTGAACTTGAAACTACAGTTCAGCTTCTAAAATGACTTTTGGAGTTCTTAAAATCCCAAAGAGATAATTTTGCTTACTACGAGCAGAAGATATGCGATCTACAATACTCTGAATATACCGACGAGAGTAACCAAACGAGACCAAGAAAACTACATTTGGATGATGCTAATTTCAATGGTTTTTCAATAGGGTGGAGAAAAGTTAAAGGTTGAAATGAATCTAGCAATTTTGGTAGGGATGGCGATTTTTGAATAAACACCGGTTTTCGGTTATACCGGTTTTTTTTGCTTACGGTTAAACCTGGCGGTTATAACCGGCAAAAAAAACGGTTTTTGCAAAAACTGGTTGTCGGTTTTTTTAATCCAATAGGTTACAATGTTACATTTACAATGCACTTTAGTTTGCGATACTCCACTCGACTCGATACTCGATATCAATATGATCAAAATTAGTACTATCGAAAGAACATCAATATCAATATAAATAAAACGGACTTTTTAATAAAATTCTATTAATTATTATATTTATTTATTATTTTATTATTATATATTTATCGATTAATATGAAATATTCATATAATATACCGTAAGATTAATATATACATATTGCAATAATATACAATTTAACCCAACCATTTCAACTTATAAAATATTTTCCAGACACTTTCAAATGGGATTTAAAAAAAATATTTTTTTTTCCTTAAAAATAAATTGGATAATGCAATTTATCTTTATTTTTACTACCATCAAAAAAAATTTATCATGTATTTCTTTTAACACGTTTGTATATTTGTATAATAGGTACATTTTACCTGTAAGGGTGTATCGTTTTGAAAACGTAGGGAAATCCTTGGAAATTCGTATTCGTAATCGGTAATTCGATATTCATAATCATAACATTATTTTTGGTAATCAGAAAATGTCATTCACCCGAGGGGATACACACACAAACCCACTTTCAATGTCAAGAGTCAAGTGTGAAAAATAGATGATGTTTCCGATTACTTCAACCAGATCACTTATTATGTAAATATTATGATTACAAATACCTTTTCAACGAAATATTATAATAAAACTTAATTGTTTCTGGCAGATGTGAGTTTACACTTTCAGTTTGCTTCTGCATTTATAAAATAAAATTTGAATTATGGTTTTGTTGGGATAATTACTTGAGAATAATAATTATGATTGGGATCCAAAATTATACCTAACCTAATCCTAATCACCGTAAAAACATAATAACCGGTTTTTACTTTAAAAAGAAAAAACCGGTTATAACCGGGGAAAAAACAACCGGTAAAACCGGTTATTGCGAATTAAAAAAAAACGGTTTTAGGTTAAAACCGGTAGGTTTTCCCATCCCTATTTTGGATGAGCTAATTATTGAGCTGAGTAGTCAGTTGACAGCGTACGAGTCAGTGTATTTGGTGTGTTGTGTGTTTTTCAAAAACTGAGTGATACTCAAATAAAGGAGTGTGCTTTAAAACTGCATGAAAACTATACTAATGATATTCAACCTGAAATTTAAGATGAACTACTACAGTTCAAATATTTTATAGTCAATCTTCAGGACTTGTAGCGATAACAATTTATTCCTGTTTCATACTTCATAGTCTTTTTGGGTTATTTGTGAGAACCAATTCGAATCGAAGTTTCGAAATTTGTCAGTAGCTTGTAAGATCATCTTACGCTAATGATTAAGTACAAATACAATAGGCGAACGGTCATTTTCAAAAATGAAAATTATTAAAAACTGTCACCGTTCGACAGTGGCACAAAATAGACTTAGTCCAGAAAGCCACTGCGCATCCGCTAGGAAAAATATTCTAATTCAGATTTTTTGCACAACCTTACTCAAAAAGGACCCCTTTTAACAGATTTGCATGTTGCCAGGACCAAAAGTTGGTCAGAAATTTTTTAATCGTTTTTTTTTTTGTTTTTTTCCTAAAATTATTTCTTTTGCATGGAACAAAATTTTTTTAGGTTTTTTGGATCATTCCAAACAGAAAAGGTCTTTAGTGACTTTTCTCTAAAGTTAATAGTTTTTGACATATAAGCGATTAAAAATTGAAAAATTGCGAAATCGGCCATATTTAACCCTCAAAAACTATGTGAAAAACTGAAAATTTGAATGTTGACAAGGTAGGTAGATATTCTTTAAACATCGATTGATGAAATCCCAAAGAGTTTTTTGCAATACAATATTCAAAACTCCTTTGTTTTTTAATTGCTAATCAAGCGTGCGCGACACTATTTTCCACCGTTGCATGTGTATGCAGTATGGTGCAAATGAAAGGATTAAATTCGTTATTTCGTAAACCGGAGACTTTAAGGAAAAATCCCGAAACAGGTCGATTTTTATTTTTAAGTTATGATATTGTGACATATATGGTATACTAGTGACGTCATCCATCTGGGCGTGATGACGTAATCGATGATTTTTTTAAAAGATAATAGGGGTCGTGTGCTAGCTCATTTCAAAGCTTCTTCAATTCTTTATTTATTAATATAAACATTTACATAATTATTTATACAGGGTGTCAAATAATTTAATTTTTTTGTCAATTTGCCAAATGATTTAATTTAATAAAAAACTTTTGGACACCCTGTACAAATAATTATGTACATGTTTAAATTACTGAATAGAGAATTGAAGAACCTTTCAAATGAGCCAGCACACGACCCGTATTCTCATTTAAAAAAATCATCGATTACGTCATCACGCCCAGATGGATGACGTCACTAGTATACTATATATGCCACAATATCATAACTTAAAAATAAAAACCGACCTGTTTTGGGATTTTTTCTTACAGTTTACGAAATGACGAAGGTTTACGAAATAACGAATTTATTCCTTTCATTTGCACCATACTGTATACACATGCAACGGTGGAAAATAGTGCCGCGCACGCTTGATTGGCAATTAAAAAACAAATGGGTTTTTGATATTGTATTGCAAAAAACTCTTCGGGATTTCATCAATCGATGTTTAAAGAATATCTACCTACCTTGGCAACATTCAAATTTTCAGTTTTTCACATAGTTTTTGAGGGTTAAAAAAGGCCGATTTCGCAATTTTTCAATTTTTAATCGCTTATATGTCAAAAACTATTAACTTTAGAGAAAAGTCACTAAAGACCTTTTCTGTTTGGAATGATCCAGAAAACCTAAAAAAAATTTGTTCCATGTAAAAAAAATAATTTTAGGAAAAAAACAAAAAAAAAACGTTTAAAAAATTTTTGACCAACTTTTGGTCCTGGCAACATGCAAATTTGTTAAAAGGGGTCCTTTTTGAGTAATATTATGCAAAAAATCCGAATTAGAATATTTTTCCTAGCGGATGCGCAGTGGCTTTCTGGACTAACTAGCATTTCCCTCAATTATGGCTATTGAGAATGATGTGCTCAGAAATTTTTAAGTTGAAGGTAGTTTTGTTTCTATGAAACTCAGAAAAGTTGCTTTGTAATAATTATAAGGCCTTGAAAACCAGGGGCGTAACAGAGACCCCCGCAGCGTGAAGCTTGCGGGGGGGCCCAATCGTTTAGGGGCCCCATCTTGTCATCTGATATTATGTAAAAATCTGTTATTGTTATATTATTTTACGTTGTGTGTTTAAAATTAAAAACGTAAATTTCTAAATAGCCGTATTTGCCAAGTGAATCATCTCATAATATCTAGAAACTTAATCCCTTCCGGCCTACCGAAATTTTATGGTAATGGCAATAAACTAGTGGTGTACGTGACTAATGAAAAATTTGAGAATTGCAATTTGCCGAAATGGGTTTTCTCTTTAATCTTTACCTACGTTTAGTATTTCGATACAATTATCCAGAGGCGTAACAGAGGCCCCCGCAGCATGAAGCCCCAATATGTCAAGGGCCCCATCTTGTTGTCTAATATATGTAAAAATGTATTTTTATATTATTTGCATACATACGTTTTTTAAGCAGTGCAGTAATGAGAATGAAGTTGTCCATCCGAATTAATAAAATTGTAGATATATTCGCTGATAGTAGATAGTGCACGAAGAAAATTGTTCATCTGATAGAATAATACTAATGTAATCATTTAGTAATTTTTGTTCTATTTTTTTCTATACCAATAAAGATGAAAAATATAAGTCGTCATAAACAATGCATGAATACACCAATAGCTCAGTAAATGACAGTTTTGGAGTGAAATTATCAGCGTCATGAGGCACGTATTTGCTTGACAATTTGGATTTAGGTTCTAGTTACACTCCACTTCAAAGTTGGATTTATGCCGTTGGTTGCTTTTACTTCGGGGGTTGACACCTCTCCTTGAGGTGAAAAACATACGTTTAAAATAAGTCCGGAAATGTATAAATTGACTAATTATAAGCAACTTTTGTTCTTCTATAGAGTTTCTTTATCTATGGTAATACTTTTCAAGTCATTTGCGAGTGAAAATGTTTATTAAAAAAAACAACGTTTTCAGACGGGTTTTTCGCAAATAACTCAAAAATAAGTACCTATCTATCGTATTAAATATTAGATATTGAAAAAATATTTGTAGCAAAAATGTAGCTTATAAGATTCAGAAAATTGTGTACTTATTCATGACGTCTATCGACACAGTAAAAGCACAGTTGAAGCTCATGAAAAATTATTCTTATTTGTCCAATTTCAAATCGAATATTTCAACCTGAAATAACCAAAAAATGAAGCAATTTTCGGGAAAAACTCTTAAAACTTTTTTTAAATGTTTCAAAAAAAAGCTTTGTTTTTATTTTTTTTATAAAAGTTTCTAACACCAAAACTATACGAGTTCGCTCAAAATAAAGGTGGTCCCTTTTTTGGTAAAAAAAGTCATAAAAATTTGCCCCTATTTCGCACCCCAAATAAAATTTATCAGTAGCGCTTTACCATTTACTTTAAAAATTTATTTAGTGCAGAGAAATAAGATTTTTCTCGTGACACATCCCCCTCCAGGCCGAAACTAAATTTTTTGAGTAGTATGGACATCTATATTATTAACCTATATGTTTCCTGCAGCCGATTTTGATGATATACATAGTTATAAACAAATGAAGATCAAAAAACGCTAAATTTTCGCTTTTTTCGTCTATTACCAAAAAGTTAAGCACTTTAAACAAATTTGCGTGTAAGAAGCTCATAAATCGTATAAAAAACTTCAATATGGCGTTCGCTGAATATGTCCATCCTTATTGGTTGCTTAGAAAATTGCAAAATAAATCATAAATTTTGAGTTTTAAAAAATATTCATAACTTATGTAAAAATTAACTTAGAACCTTCTTATTACACGGAATGCTGATACTTCTTGTACTTAAATAATATTTTAAATTTCAAAGCAATTGGTCAAATAGTTTAAAAGTTATTTAATTTGTTTATCCCAAATTCATTTTTTCTGCAACACTACAAGTCAGAAAATTATGAGGCTGCAATCATACTTCGGACAGTTTATGAAAGAAGAACATTTATACTATTACCATTATTAAAAATAAATGACAAAAAATAATTTTAAACAGTGTAAAATTATTTTGAAAAAACATGTCGATTTTTTGCTTACTTATAAACAATTAGAATAACTTTTTAACCGTCACCTGTAGAAAAATTATTTTTTCATATTTAGAAAGACTGATTTTTTATACACATTTAGAAAGAAAAACAACTGTCCTAGGACAATTAGGGACAAAGTTAGCCCCCCATTTATTTAATTCACATGTTTTTGCAAAATTATTTTTTGCAACATTTATAATTATTTTTTGTAATTTTTTTTTAATTAAATTAATACTGTAAATTTCCTTCTTCCATAAACTATCCAAAGCATTACTATAGCTTCATCATTTTCTGACTTACAGTGTTGCAAAAAAAATAAATTTGGGAAAAACAAATTAAATAACTTATAAACTATTTGACCAATTTCTTCGAAATTTAGGGTATGAATTAAGCACCATAAGTCTCAGCATTCCGTGTAATAAGAAGGTTGTAAGTTAATTTTTACATCAGTTATAAATATTTATATAAACTCAAAATTTATGATTTACTTTGCAATTTTCTAAGCAACCAATAAGGATAGACATATTAGTTTTTTATACTGTTTATAAGTTTCTTAGTCTGAAAATTTGTTTAAAATGCCTATTTTCTTAGTAATAGACGAAAAAAGCGAAAATTTACCGTTTTTTATCTTCATTTGTTTATAACTATGTATATCATCAAAATCGGCTGCAGGAAATATATAGGTTATTATTATAGATGTCCATATTACTCAAAAAATTTGGTTTCGGCCTGGAGGGGGTTGTGTCACCAACAGGCTATTTTTTTCCCTATTTCTCTGAACTAATCGTTTATATGATCTGTAAGTTTGACCGGTTCGAAGTTCTTATTTTTGAAAAAATTTAATTTTTTTATTTTGGAAAAATGCCTTTTTTTCAAAATAACTTAAAAATTATTAGTGATACGAAAAATCTCAAAGAGTACAGAAATGTAGGTAGGTCTTGCTTTTATAAATATTTTGGCTTTATTTTGTTTTTCTGTAAGACAAAAATTGGTTAAGACATGGTTGTTTAAAATTTGCATATAATCGTGTTTAGTGACACGTTTAAGTCCTTAAACTAGAACCCTTTTAAAAATAAGTACTTTGAACCGGTGAAACTTACAGGTCGTATAAAACAGTTAGGTAATTTGTAAGGCGATAATGATTAGTTTCATTTGGGGTGCTAAATAGGGGGAGATTTTCAAAATTGTTTACCAAAAAATGGGATTAACTGCATTTTGAGCGTAACTGGCTTAGTTTTGATGCTAGAAACTTTTGTAAGAAATAAAGCTTCTTTTAAACACTTTTAAAAATTTCTAATGAGTTTCCCCGAACAGTATTTCATTTTTTGGTTATTTCACGTTGAACTATTCGATTTGTAATTTTACGAATAAGAAAAACTTTTTACGAGCTAAAAGTTTTCTTTTACTGAGTCGATAGACTTAATTTTTGTTTCACTTTTTTTTATAAGCTATATACATTTTTGATAACAATATTCTTTTCGATCGAATATTTACTCTTTGAACTATTTGCGAAAAATCGCCTAAAAACGTGTTTTTTTTTTGTTGAACAATAAACATTTTTACTCAGAAATAAAAAATCTTGAGTTGACCACTTCGGTGGTGACACTGAAAATTACACGGTATCGCCATATTTTACGTTGATTTACTGGGCTGTAACACATATAGGTATTTGTTACACATGTCGCATTGGGTAATTTTTTAAAGGGGGCCCCATTTCCAATTCTGCGGGGGGCCCCGACGGAGTTTGTTACGCCACTGTTAAAAACTCAAACTAAATTTAATCCATAATTATTTATTATTTCATAAATTATGTAATAAGTAATAGGTAGTATATTATTCAACGAGCATGTAATGATTGGTATTACTCACGATGATGAAGCTTGCGACACGAGCCGAAGGCGAGTGTCGTTATTCGTCTAAGTGAGTAATAGTCATGACATGTGAGTAGATTACTATACTTTTTCTATTACCTTCTTTCGTTTTTTCGTTTATTCGAGGCAGTATGACAGTTTACTGTCTTATCTAGACGGCCGTCCAAACGCCCTTTTTCAGGAAGACAACACGCGTCCCCATATTGCTCGTCGAACTATGAACTTTGTCCAAGAAGCTGGAGTTAATTTTTTACCGTGGCTACCCCGTTCACTGGGTTTAAATCTTATCGAACATGTGTGGGATATGACGGGGAAGAGACTGTCCACTTTTCACCATCCTCTACAGACTGTGGCACAGTTAATACATGAAATTCAAGTTGCTTGGAACGAGGTACCTCAAGCAGACATCGATCATCTTATTTTGTCAATGCTTAGAAGTGTACAGGAGTGTTTTCAGCTAGGGGTGGCCAAATACATTATTAATTTTTTTACCCGTGTTGAGCTGCCCCCCCCCCCCAACTTGCAAAAATTAAAAAACAAATAGCCCTGATTTATGAGCTATTTATGAGCTCTCATATTCCGCAAACTAAAAATTTTGAGCTCGTTCCACTGAGCAGGAATTTAATACCCTAGTGGGGGGGCTGAGTCAGCCCCCCCCCCCCACCACTACTTAAAAATAGGAATATTGAATCGGTTTTTGCGGCAGAATTACGAGCTATTTATGAGCTCTTGAAATTATATAGTTTCGATTTTTGAGCTCATCCCCTTCACCCCCAAACAACCCTTTAATTGATTTAACTTAAGAGAAAGATGCTGAGAAAACTTAGGTACACTAGATAACACTTAGATAACACTTAGGTACTAAATACTTGTCAAAGTACTTAGAAATAACTATGAAAAATAAGATGCAGAAAAAGTTGATAGTATCAAAATCCGCTCACCAATTTTCGTGAAAATAAATGGAGATTTACCGAAATCGAAGGTACTAGTTGATTTTTACCTTCAGTGACTGCACTATAGAAAGAAAATGGCAATTCAATAATTGAGATGCGTATATTTTGCAAGCTCATAAATTATTAAACGATATGTAGTCGCCAAATAATTAATTTAAATTATTTTAAGAACAACTCTCTCTTAAGCCGGGAATATGGGGTCGTTTTCTTGCGAAGGGGTTGTAGCTCTATAATCGAAAGACGCGTGATTTAAGAGTTTATTCTTAGAATATAAGCTATACGAATTAAACTACTATAGTCTGTTCGCTAAACTCAGACGCAACTTTCTAGATATTTTAGTCGGTAATTTGGCCAATTGTAGTAAAATTGGCAAAAAATAATTACTAAATAGTTAATAATCACTAAATAGTTAGTAATTTTGCCAATTTTTGCAAAATTGGCAAAAAACAAAAAAATTATCGACTAAAATAGCTAGCCAGTTGCGTCTGAGTTTAGCGAACCGACTATATTAACTTTTTTGTAAAAACTTACAGTTTTTCAGTGATTTACAAAAAACCTTTTAAAAACATGCATTTTTTTCACAAATAATTAAAATCTTTGATCCTTAATAACTTAAAAAGTATTGACTTATTTTATTAACTTTTTATAATAAATTTTGCTTTTAATTTGTTCTTTTATTGATTTGTGCATTTATTTTTTATAAAATAATTTTCACCCCCGAGAAGGGGCGGTATCCACCCTCAGGGTAAAGGCGCAAGGTGGTACCATGTCACCTTTGTTTCTTGACGTATCCTCTAACTACTGACCAATTTTCGTGAAAATCGATGAAGGTTCACCGAAATTGAAGGTAATCGTTGATTTTTACCTTCAGTGACTGCACTATACAAAATAAATTGCAATTTACTGATCTAAATGCGCGTAATTTGGAAGCTTATAAATTATTAAATGATATGTAGTCGCCAAATAATTAGTTTAATGCATTTTAAGTACAACTTTCTCTTAAGCCGGGAAGATAGGGTGGTTTTCTTGCGAAGGGGTTGTAGCTCAATAATCGAAATGCTCTTGATTTAATAGTTTATTCTTAGAGTATATAAGCTATATGAATTGTATCCGCAATACGATATATTTTAAGTTTTCCCAGCATCTTTCTCTTAAGTTAAATCAATTAAAGGGTTGTTTGGGGGTGAAGGGGATGAGCTCAAAAATCGAAACTATATAATTTCAAGAGCTCATAAATAGCTCGTAATTCTGCCGCAAAAACCGATTCAATATTCCTATTTTTAAGTATAAATACTAGGGTATTAAATTCCTGCTCAGTGGAACGAGCTCAAAATTTTTAGTTTGCGGAATATGAGAGCTCATAAATCAGGGCTATTTGTTTTTTAATTTTTGCAAGGGGTGCTACTGCTCGTAAATGAGTCAAAACTTTATTTAATATACTCGTATGTCCTTTTAATTTCTAAAATTAAACTGTTTATTTATTTATAAACTCGTGGTCTACTATCAACTGTCCAAATTCGAATTTAATTAAATTAGAAACACCAGAAACGTGCAAATTAATTAAACATAAATACCTATATAAAGTTTATCCGCTAGCATCAATTATATTTGTTTTTTACTATTTATATTGGATTTCGTATTTGAAACTAATGACGAACAAATAACGTGCTATTTTTCTCTGAGATGTGCTCGATATATTTGCTTCCCAAGCTCGATATCCTAAGTATAAAGTTTGTTGAACTTCGGAAGTTCGTCTACAAATTACCAAATATATTCGGATAATCGAAATCAGTTTCTGAGCATCGTAGCACCTGATTTCCGTGCCTAACAACAGTTTCTTCCTCCGATTCAGAGACAAATAACTCCATCGAAATTTAATTGGTAGTTATCAAGTTCGCCGAAGCTAATTTATATTTCTATCTTACGCGCTTACGTATTGATGTTATTTCTCAAAGACTTCTACTACGTGTGGGGTTCAGAGGCGCATAATAAATTTTCTTACTGATAGAAAGCAATATCATATTAGTTATGAAAATCTTTGATTCCTAATTTCTACGAATTTTACCTTAACATTAGTTTATTCAAATGAAAAGGTACGAAACGTCGTAACAACGTAACCTCTAACATATTTGCCAATAACGCTATGGGATAACGTAGTGAGACATCTTCTTCTTCTTCTTAAACTTGAAGCGTTTTTACATGTCTGCTCTAATGGGATCAAGGATAAGATTAACTATATAGATACTTTGGGTCGAAATGGGGCTAGTAGAAGGAACAGACACATAAAGCTTCATGCATAGGGCAGCTCATTTTTTTTGTGCGGTGGCAGGTCGTGGAATCGTTAGGGGGGGTAAGAGGGTTTAAAGAAGACTAACTACCATATCCAAATAAGCAAAGGATACTTACACAGACTTGAGGACTTTCCTACTATTTAAAGAAATTTGGACGCCGTTTGAAAAATCCTCAAATTGACATATCGAGTACTTACTGGACATATTCCATACTTATGGGAACCAATTTAGGGACATTCATCTTAGATTCCTCGTTTGGGTCAAACTGGGCCATTAATTACCATCCTATGGCTTCTATGCCATTTCTTTTTCTCTATTCTAAAACTTATTTCATTTGTATTAGATATCTGGTTAATAATTTTTTTAAAAAAGGTTACAGAAATAAAAATAGGTACATTTTATAATGTTTATTTAAACCTTTAGACTTTATTATTTTTACTTCGAGAATAAACATATTCTCAAACAAGAAATGAATAAATAAAACAAATATATGATTTTACAATTCTTAACCTTATTTTTAGCAGTGTATCTCTAAACAAAAATTTGACTTATGGCTGTCAAAAGTCACTGCCATTTTATTTACTTTACATAAAACTTTCCATTAGTTACCATGTTGAAAACAATCTATTTAAATATTTAAAACCTTTACCAAATTTATATCCACTTGGAATTTAATTAAAATAAACATTATTTCATACCTTTATTTTTAAAAACAAAATCCAATCGTCACTTCGCACATAACCAAAATTTTCCATTTAAGAAGGGCGGGGAGGGAAGACATTCAATTTTAAACAAACAGGAAACAGTTGATACCAAATAAAATATCATCGGGGTACTTCAATACAGGAATTCTTACAAGAACAGGAACAAATCCATAGCACCATCATAAAAACAGGAAAAGACAGGAACCACGCACTTTTCTACCGGCAAAGCAAACTGCATCACAATAATACTGTATAAGTATTCGATTTTCACATGATAATACCCAACGTAATGCTGTGAAACTTTGCACCAATATCCCTTAATATTTATAGGACAAATTGCAAGTCCTTTTCTTCGTTTACCATAACGAAAAAAGCCATTTCCAAGCCGGCAAGTGCGATTTTCTGCGAGTCTGTTGAGTTCTACCCAAAAAGATGTTCAACCTTCAAACATACTTTTAGAACTAACTTTCCTCATCACCTTTCTCAGTGAGAGATGCTCACGCGTCAAGCCGATCACACTCTCTCGGCTGAAACATTGGCCAATCGGCGGAGAGAACTCAATGTTTTTTCAAAATTCTGACCAATAATAACAGGGAATATTTCGCGCTCAAAGAAAGGGAAATATACTCGGGACTTTTCAACGAATCCTTCTAGGAACTATCTACGTAGTTAATAAATGCTTACAACATAAACAGGAATTTTCCTAAGTTTTACAATGTTGCGAAATATTTGAAATATTTCCAACAGGAGCGGCTTAAAACATTTTACTGATATATAAACTCACCAAATATATTAGAAAAATAGATATTTTTCTTGGGATAGGATATAAAATTAATGGATACTATTTACAAAATATTGTAGCAGAAATCCATCTGCTACAAACTTGTTGTAGATCTGTCGATCTGTTAACTCCGACGTTGAAATATTTCTTGAGAGGTAGACTGCCAGCTATCTCTGCATCTTTTTGGTGGTCTTCCCGGTGGACGCTTGCCAGCGGGTTTTCCTTCTAGAGCAATTCTTGGTACTCTGTGCTCCTCCATTCTTTTTACATGACTGAACCATGCTCTTCGTTTTTGCCTACCCTATCTTACTACATCTTGCACGCCACATTGTTCCCTGATGATGTTATTCTATCCCTTCTTGTCTTCCCTGCTATTGCTCTTAGTGTCTTCACTTCGGCTGTTCGTAGCATGCTCTTGGTTTTAGAATAGAATAAAAATATGCTTTATTGTCACTGAAAATGTTTACAATTTTATGGACAAAGCTATAAATACAGTCAAAAGAAAAATAATACAAATAACAAATAACAACTACAATTTACTAAAATTAGATAAATAGATACATCGTCAATATAAAGTATATAAGCTATAAAAGCAAAGACAAAAACAATTTATTGCAAAATTTATATAAATTGCAAATTGAACATACAACAAATAAAATACAACATTAGGAACTGACAAGTTTAAGCTACAGCGTAAGAAACCAAATTTTCTTAGTTATTCATTAAGAGATTTTTCTATTGAATAATATGGTCTTTTAGATAGATAGGCTTTTGTCATTTTACGGAACTTTGGGAAAGATGTTACAGATTTAAGCTGTAACGGGAGATGGTTGTGAAGTTTTTTTTGCGGAATATAACATAGATTTCTTTACTAACTCAGTGGATGGGATCGGTAAATAAATATCAAAGATTTAATTTTTGGTGAAGTAAAGATGATTGGGCCTTGCTGGAAAGACATGAAGGTGTTTACGAATTAAACAAACCGTTTCTAAAATATATAAAGATGGAAGTGTTAAAATTCCGTGATCTCTGAAGTTACTTCTGCAATGTGTAGATCTTCTGAGGCCAAACAGATATCTTATTGCTCTTTTTTGCAATTTAAAAATAACATAAAATTTGGCAGCTGTACTAGAACCCCAAAAAGGAAGACCATATCGAAGATGAGACTGTAACAACGAAAAATATGTTATTTTAGAAGATGCTAAATTGAGTTCCCTTGAGACAGATCTTATTGCATAGCAAGCTGAGGCGAGTTTCTTACTTATCGAATCGATATGAAGGGACCATTTGAGGTTGCTGTCTAAAAAAATATCAATAAATTTTACAGAATTAACGGTACTGATCTGGCTGTTATTAAGGGGCAAAAGTTGAAGAGGTCCTTTATAGGAAAATGCTACTGTTTTATCTACGTTAAAAGAGAGTAAATTAGAGTCAGACCAGGTTTTTATCGTCAGTAGATCCGAAGTTAAGTTTCATGAAGAGATGCAATAGTTGAGTTGCTCCAAGTGATACAGGTATCATCAGCAAAAAGAAAAATGGTCCCATTGATTTTTAAATTAGTGATGTCATTTATAAAGATAAGGAACAGAAGATGTATTGGTGTCTTCTTTTGATTCAATGCCATAGGTCATAACAGGTGTGATGCAAGTTTTATAAATTTTAACTTTGCTGTCCATTCTCATATATGGGTTATTCCAGACCACATCTCTCAAACATCCGGACATGACTGCGGTTTTGTTGATTTGTCCTGTTAAGTCTCCGACTGGGTCATGATAACTTAATAAGTGTGATAAGTAGTGAGACATCAAGGGATACAAATGTAGCATTCCATTTCGATCGGAGCATGCCCAGGCTCCCGCATCCGCAGGAGAGAGTAGAGACTCTTATGAGAGCGCCGTTTAATTTGAATTTCCCGCACGTGGCAGTTCGTGCGGGAAATTCGACGCTTAAGGAACAGCGAGGCGTTATCAGGTTTCTGAAGGGGGAAAATGTTAAACCGGCCGCTATCCATTGCTGGATAGTGACCATCTGGGGAAGACTGTGTATCCGACAAGTCATTGAGAAAGAAGAGCCCGTTTTCGTTCAGGCCGTGGGAGCTAGGTTGATGGACAGAGACCTGGACAGGCAAAGACGGTTATCAGGGCCGATCTCATCGACAAGGTGGACGACCTAGTGAGAAATGATCGGTCGCCCTGCGATTTCAATGTGTTTAATACCCCGAAAAACAGCTCAAAGGGAAATGCTTCACTTCGGATGACCAACTGAAGGACGCTGTGTGGGACTGGGTCTCGTCACGGCCATAGGAATTATGGGAACGAGGAATCCGGCTCGTTATTCAATGGGATTGCTGCTAAGACCAATGATGAATACTTTGAATAAAGACTTATTTATACCCACAGTGTAGTTTTTTATCTATAAAAAATTACAGAATTATATTTTACTTTCATATGGAAGTAGACTGACAGCCCTCACCCGTGCGCTGGAGGATCTAAAACTTGATTTGTTTTGAATATTTTTTATGATTCCGTTCTTGCATTAATTATCAATTATAATTTTAATATAAGTCATATTGTTTGGGAATATTTGCCATAAGGGCTATAATATTTGAAAACATTTTAACACGATACGCCACTGCTTATAGTAAATAAGTTCTTCTTGATGTCGTAGTTATTCGTCTAACTTGGTTCAAATATTTGATGGCGTAATTAGTGCATTTATTTCATCAGAAATTGCCAATTTCCGATTAATCAATTAAAGCTCCGATTTCACGAATAAAAGAAATAAAACATTGAAGTAAATACAGTAATTGGTAACTATTTCACTATTTGTGTAGTATTTCAAGGAAAAATATGTTGATATACTCGTATTAAATTAGGTATCAAGCGAAATTAGATATTGGAAAAAATATAAATAAGTATTGTATTGAATAGGTTTTTCGTTCAGAGAAATAAGGAAAAAAATATCCTGTTGGTGACACAACCCCATCCAGGCCGAACCAAATTTTTTGAGTAGTATGGTATGGATATCTATAATAATAACCTATGTTTCCTGCAGCCGATTTTGATGATATTCATAGCTATAAACAAAAGAAGATCAAAAAACTGTAAATTTTCGGTTTTTTCATCTATTACCAAAAAGTTAAGCATTTTAAACAAACTTGAGGGTAAAAAACTCATAAATCGTATAAAAAAAAAAAGCTTAATATGATGTTCGCTGAATATATCTATCCTTATTGGTTGCTTATTACCTTCTTATTACACGAAATGCTGAGACTTCTGGTATTTAAATCATACCCTAAATTTCAAAGCAATTGGTCAAATAGTTTAAAAGTTATTTAATTTGTTTATACTAAATTAATTTTTTTTGCAACACTATAAGTTAGAAAATGAATAAGTTACAGTAATACTTTGGATAGTTTATGAAAGAAGAAGATATACACTATTAATTTATTTAAAAAAAAATGACAAAATATAATTCTAAATATTGCAAAATTATTTTGCAAGAACATGTGAATTAAAAAAACGGGGGGGCTAACTTCGTCCCTAATTGTCCTAGGACAATTGTTTTTCTTTCTAAATGTGTATAAAATTCAGTCTTTCTAAATATGAAAAAATTATTTTTCTACGGGTAACGGTTAAAAAGTTATTCTAATTGTTTACAAATAAGCAAAAAATCGACATGTTATTGCAAAACAATTTTACGCTGTTTAAAATTACCTTTTGTAATTTTTTTTTAAAATTAAGTTAATAGTATGAATGTTCTTCTTTCATAAACTCTCCGAAGTATTACTGTAACCTCATAATTTTCTGACTTATTGTTTTGCAAAAAAAATGAATATGGGATAAACAAATTAAATTACTTTTAAACTATTTGACCAATTATTGCTTTAAAATCTAAAATATAATTTAAGAACAAGAAGTCTCAGCATTCCGTGTAATAAGAATGTTCTAACGTAATTTTTCATTATAACAAATGTTATGAACATTTATAAAATCTGAAAATTTATGAATTATTTTGCAATTTTTTAAGCAACAAATAAGGATAGACATATTCAACGAACGCCATATTGAAGTTTTTTATATGATTTATGAGTTTATTATTCTCAAATTTGTTTAGAATGCTTAACTTTTTAGTAATAGATGAAAAAAGCGAAAATTTACCGTTTTTTGATCTTCATTTGCTTATAACTATGTATGTATATCATAAAAATCGGCTGCAGAAAACATATATAGGTTATTAGAATATTAATAATAATAAAAATAATATAGATGTCCATACTACTCAAACATTTGGTTTCGGCCTGGAGGGGGATGTGTCACGAGAAAAATCTTATTTCTCTGGAGTATTTTTCCAGTAATGTAGAAATGGATGCAATATAAAACGTCAATTCCTAACATATTTTCTGTAATATAAATATTTTCATCCATTGATTTACTATATATATATATATATATATATATATATATATATATATATATATTGATGTGATCTTGATTATTGATATGAGATAATATTCTTATATGTCATTTAATTTAATCAATGCATTATTCATAATCTAATTAATTTACCAGATCACATATCAATATGTTTTCAATCTCAGGGCGAATTATAAAATTAATTACTTACTCTCGTGGCTTCTAAGTATTTTTCAATGGTTCCTAATCGGGATAGGAAAGAAAAGAGTAAAATAATACACACATATGGGTTACAATTATAATCAAAATATTCTTTATTTTATTTAAATGGCAATCACTGCTTAATATTTGCTAGATCTTATTATTCTTAAACATAACATTTACAAATGGGAATCTTATTTCCTTTTGGTTTCCAATTGAAAGTTTTTATTAACATTTAACTATTAGGATTTATTATCAACAATTCTATTTAAGTTTGATGAAGCTTTTCTGATATTATTTATTATGTTCTTCAATTTATAATGTGGTATTTAATACGAAAAACCCATACATTCATGTCCAAACAAATGAGACTGACCTTTTTCTGGTGAACTGAGAATGTCTTCACACAAGACCCGTTTCCTGCTATCCTTGGCTGCGATCAAAACCTCGTCCTGGCTTTCAGTAATGTTCTCCTTTGAAAACTAGCTCGTATAGCTCTCGTTCATGCTTCTGTCGTGATGCTGTATTCTACCTTTTTCGAAACTGCAATCAGCTACCGGGACACTCTTGGCTCAAGGAGGTTTTTTTTTACTCTCAACCTGGCCTACCTCTCGTTCCACGATAGATACTCCACACTCACGGAATTACACCGGCTTTCTCACTCTCCGTACACTACCGTCTACTACTGGACTTCACTTCTCGACAGCTCAAAACATTCTGATCTCTATTTTTCATTCATTCCCCTACTTTCTAAATATCCCTTCCAGATTCACAAATCAACCTTCCACCACCAACTCTCATTCGAAGTATTCCTAAAAACCAATTTTTAATCTTTCTAAATATGCTTAATGGGTTTCAAAAAAGAAATAGTTAATTCCCATTCTAAAATTACTTTCTACTATTTACAAAATTTAATGACCTATTCTCTATTTCCACTAAGTCTTATTTAGCATCGGCTAATGATCGAACCTTCCGCGAACAACGATAATGGTACGCCATTCACTTTGTTTATTCTAAGCGCATTTTCCCGAGTTTCGTTTAATCACTTCTTAAAATTAAATATAACAATTTGTTGTATACAGGTTGTTCTAAATTTATATGCCCGTGGTTGAGAAAATTGAAAATATTTTATATTAAATTGAACTCTGTTTATAATTATCAAATTTTAATTTTCATATCAAATAGAAATATAATAATATATAATATCGGTTTACAACGTTCTTCGACGTCTTCCGATTTTCAATCTCCATCTCGTTCTGTCATTCCATAGATGGTCCTCGAGTTCTCTGTCCCTGATTTCTCTATCAACTCCTTCTCTCCAACTTCTTCTAGGTCTTCCTGGTCTGCGCCTTCCTCTTGGTTGCCATTCGAGGATTTGTCTTGGTATTCTATTCTCCGGCATTCTCCTTACGTGTCCGTACCAGCTGAGTTGTTTCGTCCTGATGTCGTCAACAATAGTATGTGTAACCCCCATGATTTCTCGGACTCTCTCGTTTGTTATTCTGTCGCGTCGTAAATCATTGATTTACTAAAACTCAAATACGAGCCCTAACAACTGCACAGAGTGGACTGAAATTGGATGATCCTAATTTTACAAAAATACACCTTTTTGCAATATGACGATTTGAAATTTGATGTTTGTAACGTTATCAAATTTATTATTTTTTGGTATCATTAGTCTCTTAAAAAGAGAAAACAAATGCATATAATCGCCTGGTCGTCTCAATAATTTTTTTACTTAAACAGTTTACTACATTATACTACAGTATACTACAGAAATACTACAGTATACTACAGATTGTCTACAGAAGTCGACAAATGATCGGTAAAAAGTAATGTCAGTAATGGAAGAAACATTCTTTTACATTTTGGGGTCCGTAATTGCTCCATAGTTTAGCATCCTGACACTTCAATACTTGGCAGTCTCTGTCGTTAAAAATGAAATCTTTGTTTTATTTGATTGTCCACCTCTATATTAAAGTCCAAACTACATTTTGCATAGAAATTGTTTACCACTTCTTCATCCAGCTCTCCTTTTTCACATTTAAGTCTGATTTCCCCAACATATATTTCGTGTAACGATACACGTTTTTCCACATTTGTAAAATTTTTATTCAATACTTTCGACTCTTTCATATCATGTGCATTTCTCTTTTCACGTTCTTTTATTTCGTTAAGTTCTAACTATTTGTAACACAAAGCACTTCAACAGTATTCTGTAGGCGGTCAAATTATCTCAGTGTTTGACCAGTGCATACTCCCAATGCTCACATACGCTGGCTAAACATGGACATTGACCAAAGCAAATACGGATAAAATAATGCAGACACAAAGAGCCATGGAGAGAGCAATGTTAGGAGTAAAATTAACAGACAAAAGTGGGTAAGAAATAAAACAAAAATGAATACCAGTTTCAATTTCGTTGCAAAACGAAAATACAGCCGAACCATATTCTAGTCCAATCAGAGAGTACTGCAAGCACCTCTACCGGTTTCGAAACTTATTAGTCTCTCGTCAGGAGACACATATGCTGCTCTCCCTGATCCAACCAAAACAAACCCCAGCGTGCAGTCCCGGATTGCAACGAACGAAATGGCATAGATGCCCTAGCGGCAACTGCTACCAAAAAGACTAAGTTTTCACTCTAATGGCATATAAAACAACATAATGCTATTCTACATCCCACCAGAATGACAACAATGGGAACCTTCTCTGGTTACACCTCCGAGGCTTCTACAATTTGCAAGCCATACGGATGCTGAGACTAAGGAAGATGAGGGAATTCTACAATTTATAATTCACGTCCCATCTGCTCAGCGCGTTAAAGTTCCAACGAGAATGGTTCCCTTCATACTCCACACAGAGTAAATGTAAATCAAAAATGAATAACCATTTTCAATTTCGTTGCAAAACGAAAATACAGCCGAACCATATTCTAGTCCAATCACCAGAACCAGAGAAGGTTCCCATTGTTATCATTCTGGTGGGATGTAGAATAGCATTATGTTGTTTTATATGCCATTAGAGTGAAAACTTAGTCTTTTTTTTTAATAAAAATAAAATTCAAAGACGCAGGACAACATATCGATACCTTTTTGGCATAGTAACGTAAGTCACCAAAAACGTTTTTGTAGAAAAACCATGTTTTTAATTTAACCTGCTTAACTTATTTAAATTATACAAAATTTACCAGGGTGTTTTTTGAGGTCTACAGTTTAATAAAGAAAAATATTTTTTAAAGTTTTTGTATAGTTTTAGCGGTTAATTGATACTTAAGTTATTTTACGGATTCTAAAATCTTGAGTCTTGATAAAAAATGTAACGTAAGCACACACATACGTTACTTTGGCGGGAAATTGTAGCACTCAAAGTAATTTGGAAAGAATTACAAACAATCGTTTATTATAAGAAACACCAAATAACGTTACAACAATTAATTAAGTAAAAAAGGTAAAATATTTGACACGGAAAAAACTAAAATTTAGTTATATATCATTGTTTACATATATTGAGTATTTTTAGAGTTATTATCAAAAGAAAATGAAACTTACGATTATTTTAAAAAATCTGATTTTTTTAAATTACAGTTTTTATTTTCAAAAATATGCATTCTAAACCGGTTAAACTTGTTGGAATAATTACTTATACTAATATAAAGAAATTCTTGTAAGGATTACTATACATGTTTAATTTTTGTGAAAATGGGATATGTTTTATTTTTCACTTTTTCCTAAAAAATTCGAAAGAGTTCTCTTATTTTCATCATAACTTGCTTAATTTTGAAGCTATTAACTTCTTCTCCAGCTCATTTGATAGATATTCTGAAGTACCTTGACAAGTGCTTAACAGGTATATTTGATAAAGTGCATCGTTTTCTCGTTATTTAAGCTTGAATACTTAGATTTGAGTATTCGTCGAAAATAATATACACTCAATTACCCATCACTCACTTTGAATTAACATTAGTTTAGTTCTTTAAGTAAGGGGTGTATTTATTTTTTTTATTATCTTGATTTCGTCAATATTAACGATTGATAATTTCGTCAATAATAACTATTTTGTAAAAGCTTATAGTTTTTGAGTTATACGTGAAAAATAACTTTAAAACGGGCATTTTTTTACGAAAAAATAAAATATTTGATATTTAATAACTCAAAAGCAAATGTATTTGAATAACGTTATATATCAAATTTGGCTTAGAATTTGTCCCTCTATCGACTTATGGTATTGTTTTTAATAAAATAATTTTCACCCCCGAGAAGGGGTCCACCCCCAGGATAAAAGCGCAAGTTTGCATCCTGTCACCTTTATTCCGTGAGGTATTTTCTAATTACTCACCAATTTTCATGAAAATCGATGAAGGTTTAACGAAATCGAAGGTTAAAACCTTCAGTGACTGCACTATTATATGCAAATCAGAATAGAAACATGCAAGCAATATTTCTTTATTTCTAACCGTTTTCTTGATACAAGAGTTGAAATTGATAATTTTACAATTTTTAACTTATTTTTTCACAAACATTTTACATTTTCATATCAAAATTTACAAAGATTTTTTAACAAACAATTCAACCAAATTTTTTCTTAGGCTATGTCAAAATAATTTGTAATAAATAAACAAAATTAAATATGAAAAGGAGTTTTACAGGTTCATAATGTTAGTTAAGGTTTTCGAGTTTTTTGAAATATAACTACAAAAACATGTTTTTCGTTATAACTTACCTAAAATCAATCATTTAGTTGATTGTAGCATGAATCTGTCACTGTCGTAAGCCAAACACTGACTGCGAAAATCTGACGTAAGTAACAGAAACCGACCGGTACTTACGTTATTATGGCGGTAAACGACGTTTGCTTACGTTATTATTATGGAAATAGTGCTAAAGTTACGTTTCTTTTGCGGGTATGATTAAAAACATTCTGGACATACGTTTTTAAAATAGTTAAAAAAAAAGGTTTAAAGTAATTCTAGGCTTACTACACTTTGACAGTACCTTCTAAACACTAATAGCGTTAGTTTAATGGAAAAACATGATTTTCGCCAAAAATGTCACTTACGTTACTTTGCCAAAAGTGTATCGATATAGCCAGGCTAAAATGGAGTTTCGCAAGTCATAACGCCAGACAAAAGGATAATAGGTGGAATACTTACTTACTTATTCCTCTTCACTCCATGCGGAGCATAGGGCGTCAACTGTCTGCCTCCATTATGTCCTATCCTTTGCACTAATCTTTATTTCCGCCCAGCTTTTCCCAATAGCACTAATTTATTTGTCCACACTTCTCTTCCACGTTTCTACGGGTCTACCTGGTCTTCTCTTGCCATGTGGTGTGTATTCTAGGGCTTGCCTCGCTATGTCTGTATCAGGTCTTCTTAGTGTGTGCCCCATCCAACTCCATTTCCTTTTGCATATTGTCTTAGATATAGGTACCTGGTTAGTTCTTTTCCACAATTCTTGGTTTGATATGCGGTTTGGCAGTAAATGTTAAGAATATTCCTTAGGCATTTATTTATAAACACTTGCATCTGTCCAATACATTTTCTTGACACTTTCCAAGTTTCTGCTCCGTATAATAACACAGCCTTCACGTTGCTGTTGAATAATCTTATCTTGGTTTTACTTGTCATCTGACGTGAAGACCAAGTTGACCAAGTGACGTCAAGTTGGTTAAAAACATTCCATCTTATTCCAGTCTTATTACTAGTAGCCTTAGACATAATCCAGTCGATTACTATCAGGAATAAGGTTGGAGAGAGCACACAGCCTTGCCTTACTCCTGTACCAATATCTATTTGTTCTGTTAACTTGCCTTCGTGGACTATGCGTGCTGTGGACCCTTCGTAAAACAGTTTTATAATTCTGATATACTTGGCAGGTATTCCGTATTTCTCTAGCAATTTCCATAAGGCTTTGCGATCTACACGATCAAACGCTTTCTCGAAGTCTATAAAGTTCACATATAGCTTATTCTGCCACTCTAATGATTGCTCTATAATCGTTCTCATCGTACAAATATGGTCAATGCAGGATCTTCGTGCCCGGAATCCAGCTTGGTTTTCTCTTATAACTTTATCAAATTCCTTCTTCATTCTTTCAAGCATGATTCGGGTCATTATTTTGCTTGTTGTGCATAGCAAGGTGATCGGCCTCCAATTTTCATATTTGGATGTGTCGCCCTTCTTAGGAATTTTTACAATTAAGCCTTGCGTCCATTCTCTGGGTAGCTCTTCGGTTCTCCAAATTTTATTTAAAAGTGTGTACAGTATAGAGGTGGACGTTTCGATGTCTGCTTTGATTAACTCAGCAGGGATATTCTCTATCCCGGCAGCTTTTTCTCTTTTTAATTGTTTAATTGCATCTTTTATCTCTTCATGGGTGAATTCTGCGGTGTTCATGTTCATTGGTTGTCTGTTAGGTTCCTCTTCTATTTCGTTTATTATATTCTGTTCTTCATACATTTCTTTGAAATATTCCATCCATCTGGTAAGGATTTGTTGTTCTGTTTTCAATACGACACCATCTTTATCTTTTATTTTAGTGGTACCATTTCGGCTTGTTCTTCTCAAAGTTCTTGTGAAGTCATACAATTTTTTTAGGTCGTTTTCTCTTGCCGCATTTTCAGCTTCATTAATGAGTCCGTTGTGGTATGATCTTTTGTCATTTCTTGCGCTTCTTTTGACTTCTTTATTTTTTTTCCAGTATTTCTGTTCTAATCGTTGCTTCTCATCGTCGTCTTTCATTCCTAGTAGCTTGACTTTAATTTGTTTACGTTCTTGTATCCTATCCCATGTTGTTTTTGTCATCCAGGGTTTGTTACTGTTTTTCTTGTAGCCAACTGTTTCCACTGCCGTTTTCTTTATCGTCTCTTCATACTTGTTCCAGAGTTCCTCAACAGTGTCTTCCTCTATGTCGCCGACCGTTCTCCAATTATTCTGCATTCGCTCTCTGAATTCATTCTGTACATCATTTCCTTCTTTGATCCAGTGAACATTGTATTTTTTCTCTATTCGGCGTTCTCTTTGCTGGTGCTCGCAGCTTAACTGTAAATTTCGCTCTCACTAATACATGATCTGACCCTACATCTGCCCCTCTCATAGATCTTACATCCAGTAGTGATTTCCTCCATCGTCTATTTATTGTAGTGTGGTCTAATTGGTTTTGTACTTCACCTCCTGGGGAAATCCACGTTATCTTGTGTATGCGCTTGTGTGGAATGATACGTCCGCCAATCATTAATTTGTTTTGGGCACAGAAGTCAGTAAACATTTCACCATTTTCATTTATTTCTCCTAAGCCTTCCCTACCCATTACAAACTCTTTTCCCTCATTTTCTCCACCTATTTTGGCGTTCATATCCCCCATCACTATTAAGATATCACTTTTATTATTTGCCTCCATTCTATCATATAGAGCTTGCAGTTGCTCGTAAAATTCTTCTTTCACTGCCTGTTCTTTGTTGTTGGTGGGAGCATAAACATTTATTATTGAGAGGTTGCGAAATCTTGTTTTAAACCTTGCTATTATAATCCTATCTCTCACACCCTCCCAATCTATCAATGCCCGTGCTGCGTTTTTTCCCAGCATTATGGCCATTCCGCCCTGATGTTTGGCAGTTTCCTGTGTATGTCCCGAGATTAAGATTGTTTTTCCATTTTGTAGTCTCATTTTTCCACATCCTTTCCACCTTATCTCGCTTATTCCTAGGATTTCTATTTTGTTTTTGTCCATCTCAGCAGCTACCTGATTAGTTTTGCCGATCTCATACATAGTTCTTACATTCCAGCAGCCCATATATATAACCTTTCTCGTATCCATTTCCATAGCACTTGTCGTCATCGTTTTATTTAGTCCAGTTCCGAGGCATCTTGACGATTCCATAACAAAATATTTTTTTACGTGGTTGGGTTGTTAGCCCAACGCACAACCCTCCTCCTTTCTCATCCTGGACTTGGGACCAGGCAATGGCGAAGTTAATAGGTGGAATACCATGATACAACAATGGAGACCATGGGCAAGAAAGAGACCAAGAGGACGAGCCCAGATGAGTTGGGAAGATGACATTAGGAAGATAGGAGGAACACATGGAAAGAGAAAGGACTAAACAGAAGCGAATTGAGGAAAGCCTATGTTTAAAATTGGACGAATTAAAGGGCAAAAGAAAGTAAATAGTCCGTTCTTTAACGGTAAAATATTGCAAACGCTCTAAATTTTAAAGAACCGCTTGAATTGACATGAAAATTGTCAAACACATAGCTAACAAGTCAAAGAAAAAAGTGATATTGTGCCGATATGTGCTTTTGCCCTGGGGGTGGTTTTCACCCCCTGTTGGGGGTGAAAAAATATTCGTCCAAAGAAAGTCAGGAAATGGATAAACTGGATAATTTTAAGTAACTTTTGTTCTATAGAGTTTTTTCATTAAGTCAATACTTTTCGAGTTATTTGGCAGTGAATATGTTCATTTTTTCAACAAAATAACCACGCTTTTAGACGGTTTTTCGCAAATAACTCAAATAGTAAGTATTTTGTCGAAAAAACATTCTAAGAAAAAATATAGCCTGTAAAATTTTTTAAAAAAATGGTGTATACATCACGTCTCTACAATAAGCAGAGGCAGAGTTATAGCTAATGAAAAATAGGTTCATATTCGTCAAATTCTAAATGGAATACTTTAACGTGAAATAACCAAAAATGAAGCACATTTCGAGGAAAACTCATTAAAACTAATTTAAAGTGTTTAAAAATATCTTCATTTTTGGTTTAAAAAAAAATTTCTAGCATCAAAGTTAAACAAGATACGCTCAAAATAAAGTTAGTCCCTTTTGGTTTTGGTAAAAAAATTGAGAAAATCACCCCCTAATTAGTATCTTAAATGAACTTAATCGTTACGACCTCACAAGTTTCTTGACTCGTGTATATATTCTCTATATGATCTGTAAGTTTCATCGGTTCAAAGTCCTTATTATTGAAAGGGCTGTAGTTAAAAGGGGTTGAACGAGTCATTGATCACGAATGTATACAAATTTAGAAACACCAAATCTTAATCAATTTTTGTCTAACAGAAAAACAAACATTACATGATATTCAAAAAAGCAAATCTGACTTTTTTTGTTGTTCGAGATTTTTGGTATCTCTAACAATTTTTAAGTTATTTTGAAAAAAAAACAGATTTTTCAAAATTTAAATTTTAAAAATTTTATTTTGAAACCAAATTTTTTTAAAAATAAGCACTTTGAATCGATGAAACTTACAGATCATATAAACACAACATAAGTAAAATAATTTGTGGAGCGGTAACGATTAAGTTCATTTAAGTTGCTAATTAGGGGTTGGTCTTCCAGATTTTTTTTGCAAAAACAAAAGGGACCAACTTTATTTTGAGCGTAACTTGCTTAAATTTAATGGTAGAAACTTTTTCTAAAAACAGAAATAAAGATTTTTTAAAACGCTTTAAAAAAGTTAAAATGAGTTTTCTCCAAAAAGTGCTTAATTTTTTGGATATTCCACGTCGAAATATTCTTTTCGAAATTTGGTGAATATGAATCTATTTTTCATTGGCTATAACTCTGGTTCTACGAGATCCAGAGACCTAACGCGTACACCATTTTTTTTTACTTTTTTATAAGCTATATTTTGGCTAAGAACGTTTTTTTCGACAAAATACTTACTTTTTGAGTTATTTGCGAAAAACCGTCTAAAAATGTGGTTATTTTGTTGAAAAATGAACATATTCACTCGCAAATAACTCGAAAAGTGTTGACTTGGCGAAAAAACTCTATAGAACAAAAGTTACTTAAAATTAGTCAGTTTATCCATTTCCGGACTTATTTTGGACATATATTTTTTCACCCCCAAAAGGGGGTGAAAGTCACCCCCAGGGCAAAAGCACACATCGGCACAATGTCACTTTTTTCTTTGACATGTAAGCTATACGCATGCCAAATTTCATGTCAATCCAAGCAGTTCTTTAAAATTTAGAGCAAAACCCGTGAAAGAATGGACTAAAATATACTTTTGGTGTCTAAGACGGCAATTCTACGTTGATCTCTGTAAAGATGGGTAATTGGGTAACGCAAATTTTAAAAACTCTTGTTATATTTGTGCATTAGGGTGGGCCGAAAAAATTATTTGTTTAGTTTTAATACACAATACCCCCAAAAAGATGCCTTTTGGTAAGTATAATCACTGTATTTTTTTTAGGATTTTTAAAAAAACATCTTCAGCCCTCTACCACCCCTAAAGTGAACCCTAAATCAAAATTATTTAATTTAATTAGCAATACCTGTAAAAAGTTTCAATTATATGCAAAGAGTTCATGTTATTTTTTTTATACATTTAGAATAAGATATTCTACCCTCTACCAACAGATAATGATCTTGAATCAAAAATAAAAATAATAAATTCACAATTATTTCTGAAAAATTGTGTGTAAATATGGGAAACTACTGCACATTTTATAGGGTGTTGGGAAATAAAACAAAGTTTGAACTGAACTAAAAGTTTATTGGAAACCGAAAACAAACAAAAATATAAATATCCTATTTTTAAACACACTAAAATGCGAAATAAAAATCAATAGAAAAATGCGTTCATTCAATTTTAAATTGTGCTTTGTTATCGTAAGTTACAAGAAAGTCTTTTGATTTTATTTTAGATCGAATAAATCCGTCTCTGCGTTCTGGCCCTGTAACTAGCAAAGATGATTCCGAAACCAATTTCACACATCTCTCCACAGCTTGCGTGTGGCATGGATATTTTGGAAAGTCAAAGTCTGCAATTATAGAGCTATCAATTAACTGTTTCAGCTCATCATCTGGTATGTCAGCTAACATTGGTGGGGCCGTTACTTCACATTCACTCCAGTTTATTAACTCAAAATACTCCGCAGCATTAAAGTTTATTTCTGGTATTTTAAACTGCCTTATTCCGACTTTTTTCTCTTTTCTGGCTTTAATAATTCTCCGTAAAGCTAATTCTCGTACCCATTGACGATTATCTGTTAACATACATAAGAGAAGATTCTCCGGATGAATATAATAGGAGTTTCGTTGGATAACTGCATCTATAATATTTTTAAGATCATCTCTTAAATATCTTGATAGTGTAATGGATTTGAAAACATGCAAACTGGCTTGTGTGCAACTTGGATTAAGCTTTATAAAAAACCACATTGGTGCATAGACTTTAATTATAAATTGAACAAGATCTTTCAATCTTGATGTAGGATGTTCGGTTCCAACGTAGAGGCGGAGAACTCTATTTGCCATTGTCAGCCATCTGGAATGAGCTAACTTTCCAGGGCTACGATTTGCTAAATTTTCATAGACGTTGCCATTTGATATTGCTTGGCATATGTCGTACAGATATGACTGGTCTGAGCTTAATTCTTTAGATGGTATTGTTAGTTCTGGGAGATCACTTTCAATTATTTCAAAATCTACGATTGGAAGGTGTTCGCATTTTTCCAATAATTTCCCGATCACTCCAGAGAATTGACGAGGTCCAGTAGTAGCTCCATCCAAACGTTGAAATAAATGTCTCAATGGCAACTCATTAGCATGTAAGGCACACACAAACCATTGCAAAGGTCGCTTAAGTTCATTTTCGATATATGTTATAACTCCATTTTTATGTCCAGTATTCACTATGGTTCCGTCACAACCAATCGCCACTAAATTATCCAAACAGAAGTTATTTGAAATGAGAAAGTCTATTATTGCCTTTCCAATTGACTTGGCTGAGCCTGCAGATGGGGTAACGTGCCCCAAATAAACAGAATTCGGTTCTTCTATCAATGACACATGTTCTTCTGCAATAGTTCTTTTATGATATCTCTCATCTTTCTTTTCCTGCACTAAGGTTTTGTCCTTCCTGCCATCAAAGTAAATACTCTTAATGGGTTTATTTGTAGACTGAAACTCATTACTAAGGATATTTCTGTTCTTTTGACGAGCTCTTCTAACTTTATTTTTATCGATTACTTTTGAGGTATCACTATCGCAAATAATTCCCACATCTTTTAATACAGCTGTGGCAACAGCAGCTGCTGACCTGTCAGAAATTCCATATTTGTCACATATGGTACCTAATGTGGGCAACTTTATCCTCATTTGACTACAGGATGGTTTCGACGGTAAATCAATATTTGCAACACTAGGTGAGGCTTCAGATGAAGAAGAATTGTCAGAGTCTGTTGATAACCTAGTGACCTCAGTAGAACAGCTGGGCATAGAAATATTGTGAAATTCAGATTTGAATTTTTGTACTCGTTCTGTTTCTTTTGTTTGTCTCTCCGTCCTTACATTCAACTTTTTAGTTGTTTCACGATCAACAGTTCCTATAGCCATATCTCTAGTGGACCGTTGATCCAAAAGAAATTCCTGTTCCTGCTTTGGTACTTTTCTTGATTTATCACACTTGCATGCAGAAAAATCACACTTACAGGCAGCAATGTCGAACAACTTATCCCTTGTTTCCTCTTTGAAGCTGGTAATCTTTAACTCATATTGAACATTTCTTTTGCTTTTTGGATATCTGATAAGGTTTAAATATTTATTATGATATTTACGTAATAATTGCATGATGCGGTCCTTTGACACGGTTGGAATTGACGCTGATTCCCATATACTTTTGATTTTTGGCACAAGCACTTCACAAACTTCATTAAAACTTGGTTCCTTTCCAAAATATTTAGTAAACTTCAGTTCATAACGAATAAACAAATAACATCGAAGCACATGTTCTATCGTTGGTAAAACATGACAGTTTAAGTCGACTGGGTTACCGAAAATTGGACATTCTACTTTACTTCTTGTAATATTTAATTTTAAAGCAGCCATATTTATGGTCGTGCTAGGTATTCACGCAAATACAACAAACACAATCTATTCGTCTTGGCTTTCAACAAATAAACAATAAACATGCGTTTCACCCGAAAGCTTATTTCGCACTAAGAAGATAAGCGACGACAAGTACCATAACTCTCGACGATCCATCTCAGCCGGGACTGTTCGATTGTATCCGAGGCTTCACGACCAAGACCATCAGTATTAAATACTTTTATATTATATTATTATACTTTTTATGCTTTAAAGTTATACGGAGTTAATTTTACATTTTGTGTTTGGAAAAAGTTGGAAAATTGAGATTTTATTTTAGTTAGAGGGTGGTAGAGGGCTGATAAAATCATTTTAAAATAATAAGAAAAAAACAAAAGATTTATACACGGTAAAAGACAAACTTTGAGCGGTATTGTGTTCCTAATTTATTTATTTATTTTTCAAGGTCACTTAAGGGCTGGTAGAGGGCTGAAGACATTTTTTCAAAATAAAACAAAAAATCACAAGTATTTTTTACACATATACGCATCTTTTTACGGGTATTGCGTTCCTGTTTGATTCGTTTTTTTTCTGAAGTCCAGTTTCGGCCCACCCTATTGTGCATATAGTAAGTGTTTCGTCGATATGACCAAGGCTTTTGTCAGAGTGCGACTAAAGGACGTGTTGGAAATAATGGTAGAAAAGGGCTAAACCACAGCCTAATTAACATAGTACACGATATTGCCATGCAATGTAAAACAAAAATAAGAATAGGGCATTTGACAACAGAAGATATTGTTATAAACACAGGAATCCGTCAAGTTGATTCTCTGAGCCCTTTCATATTTAATTTAATAATGGACAAAAAAAATAAAAAGCCTTTCCAGAACAGCTGGATTTAAAATGGGTAACACATTTTTTAGTCGTTTGCTACGCTGACGATGCTGTCCTTATTGCTGATTCCAAAGACAATCTCCAAAGGATATTGCGTGCATTTAAGGGACGAGTTGAGTTCACTCCCGAAATATGAATATTACCTGACTCCGTAAAAGGTAATGTTTGAATTCACTCCCAGGCGATTTTAAGCCGTCATTAGTATAACGATGGCTTAGTGTGAAAACCTCGTATCTCATTAAATTACAATTTTACAGGAGAGGCAAAAAACTGATTTTCTGCATAATATAACCTAAAAACAAAAATTACGTTGCGTATTTTTAATTCGTGCACATTGAGACAAATATCTGATATTGGCACAGAGCTAAAAGTGTTAAATATTGCTATTAAATTGGAAATACAAATATTAACTATGAAAAACACGTAAATATCCTTGCAGTATATAGAGCCTTCGCCCAAGTAACTATGATAACCTCGTATATCTTGATATACGTGTTTTTCATCTCAAATGAGGTTGTGTTTATTATTATTTACGAGGTTTTCATTTTTCATAGCTTATTGCACACCTCCAAATACTCGATACAATACAAATCTAGTGATTTAAGGTTCATAAAATGTTCTTATATGCCGGACTACCTTTTGTTGTTCACAAAAAACATTTCTGCAAGTCGAATCTCTCAAACAAACACTCCAAATTAAGTACCAAATTCTTGGTTATAAATATACGTGGTATTCACACTAAATCAAGAGAGCAATTGATACACGTGGTTTTTTTATGGCTGTAGAAAATAGTCTAGTGTATTTGGAATTTTTCTAACAGTTGTAAATCGTGAGATAC
Source organism: Diabrotica virgifera virgifera (assembly GCF_917563875.1). Lineage (NCBI taxonomy): Eukaryota > Metazoa > Arthropoda > Insecta > Coleoptera > Chrysomelidae > Diabrotica > Diabrotica virgifera. The sequence continues at coordinate 227,166,122 of NC_065447.1, forward strand.
AAGGTTTTCAAACTAAAATCACCAAAATGTCATTTTCGAAAAAACATGAAATACGAGGTTTTCACACTAAGCCATCGATAAGTAATTATTATACCTTAAAATCTGGACACTGTTGACATCTGTCATTTGTTTAAAAGTATATTTCTTATTGGACGTTTTTGCAGATCTATATCTAATTGGGGTGATTTTAAAAAATGCAACTTTGTGACAATTCAAGAAAACAAAGTTTCATTGTTATGTTCTTGTTAATATTTGGTTACTAAGTTTCATTGAATACATACATTAGAGTAAAGACGAAATTGCTATTACTGCCCCGCTTACTTTTTTTACAACCTATTTGATATTGTTTTTTCATCAAAGAGCTTCATCTTAATTTAATTTCTAAAATAAAACAGTAGTTACTAGCAAATATTTTTATTTTAAGAAATTCTGAAAAAATTTTATTGAAAATTCCACACCTGTAATTTTGAACCAATCAAAATACGTTATTTTGACAGATCACCATGGCAACGGAGGTATTTTATCGGAAATTTTTTGCTCGTGGGGTACCCAACAGCGAATTATAGTGGAAATTTTTTGACGTTTACAATAACAGAACATTTTTGACAGACTGGTTTTTATTTGTTTACATAATTTAGTTTTGATTCATTTTCTATCACTTGTAGTTACTCAAAACTTATGTAAAATTGAAGAATATACTATTTTCTATCTTGAAATGGTATTCCCATGCAACTACAATGAGTAGAAATTACTAATTTGAAAGCCTAAATAATTGCTGACAAAGCTATGGCGCGCTATTAATCTGTTCATGCAGCTTTGGATTTTCAAATGCAAATTTGGTGTGGAATTTTCTTACCGAATACCACGCGAAGTCAAATTAATATCCGGAAATTTTTTTTTGATCATGAATATTTTTAGAAAATTTCCCTCGTCTGCGACTCGGGAAATTTTCAAAATATTCATGATCTCAAAAAAATTTCCGGAAATAATTTGACCTCTAGTGGTATTACTAGTGAAAATAAAAATTTAAATAAATGATAAAAACATGATATAAAAATTGAATGTAAAATGAAATAGATTTATGAAAATTACATTTGTAATACCTACAAAATTATTATCTAATAATTAAATTCTACATCTAACAGAAATTCCTCTTACCTCCTTTTTGGTTAAACAACTTGGTTTTGCCGAGAGATTTTTAAGTGCTTTAATTTTCACTAAATAACTTAAAGTTTTTCTGTTAAGAACATCTTCAGGTATTTTATCATGGTTGTGATTTAAACACGATTCTATTACTTCGACACAGTCCCATTTAGTTTTAATAAATGCTTTATATTTAAGATATGGATATGTAGAAATATGTAGGTTGCAGGTTATTAAAATATATTTTTCTACAACCGTGTTAAAATAGTTATTTTCCTAACAAGTGCAGAAAGTCATACTTTTCCGCATGCGACTGCAGTTTGCCGAACGACGCGAAGCGGGAGTTCGGCAAGCAGTCGAGTGCGGAAAAGAGACTTTCTGCAAGCGTTAGGAACAATATTTTTTCTACGAGTCTTTAAAAAATTACCAAATCTTAATCAATTATGTTAATTAATATGAGAATACATACACAAATTAATTCTTTGACAAGGGTGTCAAAACCAAAGTCTCAGCATAATTGGTTAGCATGACGACGATCTTGGTTTCCATGACGACGATTCAAAACCACTGTTATTGTCTACTGATTTGACTTTCGAATATTATGTCAAAATTATTTTATTTCATCGAATTCTCGAGTTAATTTTATTAAAACATGAACACAATAAGATATATTTGAAATAAATTAGTAAATAATATCTAAATATTTTATTGCATCTATTATAATTACTTTAAGGCCATATTAACATATCTAAATTAACACGCGTACGTAAAGTAAAACTTTCTAAACTAAAATGCGTGCGCGAAAGTAGACATTTTTGCACGCTCGTAGAAAAATGCAATCTTTAGCTCTCGATATGAGCGTTAAAATGCTACTTTAAGGCACTAGAACTTTAATAGTTATTTTCCTAAATAGTGCCGAAAGTGATACTTTCACGCACGAGACTGCCGTTGACCCGAACGACGCGATAGCGGAGTTCGGGCAAGCAGTTGAGTGCGGGGAAGACATTTTCGGCATGCAGAACTCGCTATCGCTCATTCTGCAAACTTTCACATGCGTGCCTTAAACGTGTACTTTTAACACTTTTATCATAAATAACTATTATTTTTATGTAGTTATTTTTATGGATAAAAGTATTATTTGGCAGCAATGTTTAAATTTCGGAAAAATAAAATCCTTTAATCATGCTTTATTGTAAAATCGCTCGGGGGTGAATTCGAATAGTGTCGGGAGAGAACTCGACTAATAAAATAACTACCTGCTTAAAACGGGAGTGAACTCAAAGGTGCCCGCATTTAATACTAAAGGTAAAGAGCTAAATATGCTCAGCAACTCCGAGAAGACTAAGTGTCTAGTAATTTCCAAAGAATCGATAAGATGCAAATTGGAAATTGACTCCAAAACTGTGGAGCAGGTGAAAAACTTCAAATATCTTAATGCAGAAATAACAAGCTATGGAAATCGCTCAAAAGAGGTTAGAAAGCAAACAACAAAAGCAGCTAGAATCTCGGGATGCCTGAAAGAAACCGCACGGAAGAAAAATATCTAAATACTGAAAGCAAAGTCAAAATATATAAAACAACAATAATACCTATCTATAGTATATGCGGCAGAAAGGACCAGACAAAAATATAACGTTACAAATAATGAGGGTAGTTGAAATGAGAACACTAAGAAGTATACAAGGCAAAACTCTACGTGACAGAATAAGAAATGAAATGACAGCAGACTCGTTAAAAGCGCAAAAACGAATAACCCAGTAGGTAAAATACCACAGGTTAGACCACCAAAACTATGGCGAGAATGCTGGACCTCATCGTCTGGGGAAGACTTGATGGCAATGAACAGGCAATAGCTTACTAGTATGATCAACTGTGCTAGAAAGAAGAAGGGGAAGAAGATATATTTCTGTCGTTGGTTGTAGCACCAGCGTGGATAACAAAGGCGAAAAAATAATATGTAACACGACAAATTAAACAAACATAAAAATATACTTGGTGCTACGTAACTTTACGAGTACCTTGGTAGCTCTAAGTCTTCAGAGATCTAGGGGTGTGGATTCTTAATAGATTTTAAATATAATATAAACTCAAATACCCGGGGGGCTCCGTAATTAAAAGAAAATAAAAGACGAACCACACTTAAAAAAACATTAAAGTAACAAGTTAATAAAAATATATAGTCATCATTTACAAGATACAAACACTTTTACATAAGTATAAATGTGGCGCTCAGAGCAACAGTGGCCTAACCCACATCCTACAATTTTACCAAAACGCTTTAATTACATTAAAGTTATCTTTTATTAAAATATTTTCAGATGCAGAGTAGCTCAACCAATGGTTGCTTGAGACACTCTGCATCTGAAAATACTTAACTAATGCATAACTTTAATGTAATAAAAGCATTTTGGTGAAATTGTGTGATGTGCGTTAGGCCACTGTTGCTCTGAGCGCCTCAGATATAACATGACTTACACATGACATATAACATGCATGTGTTCTCAGTTGGATATATTTTAGGATCAAGAAAAAGGGATCTGATGATAATATTATCAATCAAAAAAAAATTGAAAAGATAAATGCAGATTTTTGTTTATTTGTGACTGCATAGCTTCACTGATGAGGCATGAGGATGCTGAAATGGCTATATGGAGATGGTGGTCCAAATCTGAACCGAATATAAACAAAAATCTGCATTTATCTTTTCCATTTTTACTCAGTTCTGAGTATTTAGAAACTGTCTTTCGGTCCTTTTCCTAGACGAAGAGAAGGTAAATGCATGGCCTAAGTGTCCTTTTTGCTTTCTCCTATTTTCGTCGTCTCTGTGATTATATATTGTAAAATCCGGAGATACGGGATGCAGGCAGAAAGCAGTTTATTAACAAAAAGTCTTGGATTTAAAATATTGTTTACTGTATTTTATTTCAATTATTCTAATTGTTTAAAAGGTAGTAAACTTTGTATCTAGGGCTTTTCGTTTTCCTCTTAATACAAAAGAAAATTAATATAAAATGAATCAACTTTTTATTAAAATTTAAAAAATTTAAAAATTAAATGATGGACCTCTTGTAGACAATATAAGAGATTTTGTCCACAAAAACAATAAAAAGGTTTACAAATAATACCTTGTCATATTATAGTCCTGTCCTTTTTCTTCACGTTGTGAATGACCAAAGCACGCACTATTTACTGAATTTAGATAAAGAGTGGTACAAAAATGTTTATTTCCATGAAAATTTTCAGCAAAAAAATAAATAAACTTCCAAATTATTGTTCAAAAATGAATAAACTTCCAAATGGATCTGCTTCCAAATGATATTGACTTTTTAAAATATATAAATAACTTCTAATTTACTTCTTGAAGTATTACTATTAATATTGATACTTAATTCATGACTTTATCCACGACTGCTTCCAAAAAAAATCTTAGTGTATTACACACTAAAACTAACCAGCTTTTTTGCCTGAACGCTGCAACGCCATGATTTCTTCATAAAACTTCGAAATCGGCTACATTCTCACTTAAGTTCTTAATCAAACTTCCACTTAAAAAACTCAAACTTAAATTTCAACGCAACTCTTCAGAAACCGCTATAAGCGGTCTCTACCCGAGGCTACAACTCAACCTATGACTTCAACTTCCAAATCTAGAATTCTCCAATCTCCTAACTTAAATGCCTCTCCTCAAAACCAAAACTCTTCCTTCCAAAAACCCACTCCATTTCTCTTATTCTACCCTACTCATCCAATCAACCAATAAGATAAAAGTTAATCATTCCTCATTTCATCCTTAACTATTAAAAAAAATAACTAAACTTCCTACACTTAATATCGACCAATAGGGAAAAACAAAACATGTTCTAAGCCCAAACTACTTAGTAGAGAACCATCTAAAATTAGTTGGCAAAGTCAGCAAACCTCTCCCAGTTCCACAGTTCTCAATAAAGATATTGCTGAGTCCACAATTAACACATGCGCTCTCTGATACTGATATTAGCACGTTTGTGTATCTAACTCCCAGGATTCGTGGAGCCAAAACGGTCATTAGCTACAATGTAACTCTTTTTTACATCACAAACTGAACACAGGAAATCGAATATAGATACATATGACTGAAAAATATAATAACGTCTTTCTTTAACAAGACGGATAAACTTCAAATTCTCACGTTTTTTGGGACAGAAATAAATTCCTTACATTCGCTTGGCATATGAAGCGATATTTTTATGTCTACAGGATGGGACAAAAATATGTTACGATACATTTACAATTTTTGGTTTCTGCATAAGGCAAAATAATAGCGTTCTTTTGAACCGCTTCATGGTTAGAGGAATTTGCTGAGAATTGCTTAAGCAGAAAATAAGCGATTAACATGCACTGTGGCATGAAAATATAAAATTTAACTGTTTCAGGACCCTGTCGATCACCTCAATTAACGATGCTATCTTTTTTGGCAAACATGAAGTAGTTTGTGGGCTTGACGTTTCCGAAAATTTGAAATTTCTTATGACCACCAATAACTTTTGTGAATTTTGTATAAGGTTAAATACTTCTCTGCAGAAATCTTAGTAATGGTGTGCACTTTATTTTAAAAATATGTTATGTGGTATATTGCTTTTCAGTAGTACAGCCAACGAATGATTGCCTCGCATGTAACGTTTGCAATGTTGACATAATCAGACATGCTTTATCTCAGTAAACTGATCAATGATTTTTTACCCTGTTATGATGTTACCGTACCATCTTCGACATAGGTATATCAGTGTTAAAAATCCTACTTCTACTAGAAAATCTGAGAGGGGAGGCTTATGTATGACAAACACCCATGGAGGTACCAATTCGCCAATGAACAAACAGAATTGCTTTTAAAGAGAAAGAATAAGATGTCATTTAAAACTAAATTTATTGCCCTTAGTCATATTTTGTTCTATTACAACTGCATATATACGCTTAAAATTACCGCTTTAATAAATTTTTTGGTTAATAACCAAGCATAGTTTTTGGCGGATAAATGTGTGATATATCCCCTATTAATATATGCCCTAATCCCTTTATGTCACTATAATATACTGTTAAAGCTTATTATCAGTTTCACAATATTCATTTTAAAGCTACACTGTTAATTTTATTTTAGCATAATTGTCATTTTGACACAAACGAATGTGATTATTCCCGTCCGGAACGTCGGATGACGTTTCGTTTCAAAAGCGTTTCAGCAAAGACATTGGGTTTCATTGGGAAAGTAAGACAGATCCGCATTACCATAGTCTACCGGACATTATAGGAAAACCTAGCGAATTTGCACGTCCCAGTAAGATTTGGGCAGTCCTTAATCGAATTCGAACAAACTGTGGAAGATGCGCCGACTCCCTCTATAGATGGGGTAAACTTCCCTCGCCTTCTTATGACTGCGGCACTGCAAGACAAACGATCAGTCACATTGTTCAGAACTGCCCACGCAGAGCATACACAGGCGACCCTATAGACTTTGTAATGGCAACCGAAGGGTCAATCGAATATATAAAAAAACTGGGCATCTCTTTGTGATGCATTGTATAATGCATAAATCTAAATATATTCTGTGATGTACTTAAGCCATACGCTAAATAAATGAGGAAGACTTGATGGCGATGAACAGGCTGTAGCCTACTAGCATGATCGATCATGCTAGAAAGAAGAAGAAGGAGAAGATATATTTCTGTCGTTGGTTAGAGGAATTTGCTGAGAATTGCTTAAGCAGAAAATAAGCGATTAACATGCACTGTGGCATGAAAATATAAAATTTAACTGTTTCAGGACCCTGTCGATCACCTCAATTAATGATGCCATCTTTTTTGGCAAACATAAAGTAGTTTGTGGACTTGACGTTTCCGAAAATTTGAAGTTTCTTATGACCACCAATAACTTTCGTGAATTTTGTATTAGGTTAAATACTTATCTGCAGAAATCTTAGTAATGATATGTGCACTTTATTTTATGTGGTATATCACTTTTCAGTAGTATAGCCAACGAATGATTGCCTCACATGTAACGTTTGCAATGTTAACAAAATCAGATATGCTTATCTCAGTAAACTGATCAATGATTTTTTACCCTGTTATGATATTGCCGTACCCTCTCTGACAAATATCAGTGTTAGAAATCTTACTCCTACTAGAAAAAATGAGAGCGGAGGCTTATGTATGACAAACACCCATGGAGGTGAAAGAGAAAGGCAGTTTTTGTTTTTATTTGATTCAGAGTTGGACCACCATCTCCATATAGCTATTTCAGCATCTATGCATCCTCAGTGAAGCTATGCAGTCACAACTCTGAAACAAATATGAACAATCCTGTCTATTTAAGAGAAACATCGCGATGCAATGTTTCTACCTTTTGAGACGCAAAATAGCGACATCTCTCGTAATACGAGGAAGACCAAAAGCCCTAGATACAAAGTTTGCTAGGTACTTTTATACAGTTAGAATAATTTAAATAAAAATAATAAACAATATTTTAAATCCAAAACTTTTCGTTAAGAAACTGCTTTCTGGCTGCATCCTGTATCTCCGGCTTTTACAATTAATAAGCACAAGAGAGGACAAATATAGAAGAAAACAATAATAAAGGACACTTTGGCCACGTATTTACCTTCTTTTCGTCTAGGAAAAATACCGAAAGACAGTTTCAGGTACTCAAATCTGAGTAAAGATGAAAAAGATAAAGGCAGTTTTTGATTTTATTTGATTCAGAGTTGAACCTCCATCTCCATATAGCTATTTCAGCATCTATGCATCCTCAGTGAAACTATGCAGTCACAACTCTGAAACAAAAATGAACAATCCTGAAATAAAAATAATAAACAATATTTTAAATCTAAGATTTTCGTTAAGAAACTGCTTTCTGGCTGCATCCTGTATCTCCGGCTTTTACAATATAATATAAGCACAAGAGACGACGAATATAGAAGAAAGCAAATAAAGGACACTTTGGCCACGTATTTACCTTCTCTTCGTCTAGGAAAAGGACCGAAAGACAGTTTCAGGTACTCAAATCTGAGTAAAGATGAAAAAGATAAAGGCAGTTTTTGTTTTTATTTGATTCAGAGTTGAATCACCACCTCCATATAGCTATTTCAGCATCTATGCATCCTCAGTGAAGCTATGCAGTCACAACTCTGAAACAAAAATGAACAATCCTGCCTATTTAAGGCAAAACATGGCGATGCAATGTTTCCACCTTTTGAGACGTAAAACAGCGACATCTCTCGTAATACGAGAAAGACGAAAAGCCCTAGATACAAAGTTTGCTACATTTTTTTTTAATTTAGAATAATTGAAATAAAAATAATAAACAATATTTTAAATCTAAGATTTTCGTTAAGAAACTGCTTTCTGGCTGCATCCTGTATCTCCGGCTTTTACAATATAGTATAAGCACAAGAGACGACGAATATAGAAGAAAACAAATAAAGGACACTTTGGCCACGTATTTACCTTCTCTTCGTCTAGGAAAAAGGACCGAAAGACAGTTTCAGGTACTCAAATCTGAGTAGAGATGAAAAAGATAAAGGCAGTTTTGTTTTTATTTGATTCAGAGTTGAACCACCACCTCCACATAGCTATTTCAGCATCTATGCATCCTCAGTGAAGCTATGCAGTCACAACTCTGAAGCAAATATCATATGAATAATCCTATCTATTTAAGGAAAAACATCGCGATGCAATGTTTTCACCTTTTGAGACGCAATACAGTGACATCTCTCGTAATAGTCGAGGAAATGAAGCATTTTGGCTCGCAATTTTTTTCGTCCAGCATGGATTTACTTGAAATTTTCACAGAAGGTAGGGAATAGTCCAAGGATCATTTTCTATATCATGCCGCTGTACGCTAAAACCTTGGGGGTGGTTGCCACCCCATCTCGGGGGGCGGGAATTTTTTATTACATTTTAACTATGTAAATCGATGTAAAAAGTAATTATAAGAAAAAAATGTTTTTTACATTTTCTTCGTTAAACTAATATTTTTTGAGTTATTCGCGCTTGAAAGTATCAGTTTTTCGATGAAAAAATCGACTTTTTTAGAGGGTTTTTTGAGAATACCTCGAAAAATATGCATTTAATCAAAAAAACTGTAGATATCGAAATTGTATCTTTTAGTAACACAAACCAAATTATTTTTCTGTAATATCGCTAAGACCAACACAAACTGAGATAGGACATGTTAAAAGTTAGCTTTTTTCGTAAAATGCATAATTTGAAATATTCAAAGTAAAATAACTGAAAAACTTTGCATTTTTCGAAGAAAACTTACAATATCTTTTTTCAAGTATACAGTTAGGCCTTTCAAAAAAAAATAATAAAAAGTTTCTAGTCTGAAAATTAAGCGACTTATGATCAAAAAAAGGTCGGTACCTGCTTTTCTCTATGAAAAAATCAGTGAAAGCAACCCCCTAACTACCCTCCTGATTAAAAATTGTTCTTCACCTTTCTGTAATTCCTTTTATATTTGTATTATAAATACACCCAAGAAGTTTGACCTATTTAAACGGCCTAATTTAAAAGAAATTGGAGTTTAAAGAAAAATTAATTTTTTGGAATTTCCCATTTTTTACCATTTACTTCAAAGTATCTCCGAAAATACTGGAGATATGAAAAAAATGATAAACCACTAAATTGTAGCTTCTGTAACAGCTAAAATTTCCTTGTCCATAGATTTTCATTACAGTGAACAGTTAGCGAGACATAACTGTTTAAATCCTCTATTTACGAGCAAACACCCCCTTATTCGAGGCCTTTAAACCCACCCCAATTAAAAACTGAGGGATCTTACGGAATTTAGTTTACACAGTCTTATAACTCTTCAAAAATCCTACAGTCATTTTTGAAAAGACTTTTCACCGCCAAAAATGAAGGAGCTATGTTTATAAAACGAATTTTTTTTTCGAAAAATTCGGATAGTCCGCTTATGGATAATTTTCAATGTATGTATAATACCACAGAACCGGTTCATATACTGGAAGATGACTAAAAAACTATTTGTATTTGTATTTGTACATATTTGTAAATTTGTATTTTTGTGTAAATAAATGTTTTGGTAATTCTTTAATTCTACTTTTTTTTCTGTATGGACCTATTAAAATATCTACTTATAAAAACTGTAATGTTATTAAGGGTGGTTTTTAAGGGTTGAAATATTATGATATTATATTCTAAAGTATAAAACAATCATTATTTCACCAATCAAAACCAAATTTTACCCATATTAAAGTTTACAATGTTTTTATATAATTTTTGAAAATAAGGGGTAGTTTACACCCCTGAAAATAATCAACGCCCTTAAGCATGATATAGAATATGAAGTACAGGGTGAGATGATCCTAATCCCAAATGTTTATGTAAATCGATGCAAGCCGAAATTATTCTTTTAGGATAAGTAAGTTTTTTATATATAGCTCCAACAAGGGTGGTTTTAAGGGTTGAAATATTATGATAGTATATCTTAAAGTATAAAACATTCATTATGTAACTAATAAGAACCAAATGTTGACAATATTAAAGTTTAAAATGTTATTTTATTATTTTTTACAATTAGGGGTAGTTTTCACCCTTACAAAACCAAAAGCGTACAACGGCTCAATATAGAAAATGAACTAGAGGGTGTAATGAGCCTAATCTCAAATTTTTGTATAGATCGATACTGGACGAAAAAATTGCGAGGTTTTGCCATTTTTTCAGCTTCATTTCCTCGACTATAATATGAGGAAGACAAAAAGCCCTGGATACAAAGTTTTAGTCCTGTCGCCAGGGGGGGTACAACGGCCTTCTTAATTCAGATGGACTTACCCAAGTTTTTTTTTATGTATTTTGACCCGTAGAACACGAATTTTTTGGGTAACAGTTGGTCCGGATGTCGATAAGATTGTTATAAACAAAGAAGTTGAGGAATTACATAACAGCGATTTCTCGCAAAACAAAACATTTTTTTGTATTTTTTGGGTCATTCTAACCAAAAAATATTCCTACAAGTTTTTTCGTAGGATGCATAGTTTTCGAGATAAACGCGGTTGAACTTTCAAAAAATCGAAAAATTGCGATTTTTGAACCCGAATAACGTTTGAATAAAAAATAAAATAGCAATTCTGCTTACCGCCTTTAAAAGTTTAAGTCAAATTATATCTGTTTTGAATATTTGCATTGCTAAAAATTTATTTTTTGATTGTTAAAAAAAGCTATAAACACATAGTGTTTCCCGTGCCTAATACATGCGTTTTAATGCATGCTACTTAGAAATAGCCCCGCTTGCACTTTTACATCCTCTACGTACTCGTTCGATTTTAAATGAGAAATCATTGAAACATCACTCAAGCACTAGGTGTTTATAGCTTTGTTTTAACAATAAAATAATACATTTTTAGCAATACAAATAATTAAAACCGATATAATTTGACTTGAACTTTCAAATGCGGTAAGCAGAATTGCTATTTTATTTTTTAATCAAAAGTTTTTCGGGTTCAAAAATTCCAATTTTTCGATTTTTTGAAAGTTCAACCGCGTTTCTCTCGAAAACTATGCATCTTACGAAAAAATTTGTAGGAACATTTTTTGGTTAGAATGGCCCAAAAAATACAAAAAAATGTTTTGTTTTGCGAGAAATCGCTGTTATGTGATTCCTCAACTTCTTGGTTTATAACAATCTTATCGACATCCGGATCAATTGTTACCCAAAAAATTCGTGTTCTACAGGTCAAAATACATAAAACAAACTTGGGTAAGTCCATCTGAATACAGGAGGCCGTTGTACCCCCCCTGGCGACAGGACTATTTGCTACTTTTATACAATTAGAACAATTAAAATAAAAATAATAAACAATATTATAAATCCAAGACTTTTCGTTAAGAAACTGCTTTCTGGCTGCATCCTGTATCTCCGGCTTTTAAAATATGTAAGCACAAGATACGACGAATATAAAAGAAAGCAAATAAAGGACACTTTGGCCACGTATTTACCTTCTCTTCGTCTAGGAAAAGGACCAAAAGACAGTTTCAGGTACTCAAATCTGAGTAAAGATGAAAAAGATAAAGGCAGTTTTTGTTTTTATTTGATTCAGAGTTGAACCACCACCTCCATATAGCTATTTCAGCATCTATGCATCCTCAGTGAAGCTATGCAGTCACAACTCTGAAACAAATATCATATGAACAATCCTATCTATTTAAGGGAAAACATCGCGATGCAATGTTTTCACCTTTTGAGACGCAAAACAGTGACATCTCTCGTAATACGAGGAAGACAAAAAGCCCTAGATACAAAGTTTGCTACTTTTATACAATTAGAACCATTAAAATAAAAATAATAAACAATATTATAAATCCAAGACTTTTCGTTAAGAAACTGCTTTCTGGCTGCATCCTGTATCTCGGGCTTTTACAATATATAATAAGCACAAGAGACGAAGAATATAAAAGAAAGCAAATAAAGGACACTTTGGCCACGTATTTACCTTCTTTTCGCCTAGAAAAAGACCGAAAGAGAGTTTCAGGTACTCAAATCTGAGTAAAGATGAAAAAGATAAAGGCAGTTTTTGTTTTTATTTGATTCAGAGTTGGACACCATCTCCATACTGTAGCTATTTCAGCATCTACCCATGGAGGTGTCAATTCGCCAATGAATAAGCAGAATTGCTTTTAAAGAGAAAGGAGAAGATGTCATTTAAAACTAAATTTATTGCTCTTAGTCTTATTTTATTCTATTAAAACTGCATATATACGCTCAAAATTACCGCTTTAATAAATTTTTTGGTTAATAACCAAGCATAGTTTTTGTCAATAAATGTGTAATACATCGGTATTAATTTAGCCTTTCCTCCTCCGTCGATAACAAAAGAGATTAAAAACTTTTAAAATGAATATACACCCTAATCAATTTATGTCAGTATAATATACTGTTAAAGCTTATTACCAGTTTCACAATATTCATCTTAAAGCTACACAGTTAATTTTCTTTTAACTTAATTCTCATTTTGACACAAACGAATGTGATTATTCTCGTCCGGAATGTCGGATGACGTTTCGTTTCAAAAGCGTTTCAGCAAAGACATTGGGTTTCATTGGGAAAGTAAGACAGATCCGCATTACCATAGTCTACCGGATATTATAGGAAAACCTAGCGAATTTGAACGTCCCCGTAAGATTTGGGCAGCCTTTAATCGAATTCGAACAAACTGTGGAAGATGCGCCGATTCCCTCTACAGATGGGGTAAACTTTTCTCGCCCTCTTATGTCTGCGGCGCTGCAAGACAGACGATCAGTCACATTGTTCAGGTCTGCCCACGCAGAGCATACACAGGCGACCCTATAAACTTTGTAAAGGCAACCGAAGGGTCAATCGAATATATAAAAAAACTGGACATCTGTTTGTGATGCATTGTATAATGCATAAATCTAAATACATTATGTGATGTACTTAAGTCATACGCTAAATAAATGGGGAAGACTTGATGTAAATGAACAGGCTGTAGCCTACTAGCATGATCGATCATGCTAGAACGAAGAAAAAGGAGAAGATATATTTCTGTCGTTGGTTAGAGGAATTTGCTGAGAATTGCTTAAGCAGAAAATAAACGATTAACATGCACTGTGGGATGAAAATATAAAATCTAACTGTTTCAGGACCCTGTCGATCACCTCAATTAATGATGCCATCTATATAGCTATTTCAGTATCTATGTATCCTCAGTGAAGATATGCAGTCACAACTCTGAAACAAATATGAACAATCCTGTCTATTTAAGGGAAAACATCGCGAGGCAATGGTTTCACCTTTTGAGACGCAAAATAGTGACATCTCTCGTAATACGAGGAAGACAAAAAGCCCTAGATACAAAGTTTGCTACTTTTATACAATTAGAATAATTGAAATAAAAATAGTAAACAATATTATAAATCCAAGACTTTTCGTTAAGAAACTGCTTTCTGGCTGGATCCTGTATCTCCGGCTTTTACAATATATAAGCACAAGAGACGACGAATATAAAAGAAAGCAAATAAAGGACACTTTGGCCACGTATTTACCTTCTTTTCGTCTAGAAAAAGACCGAAAGACAGTTTCAGGTACTCAAATCTGAGTAAAGATGAAAAAGATAAAGGCAGTTTTTGTTTTTATTTGATTCAGAGTTGGACACCATCTCCATACTGTAGCTATTTCAGCATCTACCCATGGAGGTATCAATTCGCCAATGAATAAGCAGAATTGCTTTTAAAGAGAAAGGAGAAGATGTCATTTAAAACTAAATTTATTGCTCTTAGTCTTATTTTGTTCTATTACAACTGCATATATACGCTCAAAATTACCGCTTTAATAAATTTTTTGGTTAATAACCAAGCATAGTTTTTGTCGGATAAATGTGTGATATATCGGTATTAATTTAGCCTTTCCGCCTCGGTCGATAACAAAAGAGATTAAAAACTTTTAAAATTAATATACACCCTAATCCCTTTATGTCACTATAATATACTGTTAAAGCTTATTACCAGTTTCACAATATTCATTTTAAAGCTACAGTAGATAGGCAAAGCGGTTTCTGGCGCAACCCCTAAATCGCAACCCTTAAATATTAATAAATGCCAAACGGCTTAACGTAGGATGACGTGTGACGTATCGTTGGAAAGGGGATGAAAAAGGGGGTTGAACTCAGTATGTGGCGTGCGCATCGGAATATGCCAAAAGGGCATTACGTCATATCTTCTTTTCTATTGGTCCGATTGTGACGTAAGAGGGCTCGTCGGAACGGGGAGGGGGTAACGAACACATAAAAAAGATGGCGGCAGTGCCAAAAGGGCATTACGTCATATCTTCGTTTCTATTGGTCCGATTTTGACGTAAGAGGGCTCGTCGGAACGGGGAGGGGGTAACGAACACATAAAAAAGATGGCGGCAGTGTCAAAAGGGCATTACAGCATATCTTCGTTGCTATTGGTCCGATTTTGACGTATGGGGTGTCAAATGAAAGCGGTGGCGACACAGAAGCCAACTGTCAATTCTTCTTCTTCTTTTCGTTTGTCAATTCTTCTTCTTCTTTTTTCGTCCGTCAAATCTCACGTTCTGTTAGGCACTATACGGAAAAGAAGAAGAACTGACAGTTAATATTGAACGTTGACAGAAGAAGAATTGACAGTTGGCTTTTCCACGCAATCGTTGACATAGGATCTTGGACACCCATATAAAAAGCATGGAAAACGGAAAGTTTACCATGGACAGTAAAGTCCTTTGTGAACATTTAAGTCAAACTTGGACAAAAATTCAATACAAATTAAATGGAGTCAATTCTTTGTTACACATTATGCAGTCTAGGTTGGACTGGACTGTTCTAAATAAAATTTCTAAGATAATCACATTCAAAAAGTGTTTTTGTGTTAGGAAATAAAATATCAAGATATTACTTCTTATTTATTAAAGATATTACAATAGTTCCAGTAATTTTAAGATAGTTTTTCTTTGCAGTTCTGCCTTTTTATTTAAACCTAAATTCATTAGTTCAGTAATAATTTTACGTTTCTGAAGCATTTTTTCTCTGTATGATTTTCGTATGGTCATCCCACGTTCAGTTTTGTAAAATTGTCTTCTCTTTTCATTGGCTTCATATTTTCTTCTAATACCTTCCTCACCTCTTTCACACTTGCAGGTTGATTTTACGTGTAGTTCATGCACTGAAGCATATTTTTCTAGATTGCTAACGCCTCTGCTCGCTAGGGTAGAAATTTCATTACGTATACTTCGACAGAATTTTCCTCTCGAATGTAACCACTCTAATTTAAATACACTTCTCTCGTAATGAGAGTGAGGTTTACCTAAAAGTCCATCTCCATCTCGACGAAGGGGTTTTTGACCATCAGCACATGCAATGTATCTTAAAACACCAACACAATGATCCAAACAAATAATTTTTCTAAACGTAGTTTTTGGATGTAGTCTTTTCCCTGCACGTTGTATTTTCTTCTTGTAAGCCAACATTGTAGATCCATTTGTAAAGTGAATTAATGAATGCAGATGTTCGTGTGCAGTACTTCCGTCGTCTGCTACTAAATGACAACGGCAAATGGAATACCATTTTACATTAGGAGCACATGCTAGAAGAGTAAAGTCACTCTCATTTAAGAGTAAATGATACCATTCTCTTGGTGACTCTTCGTAATCCTTTGCCATGTCCGCTGGCGAAAGAGCTTTAATACCACTGACACTCAAAAGAGCCAGATAGTCACTTTTTGACAAAATAGACATATCTTAACTGGCTATTTAATAACAAAGAACTGAAATCTCAAATCTGTCTCACTAGACTAAGAGTCCTTACGAAGTTGTTAAATTTATCTACCAGTACAGCCTCCCCCACCCTAACTGATTATTTCACGCATGCGCTATTACCATGGTCAAAGCCTCGTTGAATTTGCTGATATGCAGAAAACGTGACGCCACGCTCAGATTTTTTATTTCACGCATGCGCCATTAACAAGGGCAAAGTTCAAAAGATCGTTGTCTAGACTTGTTACTAACGATGCTAAAACAATTTGACTTGCTGTTCTGGCACACCCCCCAAATCGCAACCCCACGTTAGGTTAGGCCAGGGTAGCAGAGGGTAGCAGAGCGTCACAGCATGTCTCAGCGTTACCCACAACATTCTCTGCTACCCTCTGCTACCCTGGCCTAACCTAACGTGGGGTTGCGATTTGGGGGGTGTGTCAGAACAGCAAGTCAAATTGTTTTAGCATCGTTAGTAACAAGTCTAGACAACGATCTTTTGAACTTTGCCCTTGTTAATGGCGCATGCGTGAAATAAAAAAATCTGAGCGTGGCGTCACGTTTTCTGCATATCAGCAAATTCAACGAGGCTTTGACCATGGTAATAGCGCATGCGTGAAATAATCAGTTAGGGTGGGGGAGGCTGTACTGGTAGATAAATTTAACAACTTCGTAAGGACTCTTAGTCTAGTGAGACAGATTTGAGATTTCAGTTCTTTGTTATTAAATAGCCAGTTAAGATATGTCTATTTTGTCAAAAAGTGACTATCTGGCTCTTTTGAGTGTCAGTGGTATTAAAGCTCTTTCGCCAGCGGACATGGCAAAGGATTACGAAGAGTCACCAAGAGAATGGTATCATTTACTCTTAAATGAGAGTGACTTTACTCTTCTAGCATGTGCTCCTAATGTAAAATGGTATTCCATTTGCCGTTGTCATTTAGTAGCAGACGACGGAAGTACTGCACACGAACATCTGCATTCATTAATTCACTTTACAAATGGATCTACAATGTTGGCTTACAAGAAGAAAATACAACGTGCAGGGAAAAGACTACATCCAAAAACTACGTTTAGAAAAATTATTTGTTTGGATCATTGTGTTGGTGTTTTAAGATACATTGCATGTGCTGATGGTCAAAAACCCCTTCGTCGAGATGGAGATGGACTTTTAGGTAAACCTCACTCTCATTACGAGAGAAGTGTATTTAAATTAGAGTGGTTACATTCGAGAGGAAAATTCTGTCGAAGTATACGTAATGAAATTTCTACCCTAGCGAGCAGAGGCGTTAGCAATCTAGAAAAATATGCTTCAGTGCATGAACTACACGTAAAATCAACCTGCAAGTGTGAAAGAGGTGAGGAAGGTATTAGAAGAAAATATGAAGCCAATGAAAAGAGAAGACAATTTTACAAAACTGAACGTGGGATGACCATACGAAAATCATACAGAGAAAAAATGCTTCAGAAACGTAAAATTATTACTGAACTAATGAATTTAGGTTTAAATAAAAAGGCAGAACTGCAAAGAAAAACTATCTTAAAATTACTGGAACTATTGTAATATCTTTAATAAATAAGAAGTAATATCTTGATATTTTATTTCCTAACACAAAAACACTTTTTGAATGTGATTATCTTAGAAATTTTATTTAGAACAGTCCAGTCCAACCTAGACTGCATAATGTGTAACAAAGAATTGACTCCATTTAATTTGTATTGAATTTTTGTCCAAGTTTGACTTAAATGTTCACAAAGGACTTTACTGTCCATGGTAAACTTTCCGTTTTCCATGCTTTTTATATGGGTGTCCAAGATCCTATTGTTTGACGACCACACGTAATCATTGGATAATCGTTGAAAATGTTAAAAATATGCTTAAGAGGTATCTGTATGTTGAATGAATTATCTGCATCGTGTAGAATGGGATCATTAGGGTAATTCCAACCCGCCATAACCATATAGGATCTTGGACACCCATATAAAAAGCATGGAAAACGGAAAGTTTACCATGGACAGTAAAGTCCTTTGTGAACATTTAAGTCAAACTTGGACAAAAATTCAATACAAATTAAATGGAGTCAATTCTTTGTTACACATTATGCAGTCTAGGTTGGACTGGACTGTTCTAAATAAAATTTCTAAGATAATCACATTCAAAAAGTGTTTTTGTGTTAGGAAATAAAATATCAAGATATTACTTCTTATTTATTAAAGATATTACAATAGTTCCAGTAATTTTAAGATAGTTTTTCTTTGCAGTTCTGCCTTTTTATTTAAACCTAAATTCATTAGTTCAGTAATAATTTTACGTTTCTGAAGCATTTTTTCTCTGTATGATTTTCGTATGGTCATCCCACGTTCAGTTTTGTAAAATTGTCTTCTCTTTTCATTGGCTTCATATTTTCTTCTAATACCTTCCTCACCTCTTTCACACTTGCAGGTTGATTTTACGTGTAGTTCATGCACTGAAGCATATTTTTCTAGATTGCTAACGCCTCTGCTCGCTAGGGTAGAAATTTCATTACGTATACTTCGACAGAATTTTCCTCTCGAATGTAACCACTCTAATTTAAATACACTTCTCTCGTAATGAGAGTGAGGTTTACCTAAAAGTCCATCTCCATCTCGACGAAGGGGTTTTTGACCATCAGCACATGCAATGTATCTTAAAACACCAACACAATGATCCAAACAAATAATTTTTCTAAACGTAGTTTTTGGATGTAGTCTTTTCCCTGCACGTTGTATTTTCTTCTTGTAAGCCAACATTGTAGATCCATTTGTAAAGTGAATTAATGAATGCAGATGTTCGTGTGCAGTACTTCCGTCGTCTGCTACTAAATGACAACGGCAAATGGAATACCATTTTACATTAGGAGCACATGCTAGAAGAGTAAAGTCACTCTCATTTAAGAGTAAATGATACCATTCTCTTGGTGACTCTTCGTAATCCTTTGCCATGTCCGCTGGCGAAAGAGCTTTAATACCACTGACACTCAAAAGAGCCAGATAGTCACTTTTTGACAAAATAGACATATCTTAACTGGCTATTTAATAACAAAGAACTGAAATCTCAAATCTGTCTCACTAGACTAAGAGTCCTTACGAAGTTGTTAAATTTATCTACCAGTACAGCCTCCCCCACCCTAACTGATTATTTCACGCATGCGCTATTACCATGGTCAAAGCCTCGTTGAATTTGCTGATATGCAGAAAACGTGACGCCACGCTCAGATTTTTTTATTTCACGCATGCGCCATTAACAAGGGCAAAGTTCAAAAGATCGTTGTCTAGACTTGTTACTAACGATGCTAAAACAATTTGACTTGCTGTTCTGACACACCCCCCAAATCGCAACCCCACGTTAGGTTAGGCCAGGGTAGCAGAGGGTAGCAGAGAATGTTGTGGGTAACGCTGAGACATGCTGTGACGCTCTGCTACCCTCTGCTACCCTGGCCTAACCTAACGTGGGGTTGCGATTTGGGGGGTGTGCCAGAACAGCAAGTCAAATTGTTTTAGCATCGTTAGTAACAAGTCTAGACAACGATCTTTTGAACTTTGCCCTTGTTAATGGCGCATGCGTGAAATAAAAAATCTGAGCGTGGCGTCACGTTTTCTGCATATCAGCAAATTCAACGAGGCTTTGACCATGGTAATAGCGCATGCGTGAAATAATCAGTTAGGGTGGGGGAGGCTGTACTGGTAGATAAATTTAACAACTTCGTAAGGACTCTTAGTCTAGTGAGACAGATTTGAGATTTCAGTTCTTTGTTATTAAATAGCCAGTTAAGATATGTCTATTTTGTCAAAAAGTGACTATCTGGCTCTTTTGAGTGTCAGTGGTATTAAAGCTCTTTCGCCAGCGGACATGGCAAAGGATTACGAAGAGTCACCAAGAGAATGGTATCATTTACTCTTAAATGAGAGTGACTTTACTCTTCTAGCATGTGCTCCTAATGTAAAATGGTATTCCATTTGCCGTTGTCATTTAGTAGCAGACGACGGAAGTACTGCACACGAACATCTGCATTCATTAATTCACTTTACAAATGGATCTACAATGTTGGCTTACAAGAAGAAAATACAACGTGCAGGGAAAAGACTACATCCAAAAACTACGTTTAGAAAAATTATTTGTTTGGATCATTGTGTTGGTGTTTTAAGATACATTGCATGTGCTGATGGTCAAAAACCCCTTCGTCGAGATGGAGATGGACTTTTAGGTAAACCTCACTCTCATTACGAGAGAAGTGTATTTAAATTAGAGTGGTTACATTCGAGAGGAAAATTCTGTCGAAGTATACGTAATGAAATTTCTACCCTAGCGAGCAGAGGCGTTAGCAATCTAGAAAAATATGCTTCAGTGCATGAACTACACGTAAAATCAACCTGCAAGTGTGAAAGAGGTGAGGAAGGTATTAGAAGAAAATATGAAGCCAATGAAAAGAGAAGACAATTTTACAAAACTGAACGTGGGATGACCATAGGATCCTGGACACCCATATAAAAAGCATGGAAAACGAAAAGTTTACCATGGACAGCAAAGTCCTTTGTGGACATTTAAGTCAAACTTGGACAAAAATTCAATACAAATTAAATGGGGTCAATTCTTTGTTACACATTATGCAGTCTAGGTTGGACTGGACTATTCTAAATAAAATTTCTAAGATAATCGCATTCAAAAAGTTTTTTTGTGTTAGGAAATAAAATTTCAAGATATTACTTATTATTTATTAAAGATATTACAATAGTTCCAGTAATTTTAAGATAGTTTTTCTTTGCAGTTCTGCCTTTTTATTTAAACCTAAATTCATTAGTTCAGTAATAATTTTACGTTTCTGAAGCATTTTTTCTTTGTATGATTTTCGTATGGTCATCCCACGTTCAGTTTTGTAAAATTGTCTTCTCTTTTCATTGGCTTCATCTTTTCTTCTAATACATTCCTCACCTCTTTCACACTTGCAGGTTGATTTTACGTGTAGTTCATGCACTGAAGCATATTTTTCTAGATTGCTAACGCCTCTGCTCGCTAGGGTAGAAATTTCATTACGTATACTTCGACAGAATTTTCCTCTCGAATGTAACCACTCTAATTTAAATACACTTCTCTCGTAATGGGAGTGAGGTTTACCTAAAAGTCCATCTCCATCTCGACGAAGGGGTTTTTGACCATCAGCACATGCAATGTATCTTAAAACACCAACACAATGATCCAAACAAATAATTTTTCTAAACGTAGTTTTTGGATGTAGTCTTTTCCCTGCACGTTGTATTTTCTTCTTGTAAGCCAACATTGTAGATCCATTTGTAAAGTGAATTAATGAATGCAGATGTTCGTGTGCAGTACTTCCGTCGTCTGCTACTAAATGACAACGGCAAATGGAATACCATTTTACATTAGGAGCACATGCTAGAAGAGTAAAGTCACTCTCATTTAAGAGTAAATGATACCATTCTCTCGGTGACTCTTCGTAATCCTTTGCCATGTCCGCTGGCGAAAGAGCTTTAATACCACTGACACTCAAAAGAGCCAGATAGTCACTTTTTGACAAAATAGACATATCTTAACTGGCTATTTAATAACAAAGAACTGAAATTTTAAAACTGTCTCACTAGACTAAGAGTCCTTACGAAGTTGTTAAATTTATCTACCAGTACAGCCTCCCCCACCCTAACTGATTATTTCACGCATGCGCTATTACCATGGTCAAAGTCTCGTTGAATTTGCTGATATGAAGAAAACGTGACGCCACGCTCAGATTTTTTTATTTCACGCATGCGCCATTAACAATGGCAAAGCTCAAAAGATCGTTGTCTAGACTTGTTACTAACGATGCTAATTCAACAATTTGACTTGCTGTTCTGGTACACCCCACAAATCGCAACCCCACGTTGGGTTAGGTCAGGGTAGCAGAGGGTAGCAGAGCGTCACAGCATGTCTCAGCGTTACCCACAACATTCTCTGCTACCCTCTGCTACCCTGACCTAACCCAACGTGGGGTTGCGATTTGTGGGGTGTACCAGAACAGCAAGTCAAATTGTTGAATTAGCATCGTTAGTAACAAGTCTAGACAACGATCTTTTGAGCTTTGCCATTGTTAATGGCGCATGCGTGAAATAAAAAAATCTGAGCGTGGCGTCACGTTTTCTTCATATCAGCAAATTCAACGAGACTTTGACCATGGTAATAGCGCATGCGTGAAATAATCAGTTAGGGTGGGGGAGGCTGTACTGGTAGATAAATTTAACAACTTCGTAAGGACTCTTAGTCTAGTGAGACAGTTTTAAAATTTCAGTTCTTTGTTATTAAATAGCCAGTTAAGATATGTCTATTTTGTCAAAAAGTGACTATCTGGCTCTTTTGAGTGTCAGTGGTATTAAAGCTCTTTCGCCAGCGGACATGGCAAAGGATTACGAAGAGTCACCGAGAGAATGGTATCATTTACTCTTAAATGAGAGTGACTTTACTCTTCTAGCATGTGCTCCTAATGTAAAATGGTATTCCATTTGCCGTTGTCATTTAGTAGCAGACGACGGAAGTACTGCACACGAACATCTGCATTCATTAATTCACTTTACAAATGGATCTACAATGTTGGCTTACAAGAAGAAAATACAACGTGCAGGGAAAAGACTACATCCAAAAACTACGTTTAGAAAAATTATTTGTTTGGATCATTGTGTTGGTGTTTTAAGATACATTGCATGTGCTGATGGTCAAAAACCCCTTCGTCGAGATGGAGATGGACTTTTAGGTAAACCTCACTCCCATTACGAGAGAAGTGTATTTAAATTAGAGTGGTTACATTCGAGAGGAAAATTCTGTCGAAGTATACGTAATGAAATTTCTACCCTAGCGAGCAGAGGCGTTAGCAATCTAGAAAAATATGCTTCAGTGCATGAACTACACGTAAAATCAACCTGCAAGTGTGAAAGAGGTGAGGAATGTATTAGAAGAAAAGATGAAGCCAATGAAAAGAGAAGACAATTTTACAAAACTGAACGTGGGATGACCATACGAAAATCATACAAAGAAAAAATGCTTCAGAAACGTAAAATTATTACTGAACTAATGAATTTAGGTTTAAATAAAAAGGCAGAACTGCAAAGAAAAACTATCTTAAAATTACTGGAACTATTGTAATATCTTTAATAAATAATAAGTAATATCTTGAAATTTTATTTCCTAACACAAAAAAACTTTTTGAATGCGATTATCTTAGAAATTTTATTTAGAATAGTCCAGTCCAACCTAGACTGCATAATGTGTAACAAAGAATTGACCCCATTTAATTTGTATTGAATTTTTGTCCAAGTTTGACTTAAATGTCCACAAAGGACTTTGCTGTCCATGGTAAACTTTTCGTTTTCCATGCTTTTTATATGGGTGTCCAGGATCCTATATCGTTTTCAGCGACACCTCGCCAGTATCTTTCATAAATTGCTTCGACAGATAGAGAGAGAGAGAGAGAGAGAGAGAGAGAGAGAGAGAGAGAGAGAGAGAGAAGAAGCGATATGCTGAAGACTCTTTTACGATGACAGATAGGTGCTGTTTAATGTCTTACACGTAGTACTCGGACCACTAACAACGGAGATATGCTGTAATGCCGTTTTGGTAATATCTTTGCGATTGTTTTTTGTGTTAACATATTCATTACCCCCTCCCCTTTACAACGACACCTCACACGTCACGATCTGACGAGCCATCGCGCCTCCACCACAAAACGAGACAAAAACGAGCAGAATGAACCTTAGCGATTTCTTATGGGATTTTACATGGAGAAATGGCCAGAACTCTTGTTGCCCCTTTACTACAGTAGATAGGCAAAGCGGTTTCTGGCGCAACCCCTAAATCGCAACCCTTAAATAGCAACCCCCGGTCGTAAATGCCAAACGGCTTAACGTAGGATGACGTGTGACGTATCGTTGGAAAGGGGATGAAAAAGGGGGTTGAATGCAGTATGTGGCGTGCGCATCAGAATATGCCAAAAGGGCATTACGTCATATCTTCGTTTCTATTGGTCCGATTGTGACGTAAGAGGGCTCGTTGGAACGGGGAGGGGATAACGAATAAGTTGAGACAAAAAACAAAGATGGCGGCAGTGCCAAAAGGGCATTACAGCATATCTTTGTTGCTATTGGTCCGATTATGACGTATGGAGTGTCAAATGAAAGCGGCGGCGACACAGAAGCCAACTGTCAATTCTTCTTCTGTCAACGTTCAATATTAACTGTCAATTCTTCTTCTTTTCCGTATAGGATCCTGGACACCCATATAAAAAGCATGGAAAACGAAAAGTTTACCATGGACAGTAAAGTCCTTTGTGGACATTTAAGTCAAACTTGGACAAAAATTCAATACAAATTAAATGGGGTCAATTCTTTGTTACACATTATGCAGTCTAGGTTGGACTGGACTATTCTAAATAAAATTTCTAAGATAATCGCATTCAAAAAGTTTTTTTGTGTTAGGAAATAAAATTTCAAGATATTACTTATTATTTATTAAAGATATTACAATAGTTCCAGTAATTTTAAGATAGTTTTTCTTTGCAGTTCTGCCTTTTTATTTAAACCTAAATTCATTAGTTCAGTAATAATTTTACGTTTCTGAAGCATTTTTTCTTTGTATGATTTTCGTATGGTCATCCCACGTTCAGTTTTGTAAAATTGTCTTCTCTTTTCATTGGCTTCATCTTTTCTTCTAATACATTCCTCACCTCTTTCACACTTGCAGGTTGATTTTACGTGTAGTTCATGCACTGAAGCATATTTTTCTAGATTGCTAACGCCTCTGCTCGCTAGGGTAGAAATTTCATTACGTATACTTCGACAGAATTTTCCTCTCGAATGTAACCACTCTAATTTAAATACACTTCTCTCGTAATGGGAGTGAGGTTTACCTAAAGTCCATCTCCATCTCGACGAAGGGGTTTTTGACCATCAGCACATGCAATGTATCTTAAAACACCAACACAATGATCCAAACAAATAATTTTTCTAAACGTAGTTTTTGGATGTAGTCTTTTCCCTGCACGTTGTATTTTCTTCTTGTAAGCCAACATTGTAGATCCATTTGTAAAGTGAATTAATGAATGCAGATGTTCGTGTGCAGTACTTCCGTCGTCTGCTACTAAATGACAACGGCAAATGGAATACCATTTTACATTAGGAGCACATGCTAGAAGAGTAAAGTCACTCTCATTTAAGAGTAAATGATACCATTCTCTTGGTGACTCTTCGTAATCCTTTGCCATGTCCGCTGGCGAAAGAGCTTTAATACCACTGACACTCAAAAGAGCCAGATAGTCACTTTTTGACAAAATAGACATATCTTAACTGGCTATTTAATAACAAAGAACTGAAATCTCAAAACTGTCTCACTAGACTAAGAGTCCTTACGAAGTTGTTAAATTTATCTACCAGTACAGCCTCCCCCACCCTAACTGATTATTTCACGCATGCGCTATTACCATGGTCAAAGTCTCGTTGAATTTGCTGATAGGATCTTGGACACCCATATAAAAAGCATGGAAAACGGAAAGTTTACCATGGACAGTAAAGTCCTTTGTGAACATTTAAGTCAAACTTGGACAAAAATTCAATACAAATTAAATGGAGTCAATTCTTTGTTACACATTATGCAGTCTAGGTTGGACTGGACTGTTCTAAATAAAATTTCTAAGATAATCACATTCAAAAAGTGTTTTTGTGTTAGGAAATAAAATATCAAGATATTACTTCTTATTTATTAAAGATATTACAATAGTTCCAGTAATTTTAAGATAGTTTTTCTTTGCAGTTCTGCCTTTTTATTTAAACCTAAATTCATTAGTTCAGTAATAATTTTACGTTTCTGAAGCATTTTTTCTCTGTATGATTTTCGTATGGTCATCCCACGTTCAGTTTTGTAAAATTGTCTTCTCTTTTCATTGGCTTCATATTTTCTTCTAATACCTTCCTCACCTCTTTCACACTTGCAGGTTGATTTTACGTGTAGTTCATGCACTGAAGCATATTTTTCTAGATTGCTAACGCCTCTGCTCGCTAGGGTAGAAATTTCATTACGTATACTTCGACAGAATTTTCCTCTCGAATGTAACCACTCTAATTTAAATACACTTCTCTCGTAATGAGAGTGAGGTTTACCTAAAAGTCCATCTCCATCTCGACGAAGGGGTTTTTGACCATCAGCACATGCAATGTATCTTAAAACACCAACACAATGATCCAAACAAATAATTTTTCTAAACGTAGTTTTTGGATGTAGTCTTTTCCCTGCACGTTGTATTTTCTTCTTGTAAGCCAACATTGTAGATCCATTTGTAAAGTGAATTAATGAATGCAGATGTTCGTGTGCAGTACTTCCGTCGTCTGCTACTAAATGACAACGGCAAATGGAATACCATTTTACATTAGGAGCACATGCTAGAAGAGTAAAGTCACTCTCATTTAAGAGTAAATGATACCATTCTCTTGGTGACTCTTCGTAATCCTTTGCCATGTCCGCTGGCGAAAGAGCTTTAATACCACTGACACTCAAAAGAGCCAGATAGTCACTTTTTGACAAAATAGACATATCTTAACTGGCTATTTAATAACAAAGAACTGAAATCTCAAATCTGTCTCACTAGACTAAGAGTCCTTACGAAGTTGTTAAATTTATCTACCAGTACAGCCTCCCCCACCCTAACTGATTATTTCACGCATGCGCTATTACCATGGTCAAAGCCTCGTTGAATTTGCTGATATGCAGAAAACGTGACGCCACGCTCAGATTTTTTTATTTCACGCATGCGCCATTAACAAGGGCAAAGTTCAAAAGATCGTTGTCTAGACTTGTTACTAACGATGCTAAAACAATTTGACTTGCTGTTCTGACACACCCCCCAAATCGCAACCCCACGTTAGGTTAGGCCAGGGTAGCAGAGGGTAGCAGAGAATGTTGTGGGTAACGCTGAGACATGCTGTGACGCTCTGCTACCCTCTGCTACCCTGGCCTAACCTAACGTGGGGTTGCGATTTGGGGGGTGTGCCAGAACAGCAAGTCAAATTGTTTTAGCATCGTTAGTAACAAGTCTAGACAACGATCTTTTGAACTTTGCCCTTGTTAATGGCGCATGCGTGAAATAAAAAATCTGAGCGTGGCGTCACGTTTTCTGCATATCAGCAAATTCAACGAGGCTTTGACCATGGTAATAGCGCATGCGTGAAATAATCAGTTAGGGTGGGGGAGGCTGTACTGGTAGATAAATTTAACAACTTCGTAAGGACTCTTAGTCTAGTGAGACAGATTTGAGATTTCAGTTCTTTGTTATTAAATAGCCAGTTAAGATATGTCTATTTTGTCAAAAAGTGACTATCTGGCTCTTTTGAGTGTCAGTGGTATTAAAGCTCTTTCGCCAGCGGACATGGCAAAGGATTACGAAGAGTCACCAAGAGAATGGTATCATTTACTCTTAAATGAGAGTGACTTTACTCTTCTAGCATGTGCTCCTAATGTAAAATGGTATTCCATTTGCCGTTGTCATTTAGTAGCAGACGACGGAAGTACTGCACACGAACATCTGCATTCATTAATTCACTTTACAAATGGATCTACAATGTTGGCTTACAAGAAGAAAATACAACGTGCAGGGAAAAGACTACATCCAAAAACTACGTTTAGAAAAATTATTTGTTTGGATCATTGTGTTGGTGTTTTAAGATACATTGCATGTGCTGATGGTCAAAAACCCCTTCGTCGAGATGGAGATGGACTTTTAGGTAAACCTCACTCTCATTACGAGAGAAGTGTATTTAAATTAGAGTGGTTACATTCGAGAGGAAAATTCTGTCGAAGTATACGTAATGAAATTTCTACCCTAGCGAGCAGAGGCGTTAGCAATCTAGAAAAATATGCTTCAGTGCATGAACTACACGTAAAATCAACCTGCAAGTGTGAAAGAGGTGAGGAAGGTATTAGAAGAAAATATGAAGCCAATGAAAAGAGAAGACAATTTTACAAAACTGAACGTGGGATGACCATACGAAAATCATACAGAGAAAAAATGCTTCAGAAACGTAAAATTATTACTGAACTAATGAATTTAGGTTTAAATAAAAAGGCAGAACTGCAAAGAAAAACTATCTTAAAATTACTGGAACTATTGTAATATCTTTAATAAATAAGAAGTAATATCTTGATATTTTATTTCCTAACACAAAAACACTTTTTGAATGTGATTATCTTAGAAATTTTATTTAGAACAGTCCAGTCCAACCTAGACTGCATAATGTGTAACAAAGAATTGACTCCATTTAATTTGTATTGAATTTTTGTCCAAGTTTGACTTAAATGTTCACAAAGGACTTTACTGTCCATGGTAAACTTTCCGTTTTCCATGCTTTTTATATGGGTGTCCAAGATCCTATACGGAAAAGAAGAAGAATTGACAGTTAATATTGAACGTTGACAGAAGAAGAATTGACAGTTGGCTTCTGTGTCGCCGCCGCTTTCATTTGACACCCCATACGTCAAAATCGGACCAATAGCA
Source organism: Diabrotica virgifera virgifera (assembly GCF_917563875.1). Classification (NCBI taxonomy): domain Eukaryota; kingdom Metazoa; phylum Arthropoda; class Insecta; order Coleoptera; family Chrysomelidae; genus Diabrotica; species Diabrotica virgifera. The sequence goes on from NC_065447.1 coordinate 227,195,074, forward strand.
ACGAAGATATGCTGTAATGCCCTTTTGACACTGCCGCCATCTTTGTTTTTTGTCTCAACTTATTCGTTATCCCCTCCCCGTTCCGACGAGCCCTCTTACGTCAAAATCGGACCAATAGAAAAGAAGATATGACGTAATGCCCTTTTGGCATATTCCGATGCGCACGCCACATACTGAGTTCAACCCCCTTTTTCATCCCCTTTCCAACGATACGTCACACGTCATCCTACGTTAAGCCGTTTGGCATTTATTAATATTTAAGGGTTGCTATTTAAGGGTTGCGCCAGAAACCGCTTTGCCTATCTACTAGCTACACAGTTAATTTTCTTTTAACTTAATTCTCATTTTGACACAAACGAATGTGATTATTCTCGTCCGGAACGTCGGATGACGTTTCGTTTCAAAAGCGTTTCAGCAAAATCGGTGTCAGTTGTTGCTACAAAACGAAACTAAACGTAATATTATCCCGACAGTGTGTTCGTTTGTTGAAGGATGTTGAATGCATGCGACTACGGGAACGAGAGAGTAAAGCAAAAACGACAATCAACTTTTCGAACTCGCGAGACAGAATGAATTGCATATGTTTGGACAATTTGGGTTGGCTGACCGACGCGACGTGGCTGTTACGGAATAACAAATTATGGCATATATCGACCCTTGTGCTTCCAAATAATCGAGATCCAATTTTAGATTATTTTGTATATCTATATTGTTGTAGAATTGTTTTTTTTTTTGTAAAGAAATTCAGAAAAAATTAAATTTATATCAACGACCATTAAATGATAGTTTTTCATCACCCTGTATTTTCATCACCAAAATTGTTTATAATTTAATTTTGCTATTAAGCAAGTGTTTCGGGAAATAGTGAAACGACTAATAAGTGATTCGACGAAATGCATGGGACATGAACAAGCATTTCGGTGATTAGAAAGTGGACATCGTTGACGAAAACAAAGACGGCTTTAAGATCCTTTCTGGGAAGGTTTTTAATGTGGTATAACATTGGTTCTCAGACTTATACTGTGTGGGATCTACCACATAAACTGCAAGTTTCCAGCGATCGACTGCTAGTAAAAAACAACAGTTTTGAAAATAAAAAACTTTGTTGCACATTTCTATTTTATAAAAAGTTGTAACTTCAGAGAATTGTAATTAAAGTCGTGTTTTTCATTCTAATTTTATTTGGATCTTGATGCATGACACTGCATAATATTAACAAGATTTTCATATGATATTACGGAATTACTGAGGGCCAGATGCAAGCATGATGAGATATGTTCGTCAGTTAGCCGATTATGATAATTTGATTTCACTACCTTCAATTGGGAAAATTCAGACTCTCACAAGTGCGTTGATCCAAAGAATGCTATGAGCTTTAGAGCTATTTGCCTCAAAGATGGATATTTGTTATACTGTATGAGAGACCAAAATTTCTTATCAGCCGCTCTGGACTTAAGGTGTATACCTATAAGTATCCGAAATTATTTTGAGTGCCTCATTTTGGAGGGAAATTATTTCCATATTGAAAGTAATTAATATTTCAGTGGCAATTTTTTCCACGTCTTCACAAGCAAATGGATTAGACATGGATGTTGATGTTACACTATCTGTCAGTTTCTAAAAATCAGCCAATCGGCTTTCAAACTCGCCATGAACTACTTGCATCTCCGTCTCATAATAAATATAATTCAAATGGGCGGTTAACCTTTTTTTCAACGATAGAAAGTTGTTTAAATCCTTTCTGTTCATTTGGTTAATCAATAATAACAATCTGTTAACAAAGGAACGTACTGCGCTCATCATATCGATAATTGTTATTTTTGCCCTGTAGTTCCAAATTAAGAAGGTTCAAATGATTTGCTAAATCTGATACGAAAACCAGATCACGGAGCTTTTCGTTTTGAAGAAAATTTTCTCCTCGTTCTTCTAGAAAAGAAATTATTTCGGGACTAATTATTTCAACCACCTCACATATGTATGCAGAAGTAAATTAGTGTCCACATCTTTTTCATTTGTATTTTTTCCGTGAATCGCGATCGACTTCAAAAACTTTGGCGATCGACCGGTCGATCGCGATCGACTCTTTGAGCACCGCTGTGGTATACAATTGTATGAGGTTTTAGATGTTAAAGTAAAAAGTAGGAAATAACTAATTGTGATATCTCTTGAAAAATGACAAATTGGAAAAGTTCTGTGAAAAAATAATTGTTTCAGAAGAAATGGGTCTGAATGGTTTTGAGAGAGGCGTGTTTTTGATAGAGTGGGAAAGATGAGGTAGAAGGGAGAAGAAATTAGGAGTCAGAATTTGGCGAGAGACGAGAGGGCACTGTGTAATTAACATCGGTGGAAGGCAGTCCAGATTTTTGTTTTAAAAAGTTTAGTAATTATTGTAGAGTGTGTGTAATCGGCCTTTGCGAGCAGAATCAAGTTGAAACCAAATTGTCGACCGGTTGAAGAGTCAATTTTCCTGGTCCGAGGGAGCTTCCTCTGTTTTGTCTAGAACGAGTAGCTGATTAATATCTTTTTGCACAAGATATCGAACAAGGAAAACTGAGTAACAGAATTCGAGCAAATCCTGTATAATTTTGGAAGCAGTCGTGACGAGAGGGACTTTTTCGCAACATCCAGAGAGTACGTGTTTGGAAGAATCAAGGACGGCGCAATCCAGAGAACGAGGCAGTGAAGAAACAAAAAGGTCAGTCAAATTATTTGGAATGGAGAAAATTTGTTTATATCAAACGCATATTTGTTTATTTGTTTATTGAACTTTTCTTTTGCGCAGTTAGTCATTTAAAATTTAAGAGATCAAGTCAAAAGAAGAAAAGTATATTTTATTAAATTTAGTATGAGTAAATAATAAATTAATTAAATATTTTTTTGTCAAAACAAGGAGATATCAGAGTTAGAGTTTAATTGATTAAGTAAGAGATTGTTGCAACAAAGTTTAAATTTAATATTTTTTGAATCACATGTACACGGCTTATTTGATAAAAACAAGAGATTACATTTATATGATATTGAGTGTTTTCAATTTCCCTGTTTCCACCCTGGAAGAAGTAAGCAATCAGAAATATTAGAAGCCACAGATCACAGGTATTGTATACAATACAAAATTAGCCCTGAGAATAAAATTGATTGGAAAATTTAATTTGAATTTAGTTTGTGTTTTATATAGGCAGTAAATAAAATAATTGAATAATTAACTAAAGTAAGAATTTGCTAATCAATCTAATTAAATAGATATAATAGAGCATAACAATATATTACTGTTATATAATTTTTATGGGAATAATTTAGAAAATTAATTTGTATTAAAAACCACGAGATCTTAGATTTTCATCGCCCTGTATATGACAAAAATTGTAAATAGTTTAATTTAGTCCTAACCAGTGTTTCGTGGAAAGTGAAAACGTTACCGTTAATGATTCGACGAACGAACTGGTACAATAAATACGGTCGGGATTAGAAAGTGGATATATTGAGGTTGACGTGATCAATAGAACGTTTTTAAAATGCTTCTTGGGAGGTTAATAATGGTAAATAAATTTTTTTAGTTTAGGATTAAAGTCCAGCATGTAGGAAAAAATTAATTCTGGTATCTATTGGAAATTGACAAAATGGAAAAGTTGTATACAAAAATATTTGGTTCTAAAGAAATGGAAGGAGGTATGAAATGTGTAGAGAGGATGTTTGTGATTGGTGAGAGAGACGGATGGAGGGAGAAGAGAATGTTGAGTCAGAGTTTGATGAGGAAGAAGGTTGAACTGTGTAAAGAAGTTCTGAACAGACCAGTCTAGTTTTTGAAAAGTAGTATTTTTGTGTAAAGTGTTGAAGTTGGTGGCCGTGATAAGCAGAATCGTGTTGAAACAAATCGTTGATCGAGTTGAGAAGTTCAATCTCCTCGTGTCCGAAGAGATTCCAGTTTTCTGCCTGGAACGAGTAGCCGGGTTAAATCAGTTTGCACAAGATATCGAGCAGAGAGAAAATTGAGGAGAGATTACGAGCTAGTGCTGTTGTTTGTTTGTGAAACAGTTTGTACGAGACGGACCGTCATAGCATCCAAGGAGCACTTGTGGGAGAATCCAGGATTACACAATCCATAAGAGGAATGAAAGAAGAGAAAAAAGGTTATTCAGATTATTTATAAAAAGGAGAGAGTATTGTATACCACATACCATATTTTTTGTTATTGAACAGTTCTACAGCATAACATAGTCTTTAATAAATTCAAAGAATAAATAAGTAATCTATTCAAAAGGAGAAAATTAAATTTTGTTTTTTTTTGTATAATACTAAGTACAGTCTACCGAATCATTTAAATAAAATTTTTGTAAAAAAAGGAGAGAACAAAATCGATTTAAGCATTCATTTAAATCTTATATTTATGGTATTTTGGATAAATAAATAATATCTCTAGTTTTTATACGACATTGAGTGTTTTTATTTTTCCTGTTTTGTCCTGGAAGAAGTAAACAACCAGAGATGCTAGAAGCCACAAACTAAAGGTAATAGATTAAAATAAATTAGCCCTGAGAATAAATCTTATCTGGAGAGTATTATTTAACTTTGGTTTTGTTTCCGTAAGTAGTGAATAATATAATTGGTTAATTAATTGAAATTAGAATATGCTGATCAATCTCAGAACAGAGAGAAAACGTACAGAATAACAATACATATTATGTATATGTATTTATATATGTTAAAACCATTATTTTGATGATGTTTCGGCCATTATTAAGTCAGGTAGTTCCACTTCTCTCTGCTGTTTGAAGTAAACTTAATTTTTATTCGCTATACCGTCACTTATACAGCCGATCGTGATGAGTTTCCCCCGAACGCACGGTTCCTGGCTCTTGTTATTGGTCCTGTATAGGCTGGAAAATATTACAGGCGCTTAAAGAATGCAGGCTAGATTATAGTCTAAGCCTTGAGTCAAAGATGGCGCCGGGCATACAGACGTGTGTCCAATGTGCTGATAATTTTATTGTAAATAATAAGTATATCGTTTGCGATTTGTGTATTAAACCATATCATTTGCATTGTGCTAAAGTGAAAGATCAAGTGTTAAAAATTAAACAAGATTGTGTTAATTTAAAGTGGTTTTGTGGCAATTGTTTTAAAATAGCTGAAAATAGACTTAACAAAAACGAGTCTGAATATCAACTTAATGAAAAGGAAACAAAAGAAGTATTGGAAAAAACTTGTAAGTTAATAATTGATCTTATTGAAAATAATGGTACACTAACAAACAGTCAGCGTCAATGGAGCGATGTTGTAAAAACGAAAAAAACCGAACCACTTATTATAAAACCAAAAAACCAAAATCAAAATTGTTTAACAACAAAAACTGTATTAGCACAAAAATTTAGTCCAGTCGATATAAATGTGTCGGTTGAAAATGTTAAATCTTGTGCTAAAGGGTCGATTGCAATTCATTGTAATAATAAGGAGTCTTTGGATAATTTGAAAATTAATGCTGAAAAAGTTCTTGGAGCAGATTATGAGATAAAAATTGCAAGTATATCTAAACCTAAGATCAAGATCATAAATGTCCACGAAAAAGACATTGAAGATATTGACAGCTTTGTTGATAGTTTTAAAAAACAAAATTTGATTGACGGTATAGAAACTTACATTAAAATATTACGTAAATATAAATCGAAAACTAATAACCGTAATGCACTTAATGTAATAGTGGAAATTTCAGCAGATATATTTAATTATCTAGTTAGTGAAAAGGAAAAAATACATATAGGATGGAATAGCTACAGATTTTTTGAACACGTAAATATTATTCGTTGTTTTCGGTGCTGGAAGTTTGGACATTTTGCAGATAAATGTACTTCACAGGATGTTTGTCCATTATGTGGAGGTCAACACAAAAAAGATGAGAGCAGAATTACTAACGATAATTTTACTTGTGTTAACTGTAAATATGCAAATGAAATTCTTAAACTTAAACATGTTAATTATAACCATAATGTATTTGATAAAAATTGTAGTTGTTATCAAAGACAGATATTAAAAGCCAAAGAAAGAATAGGGTATAATATCTAGCCATCAAAGACGCCTTCAAATATTACACGCACAAATAAAAAGTGTATAGATAATCTTCTTCTTTCTTGTATTAATGCTGAAAGTTACTATAAACATTGCGATGAAATTAAACTTTATGTTCAGGTATATGACCCACACATTTTATGTTTAACGGAAACTTGTATCACTAGCGATTTTTCAGATTCTGAGCTACAGATCCCTGAATATGTAATGGCGCGTTGTGATTCTAGTAGTCGTCATACAGGAGGAGTTCTAATTTATACGAAAGAATTCATAAAAGTCAATAATATCAAAACATTTATTATTGACAAGAGTTTGTGGGTTTTGTCTTTGGATGTTGTAATTAATGGATCATATTATGGAATAGTGGGTATTTATAGATCGCCAAGTGGTAGTATAAGTGAATTCATTGATGTATTTTTCAAGTGGATGGATGATTATTATGAATCACATAGTAGTTGTAGTATAGTCATTGCTGGAGATTTCAACATACATTATGATAAAAATTGTCAGGGTAAAAGTAAATTGAAAGAATATATAGAAAATAATGGAATGCAGCAACTTGTAAATGAATATACAAAAATTTTTAAAGATTCAAAATCTATGATTGATCTTGTCATAAGTAATGACTATACGTTAACTGCTCATGTAGAAAAAAATTACATAATATCTGATCACTGTATTGTCCATGTGTTCAATAATAAAGTAACTAAAAGTGAAGTCATTGAAACAAAACAAATTCGTTCTAAAATAATATATGATAATATGGTAAACATGTTGATTTAAAAAGATTGGGCATATTCTTCGGTAAACATCGATGAAGTTACTGATACTTTCGTCAATAATATCGTAGATGTTTTGAATAGAGTGTCACCAGTTAAAACTGTGGAAGTTAAGAACTTTGGTAATAAATGGTTTGACAACACTTGTAAATTGGCAGTTAAGAATAAAAATATTGCTTATAAAAGATTTTTGTTTACAAACGATTGCGTAGATTGGAATAACTATAAAATTGAAAGAAATAATTGTGTTAGAATTGTTTAAATTTCATTTAAACATACGAAATAATTTAAAATATTTCGTCAAGTTCCATTTTCTTTAATGTCAATTTGTCATTATAATATATTTGTAAGTATAGTTTAAGATTAGCAATAAGTGACAATGTGTAAGGACATGAAAACAATTCACCGTGCTCTGGACTGTCACAAAAAACTTCAACAAGAAAAGTCAGAAAATTAGAAAAAAGTTAGATGAATTTTTCTCTTGAAGACATACGTTGTTTCTAAAAGTTTGCACTCACAAGAAACAATACTTTGTTTCTCTCCAAGTTTTACATTATACTTTATGTAAAATAATAGTTTTTTACTGATCAGAAGCAATACTTCGTTTCTTCAAGTTTTTGTTCTCAAGATAACGCAATATTTTACCACCTGACTCCAGATACTCCAAGAATTATAGTGAAAATCACCCTTCACTCTCCACACCCTTTGGGATTTAAAGACGAACTTTTTTTCCGTTTTTATTTTAGTAAGTTTATGTCACGGACTAGTCAACATCTGTAAGTTTGTAAGTTAAGTTATTGTTATATTTATTTCTAAAGATCAGCTAGAGTAGGGTTTTCAGGTTTTTTCATTTAACTATATATTTTTTGTACTCTTGTTCACTATTATTTTGTTTTTTTCTCATTTACAATATACAATTGTCCTAGTTATACGTTCTTTTTAATTTATCTTTAGCTTTAGTGGAATTATATGTCAGCTCATTTTTCTCTTTAGTACCTTTGCCATCTACAGTATTTCTTTTGAGGAACAATATTGATATTTCGATATTAAAGCAAGAGCTCTTCTATTTACGATCCTGCACCTGTGCTTGTACATCTCTAATCCAAGATCTTTTCAAGATTTTTGGACACTTGGTTAACTCAATTGGTAACACAAGTTGTTTGGTCCTTCGAGCCGGATCTTAGAGGCTCTATTCTGCTCTAATCATTGTTTTCAATTTATTGCTCAAACACCGAAATTTCCACTTTGTGAAAAGTTCAAAAATTCCACTAAAATCGTCCTCAAACGTTTTCTCTAGTACCTCTGAAATCCTAAATCATCTGACAGCACCACCCAAGCACCACAATAACGATAATCTTGTTCTAACTCATCCCAACTCACAAATTTCTTGCTAGACTCCCTTATTAGCGTTCCAGGTTTTCGAATATAGTGGGACAATTGTATATTAGATTTAATTGTTGGATTTAAAACAAACGGAAAATGGAGCTTGAAAAATCGTTAAAGTCACGGCGTTTAGCTAAGATTAAAATTACCAAAATAAGCAATTGGTTGACAAAGAATTTGGATGATTTAAATATTCACTCTGTACAGGAACGAATTGTTCATTTAAAGGAGGCCTACACTCTGTATACCTCTTCACAAGATTTGCTGGACTCTGAGGAAGATTATGACAATTCCTCAGAAGATTCACATGTTATTGATAATTTATATTTTTCTATAATCTCAACTTTGCAAGATAAGCTGCGAAATTTTCAATCGCCCTCAAGTAATGAATCACACAATTTAAGTTCCGAATCAGTAGGTCACAACTCTAGTATTTCTCATAAAACAGTAAAACTTCCCGAATTAAAAATAAATTCTTTTAATGGCGACATTAACAATTTTCAAACGTTTCATCAAATTTTTTTAAGTATAATTGATTCAGACTCTTCTCTGTCAACTATTGAAAAATTTGTCTATTTGCGGTCGCTGTTACAGGGCGAACCATACAAACTAATAGAAAACTTGCCACTTGTTGCAACTAACTATCAGTTAGCTCTCACCACATTAGTTAATAGATACTCAAATAACAAATTGATTATTAAGAATTTGCTTTCTAAGATCATTGATTGTAAAAGTTTACAAAACAATGCCCATTTTTCACAATTGCGAGATCTACACATTTCTGTATCAAATGCATACAACTCTCTTTTGAACCTGAACCTCTCACCTGAAAAATTGTTAAATTTAATTTTGATATATCTGGTCTCTAATAAGTTAGACTTTAATACTCTTAGACAATTTGAATTTACCTCAGAAGGTGATCAAATGGATGACTTCAGTAAATTCTTAGAAAATATTAATGTTCGTGCCAAGCATTTGGAAAACTTACACTTAAACTCTCATTCGCCAAAACATGTAAAGCATTCTCTACACACTAGCTTTGATGATAAACAAAGCAGTTCATCGACTCAATCTAACTCTAACAATTCTTGTAGTTATTGTAAAAGAAAATATCACTCAATTTATTCATGTAACGATTTTAAAGCTCAGCATATTAACATTCGTAGAAATTTTGCCAAACAACATTCACTTTGTTTTAATTGCCTGGGCAGTAAACATTCTATCAAGGATTGCGTTTCTAAGAGAACCTGTTTCCATTGTGGACATAAACATCACACTCTTCTACATTTTGATTCTAATAAACCGGGTAATAAAGATCCTCAACCTCATAGACCTAACGTAAACATTGCAGAACAAAAAGAATCAGTCACTCTCTCAAGTAACTCCGAACATGCCGCTCCGATTCGTAATCAACCACGTTCCGATTCTCCATCGCAAAATAGGCCCTCTACTTCGAAACAAAAAGATTCAATAAGTTTAGCTACTTCTAAGGTCAATAATAGGGATTCTATTATATTATTGGGTACATTAGAAGCTTACATAAATTCTTCGAACGGGAAAAAAGTATTTGTGAAGGTATTGCTTGATTCAGCCTCTCAAATATCTTTTATTAGAAGCTCACTGTTAAAAATTTTAAATATTCCTTCACAACAACACATAGTAAAAGTTCGTGGAATTGGCTGTTTGTCTAGTGACTTCAACCAGGAGACCATAGTTCGCATAAATTCGGTATCTTCTAAGTCATATTTGGATGTTCGTTGTTTGGTTTTGGATCAGATCACATGCAAACTTCCTCAAGTAAGCATTAACGCAAATGAACTGAATATCTCTCCCGAAATAAAACTTGCCGATAGTAGCTTTTGCACTCCTTCAGAAATTGATATACAGTTTAAGCGCAGAATATGTCAGTGACATACTTTTAGATAAGGTTATTCATCTCGGTAAAAATTTACCTATATTGCAAGATTCCACCTTTGGTTTTATTGTAAGTGGTCGCATACCAAATTCGTGTATAATAAAGAAACCCTCTCATAACATGTATGAAAATCACTTAATTACGTGTCATGCAAACAAAGACTTTTCGGAAGAAGAAAACTTATCGCAATTGCTTGAATCCTTTTGGGAATCTGAAGAAATCCCACTTTCCATCTCTAATAGCTCAATTCATCCTGCAGAAACTAACTTCTTACAGTCAGTAAAAATTCTTGATTCAGGTAGATATCAAGTGTCTCTAAACTTTAAAGAAATAGTCGATGACTTAAACGTCGGTAATTCTCTCTCTGTAGCAAAAAGTAGATTTTTTCAATTAGAAAAAAAACTACACTCGAATCCTGGTCTATTTGAAGGGTATAAAAAAATTATTGATGATTATTTAACAAATAATCAAATTCAACAAGTTCCGTTGGCTATTAGAACTCCTCAAAATAAGGAAAATTATTTTCTTCCACACTTTCCAGTACTCAAAGACAATTCCTCTAGTATTCGAGTAGTATTTGATCCCAATAGTTCTAGTTCTACAAATTTTTCTCTAAATAAAGTATTAGACAAAGGTTTTGTTTGCCAACCAGATCTGTTTCAAATTCTCGTTAGATTTCGTACCTTCCGCCAATCACTAACCTGCGACATAAAGGCTATGTACATGCAAATTAGTGTTTCTGAAAAGGATAGACATTTGCTCAATTTTCTGTGGCGTGATAATCAACGAGATCCTCTAAAATGTTACCAATTGACTCGACTCCCTTTTGGATTAAACTGCTCTCCTTTTATCGCAACACGTGTTTTAAAGCATATTGCAGAAAACAACTCAGATGCATCACTCGCATCACAAACTCTTTTATGCTCCACTTATGTCGACGACCTTCTCAGCGGCGCAGACACACCAAATGAGCTGGAGATACTCTTTTCACAACTTTCTTCATTGTTACAAAGGCATAATTTCTCTTTGCATAAAATACATTCTAACAATATAGAATTTGTAAATCGACACAACCTAAATCCACACTCTGAAGTGAATTTAAATTTGGAAAATTCATCTTCTAAAGTATTAGGTATTAAATGGTCTTCGAAAGAAGACACATTTTTTTTCTCTCCCCCGTGTATGGATTTTGAGCCACCACTCACGAAAAGAAAGATCTTAAGTGTGATTGCACGATGTTTTGATCCCTTGGGACTAATCTCACCATGTCTCTCAGCTGCAAAATTATTGTTGCAGAAGCTTTGGATTGCAACTCTCTCATGGGATGAGCCTATAAACGACTCTACTTTAATGAAAGAGTGGGACAAATTAGTTGAAAATTTTAGTTCAATTCAACAACTGAGTTTTCCACGTTGCTTAGTTTTAGATAAGGACGTTGTAAGTTATCAGTTGCATACATTTTGCGACAGCTCAAATGTCATATTCGCCACTTGTATATATCTCAGAATACTCTATAATGATCAGTCAGTATCATCTCATTTGATAACATCAAAAAGTAGAATTGCTCCAATAAAACAAAAATTAACAATTCCGCGCCTGGAATTAAATGCAATTTTGTTAGGTGTTATTCTGACACAAAACGTTCTTCAGATCTTACACAATAGATTCACTATTTCAAGTACTCATATATACTTAGATAGTTTGATAGCTCTCACATGGTCGCTCTCTAAAAAATTCTCTTATACGCCTTATGTTCAGAACAGGGTAAATAAAATACGATCTATCAATGATACATTCATTTATCATCACATTGGCTCTTCGGATAACCCCGCTGATATTCCCACAAGATGTAAAAATCTAGTAAATGACTCAGACCTCTTTAAAATGTGGACGACTGGTCCAAATTTTCTAAGAAATCCAGAAATTGATTATTCTTCCTTTAAATTAATTCCTCTCACAGTGAATGTACCTGAATTACATACAACACAAACCTCATTAGCTAATATCGTAAACAAGGATCTCGATAATGATACACTTGAACAGATTTTCTCTCGCTATTCAACATTCATAAGAATGCAACGTGTTTTGGCACAAATATTGCGGTTCATAACTAATCTTAAAAATAGAAGATTGTCAACAGCTCTAATTGTTGGACCCTTGTCTGTCGAAGAGATCCATAAATCCACACTCACTATTATTCAATACCTACAACTTAACGCATTCTCTAAGGAAATTTCAGAACTGAAAAACAATAAACCGCTCACGAATAAAAATTTCAGATCTTTGAATCCCTTTTATAACCCGTCGGATTCTACCCTAAGAGTAGGCGGTCGCCTTGAGAATGCAAATATTTGTTTTGACCAAAAGCATCCCATTTTACTTCCAGGAAAAAATTATATAGTCTCTCTAATGCTTCAAAATACACACATCTCATTAGGGCACATTGGTGCTCAATCAACTCTTTCACATTTCAGACTGAAATACTGGCCTTTGAATGGACTTCGTCAAGTCAAACAGGTCATTCACAACTGTGTCAAGTGTCACAGATTCTCCACGAAACCTTCCACGCAGCTTATGGCAGATCTGCATTATAATCGTGTGATTGGTACACGTCCGTTCCAGTATGTTTCGGTAGATTATGGAGGATATTTTCATGTGAAATCATCTCACCTTCGTAAAGCTCCCGTATATAAAGTGTATATTGTATTTTTCATATGTACCACTTCCAAATGTGTTCATTTAGAGTTGGTGACTGGTCTTACTGCTGAAGCTTATATACTATGTCTCAAAAGATTCATAGCTCGACGTTCTGCACCATCATGCATTTGGTCAGACAACGCCACAAACTTTTACGGAGCCAAGAACGAGTTGCATGAATTATACGAATTATTTCTTAAACAAGATGTTTCAGATGAAATCAGAAATTTTTGCACAAGTAATTATATAGATTTTAAATTTGGTACCCCTTTGCACCCAGAACAGTTCGGACTTCACGAACGGGGAATCCAATCTGCAAAATATCATATTAAACGACTCATAGGTAAAGAGATTCTTACTTTTGAATCTTTCTATACAATTTTGTGCCAAATTGAGGCCATATTAAATTCTCGTCCAATCACCAAACTGTCATCTGATCCATCTGACCCTAGTTGTTTAACGCCAGGTCACCTTCTTATAGGCAAACCACTCATGGCACCTCCAGAAGTAGACGTCACAGACTCACCAACAAACAAGTTATCGATGTATCAAAGAATTTCTCAGATACAACAGCTATTCTGGAAGAGATGGTCAATTGATTATCTCAATTTACTTCAAAATCGCCCAAAATGGCAAAAACTCACAGACACACTTAAAGTTGGGGATGTTGTTTTAGTCAGAGACGATTTTTCCCCTCCACTTAAATGGAATATCGCTCTCATTACAGAATTAATTCTTAGTAAAGATGGATTAATTCGAAATGTTAGATTAAAATCTAGAGACAAATATTATACTCGCTCAATTCGTAAGATCGCCCGTCTCCCTATCGATACAGGGTACGATTAAATAGTAGTAGCCGTTATGTCTTGAAAATACATTGCTAACATTTAGTTTTTTGTTTTCTTCTTCTCTTCTCGGCGGTGGGGAGTATGTTTAAATTTCATTTAAACATACGAAATAATTTAAAATATTTCGTCAAGTTCCATTTTCTTTAATGTCAATTTGTCATTATAATATATTTGTAAGTATAGTTTAAGATTAGCAATAAGTGACAATGTGTAAGGACATGAAAACAATTCACCGTGCTCTGGACTGTCACAAAAAACTTCAACAAGAAAAGTCAGAAAATTAGAAAAAAGTTAGATGAATTTTTCTCTTGAAGACATACGTTGTTTCTAAAAGTTTGCACTCACAAGAAACAATACTTTGTTTCTCTCCAAGTTTTACATATTACTTTATGTAAAATAATAGTTTTTTACTGATCAGAAGCAATACTTCGTTTCTTCAAGTTTTTGTTCTCAAGATAACGCAATATTTTACCACCTGACTCCAGATACTCCAAGAATTATAGTGAAAATCACCCTTCACTCTCCACACCCTTTGGGATTTAAAGACGAACTTTTTTTCCGTTTTTATTTTAGTAAGTTTATGTCACGGACTAGTCAACATCTGTAAGTGTGTAAGTTAAGTTATTCTTATATTTATTTCTAAAGCTCAGCTAGAGTAGGGTTTTCAGGTTTTTTCATTTAACTATATATTTTTTGTACTCTTGTTCACTATTATTTTGTTTTTTTCTCATTTACAATATACAATTGTCCTAGTTATACGTTCTTTTTAATTTATCTTTAGCTTTAGTGGAATTATATGTCAGCTCATTTTTCTCTTTAGTACCTTTGCCATCTACAGTATTTCTTTTGAGGAACAATATTGATATTTCGATATTAAAGCAAGAGCTCTTCTATTTACGATCCTGCACCTGTGCTTGTACATCTCTAATCCAAGATCTTTTCAAGATTTTTGGACACTTGGTTAACTCAATTGTTAACAAGAATTTTAAAACAAGTTAAAATTAGATTTTATGAGTCAAATATTGATAGAAATAGGGGTAATTCTAAACAAATGTGGAAACATCTTAAACAGTTAGCAGGAACTAATAAAACTATATCACAATTTCAAAGTCTTGAACATGAAGGTGTAACATATAGTGTAAATTTGGCAAACATATTAAATCAATATTATATTGATAGTATTAAAGATATTATTGTAAGTTTTGACCAAAATAGTGATATTAATTTAAATTTGCAGACAGTTGTTTCATCTGATGTAAATTTTGAAACTTTTGAGAGCATATCACTAAACCAACTATATGATATAATCAAATTACAATATAAAAAATATAGTACGGATGAAGTAGGTCTTGATATTATCAAAAATCTATTTCATGTGTTAGGTTATCCTTTATTAAATTTAATTAATATGAGTTTAGAGAAGGGCCTGGTGCCCAAGCAATTTAAAATATCAACTATAGTTCCTGTTCCAAAAGTTCCTAATACTAATAAACTTGATCAATTACGTCCAATAAATATGCTCCCATTTTGTGAAAAAGTTTTAGAAATTGTGGTGTACAATCAGCTGATTAAATTTATTACTTCAAATAATATCCTGTACAATTACCAGTCTGGATTTAGAAATTCTCATTCATGTGAGACCGCATTACAGTTAGTTGTCTCAGATATGAAAAGTATTTTAGATACGACAGGGGTCGGTATATGCGCAGTTTTTATAGATCTCAAAAGAGCATTTGAAACAATAGATCGTCATATACTTCTTTTGAAATTAAAGAAATATGGTTTTAACGGGACAGTTTTTAATTGGCTGGAAAATTATCTGTCAAATAGGTACCAAAGGACTAAATTAAATAGTGAAATGTCAAACCCACAGTTAAATGATATTGGTGTGCCGCAAGGCAGTGTACTTGGACCTCTACTTTTCATATTATACATTAATGATTTGGGAAACGTATTAAGCAAATGTAAAATTCATCTTTTTGCTGATGACACATTAATATATTTTTATGGGGAAGATTTTGTTGATGTAGTGGACACGATGAATCGTGAATTGCATTTATTAACTGAAAGATTTAAGTTAAACAAATTGAAAGTCTAACAATAAAACACTGAAAACGTTTGTTTTCAGTGTAACAAACGGTGTAACAAACGGTAACAGTATAACAAACAAAACAAGTAACGGTCGAATCCATCAAATTGAAAGTCAATGAGTTAAAATCCAAATACATGTTTATTGGTAATAATACTCTTTTCGGGAAATTCTTAAGTTTGGATGTTCACATTAAATTAAATAATGAAAAAATTGAAATGGTTCAGGAAATAAAGTATTTGGGATTCATATTGGATAGGGAACTAACTTTTAGTAAACATGTTAATTACATTTGCAGAAAGATAGGGAAAAAAATAGGTTTTTTTCGAAGAGTATCACCATTTTTGACATTTCAAACTAAATTAACAATTTATAATTCGTTAATATTACCTCACTTTTTATATTGTTGTTCATTGATTTATACAGGATGTTCTAATTATGACAGGCTTCAAATTCTCCAAAATAAGGCTATGCGAGTAATATTGAGATGCAATCGATATACTCGAATTCAAGATATGCTGAAAACTTTAAATTGGTTAAAAGTTGAACATTTTATGTATGTCCAATCTATGACATTCTTATTTAAGATGGTAAACCATTTATTGCCTGAGTATTTGAACAGTCAGTTGGTCCCGATAGCAAATGTTCATGAGCATAGCACTAGAGCTGCAAATTCAATAAATTTTTATGTTAGAACAACCAACAAGTCAAGTTCAATGAAAAGCTTGTTTCATAAAGGAATTGTACAGTTCAATAATCTTTAAGAGATTATTAGTCCATTATATTAAAACTAAGACCTAGAAACCAATTGGCAATGTTTGTTGTACTTCCAGTGTTTTTATTTTTATTTTATTTTTTTCTTTTTTTTTTCTTTTTTTTTTATTTATATATTGAATGTTTCTGATTAATTTAATTTGACAATGCTTATTTCTTTATTTGTTTAGTCTCATGTTTTTAATTTTTGTAAAAATTTTTGTAATATTTTATGATAATTATACAGCGCTCCTTGCCTTGACAATTCTTATGTAATTTGTACAGGTGTGGAGTGCAATGTTTCTGTTTTGTGTATTATCTATTATGATAAATAAATAAATATCTAAATCTAAATAGGTATACAAAATTATTACACAAAATATACTTACAGGCAACAACCACTGTCAAATTACATACTAACAGTAATCGCATAAAAATAGAACGGGGGGTTAGACAAGGAGAATCAATGTCACCTAAACTTTTTAATACGGTCTTAGAACATGTTTTCAAGAGTTTGGATTGGATGACAAAGGAAATAAAAATAGATGGAGAATACCTAAACAACTTACGCTTCGCCGATGATAATATAGTCATAGTAGCTGAGGATTTAGGTATGGCAAGAGAGATGGTACAATAACTCGTTGTGGCTACAGAAAATGTAGGTTTAAATATAAACATCTCGAAAACAAAAAGAACGACAAAGGTACCCAACCAGAACATCAGTATTGTTGGGAAGGAAATAGAACTCGTAGATAGATATAAATACCTGGGACATGAAATTACGATTGGCAGGGATAATCAGACTCATGAACTGAAGAGAAGAATAGGTCTTGGGTGGGCAGCATTTGGAAAACTGAGAGTAACTTTTAAAAGGCCCACATGCCTAAAGAGAAAGGTATTTGATCAGTGCGTCCTCCCAGTCTTGACATACGGATCAGAAACACTTAACTTAACTAAAGCCTCGGCTACCAAACTAAGAGTCACGCAGAGAAGAATCGAGCGGTCAATGTTAGGAATAACTGTGCGAGACAAAATCAGAAACGAAGAAATCAGGAGAAGAACAAAGGTGACGTCATCGAGAGGATAGCCAGGTTGAAGTGGAGATGGGCAGGACACATAGCCAGAATGACAGAGGGGCGATGGACGAAGCGGTTATTGGAATGCAGGCCAAGAGAAGACAAGAGAAGCGTCGGTCGACCGCCTACAAGATGGACTGACGACTTAAGAAAGGTAAATAAAAACGGGATGAGAGCGGCGCAGGATAGATGAGGTTGGAAACGAGGGGAGGTGGCCTATGTTTAGCAGTGGACTTTTGAGGCTGGACGATGATAGGTTAGAGGGACAGTAGGGGTGATTCGCATCGATGTCGTTGCCTGATTTATTTTGATCTTTTTCTTTAGTACCATTTTCCATGTTGTAGGTAGTCATTGAGCATCAATCATATCTTTGGTTCAGACTCTTGGGATTCTTCTTTATTTCTATCGATCCTCTGATTTTACGTTTTCTTTTGATTTCTATGTTAGTTAACATCGTCGTTTGGTTCAAGTTTATTGTATGTCCTGTATTCGCGATATGTTGTGCAAGGGGTGACGTATTTTGTCTCTTTTCGATGGCATTTCGGTGTTCTTCTTGTCTCACATGGATTATTTGGTTGGTCTGTCCGATGTACGACTTTTTACAATCCCCACAAAGAATCTCGCATACTTGTTGATTTTTAACGATATTTTGGTTTTCGCTGTTGGTAAAATAGTTAAGATTTTTCTGTCCTTGTTAAATATCGTTTCTATTTTGTCTTTTCTCAGCACTCTTTCACATATGGCAGAATGGTCCTTCTAATAATTAATCCTTAAAACAATGACTTCTCAACATATACCATCAAAAAGCACAAAATGCTCGAAAAGTAATTAAACAAGTAATGGAAATTAAGTAGCTAGGCATTACACTTTCCAGATATGGAAACAAAGAGAGCAAGTGCAAAAAGGAATTAGACTACTAGCAGGATGCCTTAATAACATTATATGGCATGACCGACATATTAACATTTTTATATGATATTATATTAACGGTATAATAATAATATTGTGGTGCGTACTAGAAGCCAAGAGTCTACACAGCCAACATACAGACGATGCTGAGACACCAGAACTGAGAACACTCAGGGGAATTAAAAAAACACGTTGACTGAGAGACCAAATAAGGAGTAGGGATCGACATGACAAGAATTCTTGTCTTGTCTTGAGAAAAATTCAAGAAAGTTTAAAAAATCTTATCTTGACGTTTTCTTGACATCTTATACAGTAGGTGATCATATTATTAGAGCCACCTAGTAAAATTCAATGTTTTAGAGGCAGGGAATATACTTGAGCTGTATCATATATTAATGCATTTGTTTCCATTTGGCTGTCTTGTTACATTTTATGAAAGTTTAGTGCAACAAATAGTCTGACAATAGTGGCAACACGCATGTGTGGCAATGCGTGACTCAGATGCCATTGTTCGTCAGTGCTGCTCAGCCTAGCTTGTAACTCGTGTGCCTATTATTTTGTATTCTTGGTGTTTAGAGTTATAATAAACTTTGTGAGTTTCCGTTGCTTTCTAGTGATAATCTGACAGTCCTATATTATATTTTGTGAATTTAGTAAAAATTGCGCGTTCTTTAGGCTAGTGGAACCAGAACATCATGGGAAATCCAAAGACATTTCACCAAGGAAAATAGTAGAAATAAAAACACTGAAAACTTTTGTTTTCTATACTTCCACAAAATTTATTATTTACGACTACATATGTGACTACAGCTGTTTCGGCAGAGTGCCTTTCTCAAGTGATATAATTTACAATGTGTTTGCCTTTTTAAGTCTCTAACTGAAGAGGTTGAGGAGTGGGGAGCTGTTTGTCTCGAGTTGGTCATTCAGAATTATATCTGTATTTTTCAGTTTATTAATTTCCATAGATTCTAAAAAAGATAGCTTAAGGCCTTTATTTTGTATATGCAGAATTTGAAACTCTTCATTGAAAGAATGATTAGGATCTAGAAGGTGAAGTGCGTATGTAGAAGTGTCTGTTTTTCTATTGTTGAAAGCCCTTTTGTGTTCTGCTATCCGTTTGTCAAAACTTCTGCCAGTTTGACCGATGTGCGTTTTCGGACAGTCACCACAAGTTAGTTTTGTACACACCACTCTGTAGTTGCTTTCTCTTTCGGCTTTTATTGTTCTTAATATATTTGCTTAAGTTGTTGTTAGTTCTGAAAGCTGGTATTATTCCTTTCTTTTTTATGTATCTGGCTATTTTTGTTGTTATCTTGCCAGTATATGTGAGAGAGCAGAAGGTACTGGGTTCTTTCTGTGATGGTAGATACACTAATTTCGGGGCTTTCTTATGGAGTTTTTGATTTAAAATTTTGTTAACTGTTTGTTCGTTATAGCCGTTGTTTACTGCTATTTGTTTAATGATGTTTAGTTCTATCTCGAAGTTATTGTTTGTCATGGGAATTTCTGTCAGTCTATGTATCATGCTATGGTAGGCTGCTAATTTGTGTTGTGTAGGATGGGATGATGAATTGTGTATATTTGTGTCAGTATGGGTAGGTTTATGATATACGGAGAACTCATGTTTGTTGTGTAGTCTGGTAATCGTTAAATCTAGAAAGTTTATGAAATTATTCTGTTCTGTTTCTATTGTAAACTCAATATTACTATGAAGCGAATTAATGTATGATACAAATTGGTAAATTTGTCTGTTAGTTCCTGTAAAGCATACTAGTATATCATCCACGCATCTCCACCAATATGTATGCTTTACAGGAACTAACAGACAACTTTACCAATTTCTATCATACATTAATTCACTTCATAGTAATATTGAGTTTACAATAGAAACAGAACAGAATAATTCCATAAACTTTCTAGATGTAACGATTACCAGACTACACAACAAACATGATTTCTCCATATATCATAAACCTACCCATACTGACACAACTATACACAATTCATCATCCCATCCTACACAACACAAATTAGCAGCCTACCATAGCATGATACATAGACTGACAGAAATTCCCATGACAAAAAATAACTTCGAGATAGAACTAAACATCATTAAGCAAATAGCAGTAAACAACGGCTATAACGAACAAACAGTTAACAAAATTTTAAACCAAAAACTCCATAAGAAAGACCTGAAATTAGTGTATCCACCACCACAGAAAGAACCCAGTACCTTCTGTTCTATCACATATACTGGCAAGATCACAACAAAAATAGCCAGATACATAAAAAAGAAAGGAATAATACCAGCTTTCAGAACTAACAACAACTTAAGCAAATATATTAAGAACAACAAAAGCCGAAAGAGAAAGCAACTACAGAGTGGTGTGTACAAACTAACTTGTGGTGACTGTCCGAAAACGTACATCGGTCAAACTGGCAAAACTTTTGACAAACGGATAGCAGAACACAAAAGGGCTTTCAACAATAGAAAAACAGACACTTCTACATACGCACTTCACCTTCTAGATCATAATCATTCTTTCAATGAAGAGTTTCAAATTCTGCACATCCAAAATAAAGGCTGTAAGCTATCTTTTTTAGAATCTATGGAAATTAATAAACTGGAAAATACAGATATAATTCTGAATGACCAACTCGAGACAAACAGCTCCCCACTCCTCAACCTCTTCAGTTAGAGATTTAAAAAGGCAAACACATTGTAAATTTTATCACTTGAGAAAGGCACTCTGCCGAAACAGCTGTAGTCACATAGTTGTAAATAATAAATTTTGTGGAAGTATAGAAAACAAAAGTTTTCAGTGTTTTATTAAGAGATAAAATGAACTTCCATCAAGTAACGGTCGAATCCATCAATTAGAAATAAAAACTTTAATATTCAATACTAAACACTCCAAAAGAAACATAGCATCCATTTCTAATGTTTCAAAGGCAACGTGGATCGTATAAAGAAATAACTTACATACCATTATTAAACAAAAAGTAAAATTTTCTGAGGTTTCTCTAATAATATGATTACCCACTGTATCTTGTCTTGACTCAAGAAATTTCGAGATCTTGAAATATCTTTGCTTACCCGATCTGGTGTTTCCCCGGCGAACTTTTTATTGCGTTGCGTGCTGACACGGCCTCGACTGTCACTGGGGAGAGTCCCCGAACTGCATTTGTTTCCTGACTAACGAAAAATTGATGTGTACTTGCATGCTTAAAATATGCATTTTGTATGGTTCGCACATACCTATTCTAAACTTAGCTCTTCCAGGATTTTGATTATTTGGAGGATGAGATCGAAGTACAAAATGATAGAAATAATACTGCTCTAGATTTCAATTCTTTTGTAAGTAAAATTAAATAACGCTTCAAAAAAGATCAAACACTCAGGGCAAATGCAACTTGAACTTAACAGTGCTTGCGAGGCCATAAATTATTGTAAGATGTGCCTACAAAATGGCATTTAATTTTCGAGATGCTAACATGGGGTTTAAGTGTAAAAAATGCTTTAACTACATTTTGCGACATCGAAAAGCTAAATAATTGCAAAATACTAGATAAAGAATGGGTTCTGATTTGTAAATTTTGTCAGTATCTGAGAAGCTTTAAACACTTTCTTCAATACTCGAAGGGAAAACATATTGCACACTCCCATTGTTGGCAATTGGGGTAAACTTACTTTTAGACAAACTGGAAATATTTTCAATCTGCGAGAGATAACATAAAATAAAGTGTTCAATAAATTAAGATGTATTAGGTTATGTTAAAATAATATTATCTTTTTCACCAATAAATACGTTTTAGAATTTTCATTATTAGTCAAGATTTCTTGTTTTCTTGACAAGAAATTTTATTCATAAATTGGAACCTTGCTGATATTCAAAATACGTGTATATCCATATCTCCATTCCTACCTGATTGTCAATACTTAACATCATTAAAGCTACCTTAAAAAACACAAAAAACCAATTACCACTCAATTTAAAAAATAAATTTTGACCGTTGTTGCTGAGAGACGATTTTATCTTTTCAAATTTGTCTACTTTTCAATGCAAAAGAGTAAATTTTGTAGTCCACTCTTATCCTAAAATGATCCCTAATTGCGTGCTTGTCAAACTTAACCCTTTGAAAGAGACATAGACGTCGATTCAGAGTTGGCCTCAGCACATAAGGATAATGTTATATGTAGACTTAGGCAAATATGCAAATAAAAGAGTATAAAATATGCGCATAAATATGCAATATTTTATGCAAAAATATGCATTATTTTATGCAAAATATGCATATTTATCTAGAAAATATGCATGTAATAAAAAATATTTACAATATTTTTTTATTTAAAAAAATACTTATATTATAAATACATAACATAAATATATTGTACAATTATTTTAGCATATAAATATTATTTTAAATTGTAGTAACAATAGATTATCACATGATTTTCAAAATTTTCTAATAACAACTTATGGCTTCTATCTGAATACATACATACTATACTTGTAAATAGAAAAACTTTTTTTTATGGCTTTGGCAGTTTGCCATACAGCCAGTGACATGATCTTTTAATCTCATTAGGAGCAGTGAAAAGTTTATGAATTTTTGCAATTGAATAGACTAGAATAGATAAATTTAAAGTTGGAAATCAATACAACAATTAGTGAAAAGAAGAGAGAATATATATACATACACATTAACATGGGTCACACGCTTCACGTCCAGGGGCCCATCAGGACATTATAATATAAAACATACACAGGAAAACTAGGCCACGGTAAATAGGATTAAACATATAAAGGAGAGAAAACAAAGGTAAACAGTTAAAACAAATTATTATTATTTTCTTTCCAACTAAAGAAAAATATTACATTTGGCCAAAAAATCGATTATGCAGTCGTAAATTAATCTATTTTGAGTCGCTAGAGCAGATAAAACGGTAAACGGAGATTTACCGGTAATATGAACTATATTATCATATAATAAGGTGGATTCTAGATTATATTTGGCACAACCAAAAATTACATGATCTAGGTCGCCTTCTACTCCACATTCCACACAGTTTTTACTCTCAACCACATGAATTCTTGCAAGATGAGCAGGAAAGCAAGCATGTCCAAATTTTAGCCTAGATATAGTTGTTATATAACGCCTAGGGACATTATAGTTTCTATGCCAATGTGAAACAGGGACAGTTGTGTGTAAAGAAGTGTATCTATTTGGGTTGGTAAAGCAAAACTCAGACCATAGGTCACTCCATGTATAAAAAAGTAGCATAAAAAAGGTATAAAAAAGCTAGCACAAATACTGATAAACAAAACACACTTACTTCAAACAAATTTGATGCTTTACATAGCCTTGATGACACAAATGAGGATGCAAGCAAAAGTACATCTGAAAATAATAATACAGCAATACAATCCAGACCTCCTCCTATACACATCTACGGTGTTACTGATTATGCTGCTATGTTAACCAATTTGTCAAACGTTTTAGCGGAAGAAGAATTCCACACTCGAACATTATCCGAAAGCACCAAATGACCAAAATAAAGTGATAGCCTAAAAATCACCAAAATAAAGAGAGTTGATAGAAGATTGGATGGAAACCATACGTCGACTACCAAAATGTTGCCACATCCTTATCAAGCATAAAAAATAGAGGAGGAAGATAGGGAAATATTTTTTAACAAAAAATAAAATTTGTGTAACATTTAAGAATGTTTAGAAATTTAGAATGTGGCTTCTTCTTTAGAAAGAATTTCGACTTTAATTTGGTCTTCAATGACTTAAAAAATGGTACTTGTTTACTCATATTCTTTGATATTTTCTTAAAGTTCATATAAAGTAATGCCTTTAAAGAATAGTGTAAATCGTTTTTAATTTAGTTAATCGCAAAAACCAATTTTAATCACGGAATATTTCTTATTGAAAAGTAAAAGATGGTTTTGCTTGTTTTCGATTCAGAGAGATGCACAATCCCTGGACAGCTGTTTCTGCCATTGCAGGCTTCCTCAACAGAGCTAGCGTGCACACCTCTGAAGCGAAAACCAGCTAGCCCATCTCTCTCTCTCTCTCTCTCTCTCTCTCTCTCTCTCTCTCTCTCTCTCTCTCTCTCTCTCTCTCTCTCTCTCTCTCTCTCTCTCTCTCTCTCTCTCTCTTCAATCCTGACCTCCCGGAGGGAGTGTAGTAGTCGACGTGATGTCGTGTATTGTCCGTCTCCAAAGATCCCTGTCTCTGGTCATTTCTTTTAACTCATGTATAGAACTTTTTCATATTCCCGTAATTTGATCGATCCATTTTGTTGTGGATCTTCCTCATTATCTTCGGCCCTCCACCTTTCCTTGTATAATGAGTCTATCCATGTTTTCTGTATGTATTTGCTGTCATAACATGTCCAAAGTATTTTAATTGTTGGAGATGGACTTTACTGGAGACTCGTTGGCTAACTTTTAGCTCTCTTAAAACTGAATTATTTGTTCTACGGTCGGTCCAAGGAATTCGTAGCATTCGTCTCCAACAGAACATTTCAGTGGCGTCTATCTTTCTTCTTTCCGAATTTCTCAGGGTCCAAGATTCACATCCGTAGGTCAGTATTGGGAATATTAAGCAGTTGATCAACCTCATCTTTAACGCTCCTGAAATTTGACACTACTTCCATATTGTGGTCATTTTTGCTGTGGCAACTTTCGCTAGATCACATATACGTTTTATTTCTTCCTGTAATGACCCTGTTTTTGTGATTAATGATCACAGATATAAGTATGAGCTCACAACCTCAAACCGATCAATTGTGGTTATGTGTGGATGATTGTTATGTATTCTATCCACTATCATGATCTTTGTCTTTGATATGTTTAATTGCAGACCAAATATTTGACTTTCGTTTTCAACCAGTCGTATAAGATCAATCAGCTCTGCTTGACTATTTGCAAGAAGGGCTGTGTCATCTGCGAAACCTAGGTTGTTTATTTTATGACCATTTATTGAGATGCCTTTTTCCCATCCTTCAAGTGCTCTTCTCATAATATGCTCTGCATATATATTGAATAATTGTGGAGATAGTATATATCCCTTCAATTCTTTTACATTCCCTTCAATAGCCCATCTATTTAAGGGAAATTTCAAAGATTATTGAAATCCCCATTGGGACTCAATCCAGCGACATCTCTTAAACTCAGTTTGTTTGATTTCTTATTGAATTAATACTGTGTTCTATTAGCAACGAAAACGTAATCCTCCTCTGTTCTTTTCAGCTTAAATTTTAAACGGGATTCGGATCCAATACACTTTTTATGTTGCAAAAGGTACACTGGTTGTCAAATGTTTTTCCGATGATACGTATACGAAACTTTAGCAATTGAAAGCGAAAATTTCATATCTCTGGAAGTTATTGCCATAAAATATTGCCGAATGTGAGAATTATTAAAAAGATATGAAAACAAATTTGTCCACGACTGTTTTAATATATTTTTTTT
This sequence comes from Diabrotica virgifera virgifera, assembly GCF_917563875.1. Classification (NCBI taxonomy): domain Eukaryota; kingdom Metazoa; phylum Arthropoda; class Insecta; order Coleoptera; family Chrysomelidae; genus Diabrotica; species Diabrotica virgifera. The sequence goes on from NC_065447.1 coordinate 227,221,069, forward strand.
TATTTGTTTTCTTAATAAAGTGGCATGTCTTATGCACTATGAATAGCTAATAATCATTATTCACTACTATATAATATCAATACTCTTCCAATTTGTAAAGTGTTAGGCATAACGATTCAAAGGGATTCAAACGGGCCTCCGTTAAGATAGGCAAGTTGCCTTTACTCCTAGAATTAATTTTTTTTTTTCATTTCTTTACATCCTCTGAGATTAAAATAAGCTCAATTTAAACCCTTCACCCTCTATCCCCTCACACCCCTTCCCACAAAAAAACGTAATTTTTTTTCTATTTTTTTATGTGGGATGCAATCAATTTAAAAATTTCAAAAAATGCATATTTGGGAGTTTTACAAAATATGTCTATTTTTTATAGACCCAAATGTTGAGTGTACCTAAATAACATCAAAATGCACTTTACTATTTGATTGGGGAATAAGCCACAATTTAAGTTAAAAATAAAATTTATTGACGTTGCGTTCCTGGGACGACTTTATTGAAAGGTAGTTTATTCGATTACATGAAATCAACTTTAACTTAAGAATATCCGTCACAAAATTTTGAGATTTTATAAATGTTCATAACTTATGTAAAAATTAAGTTAGAACCTTCTTATAACACGGAATGCTGAGACTTCTTGTGCTTAAATTATATTTTAAATTTCAAAGTAATTGATCAAATAGTCTAAAAGTTATTTAATTTGTTTATCCCAAATTCATTTTTTTGCAACACTATAAGTCAGAAAATTATGAGGTTTCAGTAATACTTCGGACAGTTTATGAAAGAAGAACATTTATACTATTAACTTAATTAAAAAAATGACAAAAAGTAATTTTAAACAGTGTAAAATTATTTTCCAAAAACATGTCGATTTTTTGCTTACTTATAAACAATTAGAATAACTTTTTAACCGATACTCGTAGAAAAATTATTTTTCCATATTTAGAAAGATTGAATTTTTATACACATTTAGAAATAAAAACAATTGTCCTAGGACAATTAGGGGCGAAGTTAGCCCCCCTTTTTTTAATTAACATGTTCTTGCAAAATAATTTTGCAATATTTAGAATTACTTTTTGTCATTTTTTTAAATTAAATTAGTAGTTTAAATCTTCTTCTTTCATAAACTATCCAAAGTATTACTGTAAAACTTCATCATTTTCTGACTTATAGTGTTGCAAAAAATTAATTTGGGGTAAACAAATTAAATAACTTTTAAACTATTTGACCGATTGCTTTGAAATTTAGGGTATGATTTGATTTAAGCACCAGAGGTCTCAGCATTCCGAGTAATAAGAGGGTTGGTTCTAAGTTAATTTTTACATAAATTATGAATATTTATAAAAACTCAAAATTTATTATTTACTTTGCATTTTTCTAAGCAACCAATAAGGATAGACATATTCAGCAAATGCCATGTTGAAGCTCTTTATACGATTTATAAGATTCTTACTCTCAAATTTGTTTAAAATGCTTAACTTTTTACTAAAAAACGAAAAAAGCGAAAATTTACCGTTTTTTTTACTTTTATTTGTTTATAACTATGTATATCTACAAAATCGGCTGCAGGAAACATATAGGTTATTATTATAGATGTCCATATTACTCAAAAAATTTGGTTTTCGCCCGGGGGGGGGTTGTGTCACCAACATGATATATTTTTTCCTTATTTCTCTGAACTAGAGGTATACTTAGTATGTGATCCGAAATGTAAAACCAGTCTAATATAACATAATTACTTATAACGTTCTACTATGTACTCAAATATACAACCACCCACAAAAAAAAAACAACAACGTGATATAATAACCGGAAGAGCTGCGAGCTTGAAAAAAGTTTGTGTTAAGTAGAGTAACAGTGTCGACAAATGAGTCGTCGCAAAATGAAAAGTTTATCCATTCTATTACCTCCATTAGCTAATGAAATATGAGAAGGTCATGTAATTAAAAGTTATGATTTATTGTGGAGTCACTTGCCCTTGCCGGGAGTTCAACAAGGCGACGACTAGATTGATTGTCATCCCGGTGTTTGATCAGCGTGGACACAGTGACGTGACAAAATAAAGGAAACGATAATTAAGAAAACACCTTTTGTTGCTTATCTTTAATCATAATTGGGATTTCTAAAATAAAAAATTAAGCGTTCACCTGTTGATTAATTTTTCAGTAATATATTACATTTTTTTTTGTTTTTATTGATAATGTTCTATTTTATTATACAGGGTGTCCCGGAAAATGGTGCGTTATTTAAAGGTATGTGCTGAGTGCACCATTTAACACAAAAATGTCTTATATTTTTTTTGTGAAATCAACGGTTTTCAAAAAAAAAATTTAATTTTAATACATTTGATTACTGTTCACAGAAAAACAAATACAGCCGGCAACATCATATTATTTATTGATACTGATAGGAGTGATAGAGATAAATCATATTTGTGTTTATTAACTATCTATGTAATAGTTAAGGTTTCTATATACCAAAATATCTAATAATTTATAATTCACTAAAACGTATACCAAAACTAACACATATAATTTATTTATTTATTTACATAAGGTGTCTCCACAACTGTGGCCATTAGTACAAGAACACTAACAATAGATACACATTAGATAACAAAAAACTAATAGTAATTATTAAAGCTCGGATTTATAGGCAACAAAAATTGAAGAAAAAGGCGCCTATATAGGCAAAGATTTTTATTAGAAAAGGCAGGAATATTAACATTTAGGCAAAATATAGGCAATAAAGGAATATAACTTATTATTTATAACCACTTAAAATTTTATCATTAATAGAAACAACTAAATGTTTTTCAATATTTTCGGTCTTAAAACTATGTCTTCGATCACTTAAAATTAATTTGTACATTGAAAACGAACGTTCGACATCGACAGATGTAATTGGACCATATTTCAGAGCGGATAATAAATCTGGCATAATTTGTAATTCCTCGCGAAAATGTCCCATTCAAAACTTTAGCAACATTAGATAAAAACGAAAAACCTTCATTCTTGTCGAAAACATATTTCATTTTTTTTTAAATTAATTGACCGTTACTTCCAGGTGCCGATTAAATTTTCGTCTTTAAATTATCTATTAATTTTACTGACTCACATAAATTTATCTCTTGTTTTTCTAATAAGGTAATTGTGTTAACTATTAATTTATAATTGTCATTGATATAAGCGGGTTCCTGTTTCAATTTGGGATTTTTTAATATTTTTTTTGCTTCTCGAATGGCTTCGGAAATATCATCATCAAATTTTGACATAACTAATTCTATTTCATTGCAGTGTTCAAAGTAAAAAAACTGCTTCGAGCCAGGTTCCCCATCTTATAATTACTGGTTTAGGTGGCAAAGGGACACCGGGAAGTCTTTCTTTATATATTTGCACCCTCAACGGAGCCTTTACAAAAACTTTTTTCATAAAATTTATAAAATTAATTACCAACGGAAACAGATTTCTTATTTCTTCAGCAATTCTATTTACCCCGTGGGCTACACAAGTGCAATGAATTAAATTAGGATAAAAAATCTTTAAATTAACAGCAGCTTTTAACATATATGCCGCAGCATCTGAAAGCATTAAAACTATTTCATTCACTGGTATAGGGTTGAGTAAAAAGAGGTTTGTTAAACTATCTTGTATAAATCGACTTATTGTTAAATTGTTTGTTTTTTCCAATTCTTTAACGGCAACTAAATAAGGTTTTCTCGCAAAGTTTTCGTTCAAAATTCCAATCACTAAATTAGCTATATACCTGCCGCATATATCTGTCGTTTCATCCACGATAATATACAAAAAATTGCCCTCTAACTCCCGCTTAATTTTTGAAATACATTCCACATAACATTTTTCCACAGTATGTTTTCTCAATGTACTCTCGTCTGGTAAGGATTTATTAAGATATTTTTCGAAAAAGCATTTAAAACTAGGGTTATTAACTTTATATAGAGGAATGTTGGATGCAATCATCATCTGGCATAAATCAAATTTAAATGCGTCTTCCTCCTTTTTTTGAACTGCTTAAACTATCCCGCAGAGATATTTGGGCTAACTTAGAGGAATTGAATTTTTCCAAATTACGTTTATGAAGTGGGGTTCCACAATGCTGGTCAATAAAGTACTTTTTTCTACTTGAAATCTGAGAATTAATAAAAAATAATTAGAATTCCAAAACCGCTTTAGAATTTAGTTATGTTGTGGGACGAGAAAAAAAGAGAAAAAATAAAACTTACCGATTTGCCGCATGGTTTACAAAATGCTCCATCTCCTTTTAGAGAAAGTTCCGAATAAGGTGCAATCCATAGCCTTAATTTAGATGTCATCTTTTCACACAAATGTCTAAAACGTTTTAAAACGTGTTCTTTGCTTTTCGGTATACGCAACAAAACTAAACTAGGATATAGCAATTTGTGACTAAACTCTGATACAGTAACCGACTGTACAACTGATAATAAACTAATAAAGCATAGGGATTTCCAAATAGTTAACCCTCAAGTCTCGATCAGGTACATTTTCCTAGAAATCTGTTATATAAACAAACCATTGATATTTTATTATTGACCCAAAATTTTATTATAGAATGGTTTAGTAACAGAATAATATCATGGGTAGTATCATGAAATTTTAAAAAAGGCACAAATAGGCGGAATTTAAGAAAAAAAGGAAAAAGTGCCAAAAAAAATTATAATAAGCAAAATAATAATCATAAGCAAAAGTAATTATAAAACTTTAACTAATGTCTTTTATGTTAAATTTTGTTGCAGAGCTGAGAGGTTTTTAAAAACGATACTGTTTTCATGATCTCAGTAGGGTTGTTGAGGATTTCTTTATTTCTAATTACTTGTACAGTTTATTTTACATTTCAAACCGCGAGCGTAACACCTACATTATATCTTTACGTTCCTACATTTCGCTCACGACATCAAGTTTTAAAAACAAAGTTCTATTTATAAACCAACCCTGCTTCTGGAATGATCGAGGCCGGGCCATAGCTTTTATCTAGTCTCGAGCGAGGGTCATCTTCAGGTAAGAAGAGCTCCTAGATGTTTTGAGGTTTACATTTACGACCGAGGGCCGCAGGACCAGTCTGGTTGGATTGGATTGGATTAACATTGCCCTCTCCTTAAGAGGTGGTTCCTCCTGGAACCTTGTCGCGACTGGAACTGGATGTTGGTATCGGCAACTGGACCGTCTCTTAAAACTGCCAGTTCTATAAAACTGGCAAGGGGTCGTTTTCTTTCCGTAACAGTAACCATGCCGATTCTAATAACTAAAACCTGGACTTGGATGTTATTAAAGTCTTCTTTCGCCATATCGCCATATTTCGGAAAACCCTTCAATCTAATTTCTAGCTTTGGCATGGCTAACTTTTGTACGTTTGACTCCATCACGTTTGGCTCTCTCAATTGAAGTAATGCTTCACACACATCTCGGTATGAATGTAGGTTGGTTATGTAGAGTGCTTTCTGTTACCAGATAGAAGTCATCAGTAACGTAATGACTCTCGGAGCTTCGAAGCTTTTCCGGGAGCTGGCAGATGTCATTGAAGTCCTGCAACTCGACCAAACTTTCTTCTAAAGACGGATGCAAACCCTAGGTCATGTAATTAAAAGTTATGATTTATTGTGGTGTGTCTTGCCCTTGCCGGGAATTCAACAAGGCGACGACTAGATTTATTGTCATCCCGTTGTTTAATCAGCGTGGACATAAAAAATGGGATTTCTAAAATAAAAAACTAAGCGTTCACCTGTTGATTAATTTTTCAGAAATATATTAGATTTTTTTTCTGTTTTTGATATATAATGTTGTATTTTAATTCATAATACGCTTAATTTACTTAAACTTAGTTTAAGTTTACTCTTAATGAAAAATTATTTTAGGCAGGTGGCTTTTGTCGAAAGAGGTCGATTTCCTACCCACAATGATGCCAATGTGCTATGTTTAGAAGTTTACCAAAAATTTTATATGGCAACCTAGTTATTTATACCTAACAATGTTTAAACAAATTATAAAAAAATTTGTGTTCGCTTCAAAAATATTTTTTTAATAATTAAACAACGAATCAGCTGACCCAGCTGATGGCACCCTGAAAGGACCCATTTTCTAGAATTGCAGATTAAGACTACAAAGGCGATGAAGACGAATAAGAAGATTAATAATCGAAACAGTGAATTCGATGAACATGGCAGTCTGGTTTTTGGGCTCAGTATGGCTAACGCAAATAGAAACCAAGAGATTTCCTTACAACCTACGGCAAACTTTTGTCCGGTGTCTTGGCCCTGAAGACGGAATTACTAGTAATTAGCCAACGGCAAAGCGTAAGGGGGCACAATGCATTAAAGGTTCAGCAGAATATCATCAGTCGTTCATCCTGGCAGGTACAAACCTAAGATAATCCTAAGCGTTGACGTAAAATCCTAGAGAATTGAAAAATGTAAACTTTTTTAACAAAGAATCGGTAGCGGACGTTAGAATTTTTATTAATTAAACTCGAAACTATAATTTTAGTATTTATTTAATTTATTTATCCAAATCAGCTTAAGCTCATTTAAAATTAGTATAATTGAATAGGTATTTTCAATACCTTTCAAACGAGATATCACTTACGTCATTATTTATCACTAGTACGTCACCTCTTCCCTTTCCGGAAAGGCCGTTTATTTCTTCCCTTCAAATTTCATAACCGTTTAAAGGATATGAGGGGGGAGAAGACTTTTGGATAGCACTATTTACTTCTATTACTTCGATTAGTTTTTTATATGTTTTTGTCGTCAAAATTTCATATATAGACCGTAACCGAATATTTCAATTTTTGTACTTCGAGCTAAAATTTGCTAATTTAGTCTTATCATTTATCTATTGCCCTTGCGTGTTACTTATAGTATTTTTCTTTGGTAATCCGAAACACCATAAATTTACTAAGGTACGCTGCTTCATAACCCATAAAATTTATAGTAGGTATAATCACTAATTGCACATGTATTTGCCTTGGTTTTTATATACAATGCAAAATAATACAAGTACATGTGTGCTTACTAGAGTAGAAATCATTTTTCACCTTTTACAATAGGTGATTTCTTTTCTTGGTGTTTCTTTGCAGAAACACCAGAAACACCTTTTCTTTGGTGTTTCTTTGCATAAAAAGTGGCAAGAAACCAGATCCGACACAGATCTTCGAAACTATATTCAATTCTCGATACAGTACTATAAACAATAAGATCATTATTTATGCAGGGTGTCCAAAAAAATTTTTTGAATTGTTAATAACACAATTAATTTAATTTAAAAAAAATTTTTGGACAACCTGTATAATAAATCATGTTAATGTTTATATTAGTGAATAGGGAATTGAATAACCTTTCAAATGAGCTAGCACTCGACCCCTATTACTCCTTAAAAAAATAGTCTATTACGTCATCACGCCCAAATGGATGACGTCACTAGTACGATATATATGTCGAAAAATCATAATTTAAAAATCGAATAAATTTTGTAATTTACATTTTTTTCTAATTCTGTAAATAAAGCAGTTTACAAGGGAGTCAAAATATAGTGAATAACCCTGTACGTTCACTGGGTCTGACCGAGCAGCTCTGTCCCATCATACAGCTGACCGACTATAATAACTTTTATTTATATTTAATTTAGAATGTGTGTACTGATTTTCAGCCTTAGTAAATGGATTTAATTACCTTCGTAGGAAAAAAAAACTTTGATACCCTCTCAGTAACCCCTGTTCTCCGTCTCGCTTGACCGACCGCAGTATGTTTCTCTACATAATCACAGTAATCAACTGTGAAAAATCTAGCTTTAGTAAATTCAAAGAGATTTTTCAGCGCTGCCTCTTGGACTATAATAAGCAGAGACAATAAGGTTCAAAGCAATAGTAAGTCTGCAATGGCACTGTAAGCTGAATAGGCACTGTAAGCTGAATAGGCACTGGAAGCTGATGGAATTTGCAGATATTAATGTGTGCATATTTTATAAGGGACTCACTTAAGCCAGTAAAGCATGGAAACTATTAAAAGACCTTAGAATACACAGTAACCAACATTGAAGTATGTTGTTTATTGGAGTAGATAGATAAAGGGAATAATACAAGTCTCTTCTGACAGGCGATAGATAATTATTTTTGATATACCACAGCTCACCAATTTTAATTGCCAACTTCACAGAAGCTACCTATATATCACCTGCAGAAGCTGATTAAGGCAAATCCCAAACAACTACTTAAAATACGAACAGTTATATTTATGCGATTTCTAAAAGAAGAAAATATCCCAAATGAATATAGAGGGTTTATTACATCAATATGCAAAAACGCAGTAGATCAGATAAATATGTACAAGATAATATGACTGAAAGCAAAGTGCTTTTAAGGCTGGACGTTCATCTATTGATGATATAATCGTTTTAAGAGGGTGGCTTACTTATTAAAAAACAATCTGAAGAGATCAAACCCGTCCACTTAAATTTCATTGACCTCCAAAAGGCATAGGATAGTGTATCACTCTTACAACTATGGTCTGCATTGCAAAAACAGGACATTAAACATGCAATTATAACAACTGTGCAAAATATAAACCTTTACGCGACAATTCTTATAAAAATGTTTACAAAATTAACTTCACATTTTTCAGTTTTGAAAGAACTAAGACAAGGGTGCTGTATTGCTCCTAATTTGAATAAAGGTTACATGGTTAAAGCTTTAATAGACTTGAGAAGAAAATGCGGTAATACGGCATATGCTCTTATTTACTTACGATCACGTTATCATAGCTGCTTACTTGATCGAGATGCATCCTATAAGATGTGGAAATTACAAGAACATTTGGCTGAGTATGGCTTGGAAAATAATCTAAGAAAAACAGAGCATATAGTTATCAATGAACCTGAAGAAGATTTCACGCTTTAGAATGCTGTGGTTAAAAATTGTGAGAATTTAGCTAACGTTACAATAGACACTACATCTTCGAGTTATAAGGCAATAGTAAAATGTGTATCTATATAAGAATCTGAAGTCTGGATAGTAAATATGAGACAAAGAGAAAAATTAAAGGCTATGTAGATGAATTACTGAATAAGAGGTTATAGGATCTCTAATATTGACCACATAAGAAATAATGGTATAAGACGGAGAATGGAAATACCTGTCAACTTTCTCGATACCACTAATAGAAAGCAGTTTACGTGGTATGAACACTTTTAAATAATGGAAGAAAGTAAATGGCTGAAAAGAGTGGGACAGTAGAGCTCCTATTGGAAGGAAGAAATGAGGAAAACTAAAGAAGACTAGGAATGTTGAGGTCTAAGAAGCAATGGAAGCGAGGGATTCAGGTTAAAATGTCTTAATCGACAAAAATCGCTTGGCGCAAAGAGAACGAGACAGGGATTGGGCTGTAAAAGACTTAGGCTGTGAATGTATGTATGTAAAAATAAACTGCTCTTCAAAAGTTAGGGATATATAAAATTCTGCTGAATTTTTATAGTAGATTTTTTCGTGAACAGATTAACAGATTCCGCTAATTTTTTTTAATATTTTAGACTCTTTTTTAGTATTTACACAGTTATGCAAAGGTTTACTCAAACTTTTTTTGTACTTATATCAGGTGGAAGAAAAGACATGTTTTTCTTATGTTAAGTGTGAGACGCCCTCTAGGGAGGACGAGGTACAAATGGGAGTATATATCGAAATCGTATTGTAGTCTTATGTTTTGTGAACATTTTGTTTTTTGAATGTCCCTGATATCTTTAGAAACAATAAAAATAGACGGTTTTGTAATTTAACATGTGTTTTAATCGAAACAAAAGTTTGAAACACCTTGTAGGGAGAAAAAGGCACAAAGGTGGGTATACCTCGATATTTTGTTGTAATCTCATATTTGGTGAATATTTTATTTTTTTTAATTTCTCTGATATCTTTAATAACAAAGAAACTAGACGATATTACTCTTTAATATGTGTTTTAACTGACGACATGCGTCACATCACACATGTGAAACATAGAAAAACATATTAAAGAGTAATACCGTCTAGTTTCTTTGTTATTAAAGATGTCAGAGAAATTAAAAAAATAAAATATTCAAAAAATATGAGTCTACAACATAATATCGGGGTATACTCACCTTTGTGCCTTTTTCTCCCTACAAGGTGTCTCAAACTTTTGTTTCGGTTAAAACACAGGTTAAATTACAAAACTGGCTAATTTTTTGTTTCTAAAGATATCAGGGACATTCAAACAACAGCATGTTCACAAAACATAAGACTACAATATTATTCTGATGTATACTCACATTTGTACCTCGTTCTCCCAACAGGGTGTCTCAAACTTAACACAAGAAAAACATATTAACATATTTTTTTCTTTCACCCGGTATAAGTACAAAAAATAAGTTTGAGTAAACCTTTGCACAACTGTGTAAATACTGAATAAAAGGCTAAAATAAAAGAAATAGCGGAATCCGTCTGTTCGCAAAAAAAAAATCAACTATGAAAATCAGCAGAATTTTCTATATCCCTAACTTTTGACGAGCAGTTTATTAATCTTTGTCGCAATTTGTAATAGGCATACTATATTGTGTTATGTCTCTAATAACTTGTTGATAAATACTTTTTCAACTAAAAAAAATTAAGTCAAATTCAAAACTGATGTTTTTTCTTTGGTTTACTTTTTTTTATATAGGGCCCATGACTTTTCTCCTTTAACTTTTCCTAGTTATTACCAACAACAAAAATACTTTTAAAATTCAATGTATTTGTTTTATTTACAATCCGCATATATATTTTAAAGCAGTGTATAAAAACACTCGTATACGCTCGGCTTGATTTCTTTATAGCCTCATGCCGCTAATTTTTTTTACGTTTTATTTGCTGCAAAAGAGGGGTCTTGTAAAAGGTTAATAGGCAACCTCCGGGACGCCATAAAAGGTCTCTTGAGACAATAACATCGCCTTCACTTTTTACACAGATCGATAAATTATATTCCTCTGACTTCTATTTTAGTCCATGTTGTGAGGACATGTTTTATACACTCGTATGAGAAAATTCCTTAGTAGAGGATATAATATAAGATCGATCTGCACCGATCTGAATGGATAGCTCAGTCGGGATAGCATTTGACCTTGTATTAGGAGCTGCCCCAAATTTTATTTTTCTAATCTTTAGAGAGGGTGAATATTAGTACAAATTTAAAATCTCGACTGAATTCCGCCGTTGCGTTAGCCGCCATCTTGATTTTAAACGAGAACCGTTTTTGCTCAATATCTCCGCCATTTTCAATTTTTTGATAAAAAGTGTAGAAACTGAAATTGTTGAAAATGCGATTTTCTATAGTTTCATTTATTATAATTTTTTTCGTGCGGTCGATATTTTCCGAGTTATGAGGGAAAAATAGTGACAGTTGTAGTATAATTATTAAATTATTGAATTATCTCGTTTATTATTAGTTTTACAACAAATATATATCTATACAAAAAGGAAGAGAATTACATTTTGTACAATTTTGATGCCGTACATTTTTTTGATAAAATAAATATTTAAGGTAGTACGTATGTGGTAAAAGTGCGAGCGTAAGGCCTGATTGATTTTGTAGCAATGGTTTTTGTTCAATATCTCCGCCATTTTTAACTTTTCGACAAAAAGTGTAATAACTGAAATTGTTGCAATTACGATTTACTACAATTTTTCGAGAGAACCAGTGGCGGGTCTACAAGGGGGGGAAATGGGGAAATTCCCATAACAGGGTCCAAAATTAAAAAAAAAATTGTTGAAACATCACGATATATTAGCTGACATAAAACTTAAAATATCGACAGACAAATTCAACAAATCCAACCCGCTAGTTAATAAAATTAAGTGAACTTAATGCATATAATGTCTTTTTATGTCTTTTATATACTTAGTTTGGTTGATGTTTCATTGGAAGTTTCAAAAATTGAATAAAATATAATTCTCTTTATTTTTGTTTATGTACAATTATGTCGTAAAGTTAATAGTAAATGAGACAAATCAATAATTATGCTTCCCCTCCGATTCCATTATTTTCCCCCTTAACTCGGATAATATTGATCGTATAAAAAAATTTTGCCAAAGAAATTGTAGGAAATTGCATTTCCAACAATTTTCTTTCCCACCATTTAGGTTGAAAAGTTGAAAATGGCGGAGATATTAAGCAACATCAGTTCTCATTTTAAATCAATATGGCGGCTAATGCAACCGCGGAATTTAGTCGAGATTTTAAATTTACACTACTATTGATCTCTGCTAAAGGATAGAATTATAAAATTTGGGGCAGCTCGAAAACAAAATTCAATTCAATAATTATGCTTCCCCCACCACTTTTTATTATTTTCCCATGTAACTCGGAAAATATCAACCGCATGAAAAAAATTGTTAAAAAGAAATTGTAGGAAATTTTATTTTGAACAATTTTAGTCGAAAATGGCGTAGATATTGAACAAAAACAATTGCTATAAAATCAATCCGGCATTACGCTCGCGTCATTACCGCATACGTACTACCTTAAATATTAATTTTAGCAACAAAATGAAAGAAATCAAAATTGTGTAGAATTTAATTCTCTTCATTTTTGTATAGGTACATGTTTGTTGTAAAACTAATAATGAACGAGATAATTCAATAATTCAATAATTATGCTCCAACTCTCACTATTTTCCCCTCATAACTCGGAAAATATCGGCCGCACGAAATAAATTATAATTAATGAAATTATAGAAAATCGTATTTTCAACAATTTCAGTTTCTACACTTTTTGTCAATAAATTGAAAATGGCGGAGATATTGAGCAAAAACGGTTCTCGTTTAAAATCAAGATGGCGGCTAACGCAACGGTGGAATTCAGTCGAGATTTTAAATTTATACTAATATTGACCCTCCCTAAAGATTAGAAAAATAAAATTTGGGGCAGCTCCTAATGCAAGGTTAGGCCTGTTATTCGTCTAACCCGACTGGACTATTATAGTCATGGCTCCCTTTTCACCTATATCATGGATTTGGTCCATCCATATCTTCCTAGGTTTTTCTTTTCTTCTTTTGTTTCCCATTTTGGCTTCATGTACCTTTTTCGTTAGTCTCTTTTGCTCCATTTGCTCTATGTGTCCAAACCAGTTTCAATTGTTTGTTTTCGATCACCCTCATTATCAAAAATTGAAGTTTAAATCTTCAATTTCAACATTCTGATTTAGACCATTGTTTTCTAACTGTTAGTTATTACAGACGCATCGTATTATGAGACGCACCATATAGTGCGACGTTTGGCGGGCGCGGAGGCTTGAAAATCGAGTGGGCGCACATTACCAACAATTAAAAAACAATGGTCTAAATTGAAATAAACCCCTATTACTCTTTAGGATCTTTAAATTGAATGTTTAAATTTCAATTTAGGCTCTCGGCAACCAAAATAATAATTAACTTACGAGTTTAAAGCCTATAAAACGCGTATTTTCGCATTCTTCAGATTTTAAATCACTTATAACTCGAAAACTGTCAATTTTTGAGACGGCCTTTTTTGTTTAGAATGGTACAAAAATCTTAAAAAATATTTTTCGGATCAAGAAAGGTTATCTGTTGAGCTTGTTTAATAAAATTGTTTAAACAATTTTTGCCCAAAAATTTCCCCTGGCATCCTTCTGATTTGTTAAATGGGGCATTTTTGAAGAGGAATGCGTAAAGGAACCAAATCAGAAAAGTTTTAATGCGAGAACAGCCTCACAACATGGACCATTATTTGTGATGGTTGTTTTCACGGGAAATGCACTGAAGAAAGTCTGAAATTCAGGATTACATTTTCAATTCGGGTATGGGATAATTGTTTCCGTTGGGGATAGGGATCAATTTACATTAAACTTGGGACTTGGTTTACACAGAAGTACGCACTTAATATTCGAAGTATTATATTAAAACCGAAAGACTACAGATTTAAGAAATCAAATATTTACTTTGCATTTAACGAGTTTTTGGTAGGGTCAAGCAATATTTAATAACAATCTGTTTTTAGATATTACATAAGCTCTCACTTTATATCAGGGTATCTCACTTTTACACTTTTTTATTCCAAGGATATTAATTTAATCCAAAATCTGTACTACAATCAAACAGCAGTCATACAGGTGGAAGATAGTGAGACCAACCAAGTAGAAATTCAAAGAGGAGTGAGAAAGGGATGTCGCCACAATTATTTAATGTGTACTTCCAAATAATATTTCAGGTGGCACTATTTGAAAAAACTAAAGGTGTAAGGATTGGAGGGAGCATCATTAATAACATAAGATTTTCATACGATACGTTAAACATGGCAGAGAATATAGACGATTTACAAATTCTCTTAGAACTCATTAACAGTGAAATCAAAAGACGGGACTAATGATTAATATATATTGTTAAGGTTTCCATATTTTTCAAAAATAAAAACATAAAATATTAAGACAAAAATCAAATCACCGAGCAACAGAAATCGCAACACCCTGTATATTATACTATTTAAGCATTAGATTTAGGAAGTGTTTTTCGGAATTAGTGAATCGTGTTCGGTTTAAAGCCATTCCCCGAAGAGAATGAAACAATATATTGGTTTTTCTACTGTTTAGTTAGATAAAACATTTGTAAACATTTGACGTTGAACTTTTTATTGTACGTCATACCACGAAACAATGAATAGATTATACAAAAAAATAGGTTTAGTAAATGGTCGGGGAGAATAGGTAATTATCCTTTTTTTTTCGTAGAAATTGAAAATGTTAATTTATCTTTATTGGGAATTGCTTACGAATTATTTGATGGTAGAAAGTTGGGTTTTTTGAGAGGACAGTAAAAGTGGTGTGGATAGAGATACCTGCTGATTGGGTGAGAGAAAAAACGAAGGCTGAGGAGATTTGAGGTTGATAGAGTTTTGCCATGAGAGAGAAAGATCATTGTGAATTGAATACCGGAGGAGTACACTACAGGGTCTGCGGAGAAGACGGTGCTAACTTGCCAAGTATTGAAAAAAAGTATGTTGTGAAAAAATCTATTTGTTTGTGGTGTTCCAACTGTGGTAGCAGATAGAAGAAATAACGGACATGCTGTAAGTAATAAACAGATGTATCGTTTTATACTGGACCAAGTCGATTAGTTGAGATATCCTTGTGTTTGGAGAGAAAGGAGTTTATTCATGTTGTCAAGATTTGGAGCAGAGGAATTGGCAGGAGTATTCGGAGAAACTGAAAAGTACGAGCAGGGTGGACAGGACATAATCAAAGGAGAATGAAAGAAAGTCAGCAATTTTGGAGACAAAGGTTAGTTTCGTCATTTTAGTAAACAGAGACTATCAATCACGACCACCTATTTAAATTAAATTAAAGTTATTCATTTGTTGGCTTTATGGAGAATTAAAATAAATGATAATTTATTGTGAACCACTAAAATTAAGATATCTTTAATTTGGATACAAGTTTAATTAATTTTTATTGATAATTTTGGATGTATGATTTGATGGACGTTTGAAATTTTATTATGCTAATCATTGTATATGGTACATGTTTATCCAAAAATTTTACTTTTAATATTTGATTAATTTTAAAATATAACTTTTGCTTTATAATTTCATAAATTTGCTGTTAATTTATTTTCCTATTGTCTATCCCTTTTCCTCAAAGGCAACTAGCAAAAAATACTTTGAAGCCACGTTTGTTTTTGATTAGTAAAAGAGCCCTGAGATATCATAGTAATTTCTTTAATTTAATTTTAATTTATTTAATTTCTTACATTTGAGCAAACCACAACAATATATAAAACCAAATACAGGGTGATCTCAAAACGCCCTGTTGAAAACATACATCTGACATTGGAGGGTAAAACACTAGGGAGGGTCGACAAGTATAAATACCTCGGAGCAATTATAAACTCACAGTTAGATCAAGATGAGTAGTTAAAGATCAGAATAAAAATAGCTCAAAAAGGATTTATAAAATACAAGTCAATGTTTACAAATAAGAAATTGAGTATGGTTATCAGATTGAGGTTCATCGAATTTTATGTTTGGTCGCATCTACTATATGGGTTAGAAGGTTGGAATCTAAAAGTCCAGTCCGTAAAATATTGGTGGCATTCGAAATGTGGCTATATAGGGGTATTCTTAAAATTCCTTGGACTGTAAAAGTCTCAAACGAAGAAGTGTTAAGACGAATTGGATATGGCAGAAAACTTATGGACACAGTTTAGTAAGAAAAACATCTTACCTGGGTCACATGCTTCGAAATGATAAATACTCTCTACTACACGTCATAATGCAAGGAAGAGCAGAGGGAAAAAAGGATTGCGAAAGAAGAAAAAATCTTGGCTGAGGAATATCAGTAATTGGACTAATAACCCGGTCTATATAGACATTTGAAATAACAAAAATTGCTGGAGAGCCAAATTTTGGTGGAGAGCTAGGGTATACCATAACAAATAAAGTTTTAAAAGTCCCCATCGATCCCATCTTCTTCTTCTTCTTGACTGGCTTTACAACTCGGGGTGAGTCTTCGCCGCATCCACTATGGCCCTCCATCGTCTGCGATCTTGCGCTTCGATTTGCCATTGTTGTACCCCAATCCTAGATAGATCGGTTTCAACATCATCCTTCAATCTTTTTCTTCCATCTTTTTCTGGGACGGCCCACTGATCTTCTACCGTCTGGTCTCTCGAAGAACACTATCTTTAGCACTCTGTCTTCCTCTGATCTTACTACATTACCTGCCCATCTTATCCGATTAGCTTTTATATGTCTGACGATGTTTTCAGTACCATATAGAGTCACCAATTCAGCATTGCGGCGCCTTCTCCACTCTCCTGTCAATTCATCTCTTTGAGGACCAAATATCATTCTGAGGACTTTCCTTTCAAATATCAGCAATTTATTTATTTCTCGCTGATGTAGAGTCCCATGTTTCACTCCCATATGTAACAACTGGGCGAATAATTGACATGTACAGTCTTAATTTAGATTGTCTTTTCAGCAGCTTAGATCTTAACAATGATAATAGGGAGTATAATGCTCTATTTCCCGCAGCTATTCTTGCTGAGACCTCTTTTTCTATGTGATTGTCCTCTGTGATTACTGCTCCCAGATATTTAAACTCTTTTACTACTTCAAAGTTGTGGTCATTAATAGTTACGTTCTGCCTAACTCTTGGTCTTGGATTTTTGGTCACCAGCATATATTTCGTCTTCTCTTCATTTATTCGAAGGCCCAGGTTACCTATTTCCTCCTCGAGCTGTGAAAACACCTCTCTTACGTCTCTTGTAGAATGAGCGACTGCATCTAGATCATCGGCAAAGGCCAACAATAGTTTTGATCCTCGATTTGCGAATCCCCCTGTTAGTTCAGACGATATTTTACTTATTGCGTATTCTAAAGCCAAATTGAATAGCAATGGTGATAAAGGGTCTCCTTGTCTAAGCCCTGATGTTATACTAAATGGCATCGATGTTCTGTTTCCTATCTTTACCTGTGCATATGAGTCTGCCACGCACATTTGACTGAGCTGCACTAATTTTCTTGGTATTCCCATTTATAGCATTGCTAGCCATAGTCTGCTTCTTTTTATCGAGTCATATGCTTGCTGGAAATCTACGAAGATTTGGTGTACATCTCGGTTGAATTCCCAGTTTTTTTCTAATATTTGTCGGATGGTAAATATTTGATCTATTGTTTACCTTCCACTTCGAAAGCCGGATTGGTAGTCGCCTAGAATATCTTCCGAATACGGAGTGAGTCTCTTTAGTAAGATAATTGATAGAATCTTATACGCTGTACTAATAAGCGATATGCCTCTGTAGTTTCGGAATTGCTCTTTATTTCCCTTCTTATGTATGGGTATTATAACGCTTCCATTCCATTCTCTAGGCATTTTCTGCTGTTGCCATACTCTGAGAATAATGTCATACAATTTTTGATGTAAAACGTTTCCTCCTTTTTTTATCAATTCTCCATTTATACCATCATTTCCTGGTGCTTTGTGATCTTTAAGAGATGCTATTGCATTCTTTACTTCTTGGAGTGTTGGTGGTGGTATTTCCACATCTGCAGAATGAAATGTAGTCTCTGATTCCTCCATCTCACTTTCAATATTTAGTAAATTCCCATCGATCCCATGTATGCAACAAACGTTATTCAGGGTCAAATGTCAAAATTTGAGATTTTTTGGATTTTTTTCGAAAACGGTAAGTTTTATCAAAAAAGAACCTTAAACCAAAGTTGTAGATCTAATCTTAAAATTCTCTACTTACTATTTTTTTCCTAAGAGTTGCCATTCCTGAGATATCGAGATTCTAAGAGTCATATTATAACATGATATGCACACACTTCCACACCACCTGTGAGGTAGTGTACTCGGTGCGTTTTTTTTTTTACCGTGGTTTCCCCTGTAGGCCTACTCCACTAACTGTTTTGACAATTTTAGAATAATATAAGGAAACAATACCGGTCGAGTTCTAGATATTACCTTATTATTGATATTGATTATTGATATTGCTATTGATTATTAGGTTAACTATTGTTTTGATTTCTTTAGATATTTTAATCAGATTCATATTCTTGAAAGTCTACTTCAACAGTCAAGTTTTCTTCAATTTTATCTTCTTCCTCTTCTTCTTGCTGGATGTTCAAACATTTTTCAAATCTGACTGAGTCATTGGTCTCTTCATTAAAATCACAGGAGTCTTCCTCTGTTGTACTAAACTGGACATTTGAGCAAGACTGACCTTGGCAGTTAGTACACGCTAGAGAACACAGCAACTCGACTTTTTTACATCCACATTTGGCACTACAACCTTTTTTGCAATTGCAAGAAATAGTGTTAAGGAGTTTTTCTGGAGCAGGTGGTAGTAAGGTTTTAATCGATTCCAGAGTATTATCTATTAAATATAGTAATGAAACACAGACATACTCACAATCATTTAATTATACTTTGACGACCGGTTTCGATCTCTACAATATACAGATCATCTTCAGGTCGGCGTTACAAGTAGTTAAATGATGCCGTTACAAGGATTTCGTTGCAACTTAGTTGTTGTCATATTAGTACGTCCAAATTATGCTAATTGGTTTGTTAGGATAGTGATAGGGTAAACAGACATGTTACGTAGGTTAAAACACAGTAAGATTTCGAATTTGGAATGGATCCTGAAGGAAGATGCGTATGTGAAACGGGTGATGTTTTGTTCGAATGGAGAAAGACAATGCTCCAGGGGTTGCGTATTAATTGTAGCAAAGTATGAAATGATATTCTAGACTCTTGTGCAAATGTGATGGTCTTAGCTCGTAGATGTTATACGATGCGGGCAGAGGTCAAAGTATAGGAGATGACACATAGGAAATTGTTGAAATAAATTAATCTAATTTAAGATGTGTTGTTCTCAGTAACTTAACTGAGGGATGTCATAAGTATAATAATAACATTATAATATTATGAAGTAGTAAGTGCCATACACTGTGAAACTATGAAGTGTATAGAAATTAAAAGAAAGCAAGTAAGTTAAATGAAAAATTATTATTATCAAAAAGTCGGTTAAGAAACTTTAAATTGAAAATTGAAAAAGGTTAGAAATTGAGAAAATTAAAGATTATTTTGTTTGAGCTATTGTATAATGGGATATGTACAAAGAAAAAGAAAGAAACGAAATATTAATGGAAGGGTGTAGGCACTTACTTGAGAATAGTTTTTTTAAAATAAATAAATAAATTAACACATAACACATAGGGTTTAAAAGCACAAAGACATAACAATTATTGGTAAAAGTTTTTTAAGGGAGGTAGCACTACATTTCCCCAATTCACTAATTAACTTATTTTTTATTTCCTGAATTGAAGTCTAGTTTTTGTGTTTTCAAGAGGGAATATTAATATTCCCTCTTGAAAACACAAAAACTAGACTTCAATTCAGGAAATAAAAAATAAGTTAATTAGTGAATTGGGGAAATGTAGTGCTACCTCCCTTAAAAAACTTTTACCAATAATTGTTATGTCTTTGTGCTTTTAAACCCTATGTGTTAATTTATTTATTTATTTTAAAAAAACTATTCTCAAGTAAGTGCCTACACCCTTCCATTAATATTTCGTTTCTTTCTTTTTCTTTGTACATATCCCATTATACAATAGCTCAAACAAAATAATCTTTAATTTTCTCAATTTCTAACCTTTTTCAATTTTCAATTTAAAGTTTCTTAACCGACTTTTTGATAATAATAATTTTTCATTTAACTTACTTGCTTTCTTTTAATTTCTATACACTTCATAGTTTCACAGTGTATGGCACTTACTACTTCATAATATTATAATGTTATTATTATACTTATGACATCCCTCAGTTAAGTTACTGAGAACAACACATCTTAAATTAGATTAATTTATTTCAACAATTTCCTATGTGTCATCTCCTATACTTTGACCTCTGCCCGCATCGTATAACATCTACGAGCTAAGACCATCACATTTGCACAAGAGTCTAGAATATCATTTCATACTTTGCTACAATTAATACGCAACCCCTGGAGCATTGTCTTTCTCCATTCGAACAAAACATCACCCGTTTCACATACGCATCTTCCTTCAGGATCCATTCCAAATTCGAAATCTTACTGTGTTTTAACCTACGTAACATGTCTGTTTACCCTATCACTATCCTAACAAACCAATTAGCATAATTTGGACGTACTAATATGACAACAACTAAGTTGCAACGAAATCCTTGTAACGGCATCATTTAACTACTTGTAACGCCGACCTGAAGATGATCTGTATATTGTAGAGATCGAAACCGGTCGTCAAAGTATAATTAAATGATTGTGAGTATGTCTGTGTTTCATTACTATATTTAATATGGACTCACATATGCAACCCATTCAATATTATCTATTAATTTCCAACCCGTCTTCTGGATTCAGTTCATTGCATAGCCATGTTTGAACTTGATAATATACTCGATACAAATGTTGAAACGCAGATGCTGATGTTGGAGGAAGACATGATTGTTGTACTTGTTTCTTGTTTCGCGTATTTTTTACAAAAATCGGTATTTATCAAGAAAACTAATTTTTTTTGAGCTCCATAAGCCGCAAGAAGAAAGCGAATTCCTTCCGTAATTATTGTTTTCAGTGTGGAATCAAGTTCTGTAAAAACTTTACGGCAGTCAGTCAAATCTCTTTTTTTTTTCGAATAATTTAAGTACTGACGTTTTGCCCCTTCTATACATTGCTGACATATTGTCGCAGCCGGCTATCGCATGTAAAAATAAAATGTGCTTTTGGCATTTGGAATAAGCCGATAAACTTTTCAAAGAATATATCTCTGTTCGCTGTTGAGCCCTTCCAGGTTTCAGAAAATAAATAATTTTATTTACTGGAGTCCTTGCAGTAAGCAGTACTAACAAATCAACATCTTCACCAACTACAATTGTTGTGTTTGTTGCCTTAAATTTTTCAATTGCTGTCTCAATTATAAAGACATCTGCGTCATTTTTAGCTTGTTTCACTTCAATATTTGCAGCTGTTAATTTGTCAGTTAACATCGAAATGAAACGAGATTTATTATTAATGTTAGCGAAAAATTGTTGTTGATTGGCTGGAACTATTACATTTTCATCCAGTGGCGGCTCGTGACCTCAGTATGCGGGTAGGCGACATGTATCCACAAATTCTATTTTTTCTAACTTCATCATTATAATAACTTATTAGATAAAGAAATATGTCCAACTAAAGCACTGTCAATAGTCTGATTATTTTTTTCTAACCGTTTTAAACCTAAGCAATTGTTTAAATGTTCTCTCGAAAATTCATGTTTTTTGACACCAGCTGATAAATTTTTCAAATCTGAATATCCCTGACTCATCCAAACATTATTTTGCCTCAAATTTGAGAGCAAGAGACAAGGCCAACAAAAAAGTGAATTTTTAAAATAACTTTCGCTTAACCATTTATGGTTTTCGTACCATATTGTTCTAAGCGATCTCGAAAATGGTTGATTGTCTTTCTTCTTATCTGTTGATAACATTTTTCAATTTTGTAAAGACCGACCCATTCAAAAATTTCTAATCTTTCTTGATTATGGCGCCTTGAAAAAGGCGTCTCAATCAAACTGCATATTATATCGTGTAAAATATTCATTTTATTTTAATATGGGCGGTTTCACCAACGACAAATAGTAGTTTATTCGATGAATAAAAATATTCGGCCAATAAAACTAACACACCTACGTTTCACCAACGTCAAATATGACTTATTTTATTTGTATCAAATAAAGAGTTACTCTTCGAATAAATTGACAAGTTAACCTCGCTTTAAATTTTAAATATCTATATAATCAAATGTAACAAAGAACATTCGTCATTTTAACTTTAAATAATCAAAATTGTATTGAAATACAATAAAAATAAATACATATAATCGACTGATAAATTTTCTTCCACCAATAACTAAGTATTCACAGATTTATTTGTTGTTGGTGAATTATTACTAACATAAATTAAAATACCCTTCAATAGAGCAATCTTAAATTTGCCTGTTTATTATTCACTTTTCATAAACAAATTGAAATTGTCCTACCTATTTTTATTGATAACCTATTGATAACCTACTAACAGCCCAAATAAAAAAAACAATTTAAAATAGTTTCACAACACACAAGAGAATCAACTGAGATGTGAGCGATTTTGTTATGCTGAAGGCCTGTAGGCTACAAAATCTGGTGCCTAACTTCCTAAAAAATTCGTGGAAATTATGGCCCAGTACCGCCAGAACTTAAGCGCTTTAGCTGGCGTAAAGAGCGAGATGCCACATCAATTCTGTTGCATCGTTGTTCTATTCTAGGCGACGTTTAAAACGTGCGACGTGCCTTACCAATGAATATTACAATCTTAATCTTAATACTACTACTACAAGGGGCGTACAATAATTACAATTTCGGAGAGAAATTAAAAAGTAGTTTTTTTATTGTAGGTATTGTGTCAAAATTTAACAATTTTGAAATAAGTAATTTATATTAATAATTTATATTATTGTACATTTGGTGAGGTCAGGCGGCGCCTACCTTGCCTACCCCGACGGGCCGCCCCTGTTTTCATCAAAGATAATCTCGGAACCTGATGATGTTTTTGTAGTTCGACGACGTTGTTCTGCAGCTTTAATATTCTTTGTCGAGTCACTGTAGCCGTCAAATACCACTGCCACTGTAAGCCCGTAATGTCTGCTAAATGGTAGACGTTTGTAGTAAGTACTTATATTCACTTGAACTGAACCTTTAGCACTAAAAGAACCAGATAATATGAACAAGGCCTACGGACAATACTGTAGCCATTGTTTACAATAGACAATCTGTTCTTTTTAAGCAATGGTATAGCCAAATGTTGTTCAAGGTCCCGTGGATAGAGTAAATTCAGTTTGGGACTGATTATCTTTTGAAGAAATATTTTCAGAATAGTATAATATATTATTAAATAAAAGAGACACAAATAGGCATTTATACTTGTCTTAAGTGCCACATTATGTACATACGTGGCTTATATTATGTACAAATAATGTATAAAGTAAAGCGCAGACTGCAGACTTTTTATCGGCCGATAGTTTAGTCGGCTTCTTAATCAGTATAGAGAAGTATGCAGATGCGCACATTACACCGATTCAGTCTCGGCCGACAAAAAAGTTTGATGGGCTTACCCATTATGGACAGCCCAACCCGACTAAACTATCGGCCGATTAAAAAGTCTGCAGTTTGCGGGGGCTCTTAAGAAAAAAATTGTCAGGACTATTTTTGTAGAGAATGTTAAGATCTACAACTTTGGTTTGATGATTTTTTTTTTGTACAAATCCAAAAATCCAAAAAATTTGATAAAATATCGTTTTTGAGAAAAACCCAAAAAATCTCAAATTTTGACCTTTGACCCCGAATAACTTTTGTTGCACACATGGGATCGATGGGGACTTTTAAAACTTTATTTGTTATGGTAAACTCCAGCTCACCACCAAAATTTGGCTCTCCGGCAATGTTTGTTATTTGCCAACTATTTTGATGTCTAAGTTGACCGGATTATAACCTCAGTGTTGAACGGATATTTCACGTTGCAAAAGATAGATAAGAGTTTAAAGAAGTGATCGTCAACCTTCGTTAAAAGACGGCACAAGAAAAAGAAGATTTCACTTTTGTACATTGTACAAAAAACCTTATCCATTCTTGTCAATAGCTTTGAAAAAATTTGTCATTTTTTCTAACTTGATATTCTCTGCTGAACTCATCAGAGCTACCAATTCCATAAAAATAGGTAAATCACCTGGATCGGACCATGTGTCACCAAATGCGATAAAAATATTAATAAAATAATACCCAGAAGCTACTCGAAGGGCACTAAACGAGCTACTAACAAGACAAGAATTCCCAGACCAGTTAAAACAGCGAAACTTAAGTTGATTCATAAATCCGGTAAAAATCCGGAAGAAGTCAATTCATATAGGCCTATATATGTCTCCTCGACTGTCAAAATATTAGAAATATTGTCAAAAACTGTCTAGAAGGCGAACTGAGTGAAAGAGAAACCATCTCCAGCTGGCAATACGAACTCAGAAAAGCTAAGTCTGCAATAGATGGGGTAGAACATGTAACTGACACTGTAAAGAACACTAAGAAAAGATTGGCCGTACTAGGCATGTTGAAAGATGTTTTTTATATTAATAGAGGTGACTTTTTAGACCACCTGGTAAAACAAATTTTAAAATATCATTATTACATAACATTGTTCTCATTTCCTGCTAACATGATTGTATAACTCATATTTTTAATTTCTATTCCCGTTAGTTCGATTAAAAAGAAATGATTAAAATCAAAAAGCTTATTAGAGGTTTAGAAACAATGTTGTAGGGAAGCAACGAGAGGAGCGCTACGGCTAACATGATAGAAGGTCCCTTCAAGTGGCGCGGTCGAGTAACAATCTAACAAGAAAAGCAATTGTGTGGAAACATTGTTGTGCTTCTGAAAGGGCCTCTTAGCGCTGCGAATGGATACGCTTAAATTTTATTTTATCTCATTTACGCTCACATTTGTTTTAATTAATAATATTTAGACGAATATAAATATTATTAAGAGGATGGGTACGTATTTTCGCTGCAATGCTATTTAAATCATGATTAATTTTTTTCGAATCCTGAGAAAACTAACAAGTATTCTTGAAAAATTGAAACGCAGAATGAAAGTTACGTTCCTATCGAGGGCCGAAAGTCCCTGAAAACTTCTCTAATGTTTATTTTAATAAGTTACAGGGGTGAAATCTAAGAGAAAATGTAGTGTGGTTTTTAATTTCAAATATCTCATTCAAAAGAGACTATTTATTTATTTTAAGGGATTTTCGGCAATCAATAATAATTTAGTCTTTCATTCTGAGTTTAAGTTTTTTTAAAATATGTATTAGTTTTTTCAGGATTCGAAAAAATGGACACCACGTCCGTGGTGATATTTTTCAAATCGAACATTCGCTATCTTTGTCATACAACGCACTGAGTCAAATAGAATATGATGACAAGACAGCGACAGTTTTAAATATTTGACATTGCATCGGGAATAGTTTGAGTTGTTGATTAAATAATATTGATAGTGTATTTGTTAAATAATTCATTTAAGACGTGAACTTAATATAAAGGTATTTATTGTTTATTATTTTTATCGAAGATGCAAGCAGAGAATACATCAGGATATATTCTGTGATCCAAGTATTTTGTTGTTAAAGACGTTCAAGATTGTAAGCGTTTCATAGTAACAATATATCTATTCACAAAAATCAGACTGCTATTTATCACCTGTCATAAATCCTCTCATTTGACATATTCTACATGTTCCACTCATTAAAACGCCCATTTGGCGATTAATAGCAGTCTGATTTTTGCATAAGAGTTTAATCTCTGTTCGGAGAGTTTAAGTCTGTTCTGTCGGACAAAATACATGTGCCGTTTTCGTGGTCTGACCGTTCCAAATTTTTAACCTGTTCCACAATTAAAACTTCCCCTGTTCCAGTGTTACCATATATCAAAGTTTGTCCGACTAGACACCCTTAAGCTATCAACAAATTTTCAGCTTGCTATTATTCAACTTTTTTTTCATACGCGGGATCCAGGCCTATTGGAAGACCACGAAAACGATGAAACGACAACTTACTCGAGACACATTGAAAAAACAGACATGTCTATGCAAAAAGAAGAAGAAGAGGAAGAAGATAAATTAAAACCAGAGCAAAATCTCGGGACAGCCAATTTTGGGTGTTAGGAACTTAATTACAAATACGGAACAACCTAAAAGTGCCAATTTTTGTCATGAAATTTGGTACGAGTATGTTATGTTATGATAATATTTGGAAAAACTTTTAATAGTTATTTATGATATAAGTGTTAAAAGTACACGTTTAAGGCACGCATGTGAAAGTTTGCAGAATGAGCGATAGCGAGTTCTGCAATTCACATAAGTGCCTTAAAAATGTACTTTTTAACACGCATATCATACAATATTTTTTCTACAAACGTAATTACAGGACAATATCTACAAAAACTTTTACTTGAACTTTGACTGACATTCCAATTTTATATTTTTTTGACATTACATCAAAATTGCATATACGGTCAATACGAACTGCAGTGCCTTAAAAAATTTTTAAAGCACTAGTGCCTTAAAGTAGCATTTTTAACGCACGCATGGAGTGCTAAAAATTGCATTTTTAACACGGTTGTAAAAAAATACCTTTTTTCGGTATCTCTAACGCAAAACAAAATATCGAAAATTCACCTTGTTTGTGGATTCGCAGTAATATATTATATTATAATCTTTAGACCTTCTACCCTCTCGGGTGTAGGTAAACTCTCGGGTGTAGGTACAAGGATTCGCAGTAAACAGCATTTAAAATTTAAATTTTAGTTAACTCTCTTAAAAAAAATTTGAACCATCAACCTATATGCCAGTGCAAAAGTTCAAATCTGTATTTATTTTGATAGCTGAAATGTAGAGGTGTCTTCATTTTAAATGCGGCACACTGTATACATACAGTGTGTCAATTTTAAAACTTACAATGGCTATATCTCACGAACAAAAGCTGATATCGAAAAATGCTTGAAACCGTTTCTAGGATAGTAAGGGGGAACTAAAATGACATGAAACAGAACTCACCCCCATCAACCCCCTAGACCCCAACCATCACAACCAAATAAGTTTAAATTGCAAACCCCTACTTGTGATACATCATTGAAAAGGCTATAAAAAATGCTATTCAATGGTATAAATAATAATTATACAGGGTGAAGCAATAATTGTGAAACTTTGGCTTAAATGAAAAATTTAATAGGGTTTTGTTGAATTACAAATTTATTAAAAATGTCAATTAAGTAAATATTTAATGTGAATTCCGTTGTTTGGTAAACAATAATACAGCTTATTTTCAAATTCTGCACGAAATTTAGCAAATGTTCTAGTAATAGGGCGACATGCTCTTGAGTAATTCTTTCTCGCAATTCTCCAAGTGAAGCAAGTTGAGTTTTATAAACAACTGATTTAGGGTAACCCCATAGAAAAAAGTAATATACTATCATACTATAAAAAGTACTATCCAATGGTATAAATAATAATTATACAGGGTGTTAATATCAGCTGGCTTACTATGACTTTTGTAATTTTAATGCTATCTCCCGGATATTATTTTAAATGATAAGTGTCCGCTCGTACTTTTTTTTTGTTAATTAAAACTTAATTTGCCATCTTTGCCTTAAATCAGTTGTTTATAAAACTTGCGTCACTTGGGAAATTGCGAGAAATAATTACTCAAGCATGTCGCCCTATTACTAGAAAAACATTTATCAAATTTCGTGTAGAATTTGAAAATAGACTGTATAATTGTTTACAAAACAATGGAACCCACTTTGAACATTTACTTAATTGACATTTTTATCAAATTTGTTATTCAACAAAACCTCATTAAATTTTTCATTTAAGCCAAAGTTTCACAATTATTGCTTCACCCTGTATAATTATTATTTATACCATTGGATAGCATTTTTTATAGCCTTTTCAATGATGTATCACAAGTAGGGGTTTGCCATTTAAACTTTTTTGGTTGTGGTGGGTGGGGCCTAGGGGGTTGATGGGGGTGAGTTATCTTTCATGTCATTTTAGTTCCCCCTTACTATCCTAGAAACGGATTCAAGCATTTTTCGTTTTCACCTTTTGTTCGTGAGATATAGCCATTGTAAGTTTTAAAATTGACACACTGTATATACTAATAAATAGATAGAAAAGGAAAAACTTTCTCTCTATATAATGTACGAAGCAAAGTTTGAAAAAGCTTTAGAACTGCACCGTCTCGATACCGTTTATATGTCTTAAGAGGCCATATTAATTATAATGATGTTAATATCAAAGCCCAAACGGTAGTTAAAGTCATTAGTTTTGAGTATATACCGAGAAACTTTTAATAATTACACGGAAAATATTCCCGTCTCCACCATCACATAAAACGAAAAAACACCAAAAGAACTTTTTCCTTTTTCGAGCGAAACTACTCCGGCAAGTTAAATTCTAGCCATATAATTAGTTCGTTCTGAAAGACATTCATAATAATGAAGTACTCATGTTGAAAATTCCGTGTACCTAATTATCGGGCTTTCTGGAGAAACTTGTGGTACGCATGTAAACACCTTCATTATATCTGAACACAGCTTTGTAAAATATCGTAGATTGTAGGCCAGTAGAACGGATGCTGAATTTATTTTCCTACGAAAGGATAACATAGATATTGAGATAGAGTGTTACGTAAAATAAAGATCGAGAGATGTTACTGAACAAATGAAATGAATATTAATAATATATTATACAAAATTCAGTTAATCTCTCTATCTCATCTCAGGGATTTATTAGTGAGTTCAGCAGAAGGTGACCTGGTTATTTCTGAGCATTAAAACAATCTAATAGCTACAAAGATTTATTTAACATAAACGATAAAATAAAACAGAAAGTGGGGAATTGAACCAGAAATATATGAAAATGTATTGACTATTGAAACTACATATTAATATAAAATATTGCTATGACTTAAAAGCCCTAACTTATCACGTATGTTATATGTATAGACCTTTAATACCTTGCAGTATAGAAAATATGGATATAAAATACTCACAAATATGCACCCTGAATAGTAAAATGTACCTGCGTTCAGCATCAGATATGTACCGTACCATACTATATGAATATTATTATACCAAAAATAATGTAAATAATTTAATATCATGAAGCGTCAAATACCTACTTCTTATAAGTCTACCTGTGGAATTAACTAAGTGCAATTCATATACCGGGTGTCCACTTATATTTCCCCCATTTTAACTGCCTATAACTTCTAAACGGCTTAAGATAGAAATATGCGGTTTTCGACGAAATGTTTTATTTTAGTAAAAGTTTTGTCTGAATGGATTGAATTTTTTATATCGCTTTCAAATACGAAAAGAAAAATGGCGGATTTGTGAAAAAAACGTTGTTGACTTTTTTTTAATGGAATATCCAGTATATTTTTTTGTAAGTTGAAAGAAAAGTCATTCACCTATCCAGCGATATAAAGTTTTTTAAAATCGGTTGTCAAATCACTGAGTAATTAATTGTTAAATGCAATGTTAGATGCAATGTCCACATTGCATCTTTCATTTTAAAAATTATTTGCTCAGTCATTTGAAAACATATTTTAAAAAATTTAATATCGCTGGATAGGTAAATGATCGTTTTTTCAAGCTGCAAAAAAATATACTGGATGTTTCAATAAAAAAAGTCAACAACGTATTTTCCAAAAATCCGCCATTTTTTATTTAAAAGCGCCATAAAAAATGGTCACTTACCTAAAAACTTGAAAAAACGTCATTTCCCTATCCAACGATATAAATTTTTTAACGTCGGTGGTCAAATGACTGAGCAATTAATTTTTAAAATGAGAAATGCAATGTGGAAATCACATATTATGTTATTTAGGTATGTGATATCCACGTTGCACCTCTCATTTTAAACATTAATTACTCAGTGATTTGACAACCGATTTGGAAAAACTTCATATCACTGGATAGGTGAATGATATTTCTTTCAATTTACAAGAAAATATACTGGGTGTTCCATTAAAAAAAAGTCAACAACGTTTTTTTCAAAAATCCGCCATTTTTCTTTTCGTATTTGAAAGCGATATAAAAAATTCAGTCCATTCAGACAAAACTTTTACTAAAATAAAACATTTCAGCGAAAACCGCATATTTCTATCTTGAGCCGTTTAGAAGTTATAAGCAGTTAAAATGGGGGAAAATATAAGTATAACACCCTGTAATTACTCTGTTAAAATTAATACCCTCATATAGCGCTAAATTCAGGTGTACAATGAGGGTAACAAGAAGGACTTAGATCTGAACAAAGAAATGGTAGGTATAGACACACTATAGGATATAAATATGGTATACATATATAAAAATAGAGGTTATAGTACTGACTTCTTCTTGCTCACGGTATCGTAGGTGGGTGTTCCAGTTGTGATGACTCTGGTTGAATTAACTAGGTCCTAGCTACTAGTTGGTGGTATTGAGTGTTAGGACAGACACGAGTGCCAAGTTTTTTCCTCAGGAAATTGGCCTACCAAGGACAGAAAATACACTGTCAGTAGGGACTGTACGAGACAGTAGAAATACTAGAGGCTATAAGCCTAGTAATAGCTTTAAAGATATTTACCTGTGGTGGTATGTGGCCAACAGATAGGGGTTGTTACCAGGACCTTCCCTTAGACTCGAGTGATGAAAGACAGCCTAGGAAAGACACAGGTCCAAGCGTACCACAACGACCATAGTCTAAAATACTCACGTGTCCCAAGCTAAGGTTATGTCACAGTAACTAATTAAAACTTTTCATCAGCTTACAAAATATAACTAGCTCTTGGTGAGTTTTCATAAAGTTTTTTCAGTGAAAAAACAGTGAGTTTTCATAAACTCAGCTGAATTATCGCTGATGAATCGGATTTGCAAAGTTCTCCACTTTACAATGGCCGATGTCGTCAAGCCAAAATCAAAAAGACCGGATATCAACCGCCTATCCTTAATGTCATTCGAGTCCAAGGCTCAAAACGAACATCTGAGCATGGAACCACGGTTGATTTAGTTATGTGACAAGAACCTATACAACCTGTGAACGAGAGAAAGACAGTATATTTCTACGTTCTAAGACATTCCCAAAACAGAATCGTTTTGCGAACGAACCAAGTATTTTATAGCAGCTAGCACAGGCGTAACCAGGGGGTTTTGTAATATTTAACCTTTCCGTGACCGTCCGGGGTATTTTAGGTACCCCAGATGCGGTTTTGTTTTATAACTTTTCAAAATATATTTTTCCCCTCCAGGTAATCTTAGAAAATACCTTACCAAATCGTTTTTTTTTTATAAAAATTATTAGATATAATTTCAATTTTCTACTAAAATTGAAACTATAATTATTTGGGGTACCTCCGTTACCCAGCATGGCCCACTGCGTATTGAAATCAAAGGGTCAGTTGACACCGGAAATTACAGAAAAACTAAAACATCATGCACTACATTCAGAAAACCCACTTGCAGCATACATAGAGAATATAGTAGAAAATTTGTATGTCCTGATTGTAAAAATAATGAATAAGAGCAAATTCTAATAAAAGGTCAAAATAAAAAGATGTACATTGTTTAAGAATAAAAACAAATTATTTCAGTGACTAGTGCTTTACTGTATAACTTTCCAAACAGTAATGCATATTTTAAATGATTTATTAAAGTATTTTAGTGTGGTACCATAGTTACCCCACACGGCCTAAAGCGTAAGTTTTTGTATCACGGTTCCGGAAAGGTTAAAAATATCTTTCAGCTTAATATATATAAATAAATTGTGAAGGTTTAAAAAAACCGTAACAAGAGCAAAACATAATCTAGAACTCAAAACCTTTCCTTTTATTTCAGAATATGATCTTAACATTATGTTAATATCTGAAGCATATATCGCAGACAAAAGCTACTTCAATATACCTAAATTCTCATCATACATATAACTCAACACCCTCTAGAAAGAGCCCATGGAGGTGCTGTTATAATTATAAAAAACAGCATTAGACACCATGAAATAATCAAGCATAGCCAAGTAAACTTACAAGCCACGTCAATCTCAATATCTGATAGGAGTAGCTAGCTTATTTATACTATCTGCAGTTTACTGTCTACCAAATAAAATTATTAAAGAACACTTCACGACATGCGACAGTTGGTCGTTAGTCGTCATGGCGAGTACATGTACTCATTGTGATGACAATTTTATCGTTAATACAAAACGAATTAAATGTAAACTCTGCGAAAATTTGTATCATTATCATTGTGTTACACGGATTTCGTATTCGGATTTCGGAAAAAACATGGCACAATCGAACAGGTTCGTAGGGTCGTCAGAGATGCCCTCGAGAAAAAGAAATATTGTACATCAGCCTTCCTTAATGTCTCCCAAGATTTCGACAAGGTATAATATAAAGGTCTAATAACAAAACTTAAAAGACAACTGGCTCATCCAATCTGCATGCTCCTGCAATCATACCTCACTGGCAGATCATACCAGATAATACTTGGGGAGGCCCTTACGACTCTACATCTCATCCACTCTGGCGTACCCCAAGGAAGTGTCCTTGGACCTATACTGTACCTTCTGTTTACAGCAGATTCACATCGTACAACAACTGTAACGTATGCTGATGATACTGTCCTAAAGGCCTGCCACGAAAATCCGACCCTAGCCTCTCAGATATTACAAAGTTATCTAAATAGACTTGAAAAATGGTTCTAGCTGTGGAGAGTTAAAGTTGTGTACTGAAATCCATCTGGACGTATGGCATTCAAATCTGGGGAACTGCCAGTGAAACAACCCTACTTTAAGATACAGCGTTTTCAATCAAAAGTTCTAAGGCATCTTCAATTGGGACTACGTTATTATTATTTAAGTCATTATTATTTCATATTTTTCTTCCAAAACAACGATATACCTTGCCGTGAGCTTTGAAGCGATCTAATAATAATCATAAAATTAAATAACATAAATAGATACTAGAAAGAATTTTATTGGTGGTTAATTGCAATAAAAACCTATTTTGATTTCTAACATTCCATATTACATACCTATTTAGCAACACAATTTTGCCGTGGTTAATACCTTTAACAGCTTCTCATGTTTGCTTTCTGCTTTATGAGCAGAACATCGTTTACATCTTACTGAAACTTAGTGGGTTTTGTTTAATTAACAACTTCATATTAACTTCGTGGAGTATGGGCTTTGTCGGGATTTGCACTAGCTCCGATAACTGGCCTATTATACCAGAACGGTGGTTTGTAAAATATCGTTGCTAAGGGTGTTGTAAAAGGTTAATAGGCAACCTCCGGGATGCCATAAAAAGTCTGCGGAGACAATACCATCACCCTTATTTCTTTCGTAAATCAATAAATTATATTTCTCTGATTTCTATGCTTGTGTGTTTGTTCCATTTAAAAAAAGTTATGACTAAATTCCTTGTGGAAAGTTTGAAACAGTTGCAGCGTGATAGAGGGTCGCTTTTAATGTGTTTATAACAATTTAACAATAGAGGCAACGGTTTGGAACAGTTCTTAAGCTTCCACTAACACGTTTAAACGATTTAAAGGGAGACATTTAAATTCTATTTCTTTTAGTAATTATTCATTTCGAATATTAGAGATTATTCTGGCCATAACTATGTTGACTGATTTTAAATAGATGTTGTTGTTGTGGAAAACCATTTTCCCAGGCTTTTTAACCATGATATTTTTCTACGGAGGAGAAAGTATAACCCTAGAGATGACAAAACTTATACAAAAACTAATATTGCACTGCAAGGTACCAGACGCATGGAGAAACAGCATAATGACACCAATGTTCAAGAAAGGAGACAAAAGAAGACCCCAACAATTATAGAGGTATAAATCTACTGAACACCGCACTTAAGCTAACCACAAAAGTCCTAACCAACAAAATCAATAAACTAACAACTTTATCAGATGAACAACAAGGATTCAGATCCGGAAGATCCTGCGTAGACGCCGTATTTGTACTGAGACAAATCACAGAAAAGGCCATTGAGTACAATAAACCAGCATATCTATGTTTTATATACCTAACAAAGGCTTTCGATCGCATCCAAGTCAAAGACGTTTTACATTTACTATATTATGGAAGAAACATACCAATCAATATTATACAAACTAGAGTTGCACAAGTTTGACTTGAATGTTTGAATTTGACTTGAGTTTGACTTAATTTTAAGTCAAACTCAAGTCAATCCTTCTGACAAATAATTCAAGTCAAGTCAAACTGGTCAATCGTACAGGTTTGAAAATTCAAACTGTTTGTCAAACTAGTTTGAAAGAGTTTGAAAAATAATTTATTTCGTAGATATACCTTTTTAACAATCCACGAGGAAAATAAAATTCCTGTAGCTGGCTGTATACCATAAATCACAAAAATACAGGATCCTTCGTAAAAGGTATATTTAAAAGACCCTAATAAGGGTTCATCACAAAACAAAACGTTTTCGGATTAACAAGTAAGCCATCATCAGTGTTAAGCCAATAACATGCATGCGTGAGCCACCAAAAAGTTATGGGTAAAAACCCTTTAAAAGGTATAAGATCTTATATTATACTACATATTATGTTTAAAATAGTTATATGTTGCAAATATTCCTGGATATTACCCAGGGCAACACAGGACTCTAACCCACGTGGATGTGATATGAAAGGGATGAACCTCACATATTGAAAATTGAGTGTCAACTATATCTTTTAAATGGTTTTTACCCATAACATTTTGGTGGCTCACGCATGCATGTTATTGGCTTAACACTGATGATGGATTACTTGTTAATCCGAAAACGTTTTGTTTTGTGATGTAATCATTATTAGGGTCTTTTAAATATACCTTTTACAAAGGATCCTGTATTTTATTTTTTTTTATTTTTTTATATACTTTTTTATTGAGATAGACATGTCAGTTGCCAATTAAGATAAGAAATTTAATAATACATTGAGTGCCATATAAATCATCCTTTAGTTCCAATAATTTTAGTATTTGCTTCCCTCTACTCATTTTTAAAAATCATATACAACACTGACACTTTCACAGTAAACTATTTTTTAGCACGCACAACAAAATTAAATAAAAAAAATACTAAATGAACAGTTTTTGGTTGAAATGGGATCTAGCTATTTTTATAATTGTCTGCTTTTATAACCGATAACAATAAACATCGGCACCGTCTTCAACGACAGAACGAAAGTCATAAAAAAAGGTTCAGGAAAATTAAAAAGGAAGAAAACAAAGAACCTCAAAAATCTGTTTCCGTACCAACCAACCCTTTTTTAAAGATGTTAAATCCTTGAAATTTTATGGTCAAATTTGGATTATCTACATTTTTTCAATACAAATGCCCCAGAATCTCAACATTTGGTGTGTACTAAAAGTATAAGTAAAGTCGACTTTACATTACATGATTTATCATGTGATTTGTCATATGATTTGGTCATGGAGTGAAATTTACATGTTTACACTGTGTGATTTGTCATATGATTTTGCATTGTTTATACTACTCGTTTTGTCATAAGCATTGTCATGCGGCTCGTCATGGGAAAAATCATATGACAAATCACATGATAAATCATGTAGTGTTAAGTCGACTTAAGTCAAGCTGCGTAAGTGAAAGCAGAAGGTACTAACAGTAGAAGTTGACCTGTACCTTACAAAGCAGACTTTCGAAATTAAAAGTTGTACTGTTGGAATGAAATCAATATTTATACATGAAAAACAGGCTATCGATTTATACTCTTAGTACAGAAATGATTAATAAACATTCAAAATTCAAAATATAGAAGAATCCCGAAAGGTCCATTTTATGACTTATACTATACTATATTCTTAGTACATAGCACGTTAGACTTAATAAAAAGATTTTATAAAGATTATTTTTTGTATTTTTCAATTTAATTACATATATATAAACACAACATTTTCACTTTAAAAAAATTCCATCATTTTTTGACGGAAACTTCAAAATTAATGTGTACATTAATGGGGACAAAACTGTTATTCTGGCCAAACGCTTAGTTTAGCATAAACAGACCAAAGTCGGCGCTTAGTCTACAATTGCGAAACTGTTATGAATGGCAGTTATGGATATATGACAGTTATGAATGGCAGTTAAGAATGGCAGTTATGAATATAGTCTTGTTATGCAAAACTAAAAACCCTGAATAGACAGAATGTCGCTTGGTTTATTTTTGTTTTTCTTAGTAACCGTTAACGTGACAACAACAGGGACTTTTCCAAGATAGTTTTAGCTATGTGTCACCAGAATTCGCTGTTATCTCGATTTTAAAGAAATGGCGCTTGGTCGAGTTATGCATAACGCTGTCCTTTAGAATTAGTTCACTGTTTGTGATTTTATAACGCTGTTCTTTATTTTTACATAATAGAAGTATGTATGCACTTTGCAATTTTCATTGTTTTGAAATTACCTGCCGCAACATCAAATAAATCAGTATATTTATTTTTCTTAATTAATACTGCTTCGACTACAGATTGTTTCTCTTAATTTTTGCAGTGAGAATACCTTCAATATCAGACTCAATTTGTTTTGGTACTTTTTGTGAACCGAAAAATATCCACATTCAGATATTATCTCCCAAAGCCACACACTTCAAAACGAACGTAATAAACAAGCCAAACATGGACGTCTAAATATGAACTACAAACTAATTTGTGGAGTAGCAGAATACAGATTCAGACCTATCCAAATAAGTCACAACAAAATCTGTACGCTCTCAATTAGAATTGGAAATAAACACATTGCCAATATGACATTCAAACTTCAAACTGTTTGAAGAAGTTTGATTTCAAGTCAAACCTAAAGATATCGAAATCAAGTCATCAAGTCAAACGTTTTTACAAAAAAAGTTTGATTTTCAAGTCAAGTCAAGTTTGCTGAATAAAATCAAACTAGTTTGACTTGATGCATCTCTAATACAAACCGAAAACATCTACTTTCATAATCGAATACAGGCAAAGATAAATGGTAAACTAACGCAGTTTATACCAGTACAAAGCGGAGTCAGACAAGGTGACTCAATTAGCCCACTGCTATTTAATATAATAATGGACGAAATAATAGAAGCCGTACGTAAAGGTCATTGTTACAGAATGGAGAACAAAGAAATCCAATTATTATGTTATGCAGACGACGCCGCATTAATCGCCGAGACAGAAGACGATCTCCAAAGATTAACACACATCTTCAATACAACAGTCAAGAAATACAATATGATAATATCAGCAGAAAAAACCAAATGTATGACAACATCGAAATACCCACTATGATGTAAAATCGAAATTGATGGAAAATAATAAAGCAAGAAGCAAGGTTTAGATATCTGGGAATAGATATAACCAGTTACGGAGATGTTGAAGAGGAAGTACGACAACAAAACTTAAAAGCAAGTAAAGCGGCGGGATCTCTTAATGACACAATCTGGAAGAACAAACACCTAAGACAAGGCACAAAAGCAAACATCTATAAAGCAGGAATTAGACTTATATTAACGTACAGGGCGGAGACAAGACCTGACACATCTAACACGAGACGGCTACTAGAAACAGCAGAGATGAAAATACTCCGACGAATATCAGAGAAAAGTCTGTTGGATAGGGAGAGAAGCGAAAACATAAGAAGATCATGCAGTATAGAAGACGTAAATGGATGGGTGACAAAACGGAAACAGGAGTGGAACGAACACATTAGTAGAATGGTAGAGGATAGGATAGTACGGATAGCACGAGATAAGTGACCAAATGGACGAAGAAGTATTGGCAGACTAAGAAAAATATGGTGCGATAACTTAAACAATTTATGAGGCTAATATTGAAGAAGAATTAGGGTTTAGAGGCTACATACAAAAAGGAAGAAGATATTTTTCTTCCTATTCCTCGCATTCCGAATACTCTGTCTTGGAGGATTATTTTTAGTAATCTATAGTTAGTTACAGTAGGAAAAATGAAAGAATATCCATGAACGATCACATCAATCACTGATTTTGTATTTGCTGTCTTTTTCTATAACAAACGTTTGTTATTTATAGAAAAAGACAGCGAATGCCAAATAAGTGATTGATGTGATCGTTCATGGGTATTCTTTCATTTTTCCGTATACTGTATATATCATCAATCAGCAGACATAATATGCAGAAGAAAGAAGAGAAGATACGAAAATGGCCAAATACTAAGAATGGAGAAATATTTCAATCAGGGTGATAGAAGAGGAACATATAAATTCCTGAAACAACTCAGAGAAGGATATAAACCACGCACTAATCTTTTTAGAAATGATGAAGGACAAGTAAACTATTAGTGAAGACGCAGCAATAAAAGTTGGATGGAAAAACTGTTTCAAGGGTCTACAGTGCAAGTACAAACAAACACAGCCCATGTAGTACCAGATATCAAGATAAGGGAAGATCAGAACCAGAATTCGTCGGCTTAGGGACACAAAAATGTAACTACATTTTTTTTCATTTCAGATATCTACACCATTGAACTTACCTTATTGAGTTCCTTTGATTGATATAAAATTGTATTTCTCCGAACACCTTAAACCCCAGTAAGGAGTTTTCGTAACTAATTTCTTAGCAATCTTTGAGTGTCACAGAAATTTAAGTGGCCGTACATTTCTGTGATACTATGTTTTGACTGATGATATTGAGTTACATTTTTGTGGCATAAATTTTATTGTACTGAATGCTGGTTGCAGGTAGCAACAATGGATTTAATAATTCGTTTTGTATATTTGGCAACGTGGTCTGTTGCATTTCCAGCTCTGTTACAACTGTGAAGGCGTAAAAAGTGAATAAGTTGAAAATTTCATCGGCTTAGAGACACAAAATTGTATCGCAGAAATGACTACTCTTCTGCAGAGCGTATCACAATCAATCAGGTGTGCAAAGTATTGACACAATTAAAATTAATGTTTGAAAATGTTTTCAAAGTTGATGTTTATTTAAAAAAATAAATAAAAAGCTGTTTATCGGTTCTATCAATATCTAAAGTCGATTACTTTTATTTTGTGATTTTAAATAAAGTTATAAAATGAATTACGATTATTACTTTCAGATTTCAGATTATTACTTTTATTATTATTATTAGAAAATTTGGTAACATTCAGTTGTAAAATTAGATTATAAAACTATAGCAACAGAGAATTACAAATAAATTACTGATCCCAACAGTAAGTCTCTATAACAATAGACGTTTCATTTAGGGACACAAAAATGTATCTCCACCACTTTTTATCTAAATGTTGTTATTTTGAGAACACAATTTATCCATTGTTGGTTATGATTGTATTACCTTAAAGTAAACATTTCTAGGATTAATAATTCGAAACAAAAAATTTGAAAATAAACTACAGATCATTACAAAATGCAAATCACTTTTTTAAAAACCTTAAATAAGCTCTTCTGAAAAGTAGTCATTTCTGAGATACAATTTTGTGTCCCTAAGCCGACGAATTATGAATTAGCATACCCACTCACAAGATAGGAGATAATGGATACCATGAAAGCACTGAAGAATAATAAAGTCCCAGGAATTAACAACATACCAGCTGAAATTCAAGAAAATTGAAGGACACAATCCGATAGATGGATTCCTTAAACTAATAACAGAGGGGTGGAACACAGAAGAAATTCCAGCAGACTGAAAAAAAGCAATTATATGCCCAATCCAAATGAAGGGGGACAAACTCAACTACGAAAACTATAGAGGCATATCCTTACTCTGTGTGTTATAAGGTGGTTACGTGGATCGTAAACCAAAGGTTAAGTCATTTCATTTCACAAAACAGTTCATAGGAGAATATAAGGCTGGGTTTAGACCGGGACGGTCTACTACTGACCAGCTTTATAACGTAAAACAGATATTAGCTAAAGCCTGGGAGTACGACATAGATGTCTACCAACCCTTTCCAGATCTTCTTCAAGTCTATGATAACCTAAATAGAAACAGCGGTTATTTTATCACATTATTTTTTGGTCTCTTTTGTACGCATTTTTGACACTGGATTTTTAAATTATGAGGTATTCTAGTACTAATAGTTACTCTTGTTTCAAGTCGTAAAATACACCGTTTTTTTATTTTTTTTTCAAATTTACTGCAAATTCAAAAATCGAAAAATGTTCAAATTGATTTTTCTAGAAAAGTGTCTTCTACCGACTTAAGGCAAGAGTACCTTTTAATACTAGAACACCTCACAATTTAATAATCCAGTGTCAAAAAAGCTTAAAAGTTAAATACAAAAAAAGTTATGCGAGAAAATATCCGCTGTTCTAGCCAAAAGGGATGCCTATGATTGGTACTAGAAATTCGCAATTGACGAAATCGATTTATCTCTGGAAGATAAATAGGCGCACCAGTTTTCGTTTTTCTAAATAAAAACGTTCTGGGTTCATTTAAAAAAAAATAAGTGCAAGACGCCATCTTCAAAGGGCTCTACCTCCCTTAGGAAGCATTTTCGGATTAGGTGATTTGAGTTAAACCGTAACATTTTAAACCCAGGAATCTACAGTTAAAATATTTCCAATTATATTGGAAATATACCCTGTACATACAATATACACATTGTATATTATTTTTTTAATGAAATTACTGGAGCTTTTCTTCTAAACACTTTTTATTTCTAGTAAAACAAGTAACATCTATAAATGAAAATCATTGAGTGCTACAATATTTTTACACATATGACATTATGTGTATGACTACCAGGTGAAAAATATCAAAGTAACGTTCTTGTACCCATTTACTGCCTCATTTAGAGTTTTATAGGTACTTATGAAAGAAAATGCTATTAAAAACAAATCCAAACTTCAACAGCAAAAAAATCCCTTCTGTCTGATATTGCCGGTCAATTTCCAGCAAAAACTTACTGAGAATAAACACGAAATAGACCGGGCAGGATCGTTGCCACCGCTAGCGAAATTATTCCGATTCCTTTTTTTTTCACAAACTTACTCAAACAGAGGTCCTTATAACATATCCAAAGGGTGCCGGGCGGTGCCGTGGTCGAAAAATTGTTTAAACATTTTTTTTTAAAACAAATTCACAAAAATATTTTTTCACTTGCAACAAATTTTTTTTAGATAATTTGGGACATTTTGGGCAAAAAAGATCTCTGGTGATTTTTTTCTAAAGTTGATTGTTATCGAGTTATACGCGATTTAAAATTTGAAAAATGGGAAAATGGCCATATATCTCGACAACAATCAATTTTAGAAAAAAATCACAAGAGACCTTTTTTGCTCAATATAACGCAAGTTATCTAAAAAAATCGTTCGCAATGAAAAAATTATTCTTGTGAATTTGTTTAAAAAAATGTTTAAATAATTTTTCGACCACGGCATCGCCTGGTACCTTGTGGGTGTGTTATAAGGACTTCTTTTTAAGTGAGTTTGTGCAAAAAATCGAATCTAAATAGTTTCGCTAACGGGGGCGACGATACGGTTGGATTATAGCGCTAATTGTTAATAATTAAAAATATCAGCTTTGTAATAAAATAATGACAAAAATCTCCTCAGCACCTTGAATAAAGAGTTTGAAACTTGCTTTGCTCATTTTTTGAATTTTATGATAATAATTTTAATGGAGTTATTAAGCCTTGAAAATGGCATTCATCGCATTTTTCAAATTTTTAATCGCATATAACTCGACAAAAATCAACTTTAGAAAAAAATGACAAGAGATCTTTTTTGCTCAGAATAGCCGAAGTTGTCTAAAAAAATATTGATCGAATTGAAATAGTATATT
Organism: Diabrotica virgifera virgifera; assembly: GCF_917563875.1. Taxonomy (NCBI): domain Eukaryota; kingdom Metazoa; phylum Arthropoda; class Insecta; order Coleoptera; family Chrysomelidae; genus Diabrotica; species Diabrotica virgifera. The sequence continues at coordinate 227,262,997 of NC_065447.1, forward strand.
ACATACCTAGCGAGAAAGTACTCTATTTCAGCCGAGCGGCAAGGTAATTTACGGAGGTGCGAAGCACCGAGGTAAACTACAGACGCGAGGCTAGGATGAGTTCCCGCGAGGTTTGTATACTATTTTACTCACAATCGGTTAGTAGTTTATGGATTTCTAATACTCACAATCTACCAAAAATAATTTCGTTTCAAATATCTATATCCATTTTCATTATGTGATAAGATGAATTATTTTAAGTAACCTGTGAGATCGTTGCTAGGTAACAAAACAAGTTTGTTGAATCTGACATTTAGGCGATACACGACGCCATTAATTGTACATATAATCAAATTGTGTTTATTTTACAAAAATGTCTGATAGTGAATTTGAATGTACGCCACCAGAACTGCGGGTAGCTGCAGAGAGAGCTACTGAAGGAATAATTCCTGAAAAAAGCAGGGAGAGGTATGAAAACACCTATAAACTATACAGTAAATGATGCGTGGCTAAAGGTGTGCTAATGTAACTATTAATATTTATAATTCCAAATAGTTTTCTTTTTCTTATTGTTGTTGTTGTTTCTTAATTAAATAAATGTTGAGTGGATTCTATTCTTTATAAACCATCTTTTAATCAAAAATGACATTGACATTTGCAGGTAGAAAGTGACAGATGCTAGCCGGGAAACTACTTTCCCGGCTAGCTGGGAAAGTAAGTAAATAATAAGTCGCTTCCTGATTACTTCAAAGGTTAGAAATCCATAAATTACTAACCGATTGTGAGTAAAAATTATTTTTGTGAATTTGTTTAAAAATAGTAATTTACGTAACAAGTTCCGAAAGTGATATTTTACGAGACGAGTAGGAAGTTTCCAGGACGAGCCGTAGGCGAGTCCTGGATCTCTAGTCCCGAAAGATTCGAGTCCAGATTTCGAGTCCCGAAGTCTACTTATAAATCGTCGCCTTAATACTATAACTTGATAACTCGAAATTAGTAGTTTTGAGATAAACGAGTTTAAAGATTTTAAAGATATTTGTGCTGCTACCATGATATTGGTAAATACGTAATTCACTCTGCGGCTCTAAAATACTGTTCCTTAACTTTTTGGCAACTGATCTATTTAGGAATATGGTGTAAATTTGTTTTCCAATATGGAAAAAAACATGAAAAATTAAAGTTATCAACTTTTAGCACTACCATAATGTTAACATTTGGTAATGTCGCATGTTGTGCTAAGTCGCATATAAGTGAACTTTTTAACACAACTAATATTTTAAACATTATTTTGTTGAAAATTAGCCCTCTGCCATGGGGGTTGCCAGATCTGCTAACAATTCTCGAATTCTTGCATTAAAATGAACCGAATAAACAGATAGCAATTATGTGGTAAGTTCAATGGTTTCAGAGAAACATGTGCTAAAACTAGATAACTCGAGTTATCTAGTTATAGCATTCAGTGTATGTCGTATTCACGATTATTTCGATTAAATAATAGATTGATAACTTATCTTGTCAAGTTTTAGCACTGAATATTAGTGGCATTTGAGTTTTATCAACTTTCGTCAATCATAAATAAATACTTAACCCGTTTGAAGTGAGCTATCAAGTTTTTACACAATATAGAGGCAAATGAAATACATCTTGTGAACTAGTTATCTCAAAAACGTCAATTTTGGAGTTATCAAGTTATAGTACTAAGGCGACGAAATATTAATAACACAATTATAACAATTATTTACATTTATATTTAGTTTACATTATTTACATTGATCTGACGAAGTCGTTTGACAGAGTTCGCCTGGGAGACATTCTAAATATATTAATAGAAAATCAAACACCGATCAGCATAACAAAGATAGTCCATAACCTAAATAACAACAATGTAACCAAAGTTAGAGCAGACGACCAGTTCACTGAAAATACTCCAACACCGGGAGGAATTAGACGAGGAGACAGTTTAAGCCCCTTCTTGTTTAACCTACTCATGGGCAAAATTATAAACAAAGTAACATCTCTTAATCTCGGATATAGAATGGGCAACAAAAGAATTGGTATGATGTGTTATGCAGATGATGCAGCAATTATTGTTGAATCAGAAGATGATCTTCAGAGACAGCTCTTTCAGTTCTTTCAAGTAAGCCGCCAACTAAATATGAACATTTCTACCAACAAAACTAAATGTATGACAATAGCAAAAGATACACTCAGATGTAAGTTAGTGGTTGAGAACAACCCCATAGAACAGGTGATGCAATTCAGATATCTGGGCATAGATATATCAAGTACTCACGACCCAGTAAAGGACCTGAGGAGTCAGATCAACAAAGCATCTGCATTGTCAGGATGTCTGCGGGAGATAGTCTGGTCAAATCCGTATATGCGCGCAGATAGTAAAATTATAATCTACAAGACTTGCATACGATCGATCATGACATATGGCATAGAAGTGCGCGAAGACACCAACAATACGAAACAGATGCTAAGGGTTACCGAAATGAAAACCCTAAGAACAATAGTGGGGAAAACAAAAAGAGACAGAATAAGAAGTACAGACATTAGAGAGCAATTCAAAATTCAAGATATTGTAAGATGGGGAAGGCAGCACAAGAGGATGTGGTACAACCATGTAAGACGAATGGATGAAAATAGACTCTCAAAAATTGCCCTAGAAAACAACCCGCCCGGTTCAAGACCCCACGGAAGACCACCTAAAAGATGGAGGGATAGTTGGAAATCTACCTCCCAGGAAATTAACCACAGGCAGCTTCAGAATTAAACAGATCAAAAGATCTCCAAGAAGTAAAAGAAGAGAAGAAGAAGATATTTAGTTTCCTTAAGCTCATCTGGAATCATTTCGGCTTCACCTTCCCTGCTGATTTCCATTCTTGGAATTGAAAAACGAAAAACTGAGCGAAAACACACACAAATCTTAAATGATAAGCGTTGTCATAATAAAATACAAATATGTTATTGTCAAAGCCGTTACCTAGCTACCCAGAATCGTCCCGAAAGTAAAGAAAGCATCCCGAAAGTGAAAAAATTAGTCCCGAAAGTAGCTACTTTCGGTGTGAGTTGTGTAAAATGGTACTGTCGATTTAATAAATCATACCGATATTTATTTTCGGGACGGCTGCAGAAAAAAATTGTTTAAACAATTTTTCGACCACGACACCGCCCGGCACCCTGTGAATATGTTATAAGGACCTCTTTTTGAGTAAGTTTGTGCAAAAAAATAGAATCGGAATAATTTCGCTAGCGGGGGCGACGATACAGCCCGGTCTAAAAGTATACGGCAGAGGACAGTATGCTTCGTCGGCATTCCACATAACTGTCGAATACCAATCTCTCCTATAACAATTTTTTACAGACATCCAGATTCTAATGTAAAAACTTCCAATGTCAGATTGTTTTAGTTTCTGACCGACCGTCACACCTTACTGGACCACTTTACGCCTTCTAATTTTCTGGAGATTCTCCTGGGGGACCATTACGTGCCCATTTCGAGCCTTAGGGGAAAGGATCGATTGATGTACAGGAGGTTTTCGGAAAATAGAAGGGCGGTCAAATGAGTAATGTGTCCTGCTAGCTATACTTATAAATTGAGGATTTGTCTTCTAGTGCTGAATAAAATATTTTTCAGGATACAAGACTAAATTACGTTAAAAAAATAAAATAAAATTATAATTAAACTAAATTCGGAACGTAACTTATTAGGGTATTGTAATAAAATCCTTAGCAAGGAAAGTTTGCAGGAAATGCAAGAACCTTCCGATATATTATTTTACAATCTTTCATTTATACTGCTGAGGTAACGATTAACAACACACCATTCACACGGTTGTTAGTGGGCATTAAAGAGAAAAGGGGTTGTTATCCCACAAATTTCTTTGTTGGGCGTCAAATCCTTGTGACAACCTGTCAAATTTGATTTTACTTACAGGATGATCTTTGATGTATACACAACCAACCTTATACGGGATCACCATGTATTTCAAAGCAATATTTATTTCTTTTGAAAAACTTATTATTGTTGCGAAGAATAAAGGTTTCTATTGAAAATAAACAAATCGATAAGACAATCAGATAGTACAGCTCGGTAAGGTATAATAAACAATGGTATAGGTTATTTGCTTGAGTTGCAAATTGAACGAAAATAAATAAACTAACTTTTGCGTCCAAAAAGGAAAATATGCCTTATGTGGGGTTATAGAACTTACAACGGGAAAATATATTGTGGACAAAGTAATGTTCTCAGATGGACATAGCTGTAGAGCTATGCGTAACACAGGGCTTTCTGTCCAAAACCTATGCTAGGTGACAGGAACTGGGAAAGCTTAAAAATAAAGCAAGGGAAAGTCGCCAAAAAGTAATAACGGCTCGCTACGATCGTTTAATTGTCCAATCAGCTGGAAGACACCCAACCATTTCTCACCTGCAACTCCAAAGGCAGCTTTTGAAAGCTACAGGTGTAACTGTTTCAGTTGAAACGATAAGAAGAAGAGTTCGTGCCAAGAAATATACAGCAGGAGACAGTTATGAGTTCCCGAGTTATCCAGGAAGCACAAGATTGATCGCCTAAATTGGTGTCTTCACCACCAAAACTGGAACATTGGGAATTGACAAAATGTAAAAAAAGTTTTTTTTTCAGAAAAAGTCAGGATTGGTGTAAAATCAGATGACCCATGAAATCGTGTACTTAGAGGTCGAAGAAGACAAGCAAGAACGAAAACTGTCAGATCTGTTCAGTCAGAACTGGAAGTATAATGTTCTGGAAAGAAATTGTGATCCGTAAAAAAACTCCTTTAATTTTCATCCAGTCAACTTTAACTGCTTACAGGTATGTTGATAACCTGTAGTTAGGCTCTGAAGAGATGCAACAGGAGAAAATTTAATTTTAGAGTGAATAGAGACATCATTGAAGCAGAAGGTATCCCTTGTTTGGAGTGGACTGCTTGCTCACCCGAGCTTAACCCTATAGAGTATTTGTGAGATATGCTTAAAAGAAAAATTAGAGCTCGCCGGGATAATCCACAAAACACCTCACGGCTAGTATATGCTGCTCTTGAAGAATGGAGCAACCTACCACAACAAAATGTTGATACATAATTTAATTAGGAGTGTGCCCACGCAAACTGAAGCTTGCATAGGACTATAGGTGATAACACTGACTAACAAAAAAAAATAAAATCAATTTAAACATTATTAGTTTTACATTGAATTTTTTTATTCTATTGACTTTAAAACAACTAGTTCCAATTTGTTTAAATACTGTATTTACCCCGTCTGTGGCTCAGTGGTAAGAGCGCCTACCTTTGGATCGAAATGTCCGAATGGTCATAAGTTCGAATCTCACCAGTGTCAGAGATTTTTCGTTTATTGTAAATTAATAAATGAAAATAATTTCTGTCCTTGTGGGATCGATACTCACCGGAGGGACCGCAGACGTTCGGATACAATTAGTGTCTCTTTGCAAAGACAATGACGTCGACTTTGCAAAGTAACAAGACACTTACTCAACACACACACATTACATGACACTAGGTACCTAACTGCAAAAATTCACCGTACCTACCATGCCAATGGCCATTATAGGGGAGTGCATTTAGATTTTCTCTTCGGAAAAAATCAAACAAGATAAAACTTTTTGTAATTTCATTAAGAAATGTTTAATGAACAACATATCAAAAAGTTCTACTCGAGAAGTGGGTGCTTCATTTTTTATTAAACAAATGAACAGCGAAGTTAGATATTTTTTTAAATAACTCCGAAAGTATAATTTTTAGAAAAAAACTGACTTGACCATTGAAAAATTCAGAAAATTTTACAAAAAAACCTTATATAAACATTTTTCTAAAATTAAATCTCTAGCTTCTGTAATTTTTTATTTATAACGCTAAAGTCACCCTTCTCACACACATTGGCGCACTGTAAACTAGCGTTGGAAGAAGTGCACGGTTGAGTTTTTTTAATGTAATTCTTTAACTAATGGATCAAAAGAAATTTTACAAATTGATCATGAAATAAGATGAAATAAGCTATCTTATGGTTGTAATAAAAAGGAATAAAATGTATGGACATAAGTACGGTGTGGGCGGAAAATGAGCCTTACATGAATTTTGTTTAAAAATGATTTAAAAATGTGTAACTAATACAATTTTACCTATAAAACTCTCAAATTTGCACAACTTAACTCTCAATCATCTTACTAAACGATTTTATATTCAAAAAAAATCTCAAAAATTTAATTAAAATAATACGATGTCTCAAAAAATGTAATTTTTGAAAACTTCGTAGTTTTACAGAATTCCCACCAATTTAAGACGGTATTACTCAAGTTTGAATAAATCTAATACAATTTTTTTGTTATTTTTTTTAAGCCTGGGATGTAATCTTTAAAAAACACTGAATTATTTTAGTTTAAAAATGAAATAAACAATTTATTTTTGAGAAAACTTAGAAAGATAACAAAAATGTAATACAAAAACCGAAAATTACCAGCTGAAAAAATGTATATACAGAGTGATCAAAACTTTTTTCTGTAAAACTTACCCAAAATACATTTAACAATAAGCTTTAGCAATAATAACTGTTCAACAAAAAATTTTTTAGCTCTTATACAGTATGTCTGCGTAACTTGGAACCTATTGATAACTTTTTTAATATCAGTTTTACGAAAAAAAGTTATTCTTTATAAAATACTCTGCATCGTATATAACATAAGATGCAACCATCACATATCAAATTTTGTTAATTTTGTACGAGGTATGTCAAAAAATATGAATTTCACTCAAGAGTAAAGTACCTTTATATTTCACAATATCGAAAATTTTTATAAAGAAAAGTTGTTTGGAATTAAAAACTATGTTCCAATATGTAATTATATCCTTCTAATCGAAAATTTGTTTTTTTTTAATATTCTTTCTAATACATTTTAATTTTTAATATTATTGTGAAAATTTTTGTTTATCTTTTTTTTTAAGAATGAAATTCCATATTTGTTTGATTGGATTCTACTTGTTTTTCATTTAAATATCCGCCATTTTCGATCCGGCATTTTGAAATTTAAATTTCTAATCTTTAATTCAGATTCAACAACCTGTTAAAAATAAAGACAATAAATGTTTTAGAAAAATGTTCTTTTTTATGTTCTTTTTAGAAAATCCGCATTTTGGATCCGCCATTTTATAGTTTATAATGTTAACATTTAAGTTAGCTTTATCAAAGCACTCAAAAATAAATATATGTAGAAATAAATATATTTTGTAAAGAAATTATGATTTTACAACTATTTTTTAAGTTATTCGCCATTTTGGATCTGCCAGTTTATAATTTAAATTATCGAAATTTGATTCAGGTTCAGCAACCTCTCAAAAATATCCACATACATGCAAACAAACACGTTTTATAAAAAAATTCGGAGTTTACAACTACTTTTAAGGATTTTTAGGAAAAAATACGCCATTTTGAATCCGCCATTTTGAATTTGCAAATTGTAATGTCAGATTCGGGTTCAGCATAATCAAAACTAAAATAAAAATATTTTTTATCAAAATAAAATGTTGAATTCACCCAAATTCTTAACATTATTTATACAAAACAATTGTTATTGTTTAAACAATTAATAAACAATTAGCGGCGAAATTTGTGAGTAGAACTTTTTACTTTAACATATTTATAAGCTAACAAAAAAAGTTTTAGAAAAATATAACCTTGTTTGATTTTTTCCGAAACATTGTATCTTTTCGTTCTAATTGCACTCCCCTATTAGTTGTCGAAATCCGTTATCAAAATACCTACCAAAGTTTTAAAAAATGGTGCGAAGGCAAGAATTTAAGAATCGAAGAAAATACTCTATTGGCATATTTCGTTCAAAGACATATGCAGTTGAAAGCTCCTGGAAGCCTCTGGGCAGAATATTAAATTATTAAATCCACCGTTTTTCTTTATGATGGCATTGATATTTCCAAGTTTTCAACTTTGATCGCGTATTTGAAGAGAAAAAATGTTGGCTATAGGCCTAAGAAAGCGAGCATTTTTACACGGGAGCAATTTGAAAAATTTCTGATGGAAGCACCGGATGAAGAATTTCTAGTTCACAAGGTAATATAAGCTAGTTTAGGTAAGAGAAATACTCTAATGAAGATTTTTTCATAATTTGTAGGTCGCAATGATATTGGGAATATCTGGTGCCTGTAGAAGAGAAGAATTATATAATATTACTATGAATGACATCCAACAAACCGATGGTTTAATGATTGTAAAAGTACCCAATACAAAAACGAACATCCAGCATACTTTTACAGTCGTTAATAAACCAGACGATAAAATTCCATATTTAGAAATTCTGCAAAAGTATATAAAACTTCGTCCATTAAAAGTAAAATCAAATCATTTGTTCTTAAGATACGCCAAAGGAAAATGTTGTGCTCAAGTAATAGGGAAAGGGACAATCGGGGGCTGGCCTTCTCAAATTGCCAAATTCTTAAATTTGCCCAATCCCGAGAACTATACTGGCCATAGTGGCCATTCGTTCAGGAGGACATCAGCAACGCTTTTGGCTAATAAAGGTGTTGATGTCCTCGGATTAAAGCGTCATGGAGGTTGGCGTTCATCGACAGTGGCAGAAAGCTATGTAGAAGATTGTCTTCAAAATAAAATAGATTTTGCCGAAACAATATTGTGCAATACTAGTAATACTACTAATATATGCGATTCTGCAGGAGTTTCTGTTAGAAGTGAAACCACAGCCCAAACAAGTGGGATTTCATTAAATAATTTAACAAATTGTACCATAAGTTTCAATATTAATAAATAATTCGTTAGTTTTCTTTATTCTTTCAAAAAATAAATTAAAATTAAGACATTTTTTAACTCGACGGTAAGTGAATTACTTACCGTCGAGTTGGAGTACTTACCGTCGAGTTGGATTACTTACCGTCGAGTTGCTAGTAAATGTCACCTACTGACGTAAAATCTGTCACGGTAAACAGTCAAAAATGATCAATCGTGCAAAAATAGTTATTTATGTCAAAGACCACGAGACCATAGACTTTCATCGCCCTGTATGTGGCCAAAAATTGTAAATAGTATTAGTTAGTCATAAGCAGTGTTTCGTGGAAAGTGAAAATCGATCAGTATTAATAATTCCATGAACGGACTTATACATACAAGTAATACGGTCGGGTTAGAAAGTACATGTATTCGCTTTGAAGTGAACAATAGGACGTTTATAAATGCTTCTTAGAAGGAAAGACGGTAAACACAATTGTTGAGTATTAGAATATCGGTTTTTTTATAGCATGTAGAAACACAAAAGTAATTTTGGTATCTCCTGGAATTTGACAAAATGGAAAAGTTGTATACAAAATTAATTTGTTCTTAAGAAATGAAAGTACGGATGTAATGTACATTTTACATGCACATTTTATTAACCTATCTTGGTAACCTAATGTATCATGATTATTGTAAACTTTGAACACTGACTACATTCGTTTGAACTTTGAACACTGACTACACGTTACGTATTTCGTCGGGCAGTACTTACTTGGCCTTCCGCAGCAGGCTCGAAGGACCATGTATAATGTATAATCCCTCTGGGGCTCAGTGGAGAACGTTGTTCAGATGGAAACACCAATAGCGATAAAGGAATTTATTTATAGAGCCGACACAAGGGTATTTTTACCCCGGGAGAACTTTTGAACACTGACTGGTTACTGGTACGCGTTTAGTTGAAGACTGATGAAGACTCTATTTGAAGTTACATCTTGACGGCTTGAGTTGATTCTAGAGAATAATTCTAAATGTGTCTTATTTCTCAGCGGTGGCACTTAGTATTGGTGTCAAGCCACGCGCTGAGTATATTTACAAATATTGAGAACAAAGAAATATATTCGATCATCAAATTAAATAATGCAATTGCCCGAATTATTGTTTACAGTTTACAATTCGTGAACTAAATTAGAGACCCGTACATGTACTTATATAATAACAAATTAGTTCATGTCATATGCGGGGTGATAAAAATATACTGTTCAATATCGGATATGAATAATGAATGTTTGATATTGGACATGTAGAGAGGATGTTTTGTGATTGGCGAGAGAGGCGGTTGGAGGGAGAATAGAGTTTTTAAGTCTGGTTTTGAGGAGAAAAAAGGCACTGTGTAATGAACATCTGGAGAGAGCAGTACAGTTTTTGAAAAGTAAGAAGTCGGTATAAAGTGGTGAAGTTGGCGGCCGTGTAAACAGAATCGTGTTGAAACGAAATCGTTGATCAAGTTGAGAAGTTAAATCTCCTTGTGTCCGAAGAGATTCCTGTTTCTGTCTAGAACGAGTAGCCGGTTGACATCAATTTGCATAAGATATCGAGCAGAGAGGAAACTGAGGAGAGATTTCGAGCAAGTGCTGTTGCTTGTTTGCAAAGCAGTTTGGATGAGAAGGATCGTTCGCAGCATCCTAGGAGCACGTGTGGGAGAATCTAGGACTACACAATCCATGAGAAGAAGTAAAGAAGAGAAAAAAAGGTTAGTCATATTATTTGTGAAACGGAGATAGTTGTTTTTATATCACATACCATACTTGTTTATTTTTTATTGAACAGTTCTATAGCATAATTTAGTCATTCAAAAATTCAAAGAAGAAATAAGTAATCTATTCAAAAGGTGAAAAGTAAATTTTGGTTTTTTATATATAATATAATAGTATGAACAGTCTAACGAATTATTTAAATGAAAATTTTGTTAAAAAAATAAGATAACAGAATTAAAGATAAATTTATTAGATAAAAATAGTTGCAACAAAATTGAGTTTTAGTTTTAGCATACATTTAAATCTTATATTTATGGTATATTGGATAAATAAATAATATTTATAGAATTTATATGACATTGAGTATGTTTATTTTCCCTGTTTTGTTCCTGGATGAATTAAGCAACTAGAGATACTAGAAGCCACAAACCAAAGGTAACACCTACATTAAAATAAATTAGCCCTGAGAATAAATTTTATTGGAAAGTTTTATTGAATTTTGGTTTTGTTTTCCATAAATAGTAATTGAAATAATTAATTAATTAATCAAAATAAGAATATGCTGATCAATCATAACAGAGAGAAAATACAGAGCATAACAATGCGTAATGACCTTGGCACAGTGGTGGATCTAGACATTTGTCATCTGGGGGAACTTAACTTGGGGAGGACTTTCAGTGAAATACCAACTAAAAGACATAAATAAATATAAATCAAAGTTTTATTTCCGAGAAATAGACTTTTAATGAGACCTATTATCTAGTTACGTCTTCATGGTTTCTATTACTTGCAAACCGTACGAATGTTGGACTAAAGGAGCCTAAAGGGGAGATCTAAAATTTTCATCTCACTAGCCGTCTATCCAACGTGGCAAAATTCTAATGATAAGTAGGTCTCGATACTGAGATAGGATATGAGTAAAACTAATACAAAAGAATTTCGTCGTAAAACGAAAACAAGAGGTGTATTATATTTCAATTTGTTCAGAGAGTGTCATACAGTGCACTGGAATAAGTTTTACTCCCCTTATTAACTTATTTATTTTTAGTATATAAGCAAAACGCTCGTATAGGTCGATTTTTAAAATAATCATAGTATATTATAGCATCAATGTTTCGAACTTTACGCGATCCCTCTTCAGGTGACAGGCATAACTTTAATTTTTTTTAAACAGGAAAGTACATCATGTGACACATCATTTAAAAGATTTTGAAATACTGATTACAAAAATATACAGTGCTAGTCAAAAGTCCGTACGCCCCCTCGTATCTTTTGAATGGTTATACCTATAACAGTGAAATTTGGAGGGAGGAAATAAACGAATGTAAGCTTCTCAACTAGTTATGACAGGTGACGTAATTATGACAGATGACTTTACAGCGCCACTGTGACAGATAATTTTAAATGGGAACTTATGGCAAGTGATACCTCGTTTGAAAGTTATTGAAAATACCTATTCACTGATACTAATTGTTTTTGAGTTTAAGCTAACTTTTATGAATAAATGAAATAAATATAAAATTCTAGTTTCACATTTAATTAATAAAAATTCAAAATTCTGCATATTATTACTTGTCAAAAAGGTTGACGTTGACGTAAAAACTACTAGAGAATTGAAAAACGTCAACTTTTTTGGCAAAAAAACCATAGGAGGACATTTGAATTTTTATTAATTAAACGCGAATCTACAATATTATGTATATTTAATTTTATCACCAAAATCAAAATTAACTAAAACCCAAAAAAATTAGTATGACTGAATAGGTATTTTGAATACCATTCAAACGAGGTATCACTTGCCATGAGGTCCCATTTAAAATTATTGGTCACAGTGGCTCTGTAACGTCATCTGTTACTATTACCACACCTGTCATGACTAGTTAAGAAGCTTACATCCGTTTATTTCCTCCCTCCAAATTTCAATATTATAGGTATAACCGTTCAAAAGATACGAGGGGGGGGTACGGACTTTTGACTAGCACTGTATATTACTTTAATCCTTTTTGAGAGCGTAGGCGCAAAATTTAGATCGAATTATTTTTAAATGCATTAATTTTTTTCGAATCCTGAGAAAACTAATAAATATTTTTAATTTAAACGCAGAATGAAATATTACAGTATTATCGATGAGTACGTGAGAACTTCTATAATGTTTATTTTAATAAGTCACAGAGGTGAAAAAATGAGAAAATATAGTCTGATTTTTAATTTAAAATATATCATTCAAAAGAAACTTTGTGTTTATTCTAAGGGACTTTCTGCCCTCGATAATATTGTAGTCTTCCATTCTGCGTTTAAAATTTTCAAAAATACTTATTGGTTTTCTCATGTTTCGAAAAAAAATGCGTTTAAAAAGAATTCGAACAAAATTTTGCGGATACGCTCTCAAAAAGGATTTAAAGTATTATACATTTTTGTAATCTGTATTTCAAAGGCTTTTAAATGAGGTGTCACATGATGTACAGCCGGTTCCTAAAAAAACTGATACGACTCTTAGTAAGATTTGACCATGTTGAGCAGTGTATTTGATTGATCTGACATTATATTGATTATGACAGACAATTAATAAAATAAACAAACAACAAACAACTGATTCATGAAAAAACTAATAAGTATTTTAGAAAAATTTAAACGCAGGATGAAAGATTACATTATTACCGAGGGCGGAAAGCCCCTTAGAATAAACAAGCAGTTTCTATTGAATGAAATATTTGAAATTAAATATCACACTTTTTTTTATTTTCAGCCCTGTAACTTATTAAAATAAATATTATAGAAGTTTTCAGGGACTTTCAGCCCTCGGTAATAATGTAGTCTTTCATTCTGAGTTTAAATTTTTCAAAAATATTTATTAGTTTTCTCAGGATTCGAAAAAAAAATGAATACAATTAAAATACATTGAGAATTTTGACATGCGTCACAATTTTTCATTAACTCAATGTAAAATTCTTAACTGTTGAATTCCAGCTTCCCTAATTATTTGACATCAAAAGACATTAGAAACTATTTTTGTAGATGATTGAAATCTGTATTGAAAACAACTGTTAAAATTGGTCTACGTAATTAAACATATTCCAAAATTTTGTAAAAATGTAATACATTTCAGTTTTCAGCCCAAACTTAGGCCACACACAATGCAATAATGTTCACATTTTTGAACTGTCAATATTTTTATTTTATCATCTATTGTTTAAAAACAATACAGTTGATAAGATACCCTCAGTTGCGGAGAAAGTATTAATAATAAAGATTAATAATAAAGTCTAATAACCGTGGAACAGAATAAGCTATCTGACAAATTTTAAGATTTGGCAGTGACATTGACAGTATGTAAATATTAAGTATTTATCCTTCAAAATACACTGCTCAATTTTCTACAAAATACGCGTCAAGAGTCGTATCAGTTTTTTTGGAACCAGGTGTACTTTCCTATTTAAAAAAATCAAAATTATGCATGTCACCTGAAAAGGGATCGCGTAAAGTTCGAAACGTTAATTCTATAATATACTACGATTCTTTTAAAAATCGACCTGTCCGAGCGTTTTGCTTATGTGCTAAAAATAAATAAGTTAATAAGGTGGGGTAACACTTATTCCAGCGCACTGTATAAACAATCTTACTAGTTTATTTCTAATTAGAAATCATTAGGGATTGTATATATGGAATATCTCTGAACAATCTAAAATAAACCGAGCCTACTAGTTTCATTTTTTGTCTTACATAAATAATAACTTATATCTTTGCATATATTATATCTATGCATTAAATTGTCTTAATTTTCCAAACTAACGGGCTATGAGGTTTAATTTGTGTGTCTACGGTGTAAGTTTCATGTCAGCTATTATATTTTTTATCGCCAACCGTCACTAAAGTCATTCATTATTGTACTCATTTGCCCTCATTTGCGGCAGTAAAGTAACACTTTATTGTACTGAAAGAAGAATTTTACTTTACCTGCCGCTATTAATCAAATTAACTGAGATTGAATGTAAGGCAGTAATCGATTATTTATTTGAGTGACCTTAAAATTTATTTACTTTAATCATTAAAAATATTGTACAAAATTTACTTATTATTAATTAAATTTATGTCAGAAAATGAAATTCTGTAGTATTTTGCAATTATATTTATAAAACATAAATCAAAACTTTACAGATTTAGTAATTAGGCGTTCAATATTGACACCTAACAACTATCGATTAAAAATCGAAATCAACCATCATGCAAACAAGAGCCTTCTTTCATTACTGTCATACGAAATTTTTATTTTGTGTAAAAGTAAAAGAATTCTTAAATATTTTCGTATTAATGCGAATATAGTATGAAATGGTGTTTTTGTTGTATGTATGTATCGGTTTTAGAACGTCTTTCGACGTTCTCCGATGCCTAACTTCCACGTCCTTCTATCATCCCATTGGCCAACTCTCAGATCCCTTGTACTCATTGCTTTGGTTACCCTTTCTTTCCATGTTTTTTTGGGTCTTCCTCGTTTTTTGCGGTTTGGTGGTACCCACTCCAAGATCTTTTTGGGCAATCTTGTGTCTTCCATTCTTTGAACATGACCATACCAAATCAACTGTTTCCTCTCAATGTCTGTTGTTAAGTAACCATCTATTCCAATTCGTCGTCTTACTTCCTCATTTCGAATTCTTTCCCTACGGGATATACCTAACGATCTTCTAAACACATCCATTTCTACAGCTTCTAATTTTTTCCTGTTGTTCTCGGTTATTCTCCTAGTTTCTGCTCCGTAAAGTAGGCTGCTTTTAATAAGTGTCTCATAGATGTTGTATTTTCGCTGTATTCCTATTTCGGAGCTCCAAAGTATTCCATTTAGGCATCCAATTGTTCTTCTAGCTTGTGTTACCCTTTTCTTTATTTCCTCATCGTCTTTTCCCGTTCTATCGAAGATTACTCCCAGGTACGTGCATTCACTACAGGATGTGATTTGTTCATTATCCTCTAGTTCGATATTGGATAACTCAGCTCCTATGGGTAGGTATTTAGTTTTTTCCACATTAATTTCCAAGCCACACTGTTCATATTCCTCCTTCAGTTTTTTGCCATATACTGTAGGTCGTCTTTATCATTAGCTATGATGACTTGGTCATCAGCAAATTGTAAGGTATACAAACAAACCTCTCCGAGGTCTATACCCATACCGTGGCATTTACGTTTCCACTGGTTTAGTGCTCTTGCAACATATATCTTGAACAAAGTTGGTGAAATACAGCAGCCCTGCCGCAGACCCTTGTTAACTATGAACTTTTTACATAGTGTGTTGCCAATTTTTACTTGTGATAGAGAATTTTCATATAGATTTTTGAGGGCTTTGACTAGAGTGTAGCTGATGTTAGTTTTTTGTAGCGATTTCCACAATTTAGTCACAGGAACGCTGTCGTATGCTTTACGGAGGTCAACAAACATGAGATGGGTCTCTTGATTGGTTGCTGATTTTTTTCAATTAATTGTTTTAGGCAGAAGACATTATCTGTGCAAGTCCTGCCAGCGCGGAAACCAGCCTGTTCTTCTTCTTCTTGTTCCCTATACTCCATCTCAATGAGATTTCTAAGAATGCGCCCGTACACCCGGCTTAGTGTACTAGTTACCGATATTCTTCTGTAATTTGAGCAATCCAACTTATTTCCTTTTTTATGGATGGAAGAAATATAAGCTACTTTCCATAAACTGGGTGGTGTGACACCGTTTATATATTTGTTCATACACCAAGTAAGTGCTTGAAAGAGTTTATCTGTGCCACATTTTATTAATTCGGCAGGAATATTTTCGGGCCCTGGAGTGTTTTTCGTTGTGTTTTTTTCGGGTGTTTTTGTTAATTCTATTATATATAGGACAGTGATAGATATGTAGGTATGTACTGATAATTTGTTAGCAAATATATTTATTTAGATTGTCTACTATTCATCACGGCAAATCAACTTCGCTGCGGCAGGCTACCCTACACTTCATAAACAATGACGTAACTATTAACGGTATTTTTAATTTTTGGTATTTTACTTTAAGTATTAAAATTATTATATTATTTAAATATAAATACAATAAAACTGTTTAAAATATATTTATTTCGTTGAAATCATGATAATAGAAGTATAACTTCTTTCGTGCGTACAAAGTACACACACTCTTTTTTCATTAGAAGGATGTAATTAAGTAAGTTTTAATGTTTTTTTATGATTGGCGATAAAATTTTGTATGCACCACGTCAGTAAAGACTCTTGATCGAACTCGTCTGTTATTCGCCTTGCTCGCTACGCTCGCTCGGGTCATAATATCAGACTCGTTCGATAAAGAGTCACTTTACTGACTTGGTACATAAATAACTATATTTTTCAACAATTTCTTTCTTTCATTTTCGACCTTGTTGGGGAGGGGATTTCCCTCTATCCCCCGTTGCCTTTGCATAGCAAATTGGCCACACTATTTTGTAATTTGTATCCACAAATTAAAATTAAACATAATTTTAATAAACAAAATTTTCTAATAATACAAATTGTGAAGTTATATTATAAGTGACAGACCACTCACATCCATGCACGTTACGCTTTTGTTCCTCATAGTCTATCAGTATCGAACGGATAATATGATGATGAATCCAATTATAATTCAATAACTTTTAACTTTGAATAATTTACATATTACTGTTTAATTACTAGTACACTGTGCGCCAAAATAACTGCATAATTTTAAAAATCCTGGTTAATCAAATAATTTTAATGTTTCGATTTTTGGGATTATTTAAATTATTATTGTTACCTCCGGTTAATTGTAAAATTTATCGAAAGAACGGTGAAAAACGCTGAGGTGTTTATCATTTTTTGCAAACATAAAAACATGCTAGTTGTGCTGCATTTTAATTCGAATTTAGTTGGGTTGGGATACATTGTGCTGAATATTCAAAGGCGTTAATCAAGTTTTTAAGTGTTCGTTCCTTTGAGCTGAATTACCAGCAGCAAGATAATCGAAATTTGCCAGAAAGTGACTGTATTGGAACCGTTACTCTTCTCGAAGAAGAATACCGTCAAGTTGCATACGTAATATGTCACTCAGTCAACCATTTCAAGAGTTTTAACACGTTTTACTGTTAGAAGACCCGGAAGACTGTAGAAGGGTCACAACTCCTAATCAAGACCTGTTTCTGACACTTCGTACATTGAGATAAAGGTTTGTTACCAGTACTTCTCTACAAAATCATTTTTGGATCGTTATAACTTTAGAATTAGCCAAAATACAGTAAGGAGAAGAATTGCCGGAAACGAACTGCGCCCTGGATGGCTCATTTTATTGACTACAAACTATTCCCTGATATTCGTCGGAGTATTTTCATCTCTATTGTTTCTAGTAGTCGTCTCGTTTTAGATGTTCAGGTCTTGTCTCCGCCGTGTATGTCAATATAGGTCTAATAACTCTACCTGGGGGGTTATGAGCGCGAAGACTGACTGGATTGAGTAGCTCAGAAGCCGATTTCATACTCACAGCCGGTCCCAAGCCCAGATAAAAGAGGAAGGTTGATGGGCCAGGTTAGCATGCTACCCATTGTAATAGAAAACAAGGCTCAAAGAACCGATATAAATCCTCATAAACATGTTGTTTGGAATAATGACGATTCGGCAACAATATTGTTCACTGATGAATACACATAATGGCTTTTTCTTATGAAAGACGGAACAGAGTGTACCGAAGGTCTGGGGAACGCTACGCATAATGTCACATTGTACGGACTGTACTGTATGGTGGCAGCTCGGTAATGGTGTGGTGTCTGATTAATTTGGAGGCTCGTACGTGGTAGTTGAAATATATCACAGACGTCTTACATCGCACAGGTACATTACAGACATTTTATAAACGCATGTCGTGCCATTTATTAGGGATAATTTTATGCTTACCTATGCAAGATAATTCCAGGCCACATATTGCAAGAATTGTGCAACAATATCGTCAGGAGGTTGGGATTCCTGCCATGGTTTCGCATGCGTTCCAATCTCAACCCAATAGAGCATGTTTGGAACATCGATCGTAGGGAGACGACTACAACAAACAACAACCACCTAACATAATGCACCAAGCACAGTAGATCAACTGTTTTTGCGAATAGTTCAAATTTGGGATCAAATTGATCAAGATGAAATAAGAACGATAACACTCTCAGTATAAAAGATCGTTGTCAAGCTGTAAAAAATATCAGGGGAAGCAATATTCACTAAAAGTTTAATTTTATTGAACGTTAAAAATTTCCAATTCCGTCATTTATTTATCATGTTAGATATGTAAGTTGTATTTCAATACATTTTTCGTAAAAGAAAAAAAAAGTATTTTATTTCAGAGGTTCTAAAAGCAACGTTAAATAACGAAAGATCAAACAATTTTTTTTTTCATTATGACTGAAATTATACAGCTTTGAAATCAACAGTAAACTCAAACAAGGTGATGCGTTATCTCCACTACTTTTTAACCTTGTATTAGACAAAGCCATGAGGTCGGCCAAAATAAAAACAAAACTGCTATCGGTTCAAGATCATAAGCTATTACTACCATACGCAGATGACATTGATCTCTTTGGAATCTCTATCCTATCCATAAAAGACATTTTTAACAAGGTGGAAGGAGCAACAAGTAAAGTATGAAGTGAAGATTAATGAAGAGAAGACGAAATACATGTGTATAAATAGAACGAAACGAAGAGACAGGATAGGACACAATGTGACGGTAAATACCTTCAATTTCGACAGAGTTCACGTTTTAAGTATCTGGGGGCCGTAATCAGAGCTGACAACAATGTTACTGAAGACATTAAAGACAGAATTAAATCGGAAAATCACTGTCTATTTGCACTGGATATGCCTATAAAATCAAAAAATCTTACAAGAAGTTCCAAGATCAAAATCTATAAATCCATCGTCAGACCTGTACTAACATATGGATTTGAAACGTGGAGCATGACCAAAGCAAACGAAAAAAGGCTTAGACGTTTTGAACGAAAAATACTTTTCGGAAAAATTTTCGGACCTCACCACGACATTAACAAAAACCAGTATAGGATCAAAACCAATCTCGAATTAAAATCACTCTACAATGCACCGATATTTTCCATAAATTAAATCGCAGCGACTATACGACATAACGAGAGACTTGTAAGACTGGTATGGGAGGAGATTCTTACAGGTAAAAGACCACTCGGACGTCCCAGAATGCGATGGAGAGATAACATCCAAGTAGATGTCAACAAAGTGAACATTCCATTTGACTCTAGGTTGATTGAAGACCGAACAAATTGGAAAAAAGTTGTACACTCAGCCAGGACCCACCCAGGGTTGTCAGTGGTGGATTTAGGGGGGGGGGGGGCTATAGGTGCTGTAGCACCGGGCCCCCAGGTTGGAGGGGCCCCCAGAAGACCTACACATTTGTCTAAAATTATGTATTTGGCATTCTGACGCGCCGTCGTACTTACCCTACCAAACTCCTCTTATTTATTGTAAAAATTACTTTGAAATTATTGTTGTATTGACAATTTCATATAATCTTTTTTCTGAGAGAAAAGGAAAGGAACACCCGATACCACCCTTTTATGACATGACATAAATGGCAACAGATTAGCAGGTATACTTTTACATCTCCTTTTCGGAAATCTTACAATACAATGCTTTTAAATCGCTCTGAAAGTTAAAGGTGTTTGACAAAAATAGATGTCTTTCAATGGGTGCCATAAAGTTAAGAAATGAAATATGAAATATACCTACTTTACCCTTTAAGCTTAACAACAAGTAAAGCTTTTGTTTACAACCAAGTAAAGTACCTGAAGAACGTCAAAGACGACAATTAGTAATTCATACCTACTTGTGTTGGCGTTAGCTTTTAGTCATTTATCATCAGATTGTAAATCGTGAGTTGATGCTGGTGAATTTTATTTATTCGATTCGGATTAATTTTTAGTTCTAGTGTTTGCGAGTGCTAATTAATATTGTTTAAATACATTATAGGTCTGGATCCCGCGTATGAAAAAAAAGTTGATTAATAGCAAGCTGAAAATTTGTAAATAGCTTAAGGGTGTCTAGTCGAATAAACTTTGATATGTGTGAACACTGGAACAGGGGCAGTTTGAATTGTGGAACAGGTTAAAAATTTGGAACGGTCACAGCACGAAAACGACACATTTATTTTGTCCGACAGAACAGACTTAAACTCTTCGAACAGAGATTAAACTCTCATGCAAAAATCAGACTGCTATTTATCACCAAATGGGCGTTTTAATGAGTGGAACATGTAGAATATGTCAAATAACAGGAATTATGACAGGTAATAAATAGCAGTCTGATTTTTTCATGAGAGTTTAATCTCTGTTCGGAGAGTTT
Source organism: Diabrotica virgifera virgifera (assembly GCF_917563875.1). NCBI lineage: Eukaryota > Metazoa > Arthropoda > Insecta > Coleoptera > Chrysomelidae > Diabrotica > Diabrotica virgifera. The sequence continues at coordinate 227,283,872 of NC_065447.1, forward strand.
AAGTCTGTTCTGTCGGACAAAATAAATGTGCCGTTTTGGTGCTGTGACCGTTCCAAATTTTTAACCTGTTCCACAGTTAAAACTACCCCTGTTTCAGTGTTCCCATATATCAAAGTTTATTCGACTAGACACCCTTAAGCTATTAAAAAATTTTCAGCTTGCTATTAATCAACTTTTTTTTCATACGCGGGATCCAGACCTATTACGTTTATACGCTTGTAACTACCTATAATGTCACTTAAGCAGCATAAAAGCGGAGCCGCTAAGCGAAAGGTGAGTTTATTTACTTAATTTATATTAGCGCAACTTTTAGCCTAATCAAATAAAAAACATAATTTAATTCCGAACAGTTTTTGTCCTTTTTTAAAACAAAGTTTGGGCAAAATAAAAAGATATTTTTGAAAAAGGATACGCTTCAGATGACGGCACAATTTTTTCAACAAGGAAAAGCAGGTAAATTTTTCTTATAAATTGGTTTTTTAAACTTTAGCCTAAATTAATGATTACATAGAGGTTTTTACAATTTTTCTTTAAAAACCTAATGGGACAACCTTTAATTTGAGACTTTGTAAGTTCGTTTTCATGTGTAATTTATTTAAATAATTAACAATAAACACTGAATAATTGGTTTTTAAAAATAGGGTAATAGTCGGTAATACACACAGAAAAAAGCTTTTACAGCCTTGCATGTTGCAATAAGAACGAAAAGTTGTCTTATGTTTTACATGTATTGAAATTTTATTTGCTTGGTATATTTAAAGAATAAAAGTAAATTGCCTATTAAGTCTGCTCTATTGAGAATGACGTATTGGGGAAAATTGATTTTGAAAGTGTCATAAAAGCATTTTTTGAAAATAAACAAAGAAAAAAAGCGTTACCTTGTCTTAGCCTTGTATCTTCTGCATAGTTTTAAATGTACTGAAGTTTATATTGTTTTAATTTTTAAAGTGCCTTGTCAAAGAAGAGTTGGGTAGGGCCCTCTACAAGAATTAGCACCGGGCCCACTAATGAATAAATCCGCCTCTGAGGGTTGTAGTTCTACGTGATGATGATGATGACTGAAAAATTATAAATTTAAAATTATGCATTAATTTTGGCGCGCAGTGTATACTGACAGCACACTTTGGTACATAATAGCCAAAAAGTTAATTAGGTAAAATTCGCTGCGATTTAATTTTTGCATTAAATCGAAAACTCATTTGGCCCGTCCATTAAGGGCTAAGCGTTAAGTTAATTTATTATTTACTTGTTATAATACTAATAATACGGAAAATAAATAAACACGATGCCAATGATGGTCGCTGTATGTGATCATTGTTGATTTTATTTTGTTAATTACAACGACGAAACATTCCACGAAATAATAGTAATCATATTTTGAATTGCAAATATTAATATCTCCCTGTGCGCTAATAACCGTTGAAATATATTCCGGTAATCTGTAAACACACGCGGATTCAATAACATCAGTAATTTTATCGAAAACAAAAAACAAAGTACTAACTGCGAATATATTCCTATTTGTAACTATAAACCTTGAAACGACCCAAAAAATTTTAAATTTTTTGGTTCGATTCGATTCAGAAAGCAATATATTTTATGTGGCCCAAAAATCGGTACAGTTTTTTAAGCAATTCCTAGTTAATAACTCAGAATTACTAAATAGTCTATACTTAATGCCTGTCATCCTTTAAAAACATTCTGAGTTATAGAATTTCGACCACTGGCGAAGCGTCCATGTAACCACTGTTACCACTGGTAACAGTTAAACATCTTGCAAATAAATATTTTATGACTACTGTGACATAATTCCATTTTATTTATTTTTTTCAATAGAAATATGAGTGTTAGTAGTAATTCACTAAAAATCCAACTAGACGCACGAAAATATTTTCGAATTTATGCGACTCGGTTGCAGGTTAATGTTACCACTTTTAAATCTGGATACAAATGAAGGTCCATCGGCTATCGGTCGGACGGTCGAAGACGGCTCGTGTCGGAAAATTTTGAAAGGCGAAGGCGTAAGTGCTCTGAGAATATTAGTAGGCACTTTTTAAAATGGTTACAATGGTTACTTACCTATTACAGTGTGCGTGCAATTAAACATAGATGAGTGTCGTTGACGACTTTTTGGTAAATTTCTGACACTATGATTATCCAACTTAAAAATAGGTTTCCTAATTTAAAGCAAAAAAATTCTCAGATAAGGCCTTTCATTAATTTGTACAGTTATATGGACAAAAATTTGACAGAGTCAAGTTAAAAAACAGAATTGACAGTTCTTTATAATGATCCAGATTATATTAAAAAAAATGTGCAAGAATTGTATCAATATCTAACGTCTTCAGAACTTGATAATGCATTTCAGGAACCCCTACAAGTGCATCCGTTGAAAGAAGTTTTTCAGCAATAAAACGGGTTAAAGCACGCCAAAGAAATATAAGGCCAGTATTATACTAGGCAACTGGTGACGCCACCAAGGTGCTCCACCAGTGACTCATTACGTCACGGGTCATTTAAGATCGAATGTTGCCATTTTTTTTAATTTTCATTGAGTAACGCTTTTTAACCCGCCGTTACACGCGTCTTCTATTGTGACGTGGTTGCACGCGTATGAGCGTCGCCCTCACCTACATAAATTCGACTTATTTCGAGAAAGAATGAATGTCAACATGTATAAATATAAAATGGATTGTACTCACATATTATAGAAAGTCTCGTAAACCAATTTTTTTTATTAATTCAACAAAACAAAAGTAAAAATAATATAGATCAGAGGCAAGTTTTCTTAATTTTCAATTTCAGCAAGCCACTGAAGAAATTAACGTTCTTTACGCGAATTCTTTTACTAAAAATACAAATTAAAATTAACAACTGTTCTGAAGCTATTTCTTTGTGGCATTTATGTAATTAACTATTAATATTTTGTATTTTGATAACGACGTCCGAGGTGGAATTCGAAACGTCAATAAAATCAATTTTTCAAGTTAAATTGTGGCTTATTTCCCAATTAGAATAGGTAAATTTAAAAATGGGTTCTTAACCAGTGGCGCACCTAGAATTTTCCTCTGGGGGGAGGGGGTTTGCTTGGGCACCAAAAGTTTTTTGTATTATTTGTGAAAGACAAGTTACATTTTCCTACCTTCTTTTATATATATTTCTATATGCTCTGGGTGGGATTTTAACCCTCAAACCCCCCTCTCGATGTGCCACTGTTCCTAACCTAATCCAAACAATAATATTTTAATTAAACCTACCTAAATATTAAATAAAAACCTAAAAGTTTCTTTGAGATAACAGAAACGTGATTTCACCGTGACTGCACGCGCAGTGAGGAATTCCCTCACTTGAAGAGGAATGTCTCTTCTTTCAACTATTACACAGCACACTGACCGCCTGAAATATTCTATAACTTTTTCATACCCTCTCATGAACCATGCTAAAGGCATTCCTGGGTGCTTAAGGTTATCGTATTAGTTTACACAATTTCATTGCTTATAAACAAATATGGTGAGGGATTCCCTCATAGCGCGTGTAATGGCGGGTTAAATGGATTAATGACAGAACCCTCTTTCTACTATTCTGTTATTAACATTTTTCCAGATAAAATAAACAAAAACTTATATTTGCTAGGTTCATTTCAACAAGATTTTTTACATCTGGGTTTAGTAACACTTTAGAAAAAGTCACGCGTCGCCACTGATTTCGACTCAAAAGACATAATATAAGTGTTTGTTTATTCAGTCTTAATTGCATCGAATAGCGCTTTATTTATAATAACTGCGTCTTAGAAGCGTCGATTGGATAAACAAAATCGAATCAATTATTTGAATTGAAAACTCTCCCTAAGAGGATAAAAATATCTTGTAAGCATTTGACAGATTCCTCAGCAATATTTTTAACCAATGTCTGGTGGTACGGGCGATCGACTCCCCTGATGATGGGGTTGATTAAATGGAACGCACTATGTACTCATAACTACTTTATTTTGGTGAATTAATACCATGTAAATGTATTCAGTTGATAGGTGATTACATTATTCTGCTCTAATGACAGCAAACTCTCAAACCTAACTAACTAACTCGACTGACCCACTAATGACTCAAATCTCAACGTGTTTCCATATTTATCAAATACTTCGTTACGTAAATATGTTTGTATTATATATTTTTCGTTACGTAAATATGTTTGTATTATATATTTTTCGTTACTGTGTCAAATGAATAATCAAAATTGTTGATGTAAGCAAAACGTACACTGTAAACTGAGGTGTTTCACTTATGCAATTATTATGTTTATTGTTTTATCCACAGAGAACGGTAGTTCTCACCAGTGGCGCACAACACCCCTACAAGCGACACTATATATACACGAAATTTTCGATTTTCTAAACCTGACTGAATGGAAAATTGGGCCACATCCCATATTAAAGTTTACGAAAAGACTCGTCCATCCATATGTTACTTCTCCATTTTGGTCCAAGGGTGTGGAATTTACGGCCCTTCCCATTTAAAGCCTGTTTTTCGTTCTCGTCCCCAAAACTCCCAAAAATTTCAAAAATTTAAGCCCGACCTTTGCGGCTTCTGATAGCAAACATTACCTTTCCAACGCATGTTTAATTTTGAAAATCGGTTGTACCATCCAAAAGTTATCGAGCTCAGAAATATGACTCAATTTTTATTTAAAAAATGGAAAATGTTTGTGGATATGTATGTTTGTATGTATGTATGTGGAAAAGTTAAACCGATCTGAATTTTTTTTCTGTGTTTCAAGAGGGTGTGAGGGCCGATTCAGAACCGGTCTAATTTTTGACTTCTGACTACCCGTAAGTTAGCTAGAGGACTAAGTAGATACAAAATAGCATATTTTTTGGGCGTATATATCTTAGGTTCAAGAAAAGACAGGAAAACCGCAAATACACAAAAATTAATAGGGTTGAGTTAAGCTTTCAAATGGCCCTTAAGCGATCAAGCTGAGACATACGCACTGCTCACCATAGCCAAAAACTGAAAAATTAAACTTTGAAAATTTTGGTTTTTCGACAATTACTCAAAATTTCAACCTACGAATTGCGCCAATAACTGAGCGTTTGTAGAAGGACTCAGGACGCGTCTAACGGTGTATACCTTATATCTGGGAAAATTCGAATTTTTAAGTTATAGGGTTCATAAGTATGATCAAATCTATTTCTTATGGGAAAAACGGTTTTTCAAGCTCAATAATTCCTGTAATACGTTCAGTTATCATACTCGATCTTAGATGCATCAGATACTACTTGTCAATACGTTTCAAATTCATGTTTAGTGATCAACATCAGGTAAGCCGTTCAGAAATTATAGAGCGCCAAAAGTATAATTAGTCCAGGAACTGAAATTTTTCACTTCGCAATTTTTACAGAATGGATACATTTGTTTAAAAATTTGACAATAAGTAGTGGATAGTCCAAGAATCAAAATCTATATGATGCCGAAAGACGCTTTTACCAATGGGGTAGTTGCCACCTCATCTCGAGGGTGGAATTTTTTTTTATATTTTGACCGCAAATGCTGGTAAAAATATTAATTGTAAACAAAAAATGTTCATTATACATTTTTTTGATAAAATTAATAGTTTTCGATTTATTAGTTATCAAAGCTGTTAGTTTTATATCGGAAAGATTACCAGATAACGGCAGTTCTCGCCAGTGGCGCAGAAATACACCCCCCTACACGCGACACTATTATATACACGAAATTTTCAATTTTCTAAATCTGACTGAATTGAAAATTGTGCCAACTCCCATCTTCAAGTTCAGAAAAAGACTCACCCATTCATATGTCAACCATCCATTTTGGTTCAAGGGTGTCGATTTTACGGCCCTTCCTATTTAGGGTCTGTTTTTCGTTCTGGTCCCCAAAACTCCCAAAAACTTCGAAAATTTAAGTCCAACCTTTGCGGTTTCTAATAGAACTGATCATTACCTTTCCAACGCATGTCTAATTTTGAAAATCGGTTGTACCATTCAAAAGTTATAGAGCTTAGAAATGTGACTCAATTTTTATTTAAAAAAGGGAAAATGTTTGTGGATATGTATGTATGTGTGTTTGAAAGTTAAACCAATTTGATATTTTTTCTCTGTATTTAAAGAGGTGGTCAGGGCCGATTTAGAACCGGTGTAGTTTGTGACTTTTGACCACCCATAAGCCAGCTATAGGACTTTGTAAGTACAAAACGGCATATTTTTTGGGGGTATAAGTATATATTCGGATCAAGAAGAGGCATGAGAACCGCAAATATATCAAATCAATAGTGTTGACTTAAGCTTTCAAATGGTGTCCAAGCCGTCAGCATCAGACATACACACGGCTCAGTATAGCCGAAAAACTGAAAAACTAAACTTTGAAAATTTTGGTTTTTCGACAATTACTCAACATTTCAACGTACGAATTGTGCCAATAACTTAGCGTTTGTATAAGGACTCAAGACGAATCTAACGATGTATACCTCATATCCGGGAAAATTAAAATTTTTAGGTTATAGGCTTCATAAATATGATAAAATCTATTTTCTGTGGGAAAAACGGTTTCGAAAGCTAAATAATTCCTGTACCTAATAGCTTCAGTTATCATACTTGACCTTAGATCCATCAGATACTACTGGTCAATACGTTTCAAACTCATGTTTACTGATCAAAATCGGTTAAGCCGTTTAGAGAAGTTATTAAGATACAAAAGTATAATCCAATTAACGATTATTCCCCAAATGGTTTATGAGTTGTAGTGGTTACGACGCTAAATTTGATCTGGCAACGGGCAATCCGACTTCATTTACCGACCATCTCAATATATTTTTTTTTTCAATCTATTTCGAGTAGAAAAAAATCTAGTGTACATTCGATGGACACTAGATGATTTGGGAGATAATGCAACAAAGGTGACCATTTATAAAGCTTGACGTGTAATAGAGGAACATTGCATTCAACTTCATACATTTAATTTATAAATAACTTTGAAAAACTCCTGATACAAGAATAAAAAACCGCTAAACGCCGTAAAAATGAGTGGCGCATAAAATATTCCAGCTACAAAAGATCTGATATGAATGTTACGTGGCGCGAAAATGGATTTTCATTTGATGCAAAACAAAATTCTAGTTTTATTTTAAAAGATTTTTCCATAATATTTGCTAAATTTGAAGTAAACGCACCACAAAAGAGTTTCAAAATTCAAACTGTATCAAAGTTACTCTTTTGTGGCGCGTTTACTTCAAATTTAGCAAATATTATGGAAAAATCTTTTAAAATAAAACTAGAATTTTGTTTTGCATCAAATGAAAATCCATTTTCGCGCCACGTAACATTCATATCAGATCTTTTGTAGCTGGAATATTTTATGCGCCACTCATTTTTACGGCGTTTAGCGGTTTTTTATTCTTGTAAATAAATAATATAAAACGAATACTCAGAGGCGGCTCTAGCCCATGTAGCGCCCGTGTGCAGTCGATGCTCTGGCGCCCTTTGGTAGAAGCGCAGTCAAAATGGAGCAGTCGAATAGGTACCTACCTATTCCTAGTACTAGTACATAGGGTATTAGAGGGTATTAGGTACACTTATATTGTAAACAAAAATCCAGATGTAAATAGTCGAATATTAAATGATGTCGGGAGCTAATAGGTATTCACGGCGTCAGAAAAACCTAACCAAAAGAGCCCCTGCATACTTTTTATCGGCAAATAGTTTGCCTTCAAACTAATTTGTCGGCCAAATATCGGCCGACAGTTTAATCAGTGTGAGCTAACTAGAACTTGCGCACACACGACGATTGTTTATCGGTCGATAGTTCAATTCTCTCCTAGTTTTGGTATCCAATACTTGTGCAGTGCGAATATTTTTGAATATTTAGCGAAAAAATGGCATCGTCTAATTCACAATCGTTAATTGTAGAAACCTGCATTGCCCAATTAGCATGACTAGTTCATTGAAGGTGGCTAGATCATCCGATAAAAGGCGAAAAACTTTTTTGGGTAATCAAGTAATTTAGAATACATTGTGTAGAATTTTTCACTAAATAATCTATCACTGAGAATTCATCTCATCAGCATCATCAACAACTATTCCATCCATCGCCAGAAGTAAGCCTTCCTTAAATGTATCCATTCGTTTTAGTTTGTTGTTTTTTTGCATCCATTCGTGACCAGCCATTCACTTGATGTCATCAGTCCATCTTGTTTGATGTCTGCCTCTACTTATTTTGCTAGTCCTTGGTCGCCATTTAAGAATTTGCTTCGTTCAACGGTTGTTTTCCATTTTTCCTATGTGTCCTGCCCAGTTCCATTTTAACATGACAATCTTCTGGATCACGTCTGTTACTTTTAACCGTCACGTCGTCTTATTTCTTTCACTGTAAATTATGATGCACTCAATACTCTCGGAATCTCTTCTTGGATTTCCTCCTCCGTTATATTAGAGCGATAATATGTCTGGATAATTTTTTCATTGTGCGACTACTAACTTCAACAGTCAAATAAGAACTTTAGTACTAAATCGTTCGAGAATAGTCGGTCGGCTGTTGATAGTGTGCGCCCTCTTCACCAACCCGACTGTTTAGTTGGCTCAGTATGCGTACTAACAGCCCATCCCGACTAAACTATCTGCCGATAAAAAGTCTGCAGTATGCGGGGCTCCGCATACTGCAGTGTTTTATCCTACCAGTGTTTTAATTTCTGAAGGAACGAAAAAGTGTCATTATTTTGCTTTAAAAGTTCGAAGCGTTCGTCAAATTTAGTAATTGAGGTATCTAATAGCTAATAGTAAAATTTACTTAAAAATATATTTTCGCGTCAGTTACTGATTCATCTTCCGCCTCCTATTTAAAAAATTTTCATATTTTATGTTGAAACAAAGTAATGGACCCGTTCTTTGGTGCTCGGCGCCCCAAAAATCCCGGCGCCCGTGTGCACCGCACACCCTGCACAATAGGTAAAGCCGCCTCTAATACTTTAGTTAATTTAAGGATTTTTAAAAGATCTTAATAATGAGATAAATCCCATTACAAATGGCTCGCTAAGTAAGAACCATGAGAGCGGGATGCGGTCTGAGATCCAAAGTTTTGTGAATTATATCACGGAAACTAATTTTTTAGATTTCATTCGCAAATTAGGGGGTAGATAAAATAGATAAAAAATTTCATTCTGTTGGGGGTCAGGCGAGTTTTAAGGAGACAAGCCATACCAGATTTTTAGGGGGTATGGATGATTGTTTATTGTTTGAGTGTTTGATCAACATCATTATCTTTTGAGATTAAAAATTTCTTTGGCAGGCAATAAAATATGTACTGGTAATTTATTCTTAGGAGACCTGATTTGCAGTATTCCGGTAAAAAGTGTTTTTGCACTCTATGAAGTTTTTGGTGAAAGCAGGACAAACTGTAAGTTATAATATTTGTTTGAACACATTAAACCCATTTTTTAACAAATAATAAAAACTTGTCAGTGAGTAGTCGTAGTGTTGTGAAAAATCCGACGGTGCATCCGGGTTATTTTTTATAATAATATATTTGGATAACTTTCGAAAAGAGAATTACTCTATTTTTACTGTTCTATTAAATCTGCATGAAGATTGTAAGCAGCAAAATGATTCAGTTATTAATAAGCTAGTGATAAATATAACTAGTATGTAATACAATTACGTATTTTTGATTTCTCTGACAACATTCTTTTCTCTTGGACCCAAAATGATTAATAATTAATTGCCAATAGGTTTAGCCCAGGGTGCATGTGTAAAAAGATTAGTACATTTGGATGTTGAGAGTTGATTCATATTGTTTTGCAGAAATTGCTTTAATATAACTCATGTAATAATATTTGAGTTATCCTCCCACTCAAAAAGATCCGGAACATTGTTTAAATAGTCAAAATGTCAAAAAATAAAGGAAACATTCGATTTTTTTCTTGGTTTTTTGATTATAATTTTAAAATTATTCATTTTCGAAAAAAGTTGCACCGACGTAAAAGTTGCGTAATTAAATTTCCTATTATAATATAGGTTTAACTGAAAATTTTAAAAATTGTCAATCTTGTTGCAAAATAGCAAGAATTTCGAAAAATAAAACAAAAAAGCAAGTATTCGCATTTTACGTTTTTCAACCATTTATGCTACAATTATGACCTTCATATTTTTATGATATGATAAAACAACACTGTGAATTTCATTAAGATCGGTTTAATAGATTTTGCAAAATAAATTTTGCAATCCAGCTTTCGCAAAAAAAATTCATTTTTTAAAATGTTGCAGCACTGAAACTAAAGCAGACAGCACATTGAATTTTTTTCACATATAAAAGAACACTCTACCTTTCATTTGTAATTTGCAAGATTAAAATCGGTTAACTACCACTGCTTGATTAGGCAATGACCTTTGATAATGATTGAGAAATTTTAATTTTTAGTACATTTTGAAATAAATAAATAAATTTGTTTATTGCAAAATAAAAACACATACTCTGTCCTTTGAAATAGTACTTTTTTTAGCAAAAACTTTCTTTGTTCATATATTTTAATTTAGAAAATAAAAGTGTATTAGTTTTTAAACGTATGCAATTGTTTAAATAATTTTTCACAAACAACAATCAAATTAGTTTGATTTTTGTGGAATTAAAATATGAACATGCAACAAAATATAGAGTAACAAAATAATATATTAGATAAAGATTGGAAGAAATTTTGGTGGAAATCAACTTGTGTGAATCGAACACCGCTGTCCTGCACGTAGCACTAAAAATTAATGTTTATTTAAAAAAATTCCTGACGCTGTGGTAGTTAACCGATTTTAATTTTGCAAATTGCTTATGAAAGGTACAGTATTGTTCTATTTGTAAAAAAATTAACTTGCTATCTGCTTTATTTTCAGTCCTGTAACATTTAAAAAAAAATGATTCTTTTTTGCGAAAGCTGGATTGCAAAATTTATTTTGCAAAATCTATTAAACCGATCTTAATGAAATTTATAGTATGGTTTTATCATATCACAATGTTTCTCTGAGTGAAATATGAAGGTCCTAAGTATATCAAAAATAGTTGAAAAACGTAAAATTCTAATACTTGTCTTTTTATGTTTTTTTCGCAATTATTGCTATTTTGCAACAAGGATACCAAATTTAAAAATTTTTAATGCATTTTATATTGTAGGAAATTTAGTTACGAAACTTTTATTTTAGTGCAACTTTTCTCGTAAGTGAATACTTATAAAGTTATAATCAAAAAACCAAGAAAAAAATCGAATTTTTCCTTCATTATTTGACATTTTGATTATTTAAACCATGTTCCTAACCTTTTTGAGTGGAAGGATAACTCAATTATCATTATATAGGTTAATTTCAAGCAATTTCAGCAAAGAAATTAAAGTCAACTCTCAACGTCCATCTCAAAACAGATTTGCCTTGGACTAGTTTGCTGGTCGAACGTACGAGGTAAATCTAGTTGTTTCGCGTTATTTGGTTAGATTTGTATTTTGGAGTTTTCTTTGTCTCTCGAAGAAAAGACAAAGTTGTGCCCAATTTGGCAAATTGTTTTTGCTTTCTTTATTTTATATATGCAGTATCTCTGGTTTATCTCTAGTAGATAATCATCTTATATTTTGTTATTTTTCTTCAATTTTATTTTTGTTTACTTTCCGTTAGGAATGATCCAAAAAATCACCTTACATCTCTTAAGAATCTGAGCGACTCTTATCAAGAGCATAGGCCCAAAATTTCGTTCCAATGCTTCTTAAATGCATTAATTTTTTTCGAATCCTCAGAAAATTATTAATACTTTTGAAAACTATAAACGCAGAATGAAATATTACATCATTACGGAGGGTATAAAGTTACTGAAAACTTCTATAATATTTATTTTAATAAGCTACAGGAGTGAATAAGAAGAAAAAATTGAGTGTGATTTTTAATTTCAAATATCTGATTCAAAGTAACTTTTTGTTTATTCGAAGGTCCTCTTTAGCCTCGGTAATGATGTAGTCTTCCATTCTGCGTTTAAATTTTTCAAAAATATTTATAAGTGTTAAAATTAAAATTAAAAGTGTTTTAATTAAAATTAATGAAAATTTATTTATTGTTTATTATTGATAAAAGATCCAAGCACAGAATATACCAGTGTAAATTGTGTGATCCACGTATGTGTAAATTGTGTGATCCACGTATTTTGTTGTTTAAGATGTTCAAAATTTACCTAGGCGTTCCATGGTAACAATATACTGTTAAAATCACAATATACTCACTGAATACATAGTAAAAAGTAATCCTATTAATTCAATGAATTAATAATTTAAGCGATTATACAAGTAACGGTTATCCAAGGACATTCAAAAACTAAACTAAATAGTCATCTCTATGTTAATGATGGCAATGTCATTGTCAACTAATGTTTACATCTCCATATCAGTGAGAATTTTATTATACGTGAATTGCCGTGTAAAGAAAGAAACAATGTACAATAAATACACCTAGGTACAACGAATACATAATCCGAAATTACTCATAGATTACTTTTAGATGATGATAATACATATAGGGTGTCCCAAAAGTAGTGGAACGGTCGAATATTTCGCGAACTAAACATCGGATCGAAAAACTGAAAAATACGTGTTCAATCATTTTCAAAAATCTATCCAATGACACCATACACCAACCCCCACTGCACCCCCTGGAGGTGGGGTGGGGGGTAACTTTAAAATCTCAAATAGAAAACCCTAGTTCTTTTTGGAGATTTGGATTCATTACGTAAAAGTAAGCAACTTTTATTCAAGATATTTTTTCGAACTGTGGATGGATGGCGCTATAATTGGGAAAAACGATTTATCCTGATACCATAGGTAAATTATAGAAACGGTCTAATATCTCGAGAAATACACTTCCAAATGAGAAACCAAGAAACAGGTTTTTAATATTTTTCGAAAACCTATCGATAAATACCAAAAATTACCCTCCAACCCACCCCCTGGAGACGGGGTGGTGGGTAAATTTAAAATATTAGATAGCAACCCCCACTTTTTATTGCAGATTCGAATTTGTCATGAAAATTAAGCAACATTTATTCGAAACATTTTTTAAAATTGCTGATAGATGGCGCTAATAAATCGTATTTTTCCAATTAAAGCGCCATCTATCAACAATTCTAAAAAATGTTTCAAATAAATGTTGCTTAATTTTTCATGACAAATCCGAATCTGTAATAAAAAGTGGGGGTTGCTATTTAAGATTTTAAAGTTACCCCCCACCCCACCTCCAGGGGGTGGGTTGGAGGGTCATGTTTAGTGTTATTCGATAGGTTTTCGAAAAGTATTACAAACCTTTTTTTTTTGGTTTCTCATTTGGAAGTGTATTTCTCGAGATATTAGACTGTTTCTATAATTTACCTATGGTATCAGGATAAATAGTTTTTCTCAATTATAGCGCCATCTATTCACAGTTCGAAAAAAGTCTTGAATAAAGGTTGCTTACTTTTACGTAACGAATCCAAATCTGCAAGAAAAAGTAGGGGTTTCCATTTAAGATTTTAAAGTTACCCTCCACCCCACCTCCAGGGGTGTAGTGAGGGTTGGTGTTTGGTGTCATTGGATAGATTTTTGAAAATGATTGAACACGTATTTTTCAGTTTTTCGATCCGATATTTAGTTCGCGAAATATTCGACCGTTCCACTACTTTTGGGACACCCTGTATAATGATTTACCTAATGAACTGGTAACAAATAAATTGTAAGTTCTGTCCGACAAAATACGTGGAACGTTTTCGTTTGACGTTTCAAATTTTTAACCTGTTCCACAATTAAAACTTCCCCTGTTCCAGTGTTCCCATACATCAAAGTTTGTCCGACTAGACACCGTTAAGCCATTAACAAGTTTTCAGCTTGCTATTAATAAACTTTTTTTGCTACGTGGGAGTCAGGTCTATAAGTCAACCACTTAATTGCGTTAAACATAATAATTATCAGCAATATGTTTTTATATTATGACCTAATACAGAGTAATCGCGATCGTGTTTAGTTTATAATTATTGTGACTACCTGTTACTGTACATAAAAGAACGGTGATCGCGGTCACTGTTTAAAATCACCGTTATCTAAAAATCACGGCCAATTATCACGGCGTGAATTAATAATAGCCAAATTCACCATGAGGGACCGCAGACGTTCGGAAACAATTAGCGTCTCTTTGCAAAGACAATGACGTCGACTTTGCAAAGTAACAAGACACTTACTCAACACACACACTACACATTACTCCCCTGACTTAGTGATAAGTTATACAATTACGTGGCTAAAGATTCTAGTTATAAACCAAATCCAGAATCAGAGAAAAAAAAATTCACCATTATTATCCCGAACACAATGTATACAGTTGCAAGTCGATTTAAAAATCAATTTATTTTTATTAAACGCTTTTCTTTAGTTCAATAGTTTGCGTCAAATTTTTAGAGGTTAATTTGACTACCTTTTCTTCAATAAAAATGAATGAAAATTTGAAGAAATATAAATTCGCGGGAACAATACAAGAATAGTCATAATTTTTTTTATGTTTACTAATTGTGTAGATAAATAAAAAAACGATATTAATGGAAAATGCTTAAATTCTCTTGCTTTATACAATGTAGAAACTTGAAACTTTTACGGATTGTAGCTAATGATATGAACTACACATAATTTCACTTTTTACGTTAATAATTGTTTACGTTATGCTTCATAAATAAACAATAAAATTTCAAATTTTGAACGGTCATATATTTGTTTATATAAAAATCGGCGCTTATTCGTGTCAAATTTCAATACGATACGAAACAAAACTTCAACCAATCGTTTTCAAAGCAAATACGTTATTCGTGTTCGATACGATACGAAACAAAACTTCAACCTTCAATCAATTGTTTTATCGTAGTCTTAGAAAAACCACCGGTAGACACGTTTTGTGCTACAATTAACATTAGAATTCGTTTTGGCGTATTAACTAATTAAACATGAGCGACCGTGGAGTAACGGTATAATCGCTGGCCTCATACGCCAGTGCACGTGGGTTCAAGCCCTGCCAAAGACAAATCATTTTCATTTCCAATAATGACACGAGCCGTCTCACCGTGCCTCGGAGAGCACGTTAAGCCGTCGGTCCCCCTGGGCTAGTGTACATCGCACTAGTTACTTGAAAACTGGGTTAAAGATGTAAATGGCGCCGGAACTGTCCGCAAGGATCTCCCCGGCAAAAATGCCATACGATATTATTATTATTATTAACTAATTAAACGCTTTTCTTTAGTTCAATCGTTTGGGTCAAATCTTTGGACGTTAAATTGCCTGCCTTTTCTTCAATGTAAGTGACTAAAAATTTGCAGACATGCATTCGAGGGAACAATACACGAAGAGTCAATAATTTTGTTTTGTTTATTAATTGTTTAAATGAAAAAACGATTTTAACGAAAAATGATTAAATTCTCTTGTTTTTTGCAATGAAGAAACTTAAAACTTTTACAGATTGTAGCTAATTATATGAACTATACATAATTTTATTTTTACGTTAATTGTTTACGTCATACTTCATAAATAAACAATAAAGTTTCAAATTTTTTGCCGATTCCGACTACTTTTCATGTTTGTACATCATGTGTTTTATACATATTTTAATAAACATGACGATATACTTTAATGTTTGAAAAGTTTAAGACTAAAAAGTAAAAAATAAAAAGATATGACAAAAAATTTTAAGAAACGCTTTTTATATTTATGAGTGACTAAAATTAAAAATATTATAAAAAAAAACAACTAAAAAGCCAAAATTAAAAAAAATTAAAAAAATCTAACACATTCGTTAAAGAAAAGCGTGGGGCGAAAACCGTTTATTCGATGAAGACGCCCCACGCTTTTCTTTGACGAACGTGTTAGATTTTTCCAATTTTTTTTATTGTTTGCTTTTTACTTGATTTTTATTATAATATTTTTAATTTCAGCCACTCGTAACTAAAGAAAAGAGTTTCTTAAACATTTTTTTTTCATGTTTTTTTATTTCCTAATTGCCTTGTAGGGGAGTGCAATTAGAACGAAAATATGCATTGTTTCGGAAAAATTCAAACAAGCTTATATTTTTCTAAAACTTTTTTTGGTAGTTTATATACATGTTAAAGTAAAAAGTTCCACTCGCAGATTTGGCCGCTAATTGTTAATTAATTGTTTAAACAATAACAATTGTTATGTATAAATATTTTTAAAAATATCGTTGAATTCATCATTTTACTTCGATCAAATATGTTTCTATTTTGTTTTTTATTAGGCTGAATCCGAATATGGCATTACAATTTAAAAATTCTTATACAGAAGCTCTTATACAGGATGTCTGCGTAGCTAGGAACCACATACAAAACTTTTTTGTTATCAATTTTACGAAAAAAAGTTATTCTTCATAAAATGCTCTGGATAGTAAAACAATTAAAACTCAACCGTCATATATCAAATTTTATCAATTTTATACGAGTTATGTCAAAAATATATATTTCGTTAAAGAGTAACGTACCTTCATATTCCAGAATATCAAAAAATGCTATTATGAAAAGTTGTTTGAAATTAAAAACTATGTTTTAATATACAATTACATCATTCTAATCGAAA
Organism: Diabrotica virgifera virgifera; assembly: GCF_917563875.1. Taxonomy (NCBI): domain Eukaryota; kingdom Metazoa; phylum Arthropoda; class Insecta; order Coleoptera; family Chrysomelidae; genus Diabrotica; species Diabrotica virgifera. The sequence goes on from NC_065447.1 coordinate 227,300,489, forward strand.
AAAAAATTTCATTTTTTTCTCAAATTACGGATACCCCCATCATAATTTTATTACCATTATGATAACTAGTTTATTATCAATTTTACGAAAAAAAGTTTTTCTTCATAAATGCACTACCTGGTCTAAAATCTAAGATACAACTAACAGATATCAAACTTTTGCAATTTTATACGAGGTATGTAAAAAATATGAATTTTACTTAAGAGTTAAGTGCCTTTATTATTCACAATATTTTAATTAGAAGGGTGTAAGTGAACACTACAACATATTTTTTAATTCCAAACAACTTTTCTTAATAACAATTTTCGATATTGTGAAATATAAAAGTATTTTACTCATAAGTGAAATTCATATTTTTTGACACCTCGTATAAAATTTATAAAATTTGACATTTGATGGTTGCATCTTATATTATATACGATGCAAAGTATTTTATAAAGAATAACTTTTTTTCGTAAAACTGATAATAAAAAAGTTATCAATAGGTTTCAAGTTACGCAGACATAATCATATGTAATGTATACATATGAGCTAAAAAATTTTTTTTTGTTAAACATTTATTCTTGTTGAAGCTTATTATTATATGTATTTTAGTTTTATAGAAAAAAGTTTTGATCACTTTGTATAAACATTTTTTTAACTGGTAATTTTCGGTTTTTGTATTACCTTTTTGTTATCTTTCTTAATTTTCTCAAAAAGAAATACTTTATTTCATTTCTAAAGTAAAATAATTTAGTGTATTTTAAAGATTACATCCTAAACTTTAAAAAAGCACGTACAAAACTGTAAGAAATCTGTTCAAACTTGAGTAATACCGTCTTAAAATGTTGGTAATTCTGTAAAACTACGAAGTTTTCAAAAATTACATTTTTTGAGACGTCATATCATTTGAATTAAATTTTTGAGATTTTTTTTGAGAGAAACATCATTTAGTAATATTTCTTTAAGGTAAGCTGTGCAAAATTGAGAGTTTTATATGAAAAATTGTATTAGTTACACATTTTTAAATCATTTTTAAACCAAATTCATGTAAGTATCACTTTCCGCCCACACCATACTTATGCCCATACATTTTATTTACTTTTATTAAACCATCAGATAGCTAAATTATTCTTCTTTCGTGATCAATTTATAAAATTTCATTTGATCCATTAGTTAAAGAATTACATTAAAATAACTCAACCGTGCACTTCACCGTACGCTAGTTTAGAGTGCGTCAATGTTTGTGAGAAGAGTGACTTTAGAGTTATAAATAAAAAATTATAGAAGCTACAGATTTAATTTTAGAAAAATCTTTATAGAGGTTTTTTTGTAAAATTTTCTGAATTTTTCAACGGTCAAGTAAGTTTTTTTCTACAGTTTATATTTTCGGAGTTCTTTAAAAAAATATCTAAGTTCGCAGCTCATTCGTTTAATAAAAAATGAAGCACCCACTTATCGAGTAGAACTTTTTGATATGTTGTTTATTAAACATTTCTTAATAAAATTACAAAAAGTTCTATCTCCGACGTGAAAATCTATATGCACTCCCCTATTGGTCTAATTAAGGATTTAAAAAGTTCGCACCTTTTATGCGTGTAAATTTTTCGGATCGGCGCTTCGAAGGTGGCCAGATGACCATTTTCTCCATTCTCGAGTTTCTATTAAACTTAATTAGGCAACAAATTAGAATACTTTTTCCGGTGGAAAGATCTCCGCGATAACGATGAATAACAATGTGTTTGCAAGATATATAGCGACAGACATGTCATGTATAGATCCTGATAACGAAATAATTTATAGGTGAGGTGCTCCTAAAGGGAAAACTCAGACAAGTAGCTGTGAAATCAATATATTCTCTTGGGCTACCGCTAAATCAAGTTTGGAACTTTTCTTTCTCCGAATATATACGGGATAATGGCTACCTGTTTGATGGAGAAAGGGATTTCTTTCAGATTTTTGTTTATTTTCTAAATAAACTTGTATAAAGAATTCTTTTTAAATGTTGACAGTTGTGGTGCTGGAAGCAGTTGTTGACTTACAAAGAATTTTAAATTTATATTTGATTTATTAAAGGACAGCCGAATAAATAATAACTTTTGTTATTTTTTCTTAATTTTTTCAATAGTAATAATTATTGTGATAAAATCGAGTAATAAATTCAGCCGGAGACCAGATTCGTTTTTGTTAAGGCAATTATTTTGAACTAAACATACAAAAGAAAAGATATTGTTATCGTTAATTATTTATTAACTGCGTTATTTAAATATAATTATATTTATAGGTTTAGGTTAGTGTGACGATATACGATATATAAGTAGTAAACCGAAGTCCAAGAGAATTAATTGGGAAAGACATTTATTTCTCAACGCGAAATAAATGTATAAGGAAGGAGTCATCTGGCTCAGCGCGCCATATATCAAAACATGTAATAATGCCTACGTTCAACGCACATAGCCGTTGGATAGGGTTAGGATTAGTAGATTTCGTTCAACTCGCCAAATCGACGGGCTTCGGAAGGCTTCGGAATACGTTCAGCGCACCTATCCCGATGGTAAGTTATTCCCCGTTCAGCATACAGAGAATGAATTAATGGATTTCTATTCGGACTTTTATACTGTCAGAGACGGTATAAGACCACGTTTTGTTGAACATATAGGCGTAATTAATGATTTATCCTGAGAGGTGCTCCTAAAGGAAAAACTCAGACAAGTAGCTGTGAAATCAATAGGTATATTCTCTTGGGCTACCGCTAAATCAAGTTTGGAACTTTTCTTTCTCCGAATAAATATGGGATAATGGCTACCTGTTTGATGGAGAAAGGGAATTTTTTCAGATTTTTGTTTATTTTCTTAATACACTTTTATAAAGGATTCTTTAAATGTTGACAGTTGCGGAAGTTGCTGGAAGCAGTTTAAAAGTTAACTTATAAAGAATTTTAAATTTAAATTTGATTTAATAAAGGACAGACGGGTGAATATAAACTTTTTTCTTAATTTTTTCAATCGTAATAATGATGGAAGGAGGTTATTGTTTCTTAGTGATTATTAGCTTGTCTTGCAGTTCTTTGGCGAAATTTTAAATAATTTATTAATATTTCACATTTTCAATATTTTCAATAATAAAATAATTTTCAATAATTTTAAATAATTTGTTAAGAACAAATTTTCTTCTTTTTGTGTAGACATAAATGTCTGTTTTTCAATGAGTCCCCAGTAAGTTGTCGTTCCATCGTTTTCATGGTCTTCCCACTGATCTTCTTCGTATTTGAAAACCGTTTTTCGCCGTCTTTACTACACTATTTGTTGTCACTTGGCATTATATGATCGTTCCATTCTACTCTTCTGTTGTATCATCGAATTTTCTGAATGTTTTTATCTCTGCTATTTTTATCATTATCTTTGTCCTCTCTGTATCAATTAGTATTTCTGCCACGTATGTCATTATTGGTTTGATGCCTGTTTTGTAAATTTTGCCTTTCATTTTTTTCCCGATATTCTTGCTTCTCTGTTACCAGAGAACGGCAGTTCTCGCCAGTGGCGCACATCCACACCCCTCTACACGCGATACTATATACAGGGTGTTTCATTAATAATTGTCCATATAGTAACTGGAGAAACCTCAGCAGAAAATACGAAGATTTAACCTAAAACACGTAAATAAAATGTGGTTCCTTACTGAGTTACAGGGTGTTTTATCTAAAAATTTAAAAATAATTTTCGCTTAGCATTTTAAAACTGTTCGACGTATCCTTTTCACACTTGGCAGAAAGCGCGACTACTATACACCCTACTAAATTATGATAAACAAACGTTTCTAGCTACTACCAGAGGCGTTCGACAAGGGATAGTGAATGGTTGACCCTTCTCAAATTCTACGCCACTGGGGGAATTACTATTTTGAGCTATTTTTAGATTCTCCAATACTATCTACTTAAATAATATACTGTTCATTGGTAACGATAAAGTTATTAGTTTTCGAGATATTTGAAGTTAAATATGAAACGGCACAGTTATTTTGATTAATTTATGATATTCATATGATTAAAATTTAAAAATTATTTGTACCCAGTACTTTAAAACTATTTGGCGTATCCTTATCATACTTGGCAGAAAGTGTAGGCACTGTACACTTTACTAAATTAAGATGAATAAACCTTTCTATCTACTACCAGAGACGTACGACAGGGGATAGTGGCTGATTGATCTCTCCCAAATTCTACGCAACTGACGAAATTGCTATTTTAGTGTAATTTTTTGATTTTACAATACTTTTTATGTAAAGAATATACTCTTCATTTGTAACGATAAAATGATTAGTTTTTGAGATATTTGAAATTAAAAATGAAGCGACACAATGCATTAACCAAAATAATCGTGTCGTTTCATTTTTAACTTCAAAAATCTCGAAAACTAATGGCTTTATCGTTACGAATGAAGAGTACCTTATTTTCATAGAAAGTATTGGAGAATCCAAAAATTGAACTAAAATAGCAATGCCGCCAGTGGCGTAGAATTTGGAAAGGGTCAACCATTCACTTTCCCCCGTCGTACGCCTCCGGTAATAGCCAGAAACGTTTGTTTAACATAATTTAATAGGGTGTACAGTACCTACACTTTTTTTAACGTAATGTAGTAGTTTGTACAGTACCTATACTTTCTGCCAAGTATAAAAAGGATACTTCGAATAGTTTTAAAATGCTCAGCAAAAATAGTTTTTAAATTTTTAGATAAAACACCCTGTAACTCGGTAAGGAAGCACATTTTATTTAAGTGTTTTAGGTTAAATCTTCGTATTTTGTGCTAAGGTTTCTCCAGTTACTATATGGACAATTATTAATGAAACACCCTGTATAGGGTGAGGCAGATAAAGGGCCTATTAGAAATATATTTTGACAACTAAAGACAACTGAACTATGAAAATTGGAATAAGGGGGTTTTGAAGACTGATCTATTTAATGAAAATATTTTCATCTATTTGGTACTTCCGGTTATACCGGAAGTTGCTTATAACTTCGTTTTTTTAAATGGGACACCCTATATATTTTTACATTTTTGGATTCTCCTCGATTTCTTCTTTCTTAAAATATAAGGTTTTGTAAGATTGTAGAGGGTCGGTTAAAAGATAAGTACGTTTTCTTATTAATTTCGTAGCAGTATTCACACCCTGTAGGATTGTAGTAGTTTGACATAATAAACTCTATTTATGTTCAAACGATTTTTAATATAGTTTACTATTGTTAACAATTATTAGTGTAGCTAAATTTTTAATTTTAGTATATAGGGTGGGTCGAAACTCGGAATGAGTATTTTCTGCGTTTTCTTAAATGGAACACCCTATATTATAGTATTTTAATGAAATTATTTTTCATGGTACTTTTTACTTTCTTAAGCATTCCCTATACCTAACTGCTTTAGTTTGTGCTTAATTGTTAATCGAACCAACAATCTTAACTTCGATGGTATTTTGAAACCTGAACCACTATTGGCAATTTTAAGTATCAGTATAGATTAATATGTATTTATTTCCAAAAAATTATTTGTGGCTGAATATTTTCACGGCCAACCTAATACAATTTCACCTATTTTGTGTTGCAATTAATGTTTTGTTTGAATCACCAATAACTCACAAATTAAAGAAGTTAGGTATAGGGAATGCTTAAGAAATTAAAAAGTACCATAAAATATAATTTCATTGCAATACTAAAATACAGGGTGTTCCATTTAAGAAAAGTCAGAAAATACTCATTCCGAGTTTCGACCAATCCTGAATACTAAAATGAAAAATTTAACTATACCAATAACTCTTAACAATAGTAGACTATACTAAAAATCATTTGAACATTAATAGAGTTTATTATGCCAATCTACTACAATCCTACAGGGTGTTAATGTTGCTACGAAATTAATAAGAAAACGTAATTATCTTTTAACCTACCCTGTATAATATTACAAAACCTTATATTTTAAGAAAGAATAAATCGAGGAGAATCCAAAAATGTAAAAATATACAGGTTGTCCCATTTAAAAAAAACGAAGTTACAATCAACTTCCGGTATAACCGGAAGTAGCAAAGAGAAGAAAATATTTTCATTAAATAGTTCATACCTCAAAACCCCTGTATTCCAATTTACAAGATTCTCTTAGCTTTAGTTTGTAGCGTTCCGCTACGTTTACGAGTAGCCACTCCCGACAACCGTAATAATTAACATCGAATAACAAAAAGTTACCTTACGATCGAGGTAGGAAAATGAAAACAGAATTAGTGCTAGCTAACCAACGACTTAAGAAGGTCAAATACAGACAAATATGTGTTGGAGAAAAAACGGCAGATGTCATACATAAAAGAATAGGAGATATTCAATAAATCTATTTTGGAATTGCAATTACAAAGCAAGCTAAATATATCTGTAAAGATATAATATACCTAAAATGAACGTCTGGTAAGTGATTTTATTTTAAAAATTTCTTTTGGAAATTTAGGAAACACATATATCAAAATGAATAATTTTATACCTTAAAAAGTCAAATCTAGCAAAGCTACTTTTAGAAATATATTACTTAAGTAATAATGTAATTTCATTTTGGATAAATGACCTTCCCATTTATGTGGAAGAATATGTTCGGTTATCTTTTGTAACCGGTCTGTCTCACCTTGTATCCAGGAAAAAATTTCTAGAGACCTAATGAGAACCTCTCTTTTTAGCCGTACCTAGAGAATTATAAAATAGAACCAAGCTTTTAATATCCCACAAAGACAACTTATATGGAAAATGCACTAAGAATAACATTCCTATTAATTATCTGGAACGTAAATCTTCCCTAAGATGTGTATACTCATAGAGCCGCTTACCGTCTGATAAACCGGCACGTCCATAAGCCAACACTTGGAATTAGAGCTGAAGGAATTTCATCTAGATTGGAACAAAGATAAGTGTACTTAATTAATGTTCTCATTTATAGACCGAATTGTGTTCCGCAATATATTATATATTTATTCTACATTTGTTGTTAAGCATTAGATTATTTTTTAACTTCCCTTATCATATCTTTTACTATCGGTTGTGTCTACACAACAAATAATATTTTGTCAATTTTTCATCTAAATCTCAATGCATGTAAGGGAACATAAGTACTTATAGACCTAGAGCATTGGTCTCTATAGGGTTCATTACATAATAACTTAGGTATTGTGGTAGATAATATACAAGTATATTAATACGGTATTATGAAGAATATCATCTGGTTCTGTTGACTAGCACTCACTATTGTTTTTCTGTCTCTTTATTGTTTGTATCTGAAAGAAACGTAAACTCATAGAAATCATTTAATAGTCGGAAACTTTTAGGTTATCTGCTTATATCTTGGCAACCAAAATTTTAACATTACTCATATTCATTATTTATATTATTAATTAAATTTTACTATTATATATTCATCTTGCAAGCCAATGTTTTACATTATTATACATTATTTATATTTTTAGCTAGAAATTTTACATTATATATATATACATTAGTTACCAAAATCTTACTTTACATATATCTAGGTATTTTTTTTACACAATAAAAATAAGGTATACCTATTGGGTTTGTGTCATTTCACCTGCACCTGATATCTCTCAACTATATGTGTTCATATAATATTTTATTTCAGGATTAAGTTATTTGGATTGTTTATATCTTTCTCCTTATTTCTCTCTCTCTCTTTCTCTCTCTCTCTTTCCCCCCTCTCTCTCTCTCTCTCTCTATATCTCTCTCTCTATATATATATATATATCTCTCTATATCTCTCTCTCTATATATCTCTCTCTCTATATCTCTCTCTCTCTCTTTTCTAGTCTCCCACACTGTTCTATCAACGAAGTAAAGGCTCTAAAAGGCATTTACTTCTGGCGCCCATCTTTGGTTTATTGATCATAGGTCAGTTCTTTTCTTTTTAGTATTTCATTACTTTTTAATTTTTCTGGTTTCTTCCTTTATCACTATCTCTTTCTCCCCTAAACAACAGCCCGAAAATAAGCCGATCTCCACTTCCTGAGCTTTTACGTCTCATCCTCATCCTCATAATTAATTTGTTGTCTTCATTCTAATTTTAACTTGTTAAGCCGTTTCTCACTACTCCTTTCTCTTCATCAATCAAATTTTAGTACCAAAAAAAAATATAACCCTACTATAAGGGTTACAAAGTGGCGAGCCCATCGTGGAGCTGTTGTTTTCATTTAGGTGGTGATTTAGTGTTAGTTACACTACATTATCTTATTCAATTTGGTTATTGCGAATTATCACTTACAGTTTGTTGTTGTTTTGGAAAAAAAAAAAAAGAAAAAGTTGATAGTAGCAGTGTATCATTTTGTTTTTTTTTGAGAGAGTATACAGGTGTAAGGGAAATTATTTTAGAATTGAGGATATAGCATGAATTGTTGGGTGGTATACGAACATAAGTTAAAAGGTAATATATAAATGTTTATTGAAGGTGACGTTAATATTTAATAAACTGAATTTTTACATTTTTATACGTTACATATTTTTTGGTATCTTATAATTATTATGATATCCTGTACTGGCACTTGTATCCACACAATTATATATTTTGGGTTATAGGTATATGTTTATTAGGTTCTGATTTCTATCTCAATTTTAGATTACTGTATGCGATTAAATTTGCGGGCTTTGTGCCAGTTGTAAAATTTTTTTTTATTGAGTTTATCTATCTAACCTTCATTGGGGTGTTTTGTCTTGATACTGAAAGTTTCTTTTTTAAAATGTCCACTTTTAAAGTTGATCATTTACTGGTAAAAGAGTTAGATTACGAGCTTAAAATCCGAAGTACTGATGTTACTGAATATCCTACCGTCGAGGCTAAACGCAAAATATTGCGTGGAGCTCTGCGACAGGAGAAGGAAAATAGGAGTTTTCGGCAAATTTCTTCCTCCTGTATTCCCTTTGACAAACATAAGGAGGAGATTGAGGACACACTGAAAGACCTTACCCAGAAAATCGGGATATTCAGGGGTACAATACTGGATCCTACCTTTGCTAGATTGTCGTCTAGAGTAGCTCATTTATCTGAACGAGTAAGTCGCTTAGAGTGTGATACCGATGAACAGGAATTATACCAGAAAACCGTCGCAGTCAAAATCTTGGATATTGAAGGTGACCTCGATGCTCGGGGAAACCCAGCTGCTACCTCCACTCCAAATGCACCCATACACAATGCGTCACCCTTCCCATTTTCTAAATCTGCCCAAGTTCATAAATGGGGTATTTCTTTTTCTGGTACAGGTGATCGTGATACTGTTGTCGCTTTCTTAGAGAAAGTTGAATGTTTGCGAATCTCTAGATGTATTCCAGAGGATGACTTATTTGCAGCCTCCGCTGAGTTGTTTACCGGTCCTGCGTTCACTTGGTTTATGAATAATCGCTCTAACCTTTCTTGCTGGAAAGATCTGGTGCAAAAACTTAAAGCTGATTTCCTACCATATTCCTACCAAGATGATCTTTTGGATGACATTAAAAAGCGGAAACAACTCCAGAATGAACCCGTTACTATGTTTATCAACAACATCCTTGGGTTGTGTAGTCGTCTTGACATTCCTCTCACGGAATCCGAAAAGGTAAGAATCATCATGAAATCTTTGTTACCCTCATATCACTCTCAACTAGCTCTTGTAGAAATCCGTAGTATCGACGAACTTACGGAAAAATGTAAGCGGTTAGAAGAAACATTTTCTTGGTCTAATCAACCCTTAACTGTAGTTTCGTCTCGTCCTTTCCCGTCTTCTAGTCAGAATTCCTTTTCACGAAATCGATCATGGCAAAATAAAGTACCGAAACACAATGTATCTACCGTTACCTCCACGATCGTATGTTGGAATTGTTATACTCAGGGACATGCCTTCTCTGCATGCCCAAACCCCAGATTGCGTCCCTTTTGTTTTGGGTGTGGCCTTGAAAATACCACTAAACCCAGGTGTAGGAATTGTCAGGGAAACGGTCGTTTAGAGGATTGTACCCTGAGCCCTCCTCTGACAGTCTCTCCATCAGGGAATTCCGTAACTTCCATAAACAATACAGGACTCAACACGTCAAGCCCTCCCGTACCTTCTACCAGTCGAAAAGGGAAAGGTATTTCGTCCAAAAAGACAACAACTTCAAACAACAACCTATCTCAAGATTAAGTTATCTGAAGCAGACACCCTTTAATGTCGAATCAGATAATGATAGTGTTTCTTTCTCAGTATCTTCATTAAATCTCCCATCTCCTTGTCTCGAGCAAGAACTTAACTCTGCGTTAATTCCGTTAAATTTACCTTCTTCCAGAAAAATTAAGGAAGGAGATACCTGTCTACCTTTATCTCAATTTTCTGGCAACACCATAGTGATTGATAAAACAACCTTAGATTTAAATTCTCTATTAGTTAGGAAACATAACGATAATCGTCCGTATCTCCCTATCGAAGTATTAGGTCAATCTTGTTTAGCACTTCTAGACAGTGGTTCAAACATATCTTTACTAGGTTCTTTATCTCTTCGTTTAATAGACAACGATAAAGTCAAAGTTAACCCGATTTCTTCTCTTCAAGTATCGACTGCTGATGGCACTGTACAACCCATCACGGGAAAATTCGTAACAGAAGTCTCTGTAGCGAATATACGCAGAAATGTTACTTTTTATGTTATCCCCTCAGTGCAAAATTCAGTTATCCTTGGAATGGACTTTCTTAATGTTTTTAATAGCACACTTAACTGCTCTGATTTTTCTATGTCTATATCTTCATTTAATATTTCGAGCTTGAATGCCGTACAAGATTTTTCTAGTTTATCAAATGAGGAACAAAATCAGTTACAAGAAACTATCTCCAAGTTTAATTCTATCTCCTCTACGGATAAGTTAGGCCGTACTACCTTGCTTTCCCATTCTATTGAAGTGAATAATCCCACACCATTTAGGCAATACCAATATCCGATACCCCAAGCGTGGCAAAAAGATTTAGACCAAGAGATTGATGAAATGCTTAAACTTAATATCATCGAACCGTCTACCTCTTCCTATAGTAGTCCATTATGGCTCACGAAAAAAAAGAATGGATCATTTAGGGTCTGTTTTGATGGACGTAAGTTAAACAGCATCACAGTAAATCGGGATGCTTACCCGATCCCTCGAATTGATATTATCTTGAGCAAACTTCAAAACTCGAAGTTCATATCGTCTATAGATCTTTCAAAAGCTTTTTTACAAATACCTCTTAGTACTGAAAGTAGGAAATATACCGCTTTTGCCGTCAATGGTAAAGGATTGTTTCAATTTGTAACAATGCCTTTTGGGTTAGTATCTGCTCCCCAAACTATGTGTCGTCTCATGGATATAGTAATAGGTCCTCAGTTAGAGCCCTACGTGTTTTATTATCTTGATGATATCTTGGTAGTCACCCCGGATTTTTCTACTCATATCGAAATTTTGAATAAATTATTTGTCCGGTTAAAAGAGGCAAATTTAACGGTTAATCTTGATAAATGTCAATTTTGTCGACCAAGTTTGAAGTTTTTAGGCTATATGGTTGATAACCAGGGTCTTAGGACAGACCCTGAAAAGGTCGCCGCTATAAGAGATTTTCCCATCCCAAAAACTACCACCCAAGTTCGCAGAATTTTAGGCATGTGTGGATATTATCGTCGGTTTGTTCCGTCTTATTCTACCTTACTATCACCCCTTACTGATCTTCTGAAGGATAGGAAAAAAGGCCAAACGATTATTTGGACTCCTGAGGCCGATGAAGCGTTTAGGCGCGTTAAAGATGCACTAACGAGCGCTCCAGTCATGATCTCACCTAATTTTAACGAACATTTTTATCTGATGACCGATTGTTCTAACACCGCTTCTGGTGGCGTGCTATTTCAGGTGAAAGATGGCTCTGAACACCCAATAGCTTATACAAGTAAGAAACTGAATAAGGCGCAGAAAAACTATTCGACTACGGAGAAAGAACTCTTAGCTATTATTCAGGGTTTAGAAGCTTTTCGTTATTATTTAGAGGGTCGTAATTTCACGATAATTACGGACCATAGTTCTTTGGTATGGCTTCACAGCATGAAAAACCCTTCTCAGAGACTTTCCCGATGGATATGTAAACTGACTGCCTATTCGTATAAGATTGTCCATCGAAAGGCAGCCGGAGTAGTGGTTGCTGATGCTCTTTCCCGTGTTTTTGATATTAATATTTTAGATCTATCTTCGTTAACTCCTGATGCGTGGTATCAAAATATGGTCGATAAGGTTACTCAAGACCCACAAAGATATCCCGATTTTAAGGTGGAGAACAATGTGCTGTACAAACACATTTTAAGTCCTGTTGAGGTATTATCGAATATGACCGAATGGAAAATAGTTGTACCTACGCCAAACAGGGAAAATATTTTGCGTATGTGTCATGACGAAGTTACTGCTGGCCATTTTGGTTTCTATAAAACTTACCACCGTATTGCTGAGTTATATTATTGGCCTGGCATGCGCAAATCCATTAAAAGGTACATCTCTAAATGCATAGTTTGTGCTACTTGTAAACCAAGTAACTTACCACAAGCTGGTCTTATGGATTCTTTTAGAAATATTAATTTCCCTTGGCAGATGATTTCTCTCGATTTAATTGGTCCATACCCTCGTAGCTATACAGGAAATACTTATTGTCTCGTAGTAGTGGACTATTTCACCAAATTTCCTTTGGTTTGCCCTCTTCGGAAAGCCACAGTCCCAGCAATTATTAAGTATTTGGAAGAACAAGTATTTTTAGTATTTGGTGTTCCTCAAATTGTCTCCTGTGACAATGGGCCCCAATTTATCTCGAACGCTTTCAAGACTCTTATGTCCAAATATAGGGTGCAGAAGATTTTCTATAATGCTGCATATCACCCTCAAGCGAACCACTCAGAACGTGTAAATCGTAGTATTGTTACCGCTTTAAGGTCTTATACATTTGAGGACCATAGGTCGTGGGATCAATACATTCATTCTGTTGCCCAAGCCATAAGGACTTCCACTCACGAGGTCACTAAATGTTCTCCCGCGTATCTTAACTTTGGTCGAAATGTTCCTCTCTCAGGCGATTATTTTGGTTTAATTTCCGATAATGCAACTACTTTACCACAAGTTTCTGAGAATCTTCATCGACTAGAGGATCTCCAAAACCTACCCCCTATATTTGCCGATATTCGGAAGAGATTGAAATCTTCTTATTTACGTTCCCAGAAATATTATAATTTAAGGATAAGACCGTTACGTTTTTATCCTGGAGACCGAGTCCTAAAACGAAATTTTGTGAAATCAAGTAAAAATGATGCCATAGCGGCGAAATTTTGTCAGAAGTATATTCCATGTACGGTTTTAAAAGTCATATCGCCTCTTGTCTATGAACTAAAAGACAATTCGTCCAATAAACGAATTGGTCGTTTTCATGTCAAAGATCTCCTACCTGATAAAACAGTCATGGATTCTGAGTCCTCGACCTCAGAGGATGATTAGGTATTAACTTGCGTTCTGGATTAATTTTGGAACCTTTTATCGCAGTCTGCAACTTGCTAGTTTCCTAAAAAAAACTCTTATTTTTGCTATTTGGTAATTATTATTTTTACCTCTGCTCTTGATTTTACCTTTGATAGTTAAGTTGTTCACATATATTATGGACTCAGCGTTTGCACAGGGAATGTCATAACATTTGTCTGGTGTAATAAATGCATTATACAGGGTATTCCATTATTATCACTTCTCAAAATATTAGACTGTTATAGGTAAATTGCTTTTAAATATTGTCTTTTCACTTTTATTAGTAAATTTTGTTGTATATGGGTATATAGGTGTATCTAAGCATAATACGTGGGTTCGAATTCGTTGATCAAATTCCGGACTACATCGTTAGCGGATTTCGTAATCCATGCTATATTTTGTGATGGATGTACTTTTACCTGGAGTCGCTATGTGGCGAATATGGTCGTTGACCATCTTCGGTTCTGTAGCATAGATTAAGTCTTCATCAAGTTATACAATGGATTTTTTTCTTGTACAAGGCGATAACCCAATACCTTTAATATTAATTTCGTTGATGGTTGTTGTATCAATAATTTTGGGAGAATACATTCATTAGCTGTTGTTTAGTGACTACTCTAATATTTGGTTTTCGTTTTCTTATGCATTGGTCCACTATAGTAGTCCAGTTCGGACCTCTTCTGTCATTGATTTTAGGAACTGATCTATAAATATACGGTTTCAGATGAAATTGTTTGATTTTGGTTCTTAAATTTTAGTTTTACCTTTGAGAAATTTTAGTTAAGAACTTACTTGTGTTGATGCTTATACATGTGTTAGTATAAAAATACAATGATTATCAAACGTTTTGGTATATCGTACACTGAAATTAGCTGTAGCCTTAGGCTATAGATTTATCGGATACAGATATTAAGTTAGGTTATCTTTAGGTTACCTTTCAATGATTATTACCTGTGATTATATTAAGTCAATTCGGGAATGGATTATGAATTATACTGACGGAACCATATTTGGATGGATACGATAATGGCTATCCATTTGTGGAACTGTTTTGTTTGTCCATTTTTTGTTTTGCTGTGCATTCTTAACTAGCTGGTTTATATCTACATTGGATATATAATATATTTAACTTAGCGTATCGTACTTCACTTTATCTTATCTTATCTTATCTTACCTAAGAGAGTTATGTTACATCTCTATTTCCTTACCTTAAGTTATCTTTGATACCATGTTTTGAATCGGTTGGAGAATATCCTGGTTACTCTCGGTTGAATATGTCAACAATAAATTTTGTGTTCATCTTTGGATTAACTTAGGTGCTAATATCCAAATCGATAGTGAGTCCGATAGTGAGTAAGGCCAAATTTAATGGTTCTTTATGTAGTTGGGTGGATACTTTGTTTTAGTCAGGAATATTTTTTTCTAGTACCTTTAGTTCACGTTGATAACAATTTGGGGTTACGTGTAATCTAAGCCTTTAATGTGAACGATTTAATAAGTTTAATTGATGTAAGTAATGGTACAGCAAGAATAACTATTAGTAAACTTTAAGATACCTAGTATACGGTTCATTCGTAAATAAAGTCTGGATGCAGATCATCAGACTAGTCCTTGTCTACGTTAAGGAAGGAAAAGTTCCTTTCTCGCGATCTCCGTAAACCATACCGGTTCCGGAATCTTGGGAACTTACCTTGATGCACTCTTGTGTTGGATCCACACAAGTGTGTCATACTTTTGTGCCCGCACTCTTCCATGCTCGGAAGCATGAGAAGTGTTGCCTTTTATTTCCCTTGTGTAAATATGTGGTATAATGGGGATGTTTACCCACTTTGAGCCAAATTCAAAATTAATGTTTTAGGTTAGATTAGATTAGTTAGTTGATGTACTAATCCTATCTTTAACTTTGTGGAGTGGTTGTGACTGTAACTATAGCTACAACTGCTAGGAGCTACTACTCCTGACCCATATTAAAGTACTAACCCTGCCAAGAAAAAACTTCGTTTTGGTTTTTGCCAGAATAATTTTCTGAAGGAAAATTATATCGAGT
This sequence comes from Diabrotica virgifera virgifera, assembly GCF_917563875.1. Classification (NCBI taxonomy): domain Eukaryota; kingdom Metazoa; phylum Arthropoda; class Insecta; order Coleoptera; family Chrysomelidae; genus Diabrotica; species Diabrotica virgifera. Next base: position 227,316,053 of record NC_065447.1, read on the forward strand.
GGAGGGGGAATGGTGTCAGGTGTGGGGTACTTTGTAACCCTTATAGTAGGGTTATATTTTTTTTTGGTACTAAAATTTGATTGATGAAGAGAAAGGAGTAGTGAGAAACGGCTTAACAAGTTAAAATTAGAATGAAGATAACAAATTAATTATGAGGATGAGGATGAGACGTAAAAGCTCAGGAAGTGGAGATCGGCTTATTTTCGGGCTGTTGTTTAGGGGAGAAAGAGATAGTGATAAAGGAAGAAACCAGAAAAATTAAAAAGTAATGAAATACTAAAAAGAAAAGAACTGACCTATGATCAATAAACCAAAGATGGGCGCCAGAAGTAAATGCCTTTTAGAGCCTTTACTTCGTTGATAGAACAGTGTGGGAGACTAGAAAAGAGAGAGAGAGAGATATAGAGAGAGAGATATATAGAGAGAGAGATATAGAGAGATATATATATAGAGAGAGAGAGAGATATAGAGAGAGAGAGAGAGGGGGAAAGAGAGAGAGAGAAAGAGAGAGAGAGAGAAATAAGGAGAAAGATATAAACAATCCAAATAACTTAATCCTGAAATAAAATATTATATGAACACATATAGTTGAGAGATATCAGGTGCAGGTGAAATGACACAAACCCAATAGGTATACCTTATTTTTATTGTGTAAAAAAAATACCTAGATATATGTAAAGTAAGATTTTGGTAACTAATGTATATATATATAATGTAAAATTTCTAGCTAAAAATATAAATAATGTATAATAATGTAAAACATTGGCTTGCAAGATGAATATATAATAGTAAAATTTAATTAATAATATAAATAATGAATATGAGTAATGTTAAAATTTTGGTTGCCAAGATATAAGCAGATAACGTAAAAGTTTCCGACTATTAAATGATTTCTATGAGTTTACGTTTCTTTCAGATACAAACAATAAAGAGACAGAAAAACAATAGTGAGTGCTAGTCAACAGAACCAGATGATATTCTTCATAATACCGTATTAATATACTTGTATATTATCTACCACAATACCTAAGTTATTATGTAATGAACCCTATAGAGACCAATGCTCTAGGTCTATAAGTACTTATGTTCCCTTACATGCATTGAGATTTAGATGAAAAATTGACAAAGTATTATTTGTTGTGTAGACACAACCGATAGTAAAAGATATGATAAGGGAAGTTAAAAAATAATCTAATGCTTAACAACAAATGTAGAATAAATATATAATATATTGCGGAACACAATTCGGTCTATAAATGAGAACATTAATGAAGTACACTTATCTTTGTTCCAATCTAGATGAAATTCCTTCAGCTCTAATTCCAAGTGTTGGCTTATGGACGTGCCGGTTTATCAGACGGTAAGCGGCTCTATGAGTATACACATCTTAGGGAAGATTTACGTTCCAGATAATTAATAGGAATGTTATTCTTAGTGCATTTTCCATATAAGTTGTCTTTGTGGGATATTAAAAGCTTGGTTCTATTTTATAATTCTCTAGGTACGGCTAAAAAGAGAGGTTCTCATTAGGTATCTAGAAATTTTTTCCTGGATACAAGGTGAGACAGACCGGTTACAAAAGATAACCGAACATATTCTTCCACATAAATGGGAAGGTCATTTATCCAAAATGAAATTACATTATTACTTAAGTAATATATTTCTAAAAGTAGCTTTGCTAGATTTGACTTTTTAAGGTATAAAATTATTCATTTTGATATATGTGTTTCCTAAATTTCCAAAAGAAATTTTTAAAATAAAATCACTTACCAGACGTTCATTTTAGGTATATTATATCTTTACAGATATATTTAGCTTGCTTTGTAATTGCAATTCCAAAATAGATTTATTGAATATCTCCTATTCTTTTATGTATGACATCTGCCGTTTTTTCTCCAACACATATTTGTCTGTATTTGACCTTCTTAAGTCGTTGGTTATCTAGCACTAATTCTGTTTTCATTTTCCTACCTCGATCGTAAGGTAACTTTTTGTTATTCGATGTTAATTATTACGGTTGTCGGGAGTGGCTACTCGTAAACGTAGCGGAACGCTACAAGTTCTCGAGATATTTCTAATATGCCCTTTATCTGCCTCACCCTGCATACACGAAATTTTCGACTTTCTAAATCAGACTGAATTGAATATTGGGCCAACTCCCATCTTAAATTTAACCCATTCACCCATTCATATATCAACCATCCATTTTGGTCCAAAGGTGTGGATTTAGCGGCCCTTCCTATTTAGTCTCTGTTTTTCGTTCTGGTCCCCAAAACTCCCAAAAACTTCAAAAATGTAAATCCTAACTTTACGGTTTCTAATAGTACTGATCATTACCTTTACAACGCATGTTTAATTTTGAAAATCGGTTATACCATTCAAAAGTTACCGAGCTCAGAATTATGACTCAATTTCTATTTGAAAAAGGGAAAATGTTTGTGAATATGTATGTATGTTTGTAGATATGTATGTATGTATGTGTGTGGAAAAGTTAAACCGATTGGAATTTGTTTTTATGTTTGAAGAGGGGGTCAGGACCGATTCAGAACCGGTGCAGTTTGTGACTTTTTACCACCCATAAGCCAGCTATAGGACTTGGTAGGTACAAAACGGCATATTTTTGGGGGTGTCAATCTTCGGTTTAAGAAGAGACAGGAGAACAGCAAATACACCAAATCAATAGTGTTGAGTTAAGCTTTCAAATAATGTCCAATCTGTCAAGATCAGACATACACACGGCTCAGTATAGCCGAAAAACTGAAAAAGTAAACTTTGAAAATTTTGGTTTTTCGACAATTACTCAGAACCTACGAATTGCGCCAATAACTGAGCGTTTGTAGAAGGACTCTATACGAATCTAACGGTGTATACCTCATATTCGGGAAAATTCGAATTTTTAAGTTATAGGCTTCATAAGTATGGTCAAATCTATTTCCTATGGGAAAAACGGTTCCTCAAGCTCACTAATTGCTGTAATAGCTTCAGTTATCATACTTGATCTTAGATGCATCAGATACTACTTCTCAATACGTTTCAAACTCATGTTTAGTGATTAAAATCGGTTAAGCCGTTTAGAAGTTATTAAGCTACAAAAGTATAATCTAATTAACGATTAGTAGTGGTTACGACGCTAAATTTAGTGTACATTCGATGGACACTAGATCATTTGCGAGATAATGCGACAAAGGTGACAATTTATAAAACTTAACGTGTATCGAGAAACATTGCATTCAACTTCATACATTTAATTTATAAATATGTAACTTTAAAAAACTCCTGATAGAGGAATATAAAACCGCTAAACGCCGTAAAAATGAGTGGCGCATACAATATTCCAGCTACAAAAGATCTGATATGAATATTACGTGGCGCGAAAATGTATTTTCATATTGATGCAAAACAAAATTCTAGTTTTATTTTAAAAGATTTTTCCATAATATTTGTTAAATTTGAAGTAAAAGAGTTTCAAAATTCAAACTGTATCAAAGTTACCCTTCTGAGGCGAGCAAATATTATGGAAAAATCTTTTAAAATAAAACTAGAATTTTGTTTTGCATCAAAATGAAAGTACATTTTCGCGCCACGTTATATTCATATCAGATCTTTTGTAGCTGGAATATTGTATGCGCCACTCATTTTTACGGCGTTTAGAGGTTTTTTATTCTTGTATTGTTTTAATCAGGCAATTTGCGCCTCTGTTTATACTATTACACTATTCACCTGATCTTCCACTTCTATTTTGAGCTTACTAGCTAGATAGTGTTATGCCATAGATATTTAAACTTATCACTTGTTCTATTGTCCAGCTCTAATTTATGTACATCTTAGGAGATTTGCTGTTATGGGATATTTTGCTTAGGATATTTTCTGGCGACTATGGTAAATTGGTACAGCAAACGTTTTAAATCATCTTCACTTTGAGAGACTATTATTGCGACGACTGCATAGCAGATATTTTAGGATTTTTTACTCACATTTGGTATCCTTTAAGTTTTTACTTTTTTTATTATTTCATCAATGATCAGATTGAGGAATAGAGGAGTCAGGTAATCCCCTGTTTTATCTCACTGCCAGCTTCAATTAGACTAGTTATCTCTTCTTCTACTTTCACTTTTAGTATGTTGTTCTGGTTGATATTTTCTATCGTTTTAATTATTCCTAGAGATGCCTCTCTTTCATCCATTAAATGGATAAAGTCCTTTAATTTGACCCTAGCAAATACCTTTTTAAGATCCACAAAACATAAATGTAACAATCAGAAGAAACTTAAATCCAGATAAGGCTCCAGGTTTTGATCTGATCAAAGGCCGTCTTATTAAAGAACTCCCAAGAACAGGGATCGGGCTAGTAACAACAATATTCAACACAGGGCTACGATTAGGACACTTCCCTGCCCAGTGGACAGTTACCGAGCTTATACTTATTCCGAAACCCGGAAAACCTATAAATAACTTCATACAGACCAATCAGCTTGCTGCCAGTCCTTGGTAAATTCCTAGAAAAGCTACTCATAACCCGACTGACTCCCATAATAGAAGGAAACCACCAGATTCCTGAACACCAATTCGGATTCAGAAAGGATCATAGCACAATTGAACATATACATGGAGTAGTGGATGAAATAAATCACCTGATAAAACCACCTGATTCCTGAACAACAATTCGGATTCAGAAAGGATCATAGCACAATTAAACATATACACGGAGTAGTGGATGAAATAAATGAAGCATTTGAGCAAAAAATTTACTGTAGGACTGCTTTTTTGGATGTGAGTCAAGTCTTTGATAAGGTTTGGCATGATAGACTACTGTTTAAATTAAAAAAATCACTCCCCCACACACTGTTCATTATTATGGAATCCTACCTAAAAGAAAGATATTTTACTGTAAGGTACAGACAGACAACATCAGAAATCACATTGATAAAGGCAGGGGTACCACAGGGCAGTGTTCTTGGTCCACTTCTCTATCTTATCTACACAGCTGATCTTCCAGTAAGCAACCAAACAAGCACAGCTTCCTTTGCAGACGATAAAGCGATAATGGTTAAACACAAAGACCCAGTCATAGCCGCCTGAAATCTCCAACAATATCTAATGAAAATTGAGGATTGGACAAGAAACTGGAGAATCAAAGTCAATGAAGTAAAGTCAGTGCAGGTTACATTTACCAAATGCAGCGGTACAGTACCACCTGTTACACTAAATGGACAAGATCTGCCTCAATCTGACAGCGTCAAGTATTTAGGGATGCACTTGGACAAAGAACTGACCTGGAGAAAACAAATTTTTAACAGAAGAAAACAACTTGGCTTGAAACTCAGCAAATACTATTGGCTATTGGAAAGACAGTCAAAACTTAGCTTTAGAAAAAAATTATTGGTTTATAAATTAGCCTTAAAACCAATATAGCGCAGCCGATAGGTGAAACAATTGTGCATTTAATGATAAAAGTATATAATTTTTACCACATATACTGCACATGTAATCTCAGATTTTGCCTTTTACAAAAATGGCGGGGATTCAAAATGGCGGCTATATATATATATATATATATATATATATATATATATATATATATATGTGACTAATATAACTTTTGAACGAGACTTCAGATGTCAACCAAATTTGGTATATACGTTTTTTTTTATGTATAAGATAGAGGTCTTGAACCGGAAGAATCGGTTTACCAGAAGCTGTGTTTTTCCTGGTTTTTTTTTAAAATATGCTGTTTTTTTTAATTCTTTCACCCTGTATGTATTAATTTTTCAAAAAGTTAATACCGCCATTTAAAATAGCGTAAAAATATATTTTAGGAAATATTTTTAACTTTTTAGTTATGTTAGTTACCATTTAATAAACGCAAAACTTATCTACACATGTACCTATATGTGGTAGATTCGTGCAAATATTATAAGAAATATTGTGCATTTAATTGTAGAAGCATATAATTTGGACCACATATACTACACATATACAGGTTCAAATTTAAAAACGAGGCCATGCCAGATTTTGTTCCTTTTACAAAAATGGCGGGCGTTCAAAATGGCGAATATACATATGTGACTAATAGCACGATAACTTTTTAACGAGACGTCAGATTTCAACCAAATTTGGTATATAGGTTCTTTTTTGATGAATAATATCAAAGTTTTAAACCGAAAGAATGGGTTTACCAGAATTTGTGTTTTTACTGTTTTTTTTTTATGTAAAATATGTTGTTTATTTTTCAATTCTTTCACCCTGTATATATAAATTTTTCAAAAAGATAATACCGCCATCGAAAACAGTGTAAATATATTTTTTAGGAAACATTTTGAACTTTTCAGTTGTGTTAATTACCATTTAATAAATGCATAACGTATATTCACATGTACCTATGGGCGGCACATTCATTTTGAATACCAGCCATTTTTGTAAAAGACTAAATCTGAGATGGGCTCATATCTAAATTTGATTCTTTGTATATGTAGTATGTGTGGTCCAAATTATATGCTTCTACCATTAAATGCACAATAATTCTTATATTATTATTAGCACGAATCTGCCGCACATAGGTACCTACATGTGAAGATAGGTTATGCATTTAATAAATGGCAATTAATCTAACTAAAGAGTTCAAAATATTTCCTAAAAAATATTTTTACGCTCTTTTCAACGCCGGTATTACCCTTTTAAAAATTTAATATATACAGGGTGAAAAAATTGAAAAGAAAACAACATATTTTTACATAAAAAAAAACAGTAAAAACACAAATTCTGGTGAACCGATTCTTCCAGTTTAACACCTCGATATTGTTCATTAAAAAAAGAACCTATATACCAAATTTGGTTGAAATCTGTTATCTCGTTCAAAAGTTATCGTGCTATTAGTCACATACGTATAATCGCCATTTTGAATGCCCGCCATTTTTGTAAAAGGAACAAAAACTGAGATGGCCTCGTATCTAAATGTGAACCTCTATATGTGTACTATATGTGGTCCAAATTATACGCTTCTACCATTAAATGCACAATAATTCTTATAATATTTGCACCAATCTGCCGCATATAGGTACATGTGAAGATATGTTTTGCATTTATTAAACAAGAATAAAAAACCGCTAAACGCCGTAAAAATGAGTGGCGCATAAAATATTCCAGCTAGAAAAGATCTGATATGAATGTTACGTGGCGCGAAAATGGATTTTCATTTGATGCAAAACAAAATTCTAGTTTTATCTTAAAAGATTTTTCCATAATATTTGCTAAATTTGAAGTAAACGCTCCACAAAAGAGTAACTTTGATACAGTTTGAATTTTGAAACTCTTTTGTGGCGCGTTTACTTCAAATTTAGCAAATATTATGGAAAAATCTTTTAAAATAAAACTAGAATTTTGTTTTGCATCAAATGAAAATTCATTTTCGCGCCACGTAACATTCATATCAGATCTTTTCTAGCTGGAATATTTTATGCGCCACTCATTTTTACGGCGTTTAGCGGGTTTTTATTCTTGTATCAGGAGTTTTTCAAAGTTGTTTATAAATTAAATGTATGAAGTTGAATGTAATGTTCCTCTATTACACGTCAAGCTTTATAAATGGTCACCTTTGTTGCATTATCTCCCAAATCATCTAGTGTCCATTGAATGTACACTAAATTTTTTCTATTCGAAATAGATTGAAAAAAAATATATATTGAGATGGCCGGTAAATGAAGTCGGATTGCCCGTTGCCAGATCAAATTTAGCGTCGTAACCACTACAACTCATAAACCATTTGGGGAATAATCGTTAATTGGATTATACTTTTGTATTTTAATAACTTCTCTAAACGGCTTAAACGATTTTGATAAGTACACATGAGTTTGAAACGTATTGACCAGTAGTATCTGATGGATCTAAGGTCAAGTATGATAACTGAAGCTATTAGGTACAGGAATTATTTAGCTTTCGAAACCGTTTTTCCCACAGAAAATAAATTTTATCATATTTATGAAGCCTATAACCTAAAAATTTGAATTTTCCCGGATATGAGGTATACATCGTTATATTCGTCTTGAGTCCTTATACAAACGCTAAGTTATTGGCACAATTCGTACGTTGAAATGTTGAGTAATTGTCGAAAAACCAAAATTTTCAAAGTTTAGTTTTTCAGTTTTTCGGCTATACTGAGCCGTGTGTATGTCTGATCCTGACGGCTTGGACACCATTTGAAAGCTTAAGTCAACACTATTGATTTGATATATTTGCGGTTCTCATGCCTCTTCTTGATCCGAATATATATACCCCCAAAAAAATATGCCGTTTTGTACCTACAAAGCCCTATAGCTGGCTTATGGGTGGTCAAAAGTCACAAACTACACCGGTTCTAAATCGGCCCTGACCCCCTCTTTAAATACAGAGAAAAAATATCAAATCGGTTTAACTTTCAAACACACATACATACATATCCACAAACATTTTCCCTTTTTTAAATAAAAATTGAGTCACATTTCTAAGCTCTATAACTTTTGAATGGTATAACCGATTTTCAAAATTAGACATGCGTTGGAAAGGTAATGATCAGTTCTATTAGAAACCGCAAAGGTTGGACTTAAATTTTCGAAGTTTTTGGGAGTTTTGGGGACCAGAACGAAAAACAGACCCTAAATAGGAAGGGCCGTAAAATCGACACCCTTGGACCAAAATGGATGGTTGACATATGAACGGGTGAGTCTTTTTCTGAACTTGAAGATGGGAGTTGGCACAATTTTCAATTCAGTCAGATTTAGAAAATTGAAAATTTCGTGTATATAATAGTGTCGCGTGTAGGGGGGTGTATTTCTGCGCCACTGGCCAGAACTGCCGTTATCTGGTAATCTTTCCGATATAAAACTAACAGCTTCGATAACTAATAAATCGAAAACTATTAATTTTATCAAAAAAATGTATAATGAACATTTTTTGTTTATAATTAATATTTTTACCAGCATTTGCGGTCAAAATATAAAAAAAAATTTCCACCCTCGAGATGAGGTGGCAGCTACCCCCTTGGTAAAAGCGTCTTTCGGCATCATATAGATTTTGATCCTTGGACTATCCACTACTTATTGTCAAATTTTTAAACAAATCTATCCATTCTGTAAAAATTGCGAAGTGAAAAATTTCAGTTCCTGGACTAATTATACTTTTGGAGCTCTATAATTTCTGAACGGCTTACCTGATGTTGATCACTAAACATGAATTTGAAACGTATTGACAAGTAGTATCTGATGCATCTAAGATCGAGTATGATAACTGAACGTATTACAGGAATTATTGAGCTTGAAAAACCGTTTTTCCCATAAGAAATAGATTTGATCATATTTATGAACCCTATAACTTAAAAATTCGAATTTTCCCAGATATAAGGTATACACCTTTAGACGCGTTCTGAGTCCTTCTACAAACGCTCAGTTATTGGCGCAATTCGTAGGTTGAAATTTTGAGTAATTGTCGAAAAACCAAAATTTTCAAAGTTTAATTTTTCAGTTTTTTGGCTATGGTGAGCAGTGCTCAGCTTGATCGCTTAAGGGCCATTTGAAATCTTAACTCAACCCTATTAATTTGGTGTATTTGCGGTTTTCCTGTCTTTTCTTGAACCTAAGATATATACGCCCAAAAATATGCTATTTTGTATCTACTTAGTCCTCTAGCTAACTTACGGGTAGTCAGAAGTCAAAAATTAGACCGGTTCTGAATCGGCCCTTACACCCTCTTGAAACACAGAAAAAAAAATTCAGATCGGTTTAACTTTTCCACATACATACATACATACAAACATACATATCCACAAACATTTTCCATTTTTTAAATAAAAATTGAGTCATATTTCTGAGCTCGATAACTTTTGGATGGTACAACCGATTTTCAGTTGGAAAGGTAATGATCTATGCTATCAGAAGCCGCAAAGGTCGGGCTTAAATTTTTGAAATTTTTGGGAGTTTTGGGGACGAGAACGAAAAACAGGCTTTAAATGGGAAGGGCCGTAAATTCCACACCCTTGGACCAAAATGGAGAAGTAACATATGGATGGACGAGTCTTTTCGTAAACTTTAAGATGGGATGTGGCCCAATTTTCCATTCAGTCAGGTTTAGAAAATCGAAAATTTCGTGTATATATAGTGTCGCTTGTAGGGGTGTTGTGCGCCACTGGTGAGAACTGCCGTTCTCTGTGGATGGTAATTAACATAACTAAAAAGTTACAAATATTTCCTAAAAAATATTTTTACGCTCTTTTTAATGGCCGTGTTAACTTATTTGAAAAATTAATACATACAGTGTGAAATAATTGAGAAGGAAACAACATATTTTTACATAAAAACCAGGAAAAACACAAATTTTCGTAAAACTATCCTTGCGGTTCAAGACCTCGATCTTATACATCAAAAAAAGAACCTATATACCAAATTTGGTTGAAATCTGAAGTCTCGTTCAAAAGTTATCGTGCTATTAGTCACATATGTATAGTCGCCATTTTGAATCCCCGCCATTTTTGTAAAAGGCAAAGTCTGAGATGGCCTCCTATCTAAATTTGAACCTTTGTATGTGTAGTATATGTGGTCCAAATTATATGCTTCTATCATTAAATGCACAATTCTTATAATTATTTGCACGAATCTGCCGCACTAATATGAACATAATATGGTGTGCAACGATGGGGTACGGCTGCAAACTCAAACATAGAGATATTGGAACGCTTCCAGTCGAAGGTACTACGAACCGTAACAAATGCACCTTGGTTGCTGGCCTCATACAGTCAATGGTGACCGTGATAGAGCCGCCACGATTACTGACTTTTTCTTTTTCATTGTTCGATTAAACAACTATGATGCGCAGGAGCTGTTGTTTCAACAAGAAGGCACAACATGTTACACAGCTTGTGTCATAACCATAACTGATTTATTGATTGAAACCTTTGATAACCGTATAGTTTCATGTTTCGGACCTGTGAATTGGCCTCCAAGATCATGCGATTTAACACCGCCAGACAATTATCTGTAGGAATATGTGAACTCGCTAGTCTACACCGATAAGCCTGAAACGATTGACTACTTGAAGGACAAAATTCTCCGCGTTTTTGACATTAACAGCCACAAAGGTTGGAAGAAATCATGGAAAATTGGACCTTGAGATTATACGTTAAATCCAGCCGTGGCGGTCATATGCAAGAAATTATATTTGAATTATGGTTCCAAAAGCTTCTCTTTCGAAAAAATTAAATTCATGTCCCTTAAAAAATGATCTTTATTTTATTCCATTTATTTTTATTTTATAATCAGTTAAGCCCATTTGTACCTTTCGGTGTTTGGCTGTTTACAACTAGTTCAATATCTACATTTCAATACATTTTAATAATTATAAATTACTTATTTCAACAATACAATTTTAATGAATATAAATTACTTATTTGACCCATCTTTCTATCCATATATTTTAATCTCGTGGTGCTTCTTTGATACTTCTTTTACATGCGGTTCTATTTTAAGACAATTGTTTTACCATACTCCATTGCAGTCCTCTCTTCTCTGCTTCTTGTCTAACTTGTTCTTCCCATCTCATTCTTGGGCGATCTACTTTATTTTTCCCTTGTTCCTGTTGTAATTAAGACTGAAGGAAGACTTATTAGTTTAATTTTAATAATAAACTTTATTAAATACACATTACATGATAAGCCACGTTGATTCTGGCAACCTAACCTCTATTCTTCTAACCTATGATGTCACTGTTGACAAGTACATAATTGTGGCTACATACACAAATGTGGCTGAAGTGCCAAGGCCTATACAACATCTTCCCCCTTAACTAAAAATTCATAATGAAATCTTTGTACTGACATGGTCTCTTTATTGATCGTCCCGATCTGGTCACTAGCTCACCTTCACTATTGCACAATTCACCCATGTCCTTTTCACTTATCTCTGTACGGTTTACACTATTATTATCAAAGGAACACTGATCAAGAGCCTCAGCTGAGTTTTCCCGTACCACATCTTTAGGAGGAACAGACTCCATGTGAGCTGAACTCTCAACTGAGGGTCCTGCATTACCTGAGTCAAACTTACTATTTCTAAAATTATGACTATAGTTATGATCTGTGCACATTTTGAACTCATTATGTGTAGGCTTCAAATGTGATGAATTGCGTCTTAACTCATTACCTTGATGATCCTTTATTATGAATGATCTAGGGGCATGATGTTGGGATATAATTTTAGCAGGTTCCCAAATCTTATTTTTCCTTACTAGTGCATTATCACCAACTTTTAGCTCTTTTGATACTTTTGCAGTCTTATTATAATAAGTTTTATAATGATTTTGTTTTTTAATTAATTTATCATGTACATATCTACTATTTTCTGGTTTTAGTAAATTAGAATGAGTTGGTAATTTTGTCCTAACTCTTCTGCCAAAAAGCAACTGAGCAGGAGTTAAATTAATTTCATGTATCGGGGTGTTTCTGTATTCTAATAAGGCAGTTTCCAGATCAGTTTTAGTATAATTGCATTTTTTAAGAATGTTTTTAGATGTTTGGACTGCGCGTTCAGCAAGACCATTACTTTTAGGATACCTAGGTGAACTAAACTTGAACTGGAAATTCCAACTGTTAGAAAATTGTTTACATTCGTTTGAGCTGAAAGGCATATTATCACAAATTACTGTTTTAGGTATTCCATGTGTGGAAAATACTGATTTTAATTTTTTAATTACCTCACTGGAGGTTTTATCATTAACATGCAAAATTTCTAGCCATTTAGAATAATAATCTTGAATAACTAAATAACTTTTACCATTAAATTCAAAAAAGTCACAACCTACTTTGTTAAATGGAATATCAGGTATGTCATGTTCCATGATCGGTTCCTTAGTTTTTGCGTTCGAGAATCTCTCACAAACAGAACAAGTTGAAATCATTCGTTCTATATCTGACATTAGTCCAGGCCAATAAACAGCTTGCCTTGCTCTTTCTTTTGTCCTAGTGATGCCAAAATGTGCCTCATGCAATAAATTCAGTATGTATGACCTCAATGTCTCAGGCACAATAACACGACGATTGAAAAATAATAACTCATCTTCAACAGATATCTCTGTTTGATGTTTATAATAGTGTTTAATATTATCTGAAACCTCATTTTTACTCTTGGGCCAACCATTAAAGAAATAATATTTGAGTTTAGAAAGTAATGGATCTGCTACCGTAGCTTGCTGAAATTGAATTCTTTTTTCATCAGTTATATTTAAGCCTGCACTTAATGAATGCACCATTTCATTAACCCATTCATCAGTATTTTCATGATCATCTGTCAAGTAAGACCTCGACAGCAAGTCTGCAATGTGCAAAAATTTACCAGGTTTAAAAGAGACATTAATGTTGTATTTTAATAGTCTAATTTTCATTCTTTGAAGTCTAGATGAGGCTACGTCACACACCCTTTTGTTCAAAATACTAACGAGAGGTTTATGATCTGTGATTATATTAATTTTTTTTCCATATATAAAATTATGAAATTTAGTTGTGGCAAATACAATTCCAAGTAATTCTTTTTCTATTTGTGCAAAATTTGATTCTGAGTTGGTTAAACTTCTCGAGGCATAAAAAACAGGCCTGTTTTCTTGTAACAGACAGCATCCTAATCCACTTTGACTGGCATCTGTCTCAATTGTGATTTCCTTTTGTTCTGAAAAGTTAGCTAGCACTGGTGCCTCTGTTATTCTTTGTTTAATTTTTTTAAGTGTTTCTGTGTGAATGGGTAGCCACAAAAATTCATTTTTTTCTTTTAAAAGTTCCCTTAAGGGGGACGTTAATTCAGATAGATTATTTACAAATTTCGAGAGAAAGTTTGTCATGCCTAATATGCTCTGTAATTGCTTCTTATTAGCTGGATTTTTAATAGCTGAAATTGCTCTTATGCGTTCTGTATCAATTTCCATGCCATTTGCTGAAAACATGTGACCAAGATATTTAACTTGTCCAACTTTAAATTGCACTTTATTAACATTAAATTTGACACCTAAATTCCTAGCCCTAGTCATCACTTTTGACAATATTAAGTCGTGATCCTGCTCATTTTCAGCAGCTATGAGTATATCATCAAAGTAAACAAGTACTCCCGGAATATCTGAGAAATTTTTTGTATTAATATATTGAAAATATTCTGGAGCCATATTTAATCCATATGGAAGCCTTAAAAATTTCCAGCATCCATATGGAGTTGAAAACGTACACAGATCACTGGATTTTTTATCTAGAGGAATTTGCCAAAACCCTTCTTTCAAGTCTAATACAGTGAATATTTTTTTATTTGTTAAATTGTATGTTACATCTTCTAAGGTGGGGATTAAAACATTTTTAGGTCGTTTAATTACTGAATTTAAATTTTTTGGATCAAGACATAACCTAAGTGTTTTATCTTTTTTCTCAATTATCACCAGGTTACTAACCCACCCAGTCGGATTTTCCACTCTTTCTATTATACCACGTTTTTCCAGCTCTTTTAACGTTTTTTTCAGTTCTCCTCTAAGGGACAATGGAATACGCCTAGGGGGATTAGCAACTGGTTGACTACCCTCTTTTATTTCTATTGTACATTTATCCTTAAATGTCCCTGTACCTTCAAAAAGATCTAAGTGATCTTTAATAAATAATTTTTTCCCATTACTGATACTAGTTTCCTTTACTCTACTTATCAAGTTTAATTTGACACAACTATTAATCCCTAATAATGGACAATTAATATCTTTGACAACTAAAAATTTTTCAATGGTACTTACATTTTTAACATTACATTCTAAATAGACAAATCCCTCTGGTTTTATGATGGCCCCCCCAAAAGCTTCTAATTTCACAATTGTTGGTTCTAGTTGCTGATTTACACCAAGTTCTCTATAAACATTATATGGTAGAATATTGACTTCAGCCCCTGTGTCTAGCTTAAAATTAACAGGTTTATTTATTACATTTACAGTTTCAAACCAAGAATTGGATTTAACATCCATAACAGATAAAGTATACATTAAAAACTCACTATTATTATCTCCCTGGCTTGAATTATTTGGGCCTACCTCCACTGACTCTTCCAGCTGACGAACCATTCGAACACGACAAGCAACAGCAAAATGATTTAATTTTCCACATTTTTCACACTTGCGATTAAATGCTGGACATTCTCTAAGGCCATGAATCCTGGTACACCTGGTACACTTAAACTTTCCTGGACTTACATTGGTGGAATTGAGTGCATGGTTTGATTTCTTTTCATTTGTTCGTTTTTCAATAACATTTATGCTTTCATTCTGAGTTACGTGCGAGTTGTGTTTACCTTGAAGAGTTTTTGCCTGCTTCTTGGAAATCTCTGCTGTTCTACCTGCATTTATTACCTTGTCTAGGTTCAAGTCGTTCTCACCTAGCAATCTTTGCTGCAGTTGCGTGTCTCTTATTCCTATTACTAGGCGATCTCTGATCATTTCATCTCTAAATGTGGTAAATTCACAGGTTTGCGCTAATTTTTTAACATCTGCTAAGAACTGATTGAAACTTTCTCCTTCTAACTGCTCCCTTTTATGAAATTTAAATCTTTCATATATTACATTTTTTTTTGGATTACAATAAGACTCAAATGCCTCGATTATTTTAGCCTCGTCCTTTTTATCTTCATCTTCGAGGCCAAATGTGTTGAACAACTCTACTGCATCTTCACCCGCTAAGCTTAGCAGGACATTCGCTTTAATTTCAGAAGATTTTTCATTCTTCTCTGAGGCTACCATATAAATATTATAGTTCTGTTTGAATTTTCGCCAGTTGTCACTCAGGCTGCCTTCGAGATTTAATGTACTAGGTTTTCTAGTGTATTCTGACATTTTATACTTATATAGACACTTTTGTTAAATTGTATTAATAAAATTTTTCTTTGTTCAGACCTTTCGCAGCGCCATGTTGTAATTAAGACTGAAGGAAGACTTATTAGTTTAATTTTAATAATAAACTTTATTAAATACACATTACATGATAAGCCACGTTGATTCTGGCAACCTAACCTCTATTCTTCTAACCTATGATGTCACTGTTGACAAGTACATAATTGTGGCTACATACACAAATGTGGCTGAAGTGCCAAGGCCTATACAACAGTTCCCTGACTTCATAGACTTTTTTCGTTGTTCTTGTGCCGTTTAGTCTATGGATGTGGCCCAACCATCCTAACTGTCGTTCCTCTATAATTTTCTCTATGGGTTTTATCTTTAGAGCTTGAGTTATTGTGTCGTTTCTTATTTTGTCTCTTCGTGTGACCCCTTCTATTTTTCTTAAGAATCTCATCTCTGTAGCTTTGATCTTTCTTTTGTTGTTCTTTGTTAGCGTCCACGACTCACTCCCATAGACGATTGATGGCCTTACCACTTTTTGGTACACTTGTGTTTTGACTTCTTTGGGTACCCTTTTCTTCCCAAAGAACGTGTTTCTTAATGTATTATAAATTGTCGCTGCTTTTCCTATTTTATTGTTTATTTCTTTGTCTATTTTACCATATTCCTCAATAATTGTACCTAAGTAGTTGTAGCTGTTTACTTGTTCCAACACATGTCCTTCTACCTTAATTTTTATCACTTTTTTTGTAGTGGTCATAACCATTGTTTTACTTATCGGTGTTTATTTCCATGTTCATTTTTCTTAGTTCTTTTATATAAGTGTTTATTATTTGTTGCAGTTTCTCTTCCGAATCAGCTAACAATACCATATCGTCTGCAAATAGTAATTCTTGTATTTGTAGATTTTTCATTTTCCATTTTCCCAATATCATGTCTTTAGTTTTCTCTTTGCATTGCTTTATTGCGTCATCTAGTACCATTGAGAAAAGTAATGGACTTAATACGTAGCCTTGTTTTAGTCGTATCTTTGCCTGGAAATCATCAGATTCTTGGTTATGAGGCCTTATTTTTATTTTATTATTTTTACATAAGGCTTTAATTATTTCTATCATATTCTCTTCTATTCCATTTTTCTTTAAACATTTCCATATATCTTCCCTTCTTATTCAATCAAAAGCTTTTTTTAAATCAATAAAGCATATATGTATCTCTTTGCCTTCCATCGATAGTTTTTCTCCTATCTGTCTCAATATGAAAATCAGTTCTTTTTCTGAAGCCATGCTGAGATTCTTCTAATTTTATTTCTAGTTTTTCCCTTAGCCTTTTTTCAATTATTCTATTGAATATTTTGGCAGGAACGCTTGTCAATGTAATATCTCTATAATTTTCGCATTTTATTCCATTCGGTTTCCAATTCATTCCATTTAAAATTTCTATACCTAAAAAAATCATCCATTCTTAGATAATTTTTAATCCTTATGCGGGTGTCTATAAGTCTAGACATATAAATTGTGTTTGCTCTTATTCTAATTGACTTAACAGCTATAATATATCGCTGCTTATTATTACTATACGTACTTCTGAAACTCAAACACATTGATCGATGAATAAAGAACAAACAGCAAGTGAGGTGACTATGACTGATTAACTACACCAACACGATAAAACGTATGAGCTAGGTTAGTGACTGAAGAGAATATGACGATAAATCGTTAACGAACCAATCACGGAGTCTATTTATGTAGAATAAACTATATTTACGTTGTTACCATAATCATTATACCTTTGAATTCGCGTGCTTGACTGCCAGTTCTATTGATTTTCCTCCGTTACGTGTCAATTCGAAAAGGGTACTGCTACACGATATTACCTAAATTATACTATAGCGCGGTGATATTACCTGTAAAAATTCGAAGTTTGCACAAAATGAACTTAAGAAAAACTATTTTCGGTAAAACTAAAGGTATATCGAAACACAACTACCAACATCGTAAAATGTGAGTTCGGTCAAAGGGTTCACCGCAAATTTTTCGACTACACTTTATTATATTCTTATAGCTAGTGCCCTTTTTATTACTATATTCTAGTTATTCTTACACAGAAGCTCGTTAAAATGCATAATAGTCCAAGAAAAATGACTATGCAACTTAAACTTGGATGAAATAAAATTAGCTGATCAATTCAGTAAAAGTATGGCCAGTATGGTATACTGTTGTATGGAGTTGAGTCGTGGACTTTCACTTTAATATTGTCATGGACTGCTCTAAAGCATGTTCAACACGAATATTTGATATATCTGCCCTTTTTGAATCCTCCCTGGTATTCAGCAGCCTGATCGTTTCAATGCTTTTCCAGTCTGCTTCTTATGACGCTGTTTTTTCTCAATTCTGTTTTTTTGTACATTTGTCACTGCTCCTTTTCGCCTCCTTGTAGAAGTTTTTCACATTTTTATTAATATAATGCTCTTCAATCTCTTGAAGTTTTTATCCATATACTCCCTTTTTTTCCTTCACATTTTGTTCGTGTTTCTTTTCTCCGCTTCACATTCATTTCTATTTTCGTCACTTGGTTTATTCATGTATTTTAGTCTTGCGTCAAAGTTTTTCTTGCAGTCGGCTTCAAACCATTCTTAATATCTTCTCTTCTTAACTTGACCTAACCGCTTTTGAGCTGCTTATTTCATATTGTTACGGGTAGCTCTTTCAGGACAACAGATTCAGTAAAACACAGGTTCATAATAAATAAATATATTAACGATATTTATAAGCAGAGAAAAATTAAAATAATAAAATAAAATAATATTCTATCTTCGCTTCGTTCCCGAAGAAAGCCTCCTTGGCGGACGTCTGTAAAAGTAAACTGAATTGTATTTACTATCATTAAGAACGTAACAACAATATTGTTAAAATACAGAAAGCGATCAAGCTATACGGCATCAGTATATAAACAACTACACACAGACTCGTAACCCCCTTACATTTCAATCCAGTGTAATCACACGTACTTATCCTCACAATCAAAACATAGACATATCGCTATCCATACACCAACTTCAAATCGGAGATGGCTTCTACCGCTCACGTCGACTATAGTTCCGGCAAAGCATCTCTTCAACTTAGACTAGCTTTGCCCTGGCAGAGTTTTTACTCACTCCGTCGCATAACTGCCGCTTGCTCCCAGCTAAACCCGCTGGGAACTGGGTGGAGTTCCGTTTCAGTTTAGTACACTGATTGGAACTGATTTCATGATCCTCCGTTCTCTTTAGGCACATCGTGCCTAAAGAAACATCAAAGATGTGCCTCCGTGCACATCAAAGAAACATGAAACGTAAATTACGTTTCATGGAAATAAACCAATGCTAAACAAATATATGTCCGGCCATTTATGAAACTCTCCGAAAATAAAAATGTATCATGAGCATGAATCACACTCGTTTCATTGGTAGGCGGACTTTGAGATTTGGTTAGCAGTGTTTTCTTTTCATGAAACATGTTTTTCGTCTCATGTTTCATGTTTTTCGTTTCATGTTTCTTTGGTGTGCGGCTTGGCTTAGGGATGGGAAAAACCTACTGGTTATAACCTAAAACCGGTTTTGTTACTCGGGAATAATCGGTTATTTCGGTTGTTTTCTTGTCCTGGTTATTACCGTTTTTTTTATTTTTGACGTAATAACCGGTGAAAAACGGGAAAAGTTACCTCTGGAAAAAATAATCAGTTCAGAGAAAAAATGAGGAAGTTTTTTATATATTATTAATCCACCCTCATATATTTACACACAAACCTCTATAATATAATATAAAAGCATCTATAAGCTAGATAGCTAGTACATATTAAAATATTATTCTTCAAACCTAGTATTGGCTGGAAGATAAACACGGATTAGATCGATAGTATAGATCGACTGTCTTTTTGTCACTGTGCCAAAATTGTGGAATATTGTAAATATAGAGCACAAAGCTCATGATAATTAAAAAGAAAAAGATAACAGAAGGTCAAATCTACATCAACCAAGCCCCTGTAATAAGGGCGATAAACTACAACTATGACGGTACCATAACGAATGAAGAATGAACAAACAACCAGGATATAAGAGCTCTCATCGGAAAAGGTAGATCCACCTTCAAACGGATGAGGGCCTTCTTCAAGAGTCTCAACCTCGCTTTCGATATAAAAGAATGAGACGATGTTACGTCTTTTCTGTCCTTTTTAGTGCGTTGAATCGTTGATCTTGAACGAAGATATGTGCACAACCAAATCTCGAAAGCTACAATAGTTCAGACACATTCTGAGAAATGAATCCAGATATGCCCTGCTAAAAGTCATACTGAACGTTTTATGTATATGTTACAGTTCAAGTTGATTCTCAGTTAGAGTTGACTTTTCCTAGTTCGAGTCAACTCCAACTGAAACGAGCGGTAAAAGTTGATTTGAAAAATTTAAATCAACTTTTACTAGTTAAAGTTGACTCTTCCTAACCCTTGTTAGTAAAAGTAGATTATACAATTTATACGAGTATAATCTCACGTGCATTTTTGATGATTGTGCCTCTCTTTGTTTTGAGCGTTTCAACTACTTATTAGTCCAGACTGTAACGTCGCCCCCGTTAGGTAATTTATTCTGATTCGATTTTTTTGCACAAACTTACTCAAACAAATACATCCTTATAACAAATACACAGTGTCAGGCGGTACCGCGGTCGAAAAATTGTTTAACCAATTTTTGTTAACCAAATTCACAAAAATAATTCTTACCTACTCTACCTCATAGTATGTGTAAGTTTTTATTGTGTGAAAATTGTAAATATAAATAGCAGTACATGAAGGTTTAAAGTGTGCCTGAAGTAATAATGCCTTTTAAATGGGATTTACTTTTTCGCACTGTTTTTTAGCACACTTTCATATAATCAAATATCCTTAACTTTCGCCTTGTCATGGTGATGACATGTGAGCAATAGATTACAAAAAAGTTTTGACAGTTTTGTGGTTTGACAGAAGTTTGAATTTCTAAATGTCAAAGTTCTAAAAAATTATAAAATAGGAATGTATTCCAGTGACGAAGAGTTGCAGTTTTTTTATTTGTTTTTTGGTAGATAAAATATTGCATGAAACTGTGCGTGAAGTACTTTTTGCGCACTTAGGCGATGTATAGCAATCGGCCCGCTCGTGCTCTAAACATCGCGTGCGTGCGCAAAAAGCATACTTCACGAACTGTTTTATAAATTACTAAGTATTTCACTCCGGACAAATTTTATAGATTATTTTGGTCATTCGGAACAAAAAAGGTCTCTTGTGATTTTTCTCTAAAATTGATAGTTTTCGTGTTATACGCAATTTAAAATTGAAAAATGCGAAATGACCATTTTTAAGGCTTAATAACTCGATTAAAAACTATTATTGTGAAAGTCAGAAAGTCACCTAATCAAAGTTTAAAGCCCCCCCTACAAGATCCTGAAGAAATTGTTGTCATTATTTTATTACTAAGCTGTTATTTTTAATTATCAACAATGAGCGCTAAAAGCGTATTGAGCCGGCCGTCAATGGGAGTACGAGTAAGATCCTCCATTCCGAACGTCCAATGGTGCATCTCAGTCGCACTCACATTGAGAGCCGCCTCAATACGCTCCTAGCGCTAATTGTTACTAATTAAAAATAACAGCTAAGTAATACAATAATGACAAATATTTCTTCAGTACCTTGTAGGGGGTCGTTAAAATTTGATTTGGTGACTTTCTGACTTTCATATTAATAATTTTTAACTGAGTTTATTAAGCCTTGAAAATGGTCATTTTCGCATTTTTCAAATTTTAAATCCAGTATAACTCGAGAACAATAAATTTTACAGAAAAGTCACAAAAGACCTCTTTTGCTCCGAATGACCCAAATGATGTAAAAAAGATGTCCGAAGTGAATTTTTTTTGTGAATTTGTTTAAAAAAATTGTTTAAACAATTCTTCGATTACGGTACCACCTGACACCCTGTGGATTCGTTATAAGGACCTCTTTTTGAGTAAGTTTGTGGAAAAGAATCGAACTGGAATAATTTACCTAACGAGGGTTACGATACAGCCTGGACTATAAATATCACGATTTGGCCATAATATACAGTAACATTTAATTTCTAGAATCGGGTGTTTGTGTGAATCAACTTTTATTAAATGGCATTGGGAAGAGTATAGTTTAACTAGTTGGAGTCTACTTTTACTAGTAAATGTTGAATAAAAATCTTCATTTTATATTTATAATCAACTTTTACTAAAACCAGTCGTTTAAGTCGACTCGAGCTAGGAAAAGTCAACTCCAACTGGATAATCAACTTGAACTGTAACATATTATATTATATGATATTGATATATTCTTTTAATAGTATTGATATAGATAATATTGATACCGATTCGAATTAAGTATCTTAAACTAAAGTGCAATGTAAACGTAACTTTGTAACCTAATGGTTATTGACTATTGATTAAAAAAAAACGAACACCGGTTTTTGGAATAAACGGTTTTTTTGATCAATTATAACCGCCAGGTTAAACCGTAAGTAGAAAAAACCGGTATAACCGAAAACTGGTGTTTTGTAAAAAACCGCCATCCCTAATTCTCTTCTTAGATATACTCTCGGTAGCCATCGTTCCTTGGTTCCATCCATGGACGTATAAATAAAGATATATACGTCCATGGTCCTCTTTATTTATACGTCCATGGTTCCATCGGAGAGGTGGAAATTAGTGGAGTGGGAGTGCGTTGGTATCAATCCGCGTAGCGAGGCGGTTGACGAGCAGCACAGCAGAACCCCACATAGCAATGTAACAGGGATATTCAAGGTCAACGCACGTTTGCTAGTTCGCTCCCTGGCACGGTCTCATTTCTGCAGATTTCTGCACGTTGTTCGTTCGCTCGTTCTGTCACCACTGTCACTTTCGTTTCGTTGTGTTTTCATTTCCTTGAGAAAAATACGACGCCATATTTATTTGTTTTATTTTTTAATAAATAGCGTTTAAATAGTGCATCCAACAACAAAAAGTGTAAAGTGAATTACAGCAGTTGTGTTTTATTCCAAATGTATACAATTTTGGTGTGGTTTAAACTGATGAATAAATAAGGTTGTGTAAATATATACAGTGCGTCCATAAAGTAACGCATAAATTCGTTATTCCGTAAACCGACGACTTTAAGGAAAAATCCCAAAACAGGTTGATTTCTATTTTTAAATTACAATTTTTTGGAATATATATCATACTAGTGACGTCATCCGTCTAGGCGTGATGACGTAATCGATGATTTTTTTAAATAAGAATAGGGGTCATGTGATAGCTCATTTGAAAGGGCATTGAATTCTCTATTCAGTAATGTAAATATTAACATAATTATTTATACAGGGTGTTCAAAAAAATATTTTTTAATTAAAATAATTGAGACAAAAAGAAGAATGTATGTAATTTATTTAATTCAAAATGCGTTCTACTACTGTCAGAAAGCAGAAAAAAAAATTATTTGACAAATAAACATTGATTTTCGCTTAAACGAAATGTTCAAACTGGCAAGAGACAGGTGGAGCAGCTTTAACATTGAATTTAAGCGAAAAACAATATTTATTTGTCAAATAAACATTTTTTTCCTGTTTTCTGACAACATTAAAACGTATTTTGAATTAGATAAATTACATACATTCTTCTTTTTGTCTCAATTATTTTAATTTAAAAAAAAATGTTTTTTTGAACACCTTGTATAAATAATTATGTTAATGTTATTATGGAATAGAGAATTGAATACCATTTCAAATGAGCTATCACATGACCCCTATTCTTATTTAAAAAAATCATCGATTACATCATCACGCCCAGATGGATGGCGTCACTAGTATGATATGTATATGCCAAAAAATCGGAAATTAAAAATAAAAATCGACCTGTGTCGGGATTTTCCCTTAAAGTCGCTGGTTTACGAAATAATGAATTTATGCGTTACTTTATGGACGCACTGTATTATGTGTAATAAGTTAGTTGTGTTTTAAGTTTTTACATTGATAATTGATAACAAACATATTTTATGAACATACATATAAACATTTTTATAAATAAAGGTTGTATTCTATGTTTTATTCTTTAATGTTTTAACCACTTTGGCATTTTAATGTAATGGAAAATAAATGTAACCTCAGAATAACACAAGAAAATCCAAATAGTATACTATACGAATTATAAACGTTGATTGATTAAATACATACAGGTATATTTTTATCAATCAACGATATAAATATTATCGTATAGGATAAGGATTTTGTTTTCTTTTGTTATTTTAAGGTTATATTGATTATCCTTTACATTAATATGAGTTCTCAATCCCAGTTAATTTTACAGGTCTTTTGAATTTACCGCCATATGGCATATAGTTACGCTCCCGACCACTGGCTGATGTGACAATCGTCGTTTCACTCGTTAACACGGAACTTGCATTGCTATGTGGGGGTGTGCTGTGACGAGCAGTTGAATGCCGGGGCGAAGGATATCGTTACAATATAAACATAAAACAACTAGGCAAGCCGAAATTTAACAACTTATAATTTCCCATGGCCCGTTTGATGATTGGCTTCCCGGTAAACTTTTTCTCTGTGTATTACGGAGGCCATAAAAACCACTCCTACAGCAGCGCTGGAAGTCCTGCTGAATCTACCACCACTTCATATCTTTGTGCAGGGCGAAGCCAGATCAGTGATGCACAGATTAATCCATGGTCAGTCACATAAAAGCCAGATGCATGGTGCTGACAATAGAAAGCTAATCGAGGAGCTAAAAGCCGATATTGTGATGGGGCAGCCTATCGATGCAACAGCAACGAGATGTAGCTTTGACAATAAGTTTAAAATTAATACACCAGGCAGAGAAGACTGGAAGGAAGGTGTACCCATACAGGCTGTTGCTACCTGGTACACTGATGGCTCAAAAATATCTGAAGGTGTGGGAGCCGGCATAGTAGGGACAAATCAAGGAATTCAGTTCACGGTTAGTCTATCAGAGGATGTCACAGTTTTCCAGGCGGAAATAACGGCAATCCATCACTGCGTGGAAGAAATAGAAAGGCAGAAAAGAACGTTCCGTCGTTGCCATCTTCACAAATAGTCAGGCAGCGCTTAAGGCACTCAATTCTGTAGAGCTCAATTCTAAACTAGTATGGGATTGTGTGAGTGCCCTAAATAAACTAGGAGATCGTAGCAAGTTTACGGTAGCCTGGGTACCGGGGCACGAGGGTCATAAGGGCAATGAAAAAGAAGATAAAATGGCCAAACAAGGCTCATCAATGCCATTCTTTGGACCGGAACCCTTCTGCGGTGTTGCAAAGGCAGTTACAAGAACGGCTACAAGAAAGTTGGTAGCTCACAAATCTTTGGAATGGTGGAGGAATTCACCAGGTCAAAGACAGGTGAAACAGTTCATTACAGAACATCACTGGCGAAGCGTCCATGAAACCACTGTTACCATTGGTAACAGTTAAAAATCTTGCAAATAAATATTTTATGAGGATGAATAATTCTATTTACCAATATTTTTACCAATAGAAATATATTATTATATTATGTGGTAATAGTACCCAACTCAGTAAATAGCCAACTACTCGTAGACACGAAAATATTGGCGAGATTATGTGACTCAGTTGCACTTTATTATACTCTGTTACCAGACTCATTTCTGGTTACAATGGTTATATACCCACGCTGGAACTCGGGACTGGCTAGTGACTGAAAATTTTGAAGAAGCGACGGCATAAGCGCGCTGTATATCAGTAGCGCTGTTACCAGATTTAAAATTGGTGACAGTACCTATAAAAAGTGTGCGTGCAGTTAACCATGGATGAGTGTCGCTTCTTAATCGATCAAATACTTGAAAAGTAATTCTCCTTGTATAATTTTGAAGAAAAAAATGAGATTAAAAATGAAAGACCTATTTTAAACAATTTAAAAAAGAATCAACACAAGTAGTTCGATATTTTAAATTTAGTTGGTACAGTGAAAATCCTTGGTTATATTATGATTGCAAGAAAAATATACTGTATTGTTGGCCATGTCTTTTGGTTTCTGCAGAAAAATGGGTGGACCAGGTTCACGATTTAAATAGTGTTAGATTTTTAAAAAGGAGACATGAAATTTCTCCGTTACCTACATGTAAGATGTATACCCAATTTGATTCAGTTTGGCAAAACAAAAATCAAAAGTTCTCTTAACCAAGCTTTTAAAGCAAATATTGCTAAACATAATGATTTTGTTAAAAAAAATAGATAGGTATATCCTTAGCACACTTATAATAGATACTGTATGTTTTTGGGCCAAACAAGAACTAGCGTTTCGTGATCATTTTGAGTGCGACGACTCTGACAATCCAGGCAATTACAGGGAATTGTTAACATTAATTGCCAAAAAAGATCAAAAATTTTGTCAACATCTAGAAACATCTGTTTTTTGAGAGTTTAAAGTGATATACAAAATGATATTATTGAAGCTACACTCACCGGCACAAAATTCCGTCACCCAAAATTTTTGATTAAGTTTGACAATTTATAACTTTATTATTCGTGCTCCGATTTTCAAGATTCTTGCACCAGTTTGTAGGTACATGTATTCGTATTGTTTGGTATTATTGCGGTAACAAAAAATTTTGCTTGCATGTCATTGTACAGGGGTGAAAGGAAGCGTTGTATTTTCTCCTAATTTTAAAAAATTCTGTGGAAAAATGGAATAGCTGATTTTGTTTCATAGTCCTGTCATATTTTCCCGGAGGTATTACCAACATTTTGATTTTTGAATTATCCGAATATCTTTTTTCTTGTAGGAGCTGTACAATTTTTTGTAAATAAAAACACTGACTCATACAATTGAGGTTGGATTGATAAAATTAGAATGGCCCGCATGCAGCCCAGATCTCAATCATATTGAGCATTTATGGGATGAATAAAAAAAGCTATTTGCCGCCATCCTAGGCCTCCAGAAAATTTGGTACAGTTATGGCCCTGGTAGAGGAATATCTGGCTA
This sequence comes from Diabrotica virgifera virgifera, assembly GCF_917563875.1. Lineage (NCBI taxonomy): Eukaryota > Metazoa > Arthropoda > Insecta > Coleoptera > Chrysomelidae > Diabrotica > Diabrotica virgifera. The sequence continues at coordinate 227,342,935 of NC_065447.1, forward strand.
TTCCCCAAGCAAGGAAAACACATCTTTATTAGATGCTAAACAGATTGCGAGCAGTCGTTGCTGCAAGAGGTGGACATAACCGCTATTGAATTGTTTTGTTTTGTTGTTGAATTTGTTTTGTTTTGTTAATTTTAGTGCGTTTGATATTTTTAATTAAATAAACCTTCAAAGCAGTGTTTTTAATTACAGCTCTTACAAGAAAAGAGATATTCAGATAATTCAAAAAACAAGACCTTAGTGATACCTCCAAGATAATACAAAAGGAGTATGAAACAAAATCAGCCCTCCAATTTTTCCACAGAATTTTTTAAAGTTAGGAGAAAAAACAACGCTTACATTCACCCCCGTAGAATGCCATCTAAGCAAAAATTTTTTGTTCTCGTGCAAGAATCTTGAAAATCGAAGTACAAATAATAAAGTTATACAGTGCGTCCATAAAGTAACGCATAAATTCGTTATTTCGTAAACCGGTTACTTTAAGGAAAATTCCCGAAACAGGTCGATTTTTATTTTTTAATTACGGTTTTTTGGCATATATATCATACTAGTGACGTTATCCATCTGGGCGTGATGACGTAATCGATGATTTTTTTAAATGAGAATAGGGGTCATATGATAGCTCATTTGAAAGGGTTATTCAATTCTCTATCCAATAATATAAACGTTAATATAATTATTTATACAGTGTGTTCAAAAAACATTTTCTTAATTAAAATAAGTGAGACAAAAAGAAGAATATAATGTAATTATTTAATTCAAAATACATTTTACTACTGTCAGTGAACAGAAAAAAAAATTATTTGACAAATAAACATTAATTTTTGTTTAAACGAAATGTTCAAACTGTCAAGCGACAGGTGGGTGGAAGCTTTAACATTGAATTTAAGCAAAAAACAATATTTATTTCTCAAATAAACATTTTTTTCCTGTTTTCTGACAACAGTAAAACGTATTTAAAAAAATGTTTTTTGAACACCTTGTACAAATAATTAGGTTAATGTTTATATTAGTGAATAGATAATTGAATACCCTTTCAAATGAGCTATCACATGACTCCTATTCTCATTTAAAAAAATTATCGATTACGTCATCGCGCCCAGCTGGATGACGTCACTAGTATGATATACAGCGTGTCTACTTAAGTTGGAAACATATGGGAAACTTTTTTGTTGTGCATTTTACGAAAAAAAGTTATTCTTTATAAAAAGTTCTGCATGCTCTAAAACCTAAGATTCAATCATCAGATATCAAATTTTCTCAATATTATACGAGGTATGTCAAAAAATATGAACTTCGTTCAAGAGTAAAGTACCTTTATTTCTCTCAATATCGACAATTCTTATTATGAAAAGTTGTTTGGAAATATAAACTAAGATCAAATATGCAATTACATGGTTCTAATTGGAAGAAAATATTTTCCAAATTTTTCTCAAATTTATTGATACTAACTTCGTTTTTATTTATTACACATACGATAACTCTTTTATTATTACTTTTACGAAAAAAAAGTATTCTTTATAAAAAGCTCTGTATGTCCTATGGCCGAAGATGCAACCATCAGATATCACATTTTATTAATTTTATACGAGGTATGTCAAAAAATATGAATTTCACTAAAGAGTAAAGTACCTTTATTTTTCACAATATTGAAAACGGTTATCAAAAAGGTTGTTTAGAATTAAAAATTATGTTTCGATATGCAATAACATCCTTTTAATTGAAATGTTGTGAAATATAAAGGTACTATAATCTTGAGCGAATTTCATATTTATTGACACACCTCGTATAAAATTAATAAAAGTTGATATATCATGGTTGTGTCTTAGATTTTGGACCATGCAAAGCTTTTTATGAAGAATAACTTTTTTTCATAAAATGAATAATAAACGAGTTATCATATTTTTGTAATAATTAAAAACGATGTTGGGTATCCATAACATTGAGAATTTTTTTTTCCAATTAGAAGCATGTAATTGCATATTTGATCTTAGTTTTTAATTCCAAACAACTTTTTATCATAAGAATTTTCGATATTGAGAGAAATAAAGGTACTGTATCCTTGACCGAAATTCATATTTTTTGACATAGGTACCTCGTATAATATTGAGAGAAAATTTGATATCTGATGATTGAATCTTAAGTTTTGGGGCATGCAGAACTTTTTATAAAGTATAACTTTTTTTCGTAAAATTGATAATAAAAAAGTTTCCCATATGTTTCCAACTTAAGTAGACACGCTGTATATGCCAAAAAATCTGAATCTAAAAATAAAAATCGACCCGTTTCAGGATTTTTCATTAATGTCGCTGGTTTACGAAATAATGAATTTATGCGTTACTTTATGGACGCACTGTAGATTGTCAAACTTAATCAAAAATTTTGGGTGGCGGAATTTTGTGCCGGTGAGTGTATATATACATTTAGCCATATCTTCATTTCTTTAAATAAGATTTTTTGCATCTGGTTTGGGTAACACTTCAGAAAAAGTCACGCGTCGCCACTGCAGAACATTCGCCAAAATTTACGGCAGACCTAATAAGCAAAGACAAGAAAACGGTCTAAGCTATATAGTCCAGAAAGCCACTGCGCATCCGCTAGGAAAAATATTCTAATTCGGATTTTTTACACAATCTTACTCAAAAAAGACTCCTTTTAACAAATTTGCATGTTGCCAGGACCAAAAGGTGGTCAAAAATTTTTTAAAGGTTTTTTTTTTGTTTTTTTCCTAAAATTATTATTTTTGCACGGAAAAAAGTTTTTTTAGGTTTTTTGGATCATTCCAAACAGAAAAGCTCTTTAGTGACTTTTCCCTAAAAATGATAGTTTTTGACATATAAGCGATTAAAAATTGAAAAATTGCGAAATCGGCCATTTTTAACCCTCAAAAACTATGTGAAAAACTGAAAATTTGAATGTTATCAAGATAGGTAGATATTCTTTAAACATCGATTGATGAAATCCCGAAGAGATTTTTGCAATACAGTATTCAAATCTCCTTTGTTTTTTAATTGCTAATCAAGCGTGCACGACACTACTTTCCACCGACAGTATGGTGCAAATGAAAGGAATAAATTCGTTATTTCGTAAACTGGCGAATCTAAGGAAAAATCCCGAAACAGGTCGATTTTTATTTTTAGTTTGTGATATTGTGTCATGTATGGTATACTAGTGACGTCATTCGTCTGGGCGTGATGACGTAATCGATGATTTTTTAAAATGAGAATAGGGGTCGTGTGGTAGCTCATTTGAAAGGTTCTTCAATTCTCTAGTCAGTAATGTAAACATTTACATAATTATTTATACAGGGTGTCCTTCTACTTCTTTTTCTGTCAAACAATTTAATTTAATGAAAAATTTTTGGACACCCTGTATAAATAATTATGTAAATGTTTATATTACTGAATAGAGAATTGAAGAACCTTTCAAATGGACTAGCACATGACCCCTATTCTCATTTAAAAAAATCATCGATTACGTCATCACGTCCAGATGGATGACGTCACTAGTATACCATATATGCCACAATATCATAACTTAAAAATAAAAATGGATCTGTTTCGGGATTTTTTCATAAAGTCGCCGGTCTACGAAATAACGAATTTATTCCTTTCATTTGCACCATACTGTCGGTGGAAAATAGTGTCACGCACAATTGATTAGCAATTAAAAAACAAAGGAGTTTTGAATATTGTATTGCAAAAAACTCTTCGGGATTTCATCAATCGATGTCTAAAGAATATCTACCTACTTTGGCAACATTCAAATTTTCAGTTTTTCACATAGTTTTTGAGGGTTAAAAATGGCCGATTTCGCAATTTTTCAATTTTTAATCGCTTATATGTCAAAAACTATCATTTTTAGAGAAAAGTCACTAAAGACCTTTTCTGTTTGGAATGATCCAAAAAACCTAAAAAAAACTTTTTCCGTGTAAAAAAAAATAATTTTAAGATAAAAACAAAAAAAAACGTTTAAAAAATTTTTGACCACTTTTTGGTCCTGGCAACATGCAAATTTGTTAAAAGGAGTCCTTTTTGAGTAAGATTGTGCAAAAAATCCGAATTAGAATATTTTTCCTAGCGGATGCGCAGTGGCTTTCTGGACTAATAGTAGGTCTGCTAACACGGCACTGTAAGCTGAATAGGCACTTAAAGCTAATGGGATTGGCAGATGATGACTTGTGCAGATTCTGTCACCTGGAAGAAGAAACAGCAGAGCACATTTTATATGTCATTGTGACAGTCTGGCAAATGTGCGGTTCTTTGCATTAGGAGAAGAAAATCCAACGGCAAATAGCTACATGGAAGGTTGAGTCTCGAAGCTATTAGACTTTTTAAAAAGGGTCAGCCTAGAGAATGTTATACTGGAGGACCACAATAGATCTGAAAATGTCGCCGTGAAATAGGCCAGAAAGCCACCTTTCTAAATCTACCTACAGTAGAACGTCAATAATCCGGATTAATTGGGACCGGACCCCATCCGGATTATCAAATTATCCGGATTATCGAAATTACCTCAAAAAAGGCCAGTATACCCTCCTCAGTCCATAGGTCCAGCCGGCTGGACAATGTTTATTAATTTATTACACGGTGACTATTCGGGTTCGGCATCGCTGCGTCCGATATTGCAGCATATTGGACTTACTATTTATCAGTCAAATTTACTCATTTGAAAAATTCGACAACAACGCCTACCTCGATAGTTTGTTGTTACAAGTGGTGAAATTTTTTAAGTTATGATGGTGGCTCCACAAAAATACAGTAAGTTGTAGTGTTTTTCTGTACTTTAAAGTATTGATTGTTTTTAATGTATGTTACTTGATGACTGGACGTATTGGTGGTAAATATATATTTGAAAATAATTACAACTGGACACGTTAGCGATCCTCTAAACTTTTTGTCCAGCATTTTGGACATTGGGACTTAGTTAGCCAAATATGTTACCATACTTACATTTTTTAAATTTAGTTACAGATAGTAAAAGGATATTGATGGAAAGTGCGTTGGATACTATTTTGACAGATAACCATTTTTCGTCAGTGAAGATAGCGATAATGATCAAAGGAAATGGATTTACAGGAATTTAAATTGTATGTTGGAAGGTCACTAGCTCTAGGTGGTAAGCCTGCAAGTGGGAGACAAGCTAGTGCGTCTATTTCAAGAAAACCGGAGACATCTGAAGATGAAGTGCCATAATTCCTGTAAAAAGATCTACAGTTTTCCAGTTACCGCCTGTAGATGTAAGAAAAACCAGTAATGACCATTTGCCAATATGCTCTGTCAGCAATAGAAATTCTTATGGCGTTGCCTAAACCTCTTGAATGTCTACAAAATGCAAAATGTATATGTGTATTTCTAATGAACCAGAATGTTTTTTCAGTTTCATATTTAAATTATATGCATGAAAGCTAAGTCCTGATGTCCGTTATGCTGGACCTGTCATATTATGTCTGTCAAATATTTTTTTATAGTTTTTATAGATTTTCCTTTATTGTTTTCACAAATAAGAAGAGAAAATAGAAAATATTGTTAAAATAATAAAAACTTTTTTCTTGGGGCTGAAGAGGATACACATTAAAGTACAACAAACGTTTTAAAATTTTATGTTTTCTCTTGTACAGTAAAGTGTCTAGAGGAGAAATTAATCAAAACATTTTTTTATGTTTAAACACTGTATTGTAATTAATTTATAATAGCACCATGTGTACAGTAAAAATATCAGACACTATTTGGGCTTTTAAAAAAATGTGTAAAATATTTTTGAACTGCGGTAGAGGTTCGTTTTTCGCAGCGAAGTTCTTAATTTATTTTAAAAGAATCGGATATTTTTGCTAGATACAAATCCGGATTATTGACGGTCCGGATTTTTGACGTCCGGATTATCGACGTTCTACTGTATCTATCTATCTATATTCTTTCTCTACAGTTCAGTAATATATTCTATAAATGATTGTTATTTGGTACCTCAGTAAATTGTAGGTAAATTATCTGGAAACAATTCTTTCTTTAAATTCGCAGTAAAGAACGCACACCTATCCACTTCCGTGTTCTCAGAATACAAAACTGTAAATGTTTATCTTCCAAATATTGAATCTCTCAGTAGCGCCGTGAATTCAAATTAATTTCGCAAATTAGTATTCTGTTTGTCTCTAAAAGTACTCAAACAATTTTAAAGTAATTCGGAGCTCCCTCTTGCATACAAGGTATCCATTTATTCTGACTTACCGTTCTTCACACTTTGTAATTTGCGTTCATGCAGTCGTTACAAAATATGTAGATAAATCTGCGAGGCTCGGCAGCGATTTTAGGGGGAACTTTAAATTAAGAAAAAGTAGTCATTAAGACAAGCCGTACGTTATTTATGATTAAATTTTTTTGATAAAATTACCTTAAAAAAGATACCGATACTTGGAAGTATCGATTTTTAGAGAAGCTAAAAAAGAGACGTTGAATAAAAAATGCAGACGCGCCATATGTTCTAAAGCGTTTTATTGTTAAATATTTTAACTTAATGCAGTCCGTCATCAGTAAGAAACTGAAGAAAATCCTTTGCCATCCACCTCACAACCCAACAGAATCCGTTGGAAGCGAGAGCACACGAGTGGCGGGCTAGCTTTTTACAGTATGGAGTGGATTCCCAATATTTCTAATTTGATATTAGGTAGGCAACAGACAAATTCATAACTTAGACAAGGCGAAAACGACGGGTTCTTTGGAGAAAATGCTCCCATGATATTTTTTGCATAGTCACATTCGTGAGACATTCCAGAATAAGATTCAAGAAGTCGCCCACGCGAAAAGTGGTCCAAATGTTTTAACATTTTTTTTTAATCAAATTGCAAAAATCAATATTTTTGGCCCGGACAATTTTTTTAGGATTTGTGGACTATTCTGGATAAAAAATATTTCGTATAATTTTTCTCTAAAGTTGATAGTTTTCGAATTTTTGTCATTATTTGATTACTAAGCTATTATTTTTAAGTAAAAAGAATGAGCTCCATGCACGTATTATGCGGGCATCCATGATGAGTGCGAAAGAGATGCCATTCAGGCAGTCCAATGGCGCATCTCACTCGCACTCACATTTACAGCCACGTCAATACAATCTTACCGCTCATTATTAATAAATATTAATATCAGCTCAGTAATAAATTAATGACACAAATTTCTTCAGTATCATGAAGGGGGGGCTTTAAATTTGATTTAGTCACTTTCTGACTTTTATAATAATTATCTTTAACCGAGTTATTAAGTCTTAAAAATGGCAATTTTTGCGTTTTTCAAATTTTAAATTGCTTATAACTCGAACACGATCAACTTTAGAGAAAAATTACAAGAGACCTTTTCTATCCAGAATGGTCCGAAAAATCTAAAAAAAACATTGTACAGGCTGAAAATATTAATTTTTGCAATTTGATTAAAAAAAATTGTTACAAAAAAATTGGACCACTTTTCGCGTGGGCGACTTCTTGAACCTTATTCTGGGGTGTCTCACGAATGTGATTATGCAAAAAAATCTCATGGGAATATTTCTTCCAACCAACCCACCGTTTTCGCCTTATCTAACTCAAACACCATTGCATATTATATACAGTTGAGTCCGCGAGTCTTTACCCGTGCGTCATTAATACCTGGCGAGATAAAACACATACAGTTGAGTCCGGGAATCTTTACCCGTGCGTCATCATTTAAAGCATACGGAATAAGTCGATGATAAGTCGGAAATTGCAATTTATTAAACGCAACAGCAAGTCACTTAAGCCTGGGTTTTTTCGAAAGCGGCACCGACAACATGCGACCGTAACACTGCGTTGAATTACGTCAGATGACGGTGAAAAATTCAAGGTTCTTTACTGCGGCAAAGGAATGTGCAAACTCAGCAAGCGGTGACACCGCTATTATTTTGCGTGGTACAGTCTTTTATGACGTCATTCATCGCAGTGTTACGTTCGCAGTTGTCGGTGCCGCTTTCGAGCAAACCGAGGCTTTACTGTCACTTGCTGTTGCGTTTAGTAAATTTCAATTTCCCACTTTTCATCGACTTGTTTCTTATGCTTTAAATGATGACGCACGGGTAAAGATTCCCGGACTCAACTGTACTTTTTATCTAGCATCATTCTCTTCCTCGCATGAAACTCATGACAAACCAGCTGCCGTTTGTTATTAAGTAAAAGCACATGTTATTTTTATGAATCATCTAGACTCAGTGCATTGAAAAGAGATAGCTACAAAAAAAGACGATTCGGTATGTTTTCATATTTTAAGCACAATTTGTTTGACGTTTCTGCTTTGTTTACTTTTGTGGCTGTCAGTCAGTTGAATTTTTTGCGGCCTTTGTCGAATTTTTGCGTTTTGAAGTTTCTTTATATTACACAAACAGTTGTTTTCACAACTAATTTTATATTGGGCTGGTAAATAATTATATTTTGGCAATTAATATTTAAAACATACAAAGCTAACGTCATTCACACAGTAAAGAAATGATTGTGTTTAGATTTCCGTCAAAGTGAATAAAATAACAAAAATAAAATATATGTTATTGAATTTTTTTATAAATTGTTTATTTATTTATTAATCAATAATAATAAAAGAATTTATTAAGCTACTTCAAATGTAACTGTAATTCTGCACAAAAATTTTGAAGCAAAACTTACGTTTGACATTCTATACATTTGATAACGCCAAATTTTATAATAAAACTTGTAATCGGAACAGTAGCCACTTTCTGTCAGTTGTTGTTGCGTGAAATAGATTTCCGACTTATTTCGTATGCTTTAATTAAATGGTGACGCACGGGTAAAGACTCGCGGACTCAACTGTATACTAAGGAAGGATGTCCTCATTTTGACTGTATTATTTCAGTCAACAGTTTTCTTTAATTCTTTCTGTTTTGCCAGTTCTCTTCCTGTAAATTTATTCTCTCCATTGCTTTGTCCACTTCATCTCTGAAATATCTTCGGTGTATGCTTCTCTTCCTTCTTCTTAACGGACTCCACTCCATAATTCTGTTTATCCAAGGTTTTTTGTCTGTCTTTTGACATGTTAATCAGGTATCAGGTTAATCTTTTCTGTTATATGTAATCCATTATATCTGAGTTCATTCCCATTCTTTTCTTAATCTCTGCATATTTTATTTATTCTATTTCTTCCTATTACCCTGCAGTTTCTCCTTAGAAATTCCATCTATGACGAAGACGAATGTGGAGAGACCACGTAGATCTGATGGACCCTGAACGTATGGTGAAATAGGCGAAGACACGGAAGCCCAACACCAAGGTACGGTAGCTGGAGCTCCGAATCATAGCATAGGATATAATATATCAGAGGATATACACAATAAAAAAGGAACGCTGTCAAAGTTGAGATATTTACCTATCGAAAGCAAAAATATGTGTCGTAAATATGATAAGTTAAATCATTACTTAAAATAATAATGAACTTTAAAAAATGTACTTATTCAATACTCTAAAAATATATACACATACTAACATCAAATTAATATCTTATAGCTATATAGATTGCGGTCCTTGATAACATTGAAATAAATGATTATTCAAAGTTTACACTTCATAAAAATTATAAATGCAAGGCTTTGAACCACAATCTTTTAAACCGAAAAAATCTTTTAGATTCAAGAGAAATTAGAATAACCAATTCGTAATATTAAAAAAAAAATGCGTAAAAATAAACATAATTATGATAATAAAATGAACTGTATTGTACTACAGGCCCATGTCAAAAATGGATGGGTCATATGAACCACCAGGTAACGTATATAGGACGATATAAGAGCATAAAATAATAAGATTCAGCACTATGCCGTCACTTGTAAGCAGTCCAACTGAGCGCTGGTAAGAATTCAAAAGTGCAGGTAGAGTGGGTACATTTTGGTCATATATTTTTGTACGGCATTTTTACCATCGACAGATCCATGAGAAATAATAAGAACGCGCGCAGTGCCGTACAAAAATGGAGAGCCACAAAGTTGGTAAATTTTTTTGATTTTCTGACCATTTCCAGGGTGAATTTGGTCATTTGATTCTGTACGGCATCAGTTTCATACTGTTTTAATACAACTTCTAATCCATTATTCCGCAACGCCGTACAAAAATCATGCGACAAGGGGAAAAAATCGAGGGTTGCAATCCCCTCTCTTTCCGTGGTCCGGGGAGTGATTTGAAAAAGTACGGCTTCGGTTCCAAAACATTATCTAGCACTCAAAAGTACTATTACAAATAATGCCGTCAAAAAATTATTGTTCATTTGAATATATATTAATGCTTATGTTAAATTCATGGTATACTTGATTTATAAAGCTAAAAAAAAATCATTTGGCTCTGTACGGCAACTTTTTCTTTAACATTATATTGTAAAATACAATTGTTATAAGACAACGGAAAGAGAGGGGATTGCAACCCTCGATTTTTCCCTTTGTCGCATGATTTTTGTACGGCGTTGCGGAATAATAGATTAGAAGTTGTATTGAAACAGTATGAAACTGATGCCGTACAGAATCACATGACCAAATTTACCCTGGAAATTGTCAGAAAATCAAAAAAATTTACCAACTTTGTGGCTCGCCATTTTTGTACGGCACTGCGCGCTTTCTTATTATTTTTCATGGATCTATCGATGGTAAAAATGCCGTACAAAAATATATGACCAAAATGTACCCACTCTACCTGCACTTTTGAATTCTCACCAGCACTCAGTTGGACTGCTTACAAGTGACGGCATAGTGCTGAATCTTATTATTTTATGTTCTTATATACGTCACGTTGTGGTTCATATGACCCATCCATTTTGGACATGGGCCTGTAGTCTATACCTTTAATTCAAATATCTCAATACCTAACTTTTATTCAATTATATGCATAAACTTCGCATGTATCGAAAAAATTATCGAAATTTCATGTTAATGATCCAAAACGTTTATTTAACCTTACGATATATGTGTTTCTAAACAAAAAGAGGACAGTGATCCTCAAGTCGAATAACTTTAAATTGAAGCAGGAAAATTCATGACATATTGACGGAAGGCGGCTCCGCAGGTAACCCTACGTAGTCACACATAGGTGGTGAGACGTTGATGGGTAAAGTAACTGAATGCTAGGGAAAGAACTATGGAAAGATAAGAACATATTTCTATATCGTATGTTTTCACGAGAGTGGCAAAAAATTTCAACCTACCACTTTAAATTGTAGTGCCCAATAAATCAACTATAAATTTACGTCAGCAGACATTGCGACAGTAAACTATAAAATGAGCTCTAATCGGAGGTTGGCTTCTATTTATTACGGATCACCAGAATAATTAAAAATTAATCATGACATTAATCTTCCTAGTTATTATTTGAACTTGTGTATTTATATTACTCCACTCTTTTAAGCTTAACAAAATTGCTACAAAGAAAAAATATTACAAATTTTTCTAACTAGACTAAGCAGACGTAAGTTTTATTTATATAAAAACTCAAGAAATAATGCGGCTAAGTACAGCTCTAACCAAAAGTTTTAAAGGATAGAAAATATAAAGCCACAATAAAAAAAAATAACGTACCTATACAGAGTCGGTATTTTCTTATCGATGGTATTCGCCTTTAATAAGAGCAACAAAGAGACATGTATTTATTATACATTTAAAACGGGTTAGAAGATGTGTGGCCGAACGTGGCGGAACTAGGAATGGTTACCAAAAAATTTCGGGTCGTAGGTAATGGCTTTGTCAGACAGTGCTGCCAAAGTTGGAAATTATCAAAAGAAAATATTAAAATAGAAAAAATAATATATTTAACTTTTTGTAAACAGATATCATAAACAAATTACTTAAAAGAAAAAAACTTAAGTAAAAAAATATTGTTTTTGCCAATTTTAAAAAATGTGAAAACGTTGAATTATATTTCAACGTTTATTTTTTTATTAATTTTTTCTTTTAAATAATTTGGTTAGTACCTACACTATTTGTTAACAAAAATTAATATAATATGTTTTCTACTTTAATTATGCAAGTTTTTCTGTCCCAGAGACTTTGTAAACACAACTTTTCCGTCATAAGATCAGACAGAAGGACAGATGAGGTGTAAGAGTGAAAGCTCTTAACCCAAGGATGTTATTAAAGTGAGAAACTTGATCGCACTTCCGGTTTGAGCGTTAAAATTGGAAGTACTCTTTTAAAGTCGCCGAAATAGTACAAGCGACATATTATTCGACGCGCCGTAGCAAGATGCTTCCGGTATTATTCAAGTCGGTCCGTCCGACAAAAAAATAGAATGACAAATGATGTGTCGAATGAGAGCTTATAACCCAAAGATGGCATTAGAAGTAAGAAATTTGACCTCGGACTTCCGTTTATAGAGTTACAACTGGGAGTACGGTTTTAATGACGTCGAATTAATACAAGCAATGTATTATTTAACACGCTTTAGCAAGACGAAAACAAATGTATTGTACTATTTCGGTGATTTTAAAACAGTACTTCCGGTTGCAACTGATACCATCTTTGGGTTATAAGATCTAATTTGACACCTTGTTTTCGTATTGCTAAAGCGCATCGAACAATATGTCGCTTGTACTATTTCGGCGGCTTTAAAACACTACTTCCAGTTTCAACTCTGCAACCGGAAGTGTGAAGTCCAATTTCTCAGCTTTAATACCATCCTTAATTCAACACCTCATACTTACTACGTGGCGTTACAACCCTTCGTGGGTTTTAGCCCACTCGACAGCATGCCTTCACTCTTCTCTGTCTTAGACAATATCTGTCCAGTTCTCCAAGCCCGTAGCTTTCAGGTCTCCTGCTATATTATCTCGCTACCGGAGTTGAGTGTTTTAATAACGTAGGAGTTATATTCGATAGACAGACGGACAGACAGACTTGCACAAAGCCGGAAAAATATAATGGTTTTCGTCTTGCTAAAGCGCGTCGAATAATAAGTCGTTTATAATATTTATTGGGCGACTTTAAAATAGTACTTCAAGTTTCAACTCTAAAACTGGAAGTGCAAGATCAAATTTCCCACCTTAATAAGATCGTTGGGTAATGAGCTTTCATTCGACAGCTCATTTGTCCTGTCTTTTCTAATGACGGAAAAGTTGTGTTTACAAAGTCTCTGAGAGAGACAGACATGCGTAATTATCACCCGTGTTGAGCTGCCCCCCCCCCACTTGCAAAAATTAAAAAACAAAGAGCCCTGATTTATGAGCTATTTATGAGCTCTCATATTCCGCAAACTAAAAATTTTGAGCTCGTTCCACTGAGCAGGAATTTAATACCCTAGTGGGGGGGCTGAGTCAGCCCCCCCACTACTTAAAAATAGGAATATTGAATCGGTTTTTGCGGCAGAATTACGAGCTATTTATGAGCTCTTGAAATTATATACTTTCGATTTTTGAGCTCATCCCCTTCACCCCCAAACAACCCTTTAATTGATTTAACTTAAGAGAAAGATGCTGAGAAAACTTAAAATATATCGTATTGCGGATATAATTCATATAGCTTATATACTCTAAGAATAAACTATTAAATCAAGAGCATTTCGATTATTGAGCTACAACCCCTTCGCAAGAAAACCACCCTATCTTCCCGGCTTAAGAGAAAGTTGTACTTAAAATGCATTAAACTAATTATTTGGCGACTACATATCATTTAATAATTTATAACCTTCCAAATTACGCGCATTTAGATCAGTAAATTGCAATTTATTTTGTATAGTGCTGTCACTGAAGGTAAAAATCAACGATTACCTTCAATTTCGGTGAACCTTCATCGATTTTCACGAAAATTGGTCAGTAGTTAGAGGATACGTCAAGAAACAAAGGTGACATGGTACCACCTTGCGCCTTTACCCTGAGGGTGGATACCGCCCCTTCTCGGGGGTGAAAATTATTTTATAAAAAATAAATGCACAAATCAATAAAAGAACAAATTAAAAGCAAAATTCATTATATAAAGTTAATAAAATAAGTCAATACTTTTTAAGTTATTAAAGATCAAAGATTTTAATTATTTGTGAAAAAAATGCATGTTTTGGAGAGGTTTTTTGTAAATCACTGAAAAATTTTAAGTTTTTACAAAAAAGTTAATAGCAGTTTAATTCGTATAGCTTATATTCTAAGAATAAATTCTTAAATCACGCGTCTTTCGATTATAGAGCTACAACCCCTTCGCAAGAAAACGACCCCATATTCCCGGCTTAAGAGAGAGTTGTTCTTAAAATAATTTAAATTAATTATTTGGCGACTACATATCGTTTAATAATTTATGAGCTTGCAAAATATACGCATCTCAATTATTGAATTGCCATTTTCTTTCTATAGTGCAGTCACTGAAGGTAAAAATCAACTATTACCTTCGATTTCGGTAAATCGCCATTTATTTTCACGAATTGACAATAACAACTTGGGGTTTTAGCCTGGGGTATATGTCACCCCTTCTCGGGAGTGAAAATTACTTTATTGAAGATAACCCCACAAATCGAGAGAGGGACAAATTGTAAGCAAAATTTGTTATATAATGTGATTAAAATAAATCAATACTTTTTGAGTTATTAAAGATCAAATATTTTAATTGACTTTTAAAATGACTCAAAAACTGTAAGTTTTTACAAAAAGTTTTCATCACTAAAATTGAAGCTAATAAAAAATATAATAAATTGCTTACTTGAAAAACCCTTTAATGTTAATTTAAAGTAAGTTATTGGTAATTAAATGTATATTTTTTTCCGCGACTGTTCAAATCTAAGGGTTCAAGCTTAAATAACGGGAAAGAGATGCATTTTATAACACTTAGGTACTAAATACTTGTCAAAGTGCTTAGAAATACCTATGAAAAATAAGATCCAGGAAAAGTTGATAGTATCAAAATCCGCTCACCAATTTTCGTGAAAATGAATGGAAATTTACCGAAATCGAAGGTCATAGTTGATTTTTACCTTCAGTGACTGCACTATAGAAAGAAAATGGCAATTCAATAATTGAGATGCGTATATTTTGCGAGCTCATAAATTATTAAACAATATATAGTCGACAAATAATTAATTTAAATTATTTTAAGTACAACCCTCTCTTAAGCCGGGAATATGGGATGGTTTTCTTGCGAAGGGGTTGTAGTTCAATAATCGAAAGGCGCGTGATTTTAGAGTTTATTTTTAGAATATAAGCTATACGAATTAAACTACTATTTACTTTTTTGTAAAAACTTGCAGTTTTTTAGTGATTTACAAAAAACTTCTTCAAAACATGCATTTTTTTCACAAATAATTAAAATCTTTGATCTTTAATAACTTAAAAAGTATTTACTTATTTTATTAACTTTATATAATAAATTTTGCTTTTAATTTGTTCTTTTATTGTTTTGTGCAGTTATTTTTTATAAAATAATTTTCACCCCCGAGAAGGGGCGGTATCCACCCTCAGGGTAAAGGCGCAAGGTGGTACCATGTCACCTTTGTTTCTTGACGTATCCTCTAACCACTGACCAATTTTCGTGAAAATCGATGAAGGTTCACCGAAATTGAAGGTAATCGTTTATTTTTACCTTCAGTGACTGCACTATACAAAATAAATTGCAATTTACTGATCTAAATGCGCGTAATTTCGAAGCTTATAAATTATTAAATGATATGTAGTCGCCAAATAATTAGTTTAACGCATTTTAAGTACAACTTTCTCTTAAGCCGGGAAGATAGGGTGGTTTTCTGGCGAAGGGGTTGTAGCTCAATAATCGAAATGCTCTTGATTTAATAGTTTATTCTTAGAGTATATAAGCTATAGGAATTATATTCGCAATACGATATATTTTAAGTTTTCTCAGCATCTTTCTCTTCAGTTAAATCAATTAAAGGGTTGTTTGGGGGTGAAGGGGATGAGCTCAAAAATCGAAACTATATCATTTATAGAGCTCATAAATAGCTCGTAATTCTGCCGCAAAAACCGATTCAATATTCCTATTTTTAAGTAGTGGGGGGGCTGACTCAGCCCCCCCACTAGGGTATTAAATTCCTGCTCAGTGGAACGAGCTCAAAATTTTTAGTTTGCGGAATATGAGAGCTCATAAATAGCTCATAAATCAGGGCTATTTGTTTTTTAATTTTTGCAAGTGGGGGGGGCCAGCTCAACACGGGTGTAATTATCCAACAAAGTAGAAAAAAATAATACAGTAATGAGCGCGCTAATAACCGGCAAAATAACGCAAAAGATGGAAAACTTAATACGTTGTGAAATAAAAAGAGATGAAACTAGTAGATGTGTAAAATTATCGATAGGAACCTTTAGGATCGATAGGTTTACATTACATCAGATACCTACATAATTTCCCTCCTTTAGACGTCTGTGACAGAAAACATTTAGAATTTTATAAAATTCTCCTGACACGGTTAGATTTGTTATACTCCTCAGATATGTCTAAAGGTGCGAAACTATGTAATGTTATGTAAATTTATAGGTTCCTATCGATAATTTTACATCTCTATTAGTTTCATCTCTTTTTATTTCACGTATTATGCTTTCCATCTTTTGCGTTATTTTGCCGGTTCTTAATAGCGCACTCATTACTCTACCTATTATTTTTTGTGAACAAATAAGTACATCTACTAAACAAATTATTTAAAAAAAAAATATAAGTAAAAAAATAAACGTTGAATTTTAATTCAACATTTTCACATATTTTAAAATGGGTGAAAACAATATTTTGTTATTTTTAAATAATTTGTTTATTATATCTGTTTACAAAAAGTTAACTATATTATTTTTTCTACTTTAATATTTTCTTTTGATAATTTCCAAATTCGGCAACGCTGTCTGACAAAGCCATACCTACAACGCGAAATTTTTTGGTGACTCTTCCTACTTCGGCCGCCCAATATCTTCTAACCCGTTTTAAATGTATAATAAATGCATGTCTCTTTGTTGCTCTTATTAAATGCGCATACCATCGATAAGAAAATACCGACTCTGTATATTAAAAAAGTCGAAGAAGAAGAAATTATTAAATCTCGCAAATTAGAGATGTAGTTCTGTCGCCAGGGGGGCACAACGGCCTCCTTTATTCATATGGACTTACCCAAGCTTTTTTTTATGTATTTTGACCCCTAGAACACGAATTTCCTGGGTAACAGTTGATCCGGATGTCGATAAGATTGTTAAAAACAAAGAACTTGAGGAATTACATAACAGCGATTTTTCGCAAGACAAAACATTTTTTTTTGTATTTTTTGGGTGATTCTCAGCAAAAACTGTTCTTACAAGTTTTTTGTAGGATGCATAGTTTTCGAGATAAACGCGGTTGAACTTTCAAAAAATCGAAAAAGTGCAATTTTCAAACCCGAATAACTTTTGATTAAAAAAAAATAGCAAATCTGCTTACTGCATTTGAGAGCTCCAATCAAATTCTATCGGTTTTGATTATTTGCATTGTTAAAAATTAATTTTTTTATTGTTAAACAAAGCTATAACACATAGTGTTTCCCGTGTCCAATGCATGCGTTTTAATGTACGCAATCTACGTAGAAATTGTCTGTGTGCGCGCCTACTCGTTCGATTTCAAATGAGAAATACATTGAAAACATCATTTAAGCACTATGTGTTTATAGCTTTGTTTAACAATAAAAAAATTAATTTTTAGCAATGAAAATAATCAAAACCGATAGAATTTGACTTGAATTTTCAAATGCGGTAAGCAGAATTGGTATTTTATTTTTCATTCAAAAGTTATTCCGGTTCAAAAATTGCAATTTTTCGATTTTTTAAAAGTTCAACCGCGTTTATGTCGAAAACTATGCATCCTACGAAAAAGCTTGTAAAAACATGTTTTGCTTAGAATGACCCAAAAAATACAAAAAAGAATGTTTTGTTTTGCGAAAAATCGATGTTAGGTGATTCCTCAAGTTCATTGTTTATAACAATCTTGTCGATATCCAGATCAACTGTTACCCAAAAATTCGTGTTCTACGAGTCAAAATACATAAAACAAACTTAAGTAAGTCCATCTGAATAAAGGAGGCCGTTGTAACCCACTGGCGACAGGACTAACGATCAAATTGAATTAATTAAAAGCTATTCAGTGAATCGTTTTAAAATTTTTATTACTATTGTCCACTACAAAAGCCTCCTTTTGACATACAATTGAACGTTATAAAGTCAGTTTTGCAAAAATTATTAACAAAAGGTATTTAATTTTAAAATGTTTACCTCGGATGAAATAATAATTAACACAATTTAGCAAATGTCACAAATAATTACACCGTAAATATACACGTATTTACATGTTCCATATAATATTTTCTTGTCAAGGCAGAAGAAACGACAAACATCAGATACTTGTATTCACGTCCATATTTTAAAATATTTCCTTTCATTTTTTTATAACCGTAACTAACTTTATTTATTTTTTAATTAAAATTATTAAACGGGGGACATTTTAAAACTCGGGTCTGCTTTTGAAACTTTTAATGAGATTGCTGCTTTGACTACTTCAAATGAAAACAGAGTTGTTGTGTTTTCATCGAAGCAGTGAGAACATTTTTTCTGGAAATTTTATCATAAAACCGTTTTTCACTTAATTTTCTTTTAATGACTACTTTCAACGCGAATGCACAAGTGTGATGTGGGTGTCTTAAAGAATTTAATGAGGAGAAACATGCAACCTAAACCCATTTGCATTTTTTTGAATAGAGAAAATGTGACCACTTAGGCATTCTCGAATGGGGTGCAGTTTATATTCATTAACGGTTTCGTGTGACGTTAACTTGTTGTTAGGGCCTTAAAATTGACGTGATTGGGAATTTTACATTTTCAAGTGGGTAATGAATAATAATAGCAAGCAGCAGAACTATATTTATTATAAAATTCTTACTAGAGTGTGAATTATAACAAAAATCGCTAAAGTTACTTAAAATAAAAGAGAAAATAATTATAAACTCATGTAACGGTCATCTCGAAATATTACAACAAATGGTTAAAAACACCCTTATTTCATTAACAGGAAACTTATTTTAAGAAATCATTAAAAAATTTTGCCTATTTGCATTGTAACGCTATAAACGTCACATATTTATTTTTTTTTCAAATAATTATTTCATTCCAATTAGTTCACGAGATA
Source organism: Diabrotica virgifera virgifera (assembly GCF_917563875.1). Taxonomy (NCBI): domain Eukaryota; kingdom Metazoa; phylum Arthropoda; class Insecta; order Coleoptera; family Chrysomelidae; genus Diabrotica; species Diabrotica virgifera. The sequence goes on from NC_065447.1 coordinate 227,362,027, forward strand.
AAGAGAGAGATTAAGTTAAGATGGATACTAAAAAGCACAAAGATACAACGGTACCTAAAAACCCGTGAATTTGATCAGTACATCCTTCCCGTTGTGACGTATGGCTCAGAAACATGGACATTAATAAATGCCAACATGAACAAAATATAAATAACTCAAAGAAAAATGGAAAGATCCATGTTGGAAATAAAACTGCAAGACAAAAACAAATATATGAGAGAGAAAACAAAGACAAAAAAAATGTGTGTACTTTGTACTCACGTAAGAAGTTGTACCTCTATTATATGATTTCAACGAAATCAATATACTTTAAACAGTTTATTTATATTTAATTTAAATATTAAAATAATTCTAATACTAACTACTTTTACTTACTTTTTTTATTAAAACAATACTAAAAATTAAAGAAATAAAAGAATAAAACACACACAAGCACATTGAAAAATGCCACAAAGAAATGGTTTCTGAACAATAATTGTTGCCAAAAATTTTAACTATAGTATTTTTACTACAAAAACGTTATTACGTAGGTCAAAATTTTTGACGTAAGAGAACTGTCAAAACATTAGAATGTGACTTTTCATTATTGCCGTGTTTATAATAAACATAGCAATAATGAAAAGTCACATTCTAATGTTTTGACAGTTCTCTTACGTCAAAAATTTTGACCTACGTAATAACGTTTTTGTAGTAAAAATACTATAGATACGTATTTTCTGAAAAAAATTATATAATAATATACTTACAATCGTAAAGTGTATAAATAAAAATAAAAAAAATAATATCTTGCATTGGGGATAGAACCCGCTTCCCGTCGATCCCGCCGATCGAAAATCAAAGTGCTTTCCCATTGCGCCACCTTCGCGTATCTGTCATGTGGGAATATACACCAACTGAACGTTTACACTATAAACTTTTGACAGTTGTTTATTACTTATATGAATTTAATCAAATTAGTTTGATTTTTGTGGAATTAAAGGATTTTTTGGAATAACAATATATTAGGTGAATATTGGTAGAAATTTTTATGGTAATCAAATTATGTAAATCAAAGCATTACATACTTTTTGGTAGGTTCATTTTAAATTTGCCAAATAGGTAGGTTACCTATGTAATTTTTTATTAGGATACTGAAACATTTACAATTATTACGTACCTGTCGCTTTTAAAAACTATTTAAAAAGTCACTACAATTATAAACTTGCTTTTTCTTTGCCATCACAACAATAAAAACTAATATACACAATATTTGTTTATCCATAATCTCCATATTGAACAATTATTGACAGATGAGTTTGACACCTAATCAGATCCCGTATAACGTTTGTGCGACTAAGGGCAAGAACAGAACAAGTGGATCGAGGTGGAGGTATAGGTCGCGGTGGATGCCACTAGTTAAATGCCACTAGTTAAGTCGCGGTCGATGTCGAAAGCACATAGCAAGGATGTCACCTGCGCTGTCAGTCGAGCTAGAACCACTATCAAAAGTGAAGTAGTTTATTGAAATTTGAATGACAAAAAGACTGTTTTTGCGATGTTGTGTCACTCAAGTGATGATAGTGATGAAATGTCAGCTGTAAATAATCAGATACTCCTTCATATTTCAAAAATTTACTGAATTTAATTACTTTAGAAATTCAAAAATAAACTGAATACAAAAAAGGGATTATATAAAAAGTATCAACTCAGATAGCGCAGGTAATGACAACTTGACTTCGAACGGACCAATCGCAGAGAAGCATCCTTGTAGGCCGCTCAGTATACATCCATGTAAAACAAATTCATTTTTATTTTCAAAAGCATGGATGTAAACCTCCCAGAGGCGTGCAGTCCATGGAAGCGGGGGAAGCACCGCTTCCCTATTTATACTTCGATATAAGAAAATATATTATTAATTAATATTTAATAATCAAACATGTTTCCCTAATCCAAGTAATCTACATATTATCTAGGTAAAAGGCATTGAAAAATATTAAAAATTAATCGCGTACGAACGAACTCAATATGCACACAATTCAACTATTCGGTCCACTCCTGACAGAAGCGCATCTCAAAATCGCCGCTTGTCATGCAGTTGTCCCGTTTAAAAATTGGTCAGGGTTCAATGACCGCACCCACTAGTCGCGCGAATTTTGGTACTCTGGAAGCGATCGTCCTATCGCCTTCCCGAAATTGAGATGCTCCGACTGTTACTGCTGCTAAGGGGTGCTTAGTAGGTATTACAGGGTATTACATACATTCGCTTAAAGAATATTTTAATTTAAATTTTTTGCAGAGATTTTTCCTTTTACTGATCTTTTATTTGACATTTTACACAAATCACATGGTATTGATTGCATTTTGTATAAGACAAATTGATGACTTTATTAATACGATAATTAAAAAAACGAGAGAAGTTTAAAAATATTTGGGATAAAACTGAACATATGGGGTTTGAGCATGAAAGAAAAATAATGAAGACTGATAATTTCGGACACAGAGAGACAGAGAAAACAGAGGAAACAAAGAGACCTTTTGATAATATTCTACAACAAATGAATTCTAGCTTTCAAAATTTTAACGATTTAGAATTTGTAGAATTATACATAATCTTAATATTTTTAATTATAATTCATCAAAATTTCCCACAGAGGAATTTATTTCACAACAATAAAATATTGAAATTTTTTTGATATTCCAGCTTTGCATTCTCAGTTAAGTGTCTTTTATGAAACAACTGACATTAATGATAAAGAAATACCCAAAAATCTGGGATTTCTGTATAACTACTGTTTTAAACAAGTCACTGTGTGAAGTGGTTAAGTTGTGTGAATTAGTACTAACTATCCCAGCCACAAATGCATCAGTTGAACGAAGTTTTGCAGTATTAAGATGCATTAAAAGTTTCAAATTAAGAGTTTAAAAGAAATTCAACAAGCGAAGACAGACTTTGAAAGTTAGCCCTATTGTCCATTGAAAAAGACTGCATTCAACAATTATCAGAAGTTGATAGGAGAATAGACCTCGAGTATAAATAAGTGTCATTTTAGTGAAAGTTTTTTGTTGTGGAAAATGCCTCGGAGTATAAATTTTTTTTTAAATAGGATTCTTCTTTAGAAAACCAAGATCGGCGCGAGGACTCAAGGCCCGAGCTAGCAATACAGATCAATGATAGGTCACTAGTCACTAGAATTAGCGGGAATAGAGTGCCTCACGCATTCACGCGTCACGGATTTAGTGTGTGAGTCCTTGTACCCAAGACGTCTCACATAAATACTTTGCTGATAGAGAGCCCCTGCGCATCAGAGTGTTATCAGGTGGGAAGTGGCTCGACCCTCGACCCTTAAGAAAATATTTTTATATCCTAACTGAATCGTTTCCCCTTTCGAAAAAGTCACCGCACGCCGCTGAAACCTCCTGAATGGCATCGCGCTAAACCTCCACCGCGACTTATCTGCTCTGTTCTCTTTCATTCACTACAATGTGTTTGTTTTACATGGATGTCGACATCGACCGCGACCTCCACCTCCACCTCCACCGAGACCCACTTGTTCTGTTCCTACCCTAACACCATACTGTCGGTGTGCGCATGCGCCCGGGAAAATAAAAATTCACCCTCGTGCCTAAAGAAGTATAACTTCAAAAAATGTAACAGAACATATAACAGGGTAAAAGTGAAGATTTGCGGGCCACAATGCGAGACAGAAAGATAAAAAATGGAATGCTGAAATACAAAACTGCAATATGGCAATTAGTAGATTATTATATACTCTTTAGTCAACTTAATAACTAGACAGGGCAGTATCGTCGCCCCCGCTAGCGCAATTATTCCGATTCGATTTTTTTGCACAAACTTACTCAAAAAGAGGTCCTTATAACATATCCACAGGGTGCCGGGCGGTGCCGTGGTCGAAAAATTTTTTAAACAATTTTTTTTTTAAACAAATTCACAAAAATAATTTTTTTATTTCCAAAAATTTTTTTATATAATTTGGGTCATTCTGAGCAAAAAAGGTCTCCTGTCATTTTTCTCTAAAATTGACTGTTGTCGAGTTATACGCGATTAAAAATTTGAAAAATGCGAAAATGGCCATTTTCAAGGCTTCATAACTCGATCAAAAATGATTATTATGAAATTCAAAAAGTGGCAAAATCAAGATTCAAATACCTTCTTCAGCGTTCTGAAGAGATTTTTGTCATTAATTTATTACAAAGCTGTTATTTTTAGTTATTAACAATTAGCGCTATAGTCTAACTGTATCGTCGCCCCCGTTAGCGGAACAATTTCGATCAGATTTTTTTGCAAAAACTTACTCAAAAAGGGGTCCTCATAACATATCCACAGGGTGCCTTGCGGTGCTGTGGTCGAAAAAATTTTTAAACAATTTTTTTAAACAAATTCACAAAAATAATTTTTTCATTTCCAACAATTTTTTTAGATAACTTGGGTCATTCTGAGCAAAAAAGGTCTCCTGTAATTTTTCTCTAAAATTGATTGTTGTCGAGTTAAATGCGAATAAAAATTTGAAAAATGCGAAAATGGCCATTTCAAGGCTTCATAACTCGATTAAACATAATTATTATGAAATTCAAAAAGTGACAAAATCAAGATTGAAATACCTTCTTCAGCGTCCTGAAGTGAATAAAATATAATCGAGTTATGAAGCCTTGAAAATGGCAATTTTCGCATTTTTCAAATTTGTAATCGCGTATAACTCGACAACAGTCAAGTTTAGAGAAGAATGACCAGAGACCTTTTTTACTCACAATGACCCAAATTATCTAAAAAAAAAAATTGTCGGAAATGAAAAAATTATTTTTGTGAATATGTTTAAAAAAATTGTTTAAAACATTTTTCGACCACGGCACCGCCCGGCACCCTGTGGATATGTTATAAGGACTTCTTTTGGAGTAAGTTTGTGCAAAAAAAATCTAATCGAAATAGTTCCGCTAGCGGGGGCGGCGATAGAGTTAGACTATAGCGCTAATTGTTAGTAACTAAAAATAACAGCTTTGTAATAAAATAATGACAAAAATCTCTTCAGGACGCTGAAGAATGTATTTGAATCTTGATTTTGTCACTTTTTGAATTTCATAATAATCATTTTTAATCGAGTTATGAAGCCTTGAAAATGGCCATTTTCGCATTTTTCAAATTTTTAATCGCGTATAACTCAACAATAGTCAATTTTAGAGAAAAATGAAGGGAGACCTTTTTTGCTCAGAATGACCCAAATTATCTAAAAAAATTGTTGGAAATAAAAAAATTATTTTTGTGAATTTGTTTAAAAAAAACTGTTTTAAAAATTTTTCGACCACGGCACCTCCCGGAACCCTGTGGATATGTTATAAAGACCTCTTTTTGAGTAAGTTTGTGCAAAAAAATCTAATCGAAATAGTTCCGCTAACGGGGGCGACGATACAGTTTGACTATAGCGCTAATTTTTAATAACTAAAAATAACAGCTTTTTAATAAAATAATAACAAAAATCTCTTCAGAACGCTGAAGAAGGTATTTGAATCTTGATTTTGTCACTTTTTGAATTTCATAATAATCATTTTTAATCGAGTTATGAAGCCTTGAAAATGGCCATTTTTGCATTTTTCAAATTTTTAATCGCGTATAACTCGACAACAATCAATTTTAGAGAAAAATGACAGGAGACCTTTTTTGCTCAGAATGATCCAGATTATGTAAAAAAAATTGTTGGAAATAAAAAAATTATTTTTGTGCATTTGTTTAAAAAATTTTTCGACCACGGCACCTCTTTTTGAGGACCTCTTTTTGAGTAAGTTTGTGCAAAAAAATCGAATCGGAATAATTGCGCTAGCGGGTGCGACGATACTGCCCGGTCTAAACTGAATTTTAAATAATAACTGTTAATTCTAAACACTGTTTAGCTAAACCATTTGTTGTTATGCTCTCATCATAAATAAAATTAATCCCGTTCGATACATGTGCCATCAATGTTTTAGAGGGTTTTTCATTAATGCTTTCTCTCAATATTACAATAACCATCGAAATTTTATTGTGAAAATTGCAAAACCATAACGGCCATTTTATTTTTAATACCACATCAAAAAGTAATTAGTCGGCCCTTTTTATTTTGTCCACCGATCTGTTGCAAATATAAATGAAGTAGAGGTGGGACACATGCAAAATAAAAAAAAATTGAAACCGATAGGTAAACTAAATGAATGAAGAAGATTACTTCTTTTAAAACGAATTCATAATATCGTCGGTATACTGCGAAAACCAGGTAAATGACAAATTTTAAAATATTGAGTTAAGTATACCCAGGTAAAACCCAGTAAATGATACGATCTACCATTCAGCTGATAATTTGTGTGATAAACAAATGAGTTACACATAACCAACTTTTCATTTTCAAGTAAAACAATATATCGCTACTTACTTCCACAAAATTAAAGTTCTGTTGCATGTAAAACCAAGTAAGCGCACATATATTATTTTGCCGGACAACAATATATTTCTACTGCTGTATACCATATTCAGTAAAAAGGTGATAAATATCTACATAAGGTGATACATTTTACATGTATATTTTATTAAAATGTCTCATTCATATCGACTGGTAAAATCAATAGTATCGACTATGTTTCTTTGAATGTTCAAGAGGTACAGATATGTGAGAAGTTTTTTGTAAGATACTTTGTATATCAGCGTCGTTAATGAAAGATGTTGTAAGAAAAATTGATATTCTATGTTGTTGTGCAGATACGGGCAAAAGAGGCCAGCATATACTGCCATATACAGAAAGCAATGAAAACCGAAAAATTGTAAAGGCTCATATTGAGTCCTTTCCAACCATGGTCCCACATTATATTCGCCAAAGTTCGAAGCGTATATATTTAGACAAAAATTTGAGTATAAGGAAAATGTATCAACTTTATATAAATGGTTGTCAGCTGAAGAAACCGGAAGGTATTAGCGAAATTACATCCAGAAAAATATTTTCTAACGACAATAATTTAAGTTTTCGTCCTAAATAAGATCAATGTTTAGTTTGTAATAAATAATTTTTATTAGCCCTATCATATTATGATATGGCTAATCCAATGAAGAAACCGGATTTAGAAAACAGTTACAGACAATATCAGAAAAAAAAAAGAAGTATGGAATCTCGAAAAACGAAATGCTCGATTGTATGCATAAAAAAACGTATATACCAAAGGTAAAAATCGGACTTTTCGTTCAAAAGTTATCGTGCTATTAGTCACATATGTATAGTCTCCAATTTGAATGCCCGCCATATTTGTAAAAGGCAAAATCTGAGATGTTCTCATATCTAAATTTGAACTTTTGTATGTATAGTATATGTGGTTCAAATTATATGCTTCTACCATTAAATGCACAATAATAATTCTTATATTTGCACGAATCTACCGCAAATAGGTACATGTGAAGATAAGTTATGCATTTATTACATGGTAATTATTAACATAACTAAAATTCAAAATATTTCCTAAAACATATTTTTACGAGCTTTTCAGTGCCGGTATTACCTTTCTGAAAAATTAATATGTACAGGGTCAAAGAACTGAAAAAAAAAACAACATATTTTTACATAAAAAATTAGGAAAAACACAACTTCTGGTAAACCGTTTTTTCTGTTCAGGAGCTCGTTCTTACACATCAAAAAAAAGAACCCATAATCCAAATTTGTTTGAAGTCGGATTTTTCGTTTAAAAGTTATCGTTCTATTAGTCACATCGTCACCATTTTGAATGCCCGCCATTGTTTAAAAAGGTAAAATCTGAGATAGCCTCATATCTAGTTTTGAACCTTTATATGTGTAGTATATGTAGTCCAAATTATATGCTTCTATCATTAAATGCACAATTCTTATACTATTTGCACGAATCTGCCGCACTATATGTATTGTCTTGGTATACAGTGAAACCTCGGTAACTCGGATTAATCGGGACCGCGGCCGATCCGGGTTATCGAAAATCCGGGTTGGCCGGAGAATATGGTAAAAATTAATAAAAGACGGTATACTTACAGATAAACTCAGTTATAATTGAAATAACATGAAATGTATATGCACAGTACACATCTAAATTACGTATAGTTGTATAGAGTATTGTTTATTTCTTGGTAAAAAACTCATGCGTAGACAAAAAACACGCAAACACAAACCTATCTGAAGCACGATTACATAACGGAAGTGAAAAATACGACTGTACTACACACAATACGGTCACAATCGGAACAATGTTATGTTATTTAAGAACAGTGGAGACAAAAAAGAATTTTATAAATAGTTTCTTAGTCTTTTTTGAACAATGCTAAGAAAGTTTGAAATAAATAAAGGAATACAGGTGCCTGTTGTTTCCGATAATCCGAGACAATGAACTTCGATCTGCCGCCGTGTGCCACGAGTCATTTTTACTATCGTAGGTATAGTTCAAATTACACAAATTCACATTATCTCTCAAATATTAGGTATATTACATACATTTTTATTGTTGAAATGTTTGTCTGATGAGAATCGATCCGAGTTAGCCGGACTTGCGGGTTATCGGGGGCCGACTTATCGGGGTTCCACTGTATTTCAATTTTCATTCTTTTTTTACTGTTATTTTTTAGTAGTGATAGATAACGGAGATATATATAACTTGGTGATGATCCGATCGGGAGCACCTCTAACAAGAGAGCTGGTTGTGAATTTTATATTTATTGATTTATACCCTAGCACTTGTGTGATTTGGGGGTTAATATCGCAAAAAATAAATACTCTACGCTCGCTAAGAGCTATTAACTGAGGTCACGTGATGTTGTCGTGTGGTTGTTAATGTTAACGGATTGAAACAGTGCCAATTGTTACTTGAGCCTATGCAATTAAAATTAATTAATACGGCCAATAAAATTTAAATATATTTCCTAAAAGAATAAATAATGCGAAATGGTTATTTTATGGAATAAAAGTTACAATCCTAAATTTTACAACGGCGGTACTTAAATCATAAAAACAGAATAAAATTTTATAAAATATAAAATGGCAATTTGTTTTATTATACAAATGTTGAATGGGTTGCATATTCGAGTTTATTTTGAATTAAGTAAAGACAGAAGGAGGTAAGGAACTAATTGCAATTGTAACTAAGCTTACAGACAGTTGTTTACACCAGGGCAAAGTCCCTAAGAGCTAAAACAACTCTAAAGTAATCTTATTACACAAGAAAGGTGATAATCGTAAGTTGGAAAACTACAGGCCCATCAGTCTACTGTCACACCTGTTTAAAATACTCACCAAAGTCATAACTACCCGACTAAAAAGGAAATTAGATGAATACCAACCATATGAACAGGCAGGTTTTAGAAAAGGCTATTCAACTTCCGATCACCTGTTAACCCCAAAAATATTAATAGAAAAATGTAACGAATACAAGTTTCCAGTTTTTTTAGCATTTGTAGACTACGAAAAAGCTTTCGACACCATAAAAGTATAGAACATAGGGCCGTAATAAACGCAATGAAAAATTGTAGAATAGACAGCAAATATAAAAATTTTTATTCAATACTATATTTAGCTAAGATATTATAAATTAAAAATATGATAATTCTTTTTAAAACATCTATGGTAAGCAATCTAAAAAGGTATTCCCGACAAAACTAATTTGAATGGAGAATAATGCAGTAACAGCTCATACTACCTATAAATGGAAATGAATACACGAACCCTGTACTATTAAAGGGGGGAGTCAAACAGAGAGACACTCTATCACTCAAACTGTTCACCTTAGTTTTAGAGGACGTTTTTAAGAACCTAAATTTGTAGCATTACAAATTTCTGCTACAATGTTTTGTAAATAGTATCCATTAATTTTATATCCTATCCCAAAAAAAATATTTATTTTTCTAATTTATTTTGTGAGTTTATATATCATTAAAATTTCCTAAGCCGTTCCTGTTGGAAATATTTCAGTACTTCACAACATTGTAAACGTTAGGAAATTTCCTGTTTATTCGTGTAAGTAAACATTCATTATTCTAGAATGAATCCTTGAAAAGGTTTGGTATTTTTCCCTTAGTTTTTAGCGCGAAGCATCGTTTGATATTATTGGTCAGAATTTTGAAAGATCGTTGAGTTCTCTCCGCCGATTGGCCATTGTCTTCCCGAAAGAATGATCGGCTTGACGCGTGAGCGTCTTTCACTGAGAAAGGTGATGAGGAAAGTTTAGTTCTAAAAGTATGTTTGAAGGTTAAACATCTTTTTCCCGTAGAACTCATAGAATCGCACTTTGCCGGTTTAAAATGGCTTCTTTCGCTATGGTAAAGAAGAAAAGGACTTGCATTTTGTCCAGTAAACATTAAGGGATATTGTTGCAAAGTTTCACAGCAATAAGTTGGATATATTTATGTGAAACAGTATTATTGTGACGCAGTTTGTTTTGCCGGTAGAAAAGTGCGTGGTTCCTGTCTTTTGTGTAGCTGTTGCTATTTTTATGATGATGTTATGGATTTGTTCACGTTCCTGTAAGAATTCCTGTATTGAAGTACCCCGATGATATTTTTGATTTAGTATCAAATTATCCTGTTTCTTGTTTGGTTTGAATTGAATGTCTTCCCCCCAATCTTGGATGGAAAATTTTTGTTAAGTTCCAAGTGTGACATGTGACGAAGGATTTTGTTTTTAAAAAAAATTGAGGTATGGAATAATGTTTATTTTAATTAAATTCCAAGTGGATTAAATTGGTAAAGGTTTTAAATATTTAAATAGTTTGTTTTCAACATGGTAATGGAAAGTTTTATGTAAATTAAATAAAATGGCAGTGACTTTTGACAGCCATGAATCAAATTTTTGTTTAGAGATACATTGCTAAAAATAAGGTTAAGAATTGTAAAATCATATATTTGTTTTTATTATTCATTTCTTGCTTGAGAATATGTTTATTCTCAAAGTAAAAATAATAAGTTCTAAAGGTTAAGAAATAAACATTGTAAAATGTACCTATTTTTATTTCTGTAACCTTTTTTAAAAAAAATTATTAACCAGATATCTAATACAAATGAAATAAGTTTTAGAATAAAGAAAAGAAATGGCATAGAAGCCATATGATGATAAATAATAGCCCAGTTTGACCCAATGAGGAATCTAAGATGAATGTCCCCAATTGGTTCCCATAAGTACGGAATATGTCCAGTAAGTACTCGATATGTGAATTTGAGGATTTTTCAAACGGCCTCCAAATTTGTTTAAATAGTAGGAAAGTCCTCAAGTATGTGTAAGTATCCTTTGCTTATTTGGTTATGTAGTTAGTCTTCTTTAAACCCTCTTACCCCCCCTAATGATTCCACGACCTGCCACCGCACAAAAAATGAGCTGTCGTACGCAAGAAGCTTTATATGCCTGTTCCTTCTTCTTTAGTCCCATTTAGACCCAAAGTATCTATATAGTTAATCTTATCCTTGATCCCATTAGAACTGACATGTAAAAATGCAACAAATTGGAAATATAAGGGAATGAACATCAATGGCCGCTACCTCAGTAATTCGTATTCCCATTTCACAGATGATCTGAAACGAACTTCCGGGAAAAATTGGCTACAAGTAGCGTACAACAAAAAACAATGGAAAGGAAGACTTGAAGAGGCTTATGTTCAGATGTGGACGTGAATGGCTAGACGAAGAAGAAGAAGAAGAAAAGACAGACTTACTCGCAATCATTTATTTGCATAGCATCATCAGGTCAACGGTTTAGTTTACTTGTCCTCAGAATTTTGACGAAGGACGAAGTGCTTTATGAAACTTAATTTTACGTGCGATGGAGGCATTAAATCTGATGGGGCTCCACATTTGAAGCTCGCTCCGATGAAACCATAGGCGCGTTCCAAGTGACATGAAAACCGTCCTTCGTACTGCCCTCGTCATGCGCATTATACACCGAGAGAACAATTTCTTTTCTCCTAAAACACCGATTTCTTTGAGCAATATTTCTTAAAAGTTAACATATCCTATTAACTTAAACATACCGGTTCACATATAAAGAAACGAGTTTTTTAAACACAACTCAATAATTTCTTACAGATAATTTCTTCAATACTAAGAAATGCATTAATGGCTACATTTAATTTTCTTATCCTAAAGTTTTTATTTCTTAAATTGAAAACTACAAATATTTTGCAGTATAAGAGATATAATGTTAAGTTAATGCATATTTATATTTGTGAACAAGAAATTTTCTTGCAATTAAATAAATATTTTAAACCACAAGAAATAATTCTTCAGAAATACCCTCTGTAGTAACTGTGGTTATAAAATAAAAACTTTGTCATTAATGCCGAAATGTTACTTGCAAAAAGATTTTCTTCCACAAAAGAATTGCGCAGATTAACTATTTATGATTTAGTCGTCAGTGTTTGTCAAGATGGCGTGATATGTTCATGTGCATATAGATGGATGTTGGATTTATTGGTGTACTTTAAAAATTAACGGATGTTTTGAAGGTACGTACATATATAGGTATTAAATAAAAGTAAATTGAGTAATTTAAGATGTAATAATAATATTGTTGCGTATCCGAATGGTTAAAAAAGAAATATAATAGTATCTATATGCTTTTTAGGTATAATGATGGACGACTCTGAAATAAAGGAGCTTATTATTCTAACTGGGAAATATGCCACAATTTAAAGCTGGGACATAATGATATAATATATAGCTTCAGAACAATATTAAGAAAGGAGTTATTAACCAACTGCGGGACCTTCCAGAACTTCATACATGTAAGTACCTTTTTAAAAATGTGTATACTTATGTATCAACTATAATAGGTTTCTTGAATGTATCGTCTTCTATAAAAATATACAATAAAACGCTATATCAAACATGGCGGGTGCAAAGCTGAGGATTTTTTCTGTTAATTTATTTGAGATAAAGAAATCAGTTAGTCTAAAAGAAATATATGTTTATGGTTAAGAAATGCTATTGCCGAAAACCGTGAATTAGTTAATATGTATTAAATGACTTAGATGTAAACTAATAATACTTTCCCGTAATAAAATTTCTTAATGATTAGGTATGCTGTCTCTTTTAGATTATAAAAATTAAGAAAATTACATATTATTATGTCTGCTTCAATGCTTTACATTGGTTGTATTTTCCCTCTTGTTTTAGCTAGCAATGTTTATTGTGTGACTTAATATTATACAGATAAATAATTAATATTTCATTAACAAAAAGAAAAAAATAAACAAATATATGTAGGTTAAATAATGCCATATGTTTGAACTAAATATGATTGATTATTATTAGTATTAATAGTTCTTACGTGGGGCCGTGTATTTGTTTTTTTTTTGTATTTCCTAAATTTGTCAAAATAAATATCTATATCTTTATAAAAAAATTTTTAATAAAGTAAGTTTACTCTTTCTACATAACGATTTTGTTTTAGTGAATTGCTGATATACAAAGTGCTATTAACAAAAGAAGGAAAATTTGAGGAAGTTGGATTTGCCTCTCCATCCTTTTATTGTTGTGTAGAAGCCAGTGGTTTAAGGGTGGAGAAAATATTTGTATGTAATAATAACGTTTTATATCTTGTTTTATTAATAAATAATGATTTTACCTTAACACAATGATTTATTTGGCCGTATGTAATATCACTTTATTTTCAAGAAATATTAACTTAACTCTAAATATACGTTTATCTCTGCGAAATATATTTCTTAACATTAAATAAATAAATTATTAATAGTAAAATAATAATATTCCTTACCAAGAAATATTATTGCTCAGAAAAAAACAGTTTTCTAATGTATAGAAAATATATTTTTATGACTAATAAAATTAATTAACATCAAGTGTAATTTCTTTCTGATAAATGGGTTTGAAGTTTGCCAGAAAGTGATAGTTCAATCATGTTTAAGATATATTTCTTTGGCTATAGTAGAATTTATTTGAAATATTTTAGAAAATTATATCTTACATACAAAGATATATTTCTTAGGCAATATGCCAAGTCGATCTTTCTTAAATATTAATAAAGTTTCTTTATGTCAAGAATTTTTTTCTCTCGGTGTAACAAATGCGTTCCAAGCGAACATGAACGATGATTCGTATCGTACACTGTCTTGTTTCAAGCGATCCATGTACCGTTTCGAAATCGGTAACTGAACGGTCCTTTTGATACGTGCCTTCAAGAAGTAAATATTTGTACTGACTTGCGCAGTTAGGATTGTTTTCATTTTTACTGGTCATTGCGATGAGATCAGCTGATGATTCATTAATAGAATAATCCACAATCCACGCTTTTAGTACCTGTGAATCTTGATTTTCGTTTAAATAATTATTAATTCTTTTTTGGGATCGGTACTAACCGGAGGGACCGCAGACGTTCGGGTACAATTAGCGTCTCTTTGCAAAGACAATGACGTCGACTTTGCAAAGTAACAAGACACTTACTCAACACACACACTACACATTACAACTGAGTTAGTGATAAGATATACAATTACGTGGCTAAAGGTTCTAGTTCTAAACCAAGGCCAGAATCAGAGAAAAAAAAATTAATTCTTTTTTTTTTTTCAAATTAATCTTAAAAATATGGATAATTTATATATATATTTTTTTTTTTCATAGAAGACAGCGATTTGTCAGATATGGATTCTGAGGAAGATTTTGAAGTTAAAGTGATGTCTAATGAACATGTTATATAGAAATGATAATTTCTAACCATCTAGCAAACTACTAGTGGTACTCGTACTGAAAATGGCTCAGGTGCAACTTGAACTTGAAATGGTACACAAATACGTTCCAAGAGGGTTACGTACCGGTAATCGGTTCGGGATCGAAAGAAAACCGTTCAAGGGCGATTCTGCGCATTAAAACAGTCTAATCGATTTTGTGACGGTTCAAGGGATCGTACAAATGTGTCCTCTTGGAACGAACCTTATGAGTGCGGCTGGTAATCAAGCACATCAGCTCTACTATCCCATAAGCAAAGGTATTATGGATATTTTGGTGTATGCGCCTTGCATTCGCACCAGAAAACCAACCATTTTAAAATCCCCAATTACTGGCCAGACGTACTCTTCATATTTTAAAACAAAGCGCCATTTTAACGCTTTCGTAATTTTCTTTGAGAATTGCGTAATGAGCCAGAGGAAGAGATGGGAATCTATTTCCATTACAAAGAAGAACTGTATTAAGGCCATCGGTACATAATTCGCAAATATTTTACGGGTATCCCTACTTTTTCTGTCTTTACACGGCAAATTACGTGTAGTAAAATTTACACTGGTATGATGTAAATATTATATATGTAAACATTACTACATTCTACTTAAAAATGTCATCATTAATTTAAAGAGATGGCTTTTGAATGTTCTTGGATAACTGTTATTTTTATAATTGCAAATTATTAATTCAGTTAATAAATGTGATAATTTTTTCACTAACTATGTATTCAGTATGATTGTAATAATTTATATGTACAACAAAAACTAATACTCTATCGAGAAAAGTGATATTTTAATAATATATTGTAACTATGGAACGCTTAAAATTTTGAACATTTTTACCAACAAAATTCTTGGATCACAGAATATATTATCCTGATGTGTTATCTGCTTGGATCTTCCACAAATAATACACAATAAATAACTTTTTATTAAGTTCACGTCTTAAATTAATTATTTATCAAATACACTATATATATCAATATTATTTAATCAACAACTCAAAATATTCCCGATGCCATGTCAAATATTTAAAATTGTCACTGATTGTCACTGTCTGACTGACAGTATGCTGACAATATTCTATTCGACTGAGTGCGTTGTATGACAAAGATAGATTTGGAAATATTACCACGGACATTGTGTTCATTTTTTTCGAATCCTGAAAAACCAATAAATATTTTTGAAAAATTTAAACGCAGAATGAAAGCCTATATTATTACAGAGGGCCGAAAGTCCCTTAGGATAAATAAAAATTTGATTTTGAATGAGATATTTTAAATTAAATATCACACTAAATTTTTTCTGAGTTTTTCACCGCTGTAACTTATTAAAATAAACATTATAGAAGTTCTCAGGAAATTTCGGCCCTCGCCAATAACGTAATCTTTCATTCTGCGTTTAAATTTTTCAAAAATACTTATTAGTTTTCTCAGGATTCGAAAAAAAATGAATCTCGATTTGAATAGCATTCCAGCCGAAAATACCTACTCACCCTCTTAAGCTTCTTGTAAAAAATTGTTGACTCTTACTTTATTTAATTCGTCACAAATATAGCAAAAAGAGTCCACGTCCTTTTTACACCTTTTGGAAGATGTTTTTAGCCCTCGCGACACATAAAATACGCTATTCCATTTCAATGCACATGCGCATACTTTGGTCCTTTTGATGAGCATTTTTCAGTGCGTCACAAATGAGAGTAAAAAAGGTAAGTCCATGATAATACACATTTATAACATTTATTCTAACATGACATTTTAGTTAAATTTGACAGTTGTCACATTTTATTTGCAATTTGGCATAAAAACAAATCAATTCTGTTTATTGCATTTAAAAAATTGTATTTTCTTTGATTTGTATTTATAGTCTTATAAATTATACAGGTTATATTCGTAGATATATTATATAATTCGTAAATTTTTTTTTTTCGATTATAGCGCCATCTATTGACAACTAGAATAAATGTTATAAATGTCTGTAATCATGGACGTGCCTTTTTTTCTGTCACATACAATTTAATGCGTTAGAAAGAAATCGAAAAACTGTGACGCACTGAAAGATGCTCATGAGAAAAAGAATACCATGTCAGTCTGCCACTTCTCGCTTCACACCCACAGTGCCCCCTCACTTCTCTCTGGCATTTTAAATGCAATGGCTCCTCAAAAAATCTGCCAAAACACTGTATATTTGTTTTTCATTATCTAAAGCTACAAAAGCAAACTTTATTATTTTTGGAGTTTCTGCGTAATTTTCGATGTATATAAACAGAAAATATTTATTAAATAACAGACTCAAAAAAAATTTTTGTTGATTTGTGTTATCTAATCGTTAACTAATTTGTTAAATCTTGATAATTATATTAATATATAAAGGGCCGGTTGTTCGAACGCTAATCAACAATGATCACTATCAAATATTTAATTACTGTCACCAAAACTGTCAATGTCAACTTTTATTGGGTTGCTGAAAACACAATTGATTAAAATTATGAGATTAGTTAATCAATTAACATTACAATTATTAACATAATTGATTAAGTAATTTCATATTATGTTTTCAGCAACCCAAACAAAGTTGACATTGACAGTTGGCGACAGTAATTAAATATTTGATAATGATCATTGTTGATTAGCTTTTGAACAACCGGCCCTAAGTAAGTTTAGCTATTTATATTTTGAGCATCAGATTA
The DNA here is from genome assembly GCF_917563875.1 of Diabrotica virgifera virgifera. Classification (NCBI taxonomy): domain Eukaryota; kingdom Metazoa; phylum Arthropoda; class Insecta; order Coleoptera; family Chrysomelidae; genus Diabrotica; species Diabrotica virgifera. Next base: position 227,379,401 of record NC_065447.1, read on the forward strand.
AACTTTTAATATGAAATGTTTCCTTTACTAACAAGTAAAATCCATTATACGCAGTAAATATAAATAAAAACCATTTTGGAAATATTATTTTAAGTTATTTCCATTTCCATTAATTGTATTTATATTTGAATTTTGATTATATCTCTTTAACTTTAATATTAACGAAACCTAAACTTTATTATTAATTTAAATATTTAATACGCATTCGTCCAGTGCATTGCACTAGATCAACGAGTTTTAACCTTTAAACCACTTAATGCATTATCCCGTGTCTGACACGGCGCAGCTTGCCGGTAAATTTGGGACTTGCCCGTGTCTAACACGGGCTGTCGTATTACAGTACTATTCAAACATTTTATGGCTGTTTTTGGTTTATAACGAATTTATTATGTTATTCTTAATCGTAACTATACTTTCTTTGAAACGTGTTATGGCGTTTTTGGTTCATAACGAATTTATTAGGTTATTTTGAAGCGTAATAGTCCATTAAAATGTTACATTTAGGTTGCATTTCTTAGAGGAGTCAATTTTATTTTTTTAATCTGTATAGGGGTTCAGTAGAAGCTTAAGTTCAAGCTTTTGGGGTCGCCACCCTTGTCCCCCGGCCGCCATATTGGAAAAAGGGGTGCAAAGAGTTTTCGCGCTATATCTTCTAAACTAGCAATCCTACAGAAAATTTAATTACACATAAAATGTAGCAAATTAAATTTTCTACAGTTTTATATCTATTAGTATTTATCGTCAAGTGACCAACAAAAAAGTTATAAATAAAAATATGAGAAAATTTTGTAAGAAGTTTCCTTTTGGAGGTTATAACTTTTTTTTCGTGCATTTCACAATAAAATAACATCATAGCGATTTTGTAGAGGATTTTTCAATGAACAATTTTCGCTATAAAGTTGTTCAATTTTATTTATTATCTAGCTTTTACAGCGCTCCAATCTTGACCAGATTCTCGAATTCTCATAGGAATACAATAAAAGAAAAATTTTCTATCTATATATTAGTCGAGCGGCAGCAATCTTTATGTCGACCACGAAAATCAAATTTAGGGTGAATGACCAATTTTGATTTATTTTTATGTTTTCGAGGTCGGTGAATCCAAATGTGAAGTTTATTTTTATCTAGATTTAGCGGAACATGTTCAAAAATCCAATTTTATACAAAAATGCCGAAAATCAATTTTGATGATTTTTAAAATTTACCTCGCTGTATCTTTGGTCGCTGTAAATATTTCCTTTTGAAAATTTTACTGTTTAATCTCTGAAGTATGTAGATAACAATGGGATTTGTCCTAAATATTTTAACACATTAAAAAAGGTGTTGTTAGTTTTTAAACATTTTGTCATCATATTTCATTAGTTTCATGTTTACTTAAAAAAGTTGAGTGACAAACTTTTTAGTTTATAATTTTAACCAACACAACAATAAAATATAATTCATGAAGAAGTTTTTTGGAAAATTTTAACTCAAAATATACAATAGGAAAAAAGTTATGTTACTTCATAAAAAAGCGGCACACCCCAAAAAACGCTTATATCTCGAGATCCTGGAATCACCACGGTGTGGTGAATGGCTAATTTTGGTCATACTTTATGATTTTAATAACAAAAATTCGTTTTTTGCTCTTCTTAAGAATTTTTCAATATGCGGTTGTGTCATTCTTCTTCTGAACCGGAGAATTTGTCCTCAAACAACTTCTTGGGCCGTTTCTATATATGCTTCGTGTTATAAGTTTTATAGTGGGGAGAAAGGTCAAAAACAGATTAATAATAGCATAGAAATGTTAAAGTTATAATAAATTGTATGAATAAAAAATATATATAGATAGAAAACTAAGCCTAACTTTTGTTTTTATTATATCCCTATGAGCATTCGAGAATCTGGTCAAGTTTGGAGCGCTATAACACTTATATAAATAAATAGAATTAAACAAATTTATAGTGGAAATTGTTCGCTGAAAAACTCTTTACAAAATTGCTAAAATATTATTTTATTTTAAAATGGACTGAAAAAAAGTTATAACCTCCAAAAGGAATCTTGTTAAAAAATTTTTACATATTTTTGTTTATATCTTTTTTGTTGGTCACTTGACGGTAAAAAGTAATAGAAATAAAATTGTATAAAATTTAATTTGCTACATTTTATGTTTAAGGTTGATATGAACCCTTAATTAATTTGTTTCTGATCCTAGAGATGGCTGTACCGTAGCATGTTACTGTGGTAACATTTTCAACTTAATTGTAGATTTCTACATGATGACTCTGTAATAATGTAGAAACCTGAACACTATTCTGTCCTTACGCCCATTGGCTCAATTGGCCCTGTTGCCAAATTGTTTAGACAGTAATTTTATCAAGGCCTAATAACAATGTAATGTTAGCAGGAAACATTTAGTCCATGATGTGATGCCGCTCCCGTCTAAAAAAAAATTATGGTTCGGTTTCTCTGCGGATTCCTATTCAGAAATGTTCTCTTTAAGGAAATATGAAGTGAGCAGGGCGAAATTTTTGGCCAGAAATCGTTTAAAAATTTTTTTAAGAAATTCAAAAGATCACCCTTTTTGCTCCGGAAAATATTTTTTTAGGTTTTTTGGGCCATTCTAACAAGAAAGGTATGTTGTCATTTTTCTCAAAAGTTAATAGATTTCGAGTTAAGGGCGATTTAAAATCTGAAAAATGCGATAATACGCATTTTCGAAGTTTAAAAACTTATATTTATGTATATTAATATATCTGAAATAGCCAAGTGCTTGAATTAAAGTTTAAACATGTTTTTTTCAAAATTATGAAGAGTAGTCGGTTCTATCTTAAATATAGACCGTTCTTTTTAAAATGTATCAAAGAATATAATATAGTGAGTAGAAGTTTACGGCTCTGTAACGTTTTAGCATAGGATTTTGCGTTCCAACTGAGTAGGTGCTATGGAGGTGCATAGATCTGACAACGTCCGTAGTCACCGTCATCTCACCACCGCCTGCTCTGCGGCCGTAACATCCCTCGTCAACAAGCCTCCTTATAAACGTGACCATCTGTTTCATATAAAAGCTTCTTCTATGAGCTATATTATATTCGTTCAATTCGTTGATGTTATTATGCGTCCATCCAATTTTAATGCCGATGCGGCAGGTTCTATTTTAACAATCTTCTATTTTGCACGGGAAAATATTTTTTCAGGTTTTTCGGGTAATACTAAATAAAAAAGTTTGTTTTCATTTTTCTGACAAGTTTACAGTTTTTGAGTTATAAGCGATTTAAAATTTGAAAAATGCGAACATACGCATATTCGAGTTAGAGGCTTGAAAACTGATAATTATTATTATTTTTGTAGTTGATAAGTGCCTAAAATCGAAGCATTTAATTTTAAGATTTTGCTGGGTAACCGGGGCTTATTTCAAAAATATATCGTTGTTTTTTACTTGTTAATTATGCGTGTTAAAAATAAAATTTAATAGTTATTTATGATATAAGTGTTAAAAGTTTAAAAGTACACGTTTAAGGCAGGCATGTGAAAGTTTGCAGAATCAGCGAAGCGAATTCTGCAATTCACATGAGTGCCTTAAAAATGTACTTTTTAACACGTATATCATACAATATTGTTTCTACAAACGTCTTATATATCAACAATTATACAGTTGAGTCCGCGAGTCTTTACCCGTGCGTCATCATTTAAAGCATACGGAATAAGTCGGAAATCTATTTCACGCAACAACAACTGACAGAAAGTGGCTACTGTTCCGATTACGGGTTTTATTATAAAATTTGATCTTATCAAATATATAGAATGTCAAATGTAAGTTTTGCTTCAAAATTTTTGTGCAGAATTACAGCTACATTTGAAGTAGCTTAATAAATTATTTTATTATTATTGATTAATAAATAAATAAACAATTTATAAAAAAATTCAATAACATATTTTATTTTTGTTATTTCATTCACTTCGACGGAAATCTAAACACAGTCATTTCTTTACCGTGTGAATGACGTTAGCTTTGTATGTTTTAAATATTAATTGCCAAAATATTAATTATTTACCTTAAAATTTCAAAGCCCAATATAAAATTAGTTGTGAAAACAATTGTTTGTGTAATATAATGAAACTTCAAAACGCAAAAATTCGACAAAAACCGCAAAAAATTCAACTGACTGACAGCCACAAAATTAAACAAAGCGGAAACGTCAAACAAATTGTGCTTAAAATATGAAAACATACCGAATCGTCTTTTTTTGTACCTATCTCTTTTCAATGCACTGACTCTAGATGGTTCATAAAAATAACATGTGGTTTTAGTTAATTACAAACGTCAGCACGTCATATCATGAGTTTCATGCGTGGAAGAGAATGATGCTAGCTAAAAAGTATGTGTTTTATCTCGCCAGGTATTAATGACGCACGGGTAAAGACTCGCGGACTCAACTGTAATTTATTCATTCTCATTTACAGGACAGTGACAATACCTACAAAAACTTTTACTTGAACTTGACTGACATTCCATTTTTATATTTTTCTTGACGTAAATCATAACATAACAACTATAGAATAACATCTACTTTTATTGTTGTAAGTATATTCTAACAAATTTTAACTGTTTTTTCTACAAACGTGTTAAAAATGCAATAATACAGTTTAAATTAAATTTTAAAAAACCTTTTAAACTACCTTTTTCAAATTGAGCAAGTTGTACTATTAATATTAATGTTAATAAATGAAATATGAAATAGAAATATTTTGACGTAACACAATTTGACAATTCACTTTTAACTGCAGTGCCTTAAAAATTTTAAAGCACTAGTGCCTTAAAGTAGCATTTTTAACGCTCGTATGGAGTGCTAAAAATTGCATTTTTAACACGGTTGTAGAAAAAAGTTATTTAAACAATTTCTGCCCAAAAATGCCGCCCGGCACCCTTCTCATAATGTTTAAAGGAGACATTTTTGAGCAGGAATTCCAGAGAAACTGAATGGGAAGCATTTTTCATGCGGGAGCTACCACACAACCGGGAGTACTTCTCTTTAAATTTTGTATATTATTATTACCATAGTTTTTTAAACAATTTATTTATTTATTTAATTATTTACAATGTACCAATTACATACGCCAATCATATCGCACGACAAAACTGTGGAAAACCAACAACCAACCTACAGTTTACAGGACTTAAGCAGTCACCATATGTAAATGGGGGAAACTCCTGGAGTTGGCCGAAGAAATCAATATTCACCTTATTCATAGTCTAAAAGATAAAACTACTTTCTTTTATAGGAGATGGCGCAAAGGCGCAACCTCGATCTATGTTGGGCTTCGAGTAACTCACAGTTGCAACTACTCCCAAGCTTCCGAACCGTACTTCATAGTTCCCCCCGCAGCCAACATCGACCAGTCATAATCGAAATAGATTCAGAAAGATTCAGATTGAGTTACACTAAATACCAATCAATTACCAATCTTGTGAATTTGTTTAGAAACATTGTTTAGACAATTTCTGCCCAAAAATTTCGAAGGCACCCTTCTGATTTATTCAAAGGGGACATTTTTGAATAGGAATCCGCAAAGAAACCAAATCAGAATTTTTTTCAGACGAGAGCGGCCTCACATTATAGACTAATTGCATATTATGTCTCTCGGTAACTAAATATTCCAGTTGTTAGTCATCTCTTATCTCACACTAAAAAATGGTAATAAAATTTTATGACCGCTTGCAATCTTGTAAAAATGTATTAGCACAAATTTTGTTTATACATAAACTTTTTAACACGTTGACGGACAGTGCATCAAATGTATAAGCAAGTGTTGTGACACTATATGAATTTTGCAAAGTAGAATATACACTGGCGCGCAAAAAATTTAGGTCACTAGATGAATTATTTGATGCCTCGGATTTCCTAAACCTGTTGTCCGATTTGAATGATTTTTTTAGTATGTTATAGCTTTTTTATTTAAGAATCTTAATGTGTTAATATTGTTGCTAGACAGGTAAATGTCATTTTATACCGGGTGTAACAATCATACTGTGTTTTTCCTTAAAGTTCGGAACACTTGTGGAATATTATAGCATAGATAAAATGAGGCGCTCAGAGCAACAGTGGCCTAACCCACATCCCACAATTTTACCAAAACGCTATCATTACCAGGGCCGGATTTAAGGGAGGGCAGGCTGGGCAGCCCCCACATTCCGGGGGCCTCCACAAAATCCCAAACATAAAAAAGTCAGCACATTATTCGCATAAGATAATTTTTGTTTTATGCAAACATAATTATGTATATCAAAAATAATTTCTTATTTATCGTTATCTTGAGTTGGCACTACGCCACTGAGTATAATAACATTGATCAAAACATTGCTTACTCCACATTTACAAAATTTGAACTTAAATTTGGGCCAAACTTGCCTCCTACGCCTACAATAATTTATTTGTCTTCTAAATCATATTCTACATCACGCATATTTTTTAAATACCCTTTTTGCTTCTTCTTCATGTACCATCTCCTCTAAGAAGGTTGGCAACCATCACGGCAATTCGCACTTTCGATACCGCTGCTCTAAAGAGATCAGCAGAAGTGCAATTAAACCAAGCTCTCAAATTGTTTAACCAGGAGATGCGTCTTCTTCCGCGACTCCTACCCTGTATTCTTCCTTGCATTATTAATTGTAACAAGTTATAACGCTCGCCCCTCATAACATGTCCCAGATATTGTAGTTTTCTGACTTTAACTGTATTTAAAACCTCTTTATCTTTTCCCATTCTTCTCAACACCTCGATGTTCGTGACTCTATCCACCCAACTTATTCTTAATATTCTTCTGTAGGCCCATAACTCGAAGGCTTCTAATCTGTCCGAAACATCCTTCTTTAATGTCCAAGCCTCCAACCCATAGAATAATACGGAGAACACGTAGCATCTCAGAAGTCTTATCTTTAAATAAATTGTAATGTCCCTGCTACAGAGTACTTTTTGCATGGATTGCAAAATAGTAAGAACACAATCAAGTGAAATTCAGTCTTTTTTGTTGAGTCATAATTTGGTTACGAGTTTGACCTCATGAATAAGTGAAAAAAATGGTGTATGTATGAATTCTAGAGAGCAAGTCCAGCCTTGCTGTCTCTAACTACAGTGGAGAGTGATAATTCTCAAAACTAAAGTTAATTAAAAATCGCCTTCGGTCTATGATGGGCCAAGAGCGTTTCATCTCTCTATAATGAGCATCAAACACGATGTCTTAAAGGAACTAGATAGATATGTCAGACATAATTAAGGAATTTTCAATTCAAAAATCTAAATAATACCCAGCCTTTAACCATACATTTTACAATATTTATTTTTAATATTTTATGGTAACAAGTTACACCTCTTGTATTTTTTATTATTTAAAAATATATTTATAAATGTAGATCAACATTTTTTTTTAAATTTTTAAAAGGGAAAACTCTATACTTGGCTGTATACCATAGTTATAACAACAATTTTTTAATGGTAGGAGGTAGGGTCCCACACCAATTCTGCCCAGGGGCCCCCACACAATTCTGCCCAGGGGCCCCCACTGCCTTAAATCCGGCTCTGATTATTACATTAAAGTTATTCTTTATTTAAGTGTTTTCAGATGCAGACTAGTTCAAGCAATGGTCGCTTCAGCCACTCTGCATCTGAAAACACTGAAGTAATGCATAACTTTAATGTAAAAGCATTTTGGTAAAATTGTGGGATGTGGGTTAGGCCACTGTTGCTCTGGACGCCTCAAATATTGAAATTAGAACTCAATTGTAGCCTTAGGCTTTCTTAACAGTTTCTTTTTTATTCATTTGCATATGTTGGATAATAAAAAAAGTTAGGTACTTTAACAACTAGCCATGTTCTTCATCAATACAGGGTGTTTCTAAATAAGGGCGACAAACTTTAAGGGGTAATTCTACATGAAAAAATAATGACCGTTTGCTTTATAAACATTGTCCACAAATGCTTAATTTCCGTGATACGGTATGTTGAATTTTTTCTTACCAACTGACGGTTTATTTGTTGCTCTAAAACCGATTGAGATATGCAACTGAAATTTGGTAGGTTTTAAGAGGTAGTTATTGCGCATTGTTTGGCATACAATTAATAATTTTATATTCGCCATTGGCGTGCATACGGGATGTATCTAAAATATTTATACCCGTATGCACGCCAATGGTGAATATAAAATTCTTAATGGTATGTCAAATAATGCGCAATAACTACCTCTTAAAACCTATCAAATTTCAGTTGCATATCTCAATCGGTTTTAGAGCAAGAAATAAACCGTCAGATGGTAAGAAAAAAATTCAACATCCCGTATCACGGAAATTAAGCATTTGTGGACATATGTTTATAAAGCAAATTGTCATTATTTTTCATGTAGAATTACCCCTTAAAGTTTGTCGCCCTTATTTAGAAACACCCTGTATTGATGAAGAACATGGCTAGTTGTTAAAGTACCTAACTTTTTTATTATCCAAAATAAGCAAATGAATTAAAAAAGAAAATGTTAAGAAAGCCTAAGGCTACAATTGAGTTCTAATCTTAATATTTTATCTATACTATAATATTCCACAGAGTGTTCCGAACTTTAAGGAAAAACACAGTATGATTGTTACACCCGGTATAAAATGACATTTACCTGTCTAGCAACAATACTAACACATTAAGATTCTTAAATAATAAAGCTATAACATACTAAAAAAATCATTCAAATCGGACAACAGGTTTAGGAAATCCAAGGCATCAAATAATTCATCTAGTGACCTAAATTTTTTGTCCGCCAGTGTAATAGCGAAATTGCTAAATTTGTTTTATGGAAACAATATGTTTTTTGTAAACATGTGGACGACGACCATGGATGTCGTATTATATTTCGTATGCATCTGTAGACGACTGTAGATGTAATGTGACAAAAAATCTACAAAAATCTACCGATTTTTTGTCCTAACTCGTTATTTTAAAAATGTCGTCTATAGACGTTCTGTTCATCAACGTGTTAAGAACTAAAAATATCTGAGAGAATAAAGTCAATGTATGATAGAAAAAGAATAGAAGAAAAGAATAGGATTTTGATTTTAAATTCGGCAAAATATGTTTAAGCAAGGCGAAAACATCGTGTTTCTTGGGAAAAATATTCCCATGAGATCTTTTTGCGTAATCAGTTTCATGAGATACCGCAGAATAAGGTCCAAAAAGGTTATAATAAAGATATTAAAAATGATTGTTAACAGAAAAAAATACTCGAAACTATTTCACTAACACCAAAACTAGTTCTTCTCTGTCTTGCTCGTCGATTTATTGCATTTCGATTTAATGTCCATGATTCAGCTCCTTAGTAAAGCACACTGTGTATGGTTTGTTCAACAGTAAATGGTTTGAGTTCAATTAGTGCGGTCGTAAATATTATTAAATTTATCTGACCTGGCCCATTGTTAAGACCCACCCGGAGCGATAAACCACCGAGGTAGACAGAGTTGGTCTTTTGCAATTAACACTGACTAGACGGTACTCCCATAATAAAGCCTAAAATAAATTTTACCTGAAACCGGGCCTTTTATACTATTATCGGTTAATCCGGGCTGTTTATAGTGGTAACTAATTGAACTTAACCATTTACTGTTTAACATACCATATACATAACATATAATTAGCCTTATTCTGAGGGCCAATATCAGATCTTTGCTGCATAAAATCTTTTTCATTTTCACGAAGTTGGCACGTGCTTTTTCAATTCTCTCTCTTATTTCTGGAGTATAATCGTTATTTTCTGTGATTATCGTTCCCAGTAAATATATTTTTTACTCTCTCAGACTGCTGGCCGCCTACCGTTAATATTTCATTTGTATTGTTGTTTTTGCTGTACAATAGGGCATTCGATTCCATAGAACTCTGGACCGTATTAAACGGAATGAATAACGCAAGGAAGTCATCTAAGATTTGCCGATGACATAGTGCTCATAAGCAACAATACAGAAGAACCAATCTACATACTAAAGATGCTTAAACATGAATCTGAGGAAGGCGGTTTAAAAATGAATTTAAATAAAACAAAAGTGATGACAAATCAAAATATCAGAATCGCCTTAGTTGGAAGTGAGATCGAAAGTGTCGAAGAGTCACATGATCAAACTAGGCAAACAGAATCAAACGGACGAGATAGCTATAAGAATCTGAATTACTTGGGCAGCAGTTGCAAGACTCAGTGATGTGTTGAAAAACAAAAAGATACCAATAAATCTAGAAAAAAGGGTACTCAACAGTTGTATTCTACCAGTTATGACTTATGGAGTGGAGACCGTGACACTTACAGGGTTATCAGCCAATATATTAAGAACAACACAGAGGGCCATCGAACGAGCTATCTTAGGAGTATCTCTGAGAGAACATATTCGAAATGGGACGTACGAAACAGGACTAAGGTGGAATATGTTATTGGAAGAATTGCGCAAATGAAATGGAGCTGGATAGGACAGGACACGTGCCACGGCAAAACAACGAAAGGTGGACGAGAAACATTTTACATTGGAGATCACGCGAGCATAGTCGTAGCAGAGGAAGACCACAAAGACGATGGCTAGATGACTTCAAAGCAAAAGTGGGGAGAAACTGGTACCAAATAGCACAAAACAGAGAAGAGTGGAGAACTCATGGGAGGCCTTTGTATAGGAGTGGATGCAACCAGGCTAAAGAAGAAGTTATTGTTTTCTTTAGGGACATTCACTTAACAAGCTACATGTTTTTATGGATTCGGCTGCCTCTAGAGATGTATATTCTCGGGATGAATACAGTCACTTAACTTCCACAATATTATTGTCACTTACTGACCCGTCCGGACAAGCTCGTAAAAACCCATAACCTTTTTCAAACACAGAAACAATCCACACTGCTTTACTATATTTTTTATTTTGATAGCAATTTCTGGCTGTTCTTCGTTTCTTATCAGATAAAACAATTGTTCCAGATATCGTTATCGCGTTTCCTCTTTTTACTTCTTTATCGATGATTATTCTGCCGCGCCGTTTTCATTTTCTAATATTCCATAATCTTTCTATTCCTGCTCTTAAAGAAACTGTTTATTAGATTTTTTTCTTTCTCATTTAATTTATACCGATCCAGATTAGCTCCATATAACAGTTTTAAGTTCTACTTCCATCAGACTAATCAATACGTTTATTTAACATACCTATTATTAAGTGACAACACATTTTTCTTTTGTCTTATTTATTTCTGTTGTTTTCGTACAGAGAAGAAATCAATATAGATGTAAGATTTTTAAAATTGATTGTTACCTATTATTCCTTGTATATTGATCCTTTTTTATTTTTAATATGAAGGTGAAAATATTTTTAACCTGTCCTCAATTAATTTTAGAAGTGGTTATTTACTGCTCTTACTCCATATCTATTTACATATCGTCCAATTGTTTTCCCTTAAATTTAGCTCACCACAAATGCAAAAAGTAATGGACAATGAAAATTTTAAAGATAAAGTAATAATTTCAATTAAAATCTTTAATAAACATAAAAGTGCGACAAAAGAGAAATACCATGGATGGTATTATTAGAAACACTATTTGACAAATGAAGACTATGCTCCAATTCCAATTCAAAATATAGTCAAATACAAAGCTTCAGAGATACATGAAAAAATGCAAATAAAAAAAGACAACTTTATGGTACTTAAAAACATTAAAATGCCAATTGCCAACTAGGGTTTAATCGAAACAGAAAGTACCGGCCCTAAATATATCAAAATCTAATACGGCCAAGGGGACTGAAAATATTTCAACAAAAGTAGTTAAATTAATTTCAGAAGGTCACGTTGATGCGTTATAAATAGACGTTATAGTAGTAGGCTTATATTACCTACTAACATTAAAACATTTTGTTGTACAAAGTAATTGATATGGCAACGCTGTTAGGATAAAGTTCTGTGTGACGCGATTGAAGCAGAAGGCACTGCTATCTATCGAACATAAATATTACCGATGGTGTAGATGGCGCAATGTCATGGCGGCACAAATTCTTAGCGGCAATTCAAGATATAATTCTTGTTTAACGAGATTTTTCATATGTTTAGGAAAAAATATTCAACATTTTATTGGAAATATTTTCCATTGTTACAGTTTTATATATGTTGTTATTGAAATTTTATCCAATTTCTTACCGGTAGCTTTATTATAAGCCGAAACATATTATTTTTTCCTACTGTGGCAAAACTGTACATTCAAAAATTTTTAAAAAATTCATAAGTATTTCCTAGGATTATATCTTTATGCTGTAAGAAAATTAACAAAATTGTATGTTTAGTTTTCCCGCTTTATACTTGAAAAAAATGAGTTTTTTTGAGTTTTTTCGAAAACGAAAACATGAAGTTTGCTCAAAATTTGTCAAAATACTTCTAGTGATCACATATACCTTCTCAATTTTTTTCAAATTTTTTGAATGTGTAGTTTATTTTTGGGGGGGTTCAGATCAACCTTAATTAGATTTTCCATAGGGTTGGTAGTTTACGAGATATAGCGCGAAACCCTTTTGCACACTATTTCCAAGATGGCGGCCGGGGGACAAGGGTGGCGACCCCAAAAACTTGAACTTAAGCTTCTACTAATCCCCTTACACATTAAGGAAATAAAATTGACTCCTCTAACAAATGCAAGGTACGGCTTAAAAAATGTAACATTTTAATGGAATATAACTGTACTTTAGTTTACTTTCGTTTCTGTCAGCTGGTAGATGTTTCTTGTATTATTTTGGCAATATTTCAGTCAAATGAAGCAGGAATTAAAGTTCGAATTAGTTATCCTCTGCGCTTTTTAAGATGGAAAAATAAAACAAAACAGATTGATGAAATACTCGACAAGGGAATCTATAATACGAGAGGTGAATCAAATTATGAACCGACTTTTTTTAATAACTTTTATTGAATTATACTTACAACGATTAAACAATACTTCATTTTTCTATATATATTTCTTCCTTCTATGCATTTTTCGAAGCGGCTAGGAAGTTTCTGTATTCCATTTTCATAAAAATAATGAGGGCGGGTATATTAACAATTGCTCACGAATTGCTCCACTTGATTATCATCATCAAAACGCGCTCCGCCTAGTGCAGCTTTTAATGGACCGCACATGTAGTAATCACATGGTGAAAGATCAGGACTGTATGCAGGATGTTCAACGAGAATCCAATGCATTTCTGTTATTTTTTCTTGTCAGCTGTATGCGGTCGGGCGTTGCCATGCAAGAGCAACACATCTCGTATACGACATCCCCGTCTTTTGGACCTATAGGTAACTCGAACACGGTCCAAAAGACTACAACAAGCTGCATTAATGGTTCGTCTCTCATGAAGAAAATTCAGCAACAAAACGATACGATAATCCCAAAACATGTCGCTAAAACTGTGCCTGCTGACAAACGAGTTCTCGCCTTTATCGGACAATTTTTGGGCATCGTTGATGACTTTTGTTTTGTTCGGCATCTCGTCCTTCACGAACTTGTCTATGCCAAAATTTCACTTGTGTAATGGACAGTGTTGATTCCCCATATTGATTTTTTAGTCTTCGCCAAATTTAAGCGGGACCAACATTTTCTTTTGTAAGGAATTTGATAACAATGCGTTGTGCAACCGAACATGGCACTACTTTCTCGCTCATCGCAACAGCAACTGGCTGCACGTCATTAGAGAACAGGCTGTAGCGCGCAGTCACACATTAGGCGACAAACAGTGGAAGCGGTTTCCGCTTACGGGCAAACGGAGCGAATCTGAGCGGTTGTCGCGCGCGTAAATGGTAACACAGTGAAGACGAATAAAAGCGAGAAAAATCGTTCAAATTAGTCAGTTGCCTCTAAAACTTATAGCAAAATTTCGTCTTCTGATGACGATATGATTGCTTTTGATTCTTTTTGACTAAACTGAAAAGAAACAAAGTTGGTAGTGTACAAACGATCTGAATTGGGCAAACGAATTTTTGGGGTCCGGTCAATAATTCTACTCGAGCATAGAGATTTGTAATGTGTAATGTGTAGGATAAACATTTTTGTAATTGATCATTCCCCGTATATTGTCCACATGGACACTGGTGTGGCTTATTACTTTCTAACGCATCTCATTGGACAATACTGAAATGTAATTGGTCAAATTTTTCGGATATACTTACGCTTAAAGCATATCGTTATCTCTCAAAAATGCCTTCTCATTTTTCAAAGGCGGCAAGCAATACAAACACAAATAAACAGTATCGTCGTCGGTGGTGATAGATTTATAATTATTTTATTTTTATATTAAAATTGTACTCTTATTTTTTAGTTTTCAAATTAATAAGCACATTAAATTTAGTGTCATTTGTATTGTGTACTTTTAATCATTAATTTTAAATTTTAATAGAAGTTAATACGATGTCAAGAATTGGAACAGACGAATTTTTGGGGTCCAGTCAGTAATTCTACGACGAGCATAGAAATAAATATAAACATTTTTGTAATTGATCACTACCGGTATTATCCAGATGGACGCAGCTGTGACTTATTGCTGTCTAACTTATCTTATTGGGCATTACTGAAGTGGAAGTGTAATTAGTCAAATTCTTCGGACGTGCTTACGCTAAGACTTTATCGTTATCTGCCAAAAATGCGATCTCGGGTTTCTCAGCGATAATATTAATCAGTATTGTCGTAATACGATAGTAAGCGCATGTATAGTATTAATATTTTTGTGCAAAAGGTAGGCTTGCGTTAGACAGTAGGAATAAGTTGTTGTAAATACATATTATGTATTAAATATGGCTTTTTGGCGACCGTTTGAATGTGATACCAACGAGAATACTAGTGACAATCCAACGTACGATTTAGTTATGTAAATTCTTATTTAAAACAATTCTTATTTAATATAAATACAGTATGGTGCAAATGTTTGGAATAAATTCGTTATTTCATAAACCTGCGACTTTAAGAAAACATCCCAAAACAGGTCAATTTTTATTTTTAAACTTTGATATTTTGGCATATATATCATAGGAGTGACGTCATCCCTAAGGGTGTGATGACGTAGTAGATGATTTTTTTAATGAGACTAGGGTCGCGTGATGTCTCATTTGAGATTTTATTCAATTCTGTATTTAGTAATATACATATTAACATAATTATTTGTGTAAATTGACAAAAGAAGAAGGATGTATGTAATTTATTTAATTCAAAATACATTTTACTGCTGTCAGAAAATAGAAAAAAATGTTTATTTGAGGAATAAACATTGCTTTTCGCTTATATTAAATGTTCAAACTTCCAAGAGGTAGGGGTTGGCGGTAGCTGGTTTAAACATTGAATTTAAGCGAAAAACAATGTTTATTTATTAAATAAACATTTTTTTCTATTGTGACAAGAGTAAAAGGTACTTTGAATTAAATAGATTACATACATTCTTCTTTTAGTCAATTTTTTTTGTCAAGTAGAGTCAATTAATTTAATTAAAAAAATTTTTGGGCACCCTATATAAACAATTATTGCGCCGCCTAGTTTCTATTGCGCCGCCTATGTTTTACAGAAGAAGCCGACACTTGGTGTCAAATTTTGTTTTTATAATTGTCCAACTGACATCGTAAGAACACATTTTCTTAATTGTGAAAGAAAATTTTATGGAGAATATCGTCATCTATTTCAAAACTTAAAATAAGATAATCAAAGAAAGTGAAAAATCGTTCTCCCTCGTGTCCCAAATAGGGGGTCTTTCAAAAACGGCAGCAATCAACGCCTCCTTATTCATTTTACACACATTAAAACCGCGCGACAAAAAGCGGAAAGAACTAAATTCTCATTCGAGTAAAAGCGATAAAGCGGGTTAAAGCGGTTTTCCCGCGCAAACCTGCTTTAACTATTAGTCCTGTCGCCAGGGGGGTACAACGGCCTCCTTAATTCAGATGGACTTACCCAAGTTTTTTTTATGTATTTTGACCCGTAGAATACGAATTTTTTGGGTAACAGTTGATCCGGATGTCGATAAGTTGGTTATAAACAAAGAACATGAGGAACTACATAACAGCGATTTTTCGCAAAACGAAACATTTTTTTGTATTTTTTGGGTGATTCTCAATAAAAAATGGTCTTAGGAGTTTTTTCGTAGAATGCATAGTTTTAGAGATAAACGCGGTTGAACTTTCAAAAAATCGAAAAAGTGCAATTTTTGAACCCGAATAACTTTTGATTAAAAAATAAAATAGAAATTCTGCTTACTGCATTTGAAAGTTCAAGTCAAATTCTGTCGGTTTTAATTATTTGCATTGCTAAAAATTAAGTTTTTGTTTGTTAGACAAAGCCATAAACACATAGTGTTTCCCGTGCCCAATGCATGCGTTTTAATGTACGTAATATACGTAGAAATTGGCTGTATGCGCGCCTACTCGCTCGATTTCAAATGGGAAATGCATTGAAAACATCATTCAATAACTATGTGTTTATAGCTTTGTTTAACAATAAAAAAATCAATTTTTAGCAATGAAAGTAATCAAAACCGATAGAATTTGACCTGAACTTTCAAATGCGGTAAGCAGAATTGCTATTTTATTTTTCAGTCAAAAGTTATTCGAGTTAAAAATTGCAATTTTTCGATTTTTTGAAAGTTCAACCGTGTTTATGTCGAAAACTATGCATCCTACGAAAAAACTACGTAAAAACATTTTTTGCTTAGAATTACCCAAAAAATACAAAATAATATTTTGTTTTGCGAAAAATCGCTGTTATGCGATTCCTCAAGTTCTTTGTTTATAACAATCTAATCGACATCCGGATCAACTGTTACCGAAAAAAATTCGTGTTCTACGGATCAAAATACATAAAAAAACTTGGGTAAGTCCATCCGAATAAGGAGGCCGTTGTACCCCCACTGGCGACAGGACTATATGTACGTGTACATTTAAAAACTTGTATTCATTTTGAAAACGTTTAAAAGCGGGTCCGCGCGGATTGACAGTAAGCGTAAACCATTTCCACTGTGTCCGTGTACTTAGACTATAACCTGCCACCACAAGACTAATTTAGACATATCCGCTAATTTATGCTAAGCGGGGATAGAAAGGTCGGCTCATATTTGATTCACCCACGTTACTGCATTCATGACCTGTCGTTCACCGTGATAATAATTAGGACGTGGAGCCCCTGTTCTGTAATCAAATCTGAATCATTTTACTTTTAGTTTATATTTTTATTTACTTTTGTGGGTATAATAAGAACTAAGATCGCTAAAGATTATTATCATTGTAGGCTATTGATTATGTTCAAAATAAGAGAGCTAAAAGGAACTACAACTTTAACGGGATTTTATTGTCTCATATGGTCAATGGATCTCTATATTAGAAAAAACCGCTGAGTGCTACCATTTAAATGGGTGCGTTTTTGAGAAAGGGGTGAATTAGACCCTAGGTACAGGGTGAATTAGGGTGAGTTCTATGCACTTTTAGTACAAACACGTCTACAGGAAAATTGTACTAGGTTAAATTTACAATCGAAATATCATATCTTAACGTCAAAAATATTTTTTTTTACAAAAACATATTCAAAAGTAAAGCAAGAAAAAAACACGAAAGAAAACAATTTTGTTTTTTGCCCCATAACTTTTTTCCACAGGGATATAGGTATAGGGATTCCTTTAGCGAAAAATAACTTCCATCCTTCCTCTTTAAAATGGAGTTTGGTAAAATTCTCTAGGATTTATAGTTTCCGAAATAGGATTTTTCAAACTTCGCCGTTCACAGCATTTTTGAACAATTTTCCCCATTATTTCGCAATCATTGTTCTGTAACTTTTTCCTACGCATTTCCAGGTATACGCAATGGTACATTTAGTAGAAAGAGAAGTCAATTACCTTTAAAATGGTCTACAGTATAAGGTTGTACGGCTCTTTTTAAACAAGTTATTCTTTTTCAAGATTTCATACTTTTAATGATTTTTGATATTTTTAATGATTATTTTTTAAATTTTTCATTATGACTTTTTTTCTTGTATATTTAGGTATATACATTGTACATTGTGGAATAAAAAAAGCTTATTTTCTTTACTTTAAAATAATGTATTGGAAAAAATTATATTACAATTTTTAAACAAAATATCTGTAGGATATTCAAGAGTACCTATCCGTAATTTGAGAAAAAATTTAATTTTTTTTAATTTTTTCAATTAGAAAAATAAATATGATTGCATATTATAACATAATTTTTAATTCCAAATAACTTTTCTTAATAACACTTTTCGATATTATGAAATATAAAAGTACTTTACTCTTGAGCGAAATTCATATTTTTTACCTCATACACTATTGATAAAATTTTATATCTGATGATTGCATCTGAGGTATTAGACTATGCAGAGCATTTTATAAAGATTTTTTTCTTAAAGGTAATAATAAAAAAGTTTTCCATATGGTTCCAACTTAGTGGGACCTATTGCACGTGTATAATATGTCACATTTTGATAAAGCATATCTTGTTTAAAAATAATCCCAGAATTTTTTATGGTACACCATTTTAAAGTAAAGAAAATAAGCTTTTTTATTAGATAATGTATATACCTACATATACAACAAAAAAAGTTATAATGAGAAATTTAAAAATAACCGTAAAATATATCAAAAATCATTAAAAGTATAAAACTTTGAACAACCATATCTTGCTTAAAAGTAGTCATACAGCCTTTTACGGTAGACAGTTTTAAAGGCACTTAATTTACTTTTCTTCCTATTAAATGTAACATTGCATATACCTAAAGCTACGTAGAAAAAAGTTACAGAACAATGTTTGAGAAGTAACAAGGAAAATGGGCCAAAGTCGCTGTGAGTGGCGAAATTTGAAAAATCATATTTATCTACTCTATGTCATATTATGTATAAGTTTTTAGTTTGTGAAAACTGTCATTATAGATAGCAGTGCGTGAAGTGTTTAAAGTGTGCGTGAAGTAACAATGTATTTTTTCGCACTGTTTTTGACACATTTTCATATATTCAAATATCCTTAAATACCCGAAATAACTTTCGCGTTGTCATGGTGATGACATAATGAGCTATAAATTACGACAAAAGTTTTGACAGTTTTGTGGTTTGAAAGAAGTTAGAATTTTTAAATGTCAAAGTTCTAAAAATTGTAGAATAGAAATAAATTCCAGTGACGAAGAGTAACAGTTTTTTTATTTGTTCATCATAGATAAAACATTGTATGGAACTGTGCGTGAAGTACTTTTTGCGTACTTACGCGATGTATAGCACTCGCTCCGTTGTCGCTCGTCTTCTAAACATCGCGTGCGTTCGCAAAAAAGCATACTTCACGAACTGTTTCATAAATAACTATTTGGAAACTATAAATCATAGAGATTTCTACTAAACGTAATTTTAAAGAGTAAGGATAGAAGTTTTTTTTCTATGAAACAATGCCTATTCCTATATCCCCGTGGAAAAAAATTTTTTTGCCAAAAAGCAAAATTGCTATTTTTTGGGTTTTTTCTGGTTTTTCTTTTGAATATATTTAAAAAATATATATTTTTGAGTTTAAAATGTGATGTTTGGATAGTAAATTTAACCTGGAACAATTTTCCTATAGACGTGTTTGTACCAAAAGTGCATAGAACTCACCGTAAGTCGCCCTATGCCTAGGGACTAATTCACCCCTTTCTCAAAAACGCACCCCTTTAAATGGTAGCACTACACGGGTTTTTCATATTTAGTGGTCCATTGACTATATGAAACAATAAAACCCCGTTGTTGTTGTACCTTTCTAAAATACATAATCAATAGCCTATTGTGAACGACAAAATGTAATTATAGATTCCTTTGTCCAGCGTTTCATCATTCTGTTCTGCTTTATTTTTCCATCTTAAAAAGCGCAGAGGATAAATAATTCGAATTTTAGTTCCTGCTTCATTTGACTTTTGTGTCTCACATGAGTGCTCAGTATACCAGAATGGAAAAATCGCGTGTGTCCTTAGTGATAGTGTAAGAAATGTGCTGACTTTAAATAACATATTTCTTAAATTGTCTCAAAATATTACCCTGCTATTTCCCTTATCACCCTGATATTAACCCCTAATGGTTGATGGGAATATATTTGCATAAATAAATAGTTATTTATGTATTAAGAGCGAAAAGTGATACATTACTGCTTGAGAGTAATAGTTACTGCGTGACGCGAAGCAGAACGCGGTAATTACTCGAAAGCAATAATGTCACTTTGCGCTTGTAATACATACAACATTTTTTCTACAATAACTTAATAAAACTATCACTTAATAAAATGAAACTATTTTTAAATCATTAACTTTATTGTAACTATTTTATATCTGTCATTATAATGTCATAACATTAAATTTTATCTTTGAGTTCGAATGTTCAATGTGTTTGTATTGTATGGTTGTACGGTTGCTACGGACGACGCGTGTAAAATCAAACTTTACGCGCTAGAGCGATAAAGTGACGGTACTCAGTAAATGTCAACTTTTCGTTGCAATTGACACAGTATATAGAGGTTCCACAGTAAAACCACTCCTCTGTCGGCGCTTTGATCTCAAGAAGTAATACAGGCAGTACGCAATTGGTAATTCACCAGTGGTGGATGCGGGTTTTCCCTGTTAAAATCCGTACGTTTCTATGCGACTAGCAACGCGAAAGTGGGGCAAAAGCGACTAAGAACATTGCACGGTCGCCATGCGCGATTTTACTTCCAATTTTTCGGAGAGTGGTTCTACTGTCCCTCTTTATACTGTGCCATTGACAAGCGAAAAAGTCTTCTTTATCAAGTGATTGTAGAAAAAAAATATTATTATTGTATATGTATGGTTTCTGTATACGTATTAATGGAATATTTAGGCAAGATTTATGGCAGCTAAAACGATTTAACTATATTGAAATTTATATAAGCTGAGATTCTCACTTTCCTTTCTTACGTACAAAGCAAAAGTGAACGTAATTGGGACCGCGTCGACATATAAACACCATTACAAGATCCCCATTATTTATAAGTAACCACAAACACCCCAAATTGTCTCTTCCCTTCATCTTGTCATTTGTCAATAGTCTGTCTTGGCCCCCATAATCATTACGGTGAGTTGTTAAATCGCACCCCTGCTGTCTGAGGCAACACAAACTTTCAATTATACCAGCTTGACTGAATGGCGAGACAGATCGGGACCAGTCAATCAATTTTCGCACCGTTTAAGCGCAAGTTATTATGTTTCTGAGTCGCTGGCTTCTACATCAAAAAAATTATTCTTTGAATACAATTTGCTCTTAGTCTTCGGGGAAAAATTTCACAAATTTATTGTTTTTATTTAGAGTTGCTGTCTATATTCTCGATAAAATGCCAGGTTAATTACAGTGGAACCTCGATAACTCGAATTAATCGGGACCGCGGCCGATCCGGGTTATCGAAAATCCGGGTTAGCCGGAGAATAGGGTAAAAATTAATAAAATACGGTATACTTACAGATAAACTCCCTTAGAATTTAAATAACATGAAATATATATAAATATGCACAGTATAAATAATATGAATAATACCTACACATCTAAATTAGGTACTAAAAACACGCAAACACAAACCTAAGCAAACGGAAGCGAATAATACAATACTGTATTCATACAGTCACAATTCGGAACGATGTTTTGTTATTATGTATTAAGATCAGTGAAAACTAAGACCATTGATTAAAAAAGAAGTTTAACACAGTTTGAAATAAAAATAAAGGAATACTACAGACAGGTGCCTGTTGTTTCTGCCGGCGGCGTGTGCCATGAGTCATTTTTACTATCGTATAGTTCAAATTACACAAATACACATTATCTCTCAAATATTATTTTACATACATACACTTTTATTGTTGAAATGTTTATCTGATAATTAACCATTTTGATGGGAAATAAGCCACAATTAAATTGAAAAAATAATTTTATTAACATTTCGAGGCCCAGATCGGGTGTCGTTGTCAAAATACAAAATATGTACCTACTGAAAATCAAAATGTTTATCTGATGAAAATCGGTCCGGGTTAGCAGGACTTCCGGGTTATCGGGGGCCGACTTATCGGGATTCCACTGTATTGCTAACTCTATCCAGTTCGTGGCATATCCAGTCCATATTAATATAATAAAGTTCTATGATTAAATGCTTATTTCACAATAAAACACTGAAAACTTTTGTTTTCTATACTTCCACAAAATTTATTATTTACAACTATGTGACTACAGCTGTTTCGGCAGAGTGCCTTTCTCAAGTGATATAATTTACAATGTGTTTGCCTTTTTAAGTCTATAACTGAAGAGGTTGAGGAGTGGGGAGCTGTTTGTCTCGAGTTAGTCATTCAGAATTATATCTGTATTTTTCAGTTTATTAATTTCCATAGATTCTTAAAAAGATAGCTTAAGGCCTTTATTTTGGATATGCAGAATTTGAAACTCTTCATTGAACTCCTCAACCTCTTCCGTTAGAGACTTAAAAAGGCAAACACATTGTAAATTATATCACTTGAGAAAGGCACTATGCCGAAACAGTTGTAGTCACATAGTTGTAAATAATAAATTTTGTGGAAGTATAGAAAACAATAGTTTTCAGTGTTTTATTGTGAGATAAAATGAACTTCCATCAAGTAACGGTCGAATCCATCAATTATTTAAATGCTTATTCTTATGAACTAGTGAACAAAAATATTGATATCATCATCATCAGTAGCTCGACAATCCTTTTTGGGCCCTGGCTTGTTCTAGGATTTTTCGCCATTCTGTTCTGTCCCTTGCTTTGTTCTTCCAGTGGGTAATCTCAAGTGTTTTCAGATCTTGTTCCATGTATATAAGTTTGGGTCTTTCATTTGACCTTCTCCCTACTGGTGTTTGCCTCATTATATGTTTTGGTGTTTCGGTCTCCAACATCCGTTCAACATGGCCCATCCAGCGCACACGTCCGATCTTTATGGATGTTTGGATGTTATGACGTTGGGTTCGTTGTATGCTGCGTATAGTTCAAAAATATATCTTTTGCGCCATACGTCATT
Organism: Diabrotica virgifera virgifera; assembly: GCF_917563875.1. Classification (NCBI taxonomy): domain Eukaryota; kingdom Metazoa; phylum Arthropoda; class Insecta; order Coleoptera; family Chrysomelidae; genus Diabrotica; species Diabrotica virgifera. The sequence continues at coordinate 227,402,417 of NC_065447.1, forward strand.
TTTTTTTCACCCCCTTATATATGTGTCTGAGGATTTTTCGTTCAAACGTACCTAATATTTCTCATCCCTTGTCGACAGTGTCCATGTCTCTGATCCATTTATAAGGACCGGTTTTATCAGAGTTTTGTATATTTTGCGTTTGGTTTTTCTCGTGATGTTGTTAGATCTAAGATGTTTAATTAGTCCATTATATGTTTTGTTAGCAATATGTATTCTTCTCCTAACTTCGCTGACATTGTTATCTGCGGTAACTAGTAAACCTAGATATGTAAAAATTTTTACGCTTTCGATGTTATAGTCATAGTCATAAAAATATTGATATAAAGAACTCTAATCAAGCCCGTCCTCACTTACATTTCAGAAACGTGGTCGATAACAAAAAGTGATGAAAAACGGTTAGGCTGTTTTGAACATAAAATCCTCAGACCTATCTACAGGGGCGAGAAGGAAAACGGATTATGGCGTAGAAGCTGTAATTTTGGCCTTTACAATCTTTATAGTGAGTCTGGTATTGGTAGATCTATCAAAATAAACAGGCTGCGGTGGCTAGACCACTTAGAGAGAATGAATGAGATGGAGCTGTCGAAACACATTTATAGCCAGAGACCGGATGGAGTGAGGAGAAGAGCCAGGCCCAGAGTACGATTTAAGGTCCAGGTGAAAGACGACTTGCGAGTGTTAGGAGTGCGAAATTGGAAAAACAAAGGCGAGGGATAGGAAAGAATGGAAGCTGATTCTGGAACAGGCTAAGACCCACCATGGGTTGTAAAGCCAATGATGATGATTATGCAAAGGGTAGCACAGCGCTACTGACAAGGGAGCAGATTGTATACATGTGATTGTATACAAAAAAGGAGTATAACATATTATAAAGCTTATAATAAATATAGAGAATATTATTCAACACTAAGTAAAGAACAAGACAACGATCAAGTAGTATTGATTCTAGTAGTGTAGACAATGAAATAATGGAAGCGCACAGAAAAATTTTGCAAACATCAAAATTACAAAGTCAGTCTTGTTATAATTTTAACAATCCCATTTATCACAACAAAACACAGATACAAAACTATAACCCCTTCAACAACGTTAAGTCATATTAATCACAATTTAGATGAAGAAACGTTGGAATTATTGAAAAACAATATTTTGAAAATACTATCACGTCATGGTGGCTAATTTAAAAAATTCTTGTGTAACAATAAAATAGATGTAGGATTAATATCAAAAACATGGTTAAATAAAAGTTACTTTATTAACTTTACTAGTTATAATGTATTTAGGAATGATAGGGATGATGGATATGGTGGAGTAGCCATACTTTTGAAAGGATTATTTAAATTTAACAACAGTCTTAGTTGTCATCAAATCAATGACGTAATGTGCAATAGCATATTAATTAAAATTCAAACCGGTAAAAATATTAACATTTATTCTATATTTTTCATTTCGTGGAAGTAATCACTTGTAGAATTAATAATGTTTCTAAGATATGCGTATTTGTGCACTTGTTAGACATTGTTCCGTATATTAGAAGTTTCTCATTATTTCTTTGAATTCTCGATATTCTCATAAATTTTTTAATCTTGACGTATATAGTTAAATTGTAATATTTTCCATACTCCACTATTGTGGTCGCCATTTTAGAGTCTTTTGGAAGCTTCAAAAATGTGGTTGTAATGGTCTTCCCCCCCTTTCCAGTCTTTGCACTGCGATCACCTAGAACTATCGTGATTTCTTTACTTTTCGCTATATTCCGGTAAAATAATTCTACATTTTCTCCACTTACACTATCCGTAGGAATGTATACTTTTATCAAGTTCAGTTTGGCGTTTAATACCATAGTACTCTTCTTAGATATTTTATTAACTATTACTACCACGCCGGGTCTGTTTGCTATACTCGCTACGGAATAATAAATTGTGGCTAAATACCGGAATACATGTCCCGGAAAATAGTGCGTTGCTTAAAGGTATACATAGAATGCACCATTTAGAAGGAAACTCTGCTATATTTTTTTCTAGTCATTTTTTGCCTCAAAAATAAATTTTTTTGACATCCATTTTATTGCGATCTATTTTATAGAAAATAATAAACATATACATATATAAAAATACATGAGTGTTAAGAAAGTGACACAGTCAGTATTCACCCAGTGGTGAATACCTGAATACCTAAAAGAGTAGAATAATAATTTAATTAATACAGTTATTAATAATTAATTGAATTAATTTGAATAGTACAATAGCATTTGGAATGATTAATTAGTTTCTAGTGTTGAGGTCAAGGTCTTTTGTGTCAAGGTGTTTGGTCTTTTTAGTCTTCTGTTCTGTATGGGTATCAGGAGATTGGTGACCAATATGTTTGGGTGACCCTGTAGTCTATTGTGGTACTTGGAGAACAGACAAATAATTTATTCTTTGACGGTTTGGACTTGGAGATCCCTATGTATATTATTGTTGACCAAGGAGCTTGGAACAGTTGCCTTAGAATTTTGATTGAACGCGCTGTATCTTCAGTAGTTTTGTTCCACTGGCAGTTCCCCAGATTTGGATGCCATATATCCAGATGGGTTTCAGTACACATTTGTAGATCAGCAGTTTATTGTCTAGACTTAGGCGTGATTTTTGATTCATGAACAAGTACATCTTTCTATATACGAGTCCCAGGTGCAGTCATTTGTTCGTAATATGCTTTTGCCATGTTAGGCGGCTCTCTAGGTAAATCCCCAAGTATTCGACGTCACTTCTTATTGGCAGTGATGTGTTGTTAAAGGTTTCAGCTGGATTGATCCCCTTCCTTAGTGTAAATGAAATGTGTGTTGACTTGGAGCTATTAACTTTGACTCTCCACAGTTTAAACCATATTTCAAGTCTATTTAAGTGACTTTAGTATCTGAGAAGCTAGAGTCGGATTTTCGTGATGACAGTGTCATAAGCATATGTTGCAATTGTTGTAGATCTGAAGTTGGTATATCTGCTGTGAACAGGAGGGACAGTGTGAGTCCAAGGACACTTCCTTGGGCTACGCCAGAGTGGATGGGATGTTGAGTAGTAAGAGCCTCACTTAGTTTAATCTGATACGATCTGTCGGCGAGGTATGATTGTAGGAGAATGGATATTGGATGAGGAAGTGGTCTTTTAAGTTTTAATATTAGACCTTTATACCATACCTTATCGAATGCTTGCGATGTATCAAGGGCTGTACAATATTTACTGTTTTTGAGTGCATCTCTTGCGATTCTGACTACCCTATTAACCTGTTCGATTGTGAAACGTTGTTGGCGAAATCCGAATTGGTAATGAGGTATTAGGTTTTTTCTGTAATGACCGTGTCTATTCTTTTCAGCAAAAGCCTTTTAAACACTTTGGAGGGTAAAGTCAGAAGGCTAATAGGACGATAGGATGAAGGTTGTGTTGTGTCTTTGTTGGGTTTATGGATTAGGATGATTTGTGCTACTTTCCATTGGGAGGGGAAGTAGCACAATCTTAGGACAGCATTTTATATGTACATTAGTAGCTTTATTGCTTCTTCAGGTAGTTTGTTGAGTACTAGTCCTGTTATCAGGTCGTATTCAGGTAATTCTCTGTATTTAGGTTTTTGATTACTCCTTCAGTTTGGATAATTTTAATTTTTTTGGTGGGAAGACACATCTGGTAGGGTTCATCTGCTATATCTGTAATAAATTTCTCTTCGTTCTCTGGAAACTCTCTATTGTGCGATTGGAAAACTGTATGAAGATATTCAGCGAAGATGTTCGCCCTCTCTTCGTCACTTCGAGACCAGGTGACATCATTTTTTTCTTATCGGTGCATTAATTTGTGATTGTGTTTTAAGATTTTTAGGCAATTTCCATGACGAGTAGTTATTTTCTTCAGAGCTAGACGGATTCTCTAGAAAATAATTTATTTCTTGTTCTTTGTGTTCCTGTAGGACCTTTTTTAAAATAAAAATAAATTTATTTTAGTTAAACTTTCATTTCGCAACATGGCAGTTTTATTTACTTTGACACAGAAAACGTACATTCTTGTAAACAGTTGTAAATACCTATAACCGGCATAGGCGTAACCAGGGGGGGTTTTGGAGGTTATAATCCCCCCCATTGGGATGTACTTTGAGCTCTATACGCTGAACACCATATCCCTCGGAGACCTTCCAGTAGTTGTAACCCCCCCTTAGGATTATCCTGGTTACGCCTATGGTAACCGAAGAATACATTGTATTTTCATGCGATTTGCGAGTATCAGGATATGTTAAATACGTATGGATAAACTCACTTAGACAGTAATAAGGCTGTTAGACTTTATGTTGAACGCTATCCCAAACGACGACATCCTACGAAGCCTTGTGAATGTGCCCCAAAGGTTTTTAGAAACTGGTTGTGAGTGTGTGGTATCTAAAATAACTAAATCCAGAAGATACTATTTTGGATATAGTCAGTGATAATCCAACAGTAAGTACCCGATATGTAGCTATAATGGTTTTGATGAGAGGCGAATAGGTGAGTTAGATTGTATGAGACAAAAAAAAAGCTAGAATGGTTGGCATTTCTAAACACATTGTTCATAAGACATTTACGGCGGTCACTTCGAACATTTATTGTAATAATAATTTTTCAGGTTAGCTAAAACAGTATACAAACCTTAATTATTAGATATTTACTAAAACCAAATGCTTTTTCTCTATCACTGTTATCATATCAATACAATATTTTGTCTAACGATCGCTGATTCATAGAATTATAACCTAAGGAGGAGCGCAACGTTGCCAGCGGTATTTGTTTTCCGTAGACAATAATCAAATGGATTAAAATTAATATACTATACAGTGCTAGTCAAAAGTCCGTAGTACCCCCCATCGTATCTTTTGAACAGTTATCCTTATAATAGTGAAATTTGGAGAAAGGAAATAAACGGTCGTAGGCTTCCTAACTAGTCATGACAGGTGACGTAATAGTGACAAATGACTTTACAGCGTCACTGTGACAGATAATTTTAAATGGGACCTTATGGCAAGTTATACCTCGTTTGAAAGGTATTGAAAATATCTATTCAGTCATACTAATTTTATTTGAGTTTAAGCTCATTTTGACGAATAAATGAAATAAATATAAAATTGTAGTTTCGCAATTAATTAATAAAAATTCAAAGTTGCGCCTATGGTTACTTGTCAAAAAGGTTGACGTTGACGTAAAAACTACTAGAGAATTAAAAAACGTCAACGTTTTTGACAAAAAACCATAGGCGAACATTTGAATTTTTATTAATTTAATGCGAAACTACAATATTATTTATTATATTTATTCAATTTATTCACCAAAATCAAAATCAATTTAAACCTAAAAAAATTAGTATGACTAAATAGGTATTTTGAATACCTTTCAAATGAGGTATCACTTCACGGTTATTAGACTTTATTACGGTTGTCTTGTCCGACGGTGGTGGGGAGACTTATATTTTTGACTTTACGTCACAAGAGTTTACATGCCCATATTATTAAATGATTTTCGATCATTGAATGTGTGTTATTGTGTATATATGTGTGTTATTTGTGTTATTATGAAATAATTAGACAAATAGTACAGATTTTATCTTATACCGGGTGGTGAACCGTAAAAAGGGCCATAGGAAACTCAATGTAAAATTCTGAATTGTTGAATTCCTGCTTCCCTAATTATTTTACATCAAAAGTCATGAGAGAATACTTGTAGAGAATTAAAATCTGTATTAAAATCAAAAGTTAAAATTGTTCTACGATTTAAATGCATTCCAAAATTTTGAAAAATATGATACATTTGCCACAATAGGTATGCGTGTAAAAGTAAGGCCACACGTTACTATTTAACTGACAGTGCTCACACCATTGACTGAATAAAAAAATCTTTATTATTAATCCTCTCTCCGCAACTGAGGGTATCTTATCAACTGTATTGTTTTTAAACAATAGATGATAAAATAAAAATATTGACAGTTCAAAAATGTGAACATTATTGCATTGTGTGTGGCCTAAGTTTGGGCTGAAAACTAAAATGTATTACATTTTTACAAAATTTTGGAATATATTTAATTACGTAGACCAATTTTAACAGTTATTTCCAATACAGATTTCAATCCTCTACAAATAGTTTCTAATGTCTTTTGATGTACAATAATTATATTAGGGAAGCTGGAATTCAACAGTTCAGAATTTTACATTGAGTTAATGCAAAATTTTGACGCATGTCAAAATTCTCAATGTGTTTTAATTATATTCATTTTTTTCGAATCCTGAGAAAACTAATAAATATTTTTGAAAAATTTAAACTCAGAATGAAAGACTACATTCTATAATATTTATTTTAATAAGTTACAGGGCTGAAAATAAAAGAGAAGTGTGATATTTAATTTCAAATATTTCATTCAATAGAATCTGCTTGTTTATTCTAAGGGGCTTTCCGCCCTCAGTAATAATGTAATCTTGCATCCTGCGTTTAAATTTTTCTAAAATACTTGGTTTTCTCAGGATTCGAAAAAAATCATTACGATTCAAATGACAGTAAACTCTCGTGACGTAATCTCGCCCTTAATGTTCATTGGTTAGTCGATTTAGGCAACCGTAGTAATGTCTAAGAACCGTGGTATCACTTGCCATAAGGTACCATTTAAAATTATCTGTCACAGTGGCGCTGTAAAGTCATCTGTCACTATTACGTCACCTGTCATGACTAGTTAAGAAGCCTACGTCCGTTTATTTCCTCCCTCCAAATTTCACTATTACAAGTATAACGGTTCAAAAGATACGAGGGGGGTAAGGACTTTTGACTAGCACTGTATATTTTTTTTGAAAACGGTTGAGTTTACTAAAAAATATTATAAGACTTTTTTGTTTATACTATATACTTTATACTATATACTGTATACTATAGTATATGTTTCACGTGTACGAAGAACAGATTAAACAAATTAGAGGCTTTCGTATAGTGTAACTTTGTCCAATAAAAAAACTATAAAATCCTCCATTCCCCAACCCGATCGGGTCATTGGCTTGTCTCGATCATCCGAACTAATAGAAAGTTCCTATTGTCTGCGGTAAGGTAGGGCGAGAGGGTGCAATTTAACTAGTCGAAGTAATGATCCGAAGGGCTAAGACAACGCGTCACCCTCTGGTGCCGTGCTGTTGCCGGCGACAGCGGCCACGGTTTGCGTGCAACGAACACAATGTGTTTCTTGCGTGATTTTCTTTGATTTGATTTCCGAGAATGGGAACGAAAGAAGTTCATCTGTGTGCTTAGATTATGTGAAAGTGTTGCGGCAACTTGAGCCCGTTGCTCTAAGTTGCAGGGTTTCGCTAAATCCTTTTCCATAATAAAATATATAAACTTTTAATATTATAGAAAATTTAGTTTTCAATCAGCAAATTTATGTTATAAGACAACTTACATTACGTATACGTGGTTGATAAAATCTGATAAGTTTGAAATGTGACAATTTGAAATGTTTAACTGAATTATTATCAAATAATTTAAACTAGCAATGCGCGTTTTCAAAAAACTATGTCTAACTCCACCTGGAATGTCTGCTTAGTAGATTCTCAAGTAACTTGAGAATCTTTCTTGTCGGTCCACAACCCGGATAAAGGAAGAAGGTTTAGCGGAAGACCAACAACCTGTCTTTGTAAAAAGCAGTTTCTATGAAAACTGCAAACGTGCCTCGGAATCGAATGGATACATATGGAAAACGACAATCGCAATGGACAAAGACTTTGAATGTGGAAAGTTTACAAGTTGGTACCGGAGGGGAGCATTCATACACGCCGTAAAACAATTAGAAATAGTAGGAATGTATATTACGGCAATACAATAACTAAGGTACCTAGACACTGAAAACATAAGAACAGATAAGGCGGTAATATTCTAAAGTGGACTTATATTAACATCACAAAAAAAACGCTGGAGAAAATTCCTAAACAATACATGCAAATAGTCTGTGGAGACTTGAACGCAAAAATTGGCAAAGAACCTAGTCTAAGACTGACCATAGGACAACACGGCCTCCACGATATCTCAAACGATAATGGAGAAAGGCATGTAGTCCTGACAGTGGCTAATAATAGTTGCGTTCGCGGGTACAGTGAACAAATTGTAGTCGAGAATTTCTAACCTCACTTAATATAAATAATACCGTTAACAGATAAATATACAAGGTATATTTACTTTTAATTAATATTAATAACTAATTATTAAATTATACTTGGCAAATATACCTTGTTAGTCCAGAAAGCCACTGCGCATCCGCTAGAAAAAATATTCTAATTCGGATTTTTTGCACAATCTTACTCAAAAAGGACCCCTTTTAACAAATTTGCATGTTGCCAGGATCAAAAGTTAGTCAAAAATTTTTTAAACGTTTTTTTTTTTGTTTTTTTCCTAAAATTATTTTTTTTGCATGGAAAAAATTTTTTTTAGGTTTTTTGGATCATTCCAAACAGAAAAGGTCTTTAGTGACTTTTCTTTAAAGTTGATACTTTTTGACATATAAGCGATTAAAAATTGAAAAATTGTGAAATCGGCCATTTTTAACCCTCAAAAACTATGTGAAAAACTGAAAATTTGAATGTTACCAAGGTAGGAAGATATTCTTTAAACATCGGTTGATGAAATCCCAAAGAGTTTTTTGCAATACAATATTCAAAACTCCTTTGTTTTTTAATTGCTAATCAAGCGTGCGCGACACTATTTTCCACCGACAGTATGGTGCAAATGAAAGGAATAAATTCGTTATTTCGTAAACCGGCGACTTTAAGGAAAAATCCCGAAACAGGTCGATTTTTATTTTTAAGTTATGATATTGTGGCATATGTAGTATACTAGTGACGTTATCCATCTGGGTGTGATGACGTAATCGATGATTTTTTTAAATGAGAATATGGGTCGTGTGCTGGCTCATTTGAAAGGTTCTTCAATTCTCTATTCAATAATATAAACATATACATAGTTATTTATACAGGGTGTCCAAAAAATTTTTATTAAATTAAATCATTTGGCAAATTTACAAAAAAATTCAATTATTGGACACCCTGTATAAATAATTATGTAAATGTTTATATTACTGAATAGAGAATTGAAGTACCTTTCAAATGAGCTAGCACACGACCCCTATTCTCATTTAAAAAAATCATCGATTACGTCATCACGCCCAGATGGATGACGTCACTAGTGTACCATATATGTCACAATATCATAACTTAAAAATAAAAATCGACCAGTTTCGAGATTTTTCATTAAAGTCGCCGGTTTAAGAAATAACGAATTTATTCCTTTCATTTGCACCATCCTGCATACACATGCAACGGTGGAAAATAGTGTCGCGCACGCTTGATTAACAGTTAAAAACAAAGGAGTTTTGAATATTGTATTGCAAAAAACTCTTCGGGATCTCATCAATAAATGTTTAAAGAATATCTACCTACCTTGGCAACATTCAAATTTTCAGCTTTTCACATAGTTTTTGAGGGTTAAAATGGCCGATTTCGCAATTTTTCAATTTTTAATCGCTTATATGTCAAAAACTATCAACTTTAGAGAAAAGTCACTGAAGACATTTTCTGTTTGGAATCATCTAAAAAACCTAAAAGAATTTTGTTCCATGCAAAAATATAATTTTAAGAAAAAAACAAAAAAAAAACGTTTAATAAATTTTTGACCAACTTTTGGTCCTGGCAACATGCAAATGTGTTAAAAGGGGTCCTTTTTGAGTAAGATTGTGCAAAAAATCTGAATTAGAATATTTTTCCTAGCGGATGCGCAGTGGCTTTCTGGATTATGTATATTTATCAATTAACGATATTATTTATATCATTTTAAATTGCGCATGCGTTTTGCTGCTAATTTGTCGCCGACTAGTCGCCGACAGGCTCCCACGAACGCACTTAATAGGTATTAATGCAAAGTCTACTATTGTTCGTCCGCTATAACTTTTCCCAAGCGTCACGATTCATTTTCAAACAAATTAAGTCAAAATATAAAGTAAAACGTACGCCAATGCGTATTGTATATAGTATACAGTATACAAAATGTATATACACATCGACGTTCGTTTCACTTTATGTTTTGACTTAATTTGTTTGAAAATGAATCGTGACGCATGGGAAATGTTATAGCGGACGAAGTATATGTGCCAACAAAAAAACATTCATAAACAGAATTGGGTCCCTAATGACAACTTTACAAGGAACCATATTGTTCCAACCAAATGAAATAATGTTCTGAATGTAAGATGCATCAGGGGACTAGATCGAGATATAGACCATTACCTAGGACAGCAAAAATCAAGTTGATAATATCATTACAGAAATTTAAAACGAACGAAGCATTAGGATAGTGTAACATGCAAAATGAAAAAATTATGTACAGGATATAAACCATCTAAATATAGTAAAATAGGGCAATGATGTCGACAGGCCGTGACCTTTCAGAAAATGGAGAGAGATTACAGACAGCTGAACTTATAATATGAAAAAAGCAAGACGAGGACAATGAAATAGTTTGATAAATAATACCAAGAAAAACTACAAGTCAGAGAAAAATGGCGAGACGTTATGCTTTAAAAAGAAACAACAGAAAGTAAGGAAAACTGTACATCAGGACAAGAAATAAGAAAACTAATTAGACTGAAAAAAGAAAATGCGAACAACAGCAATATCAAGAAATGAAAAGGAATCGGTGTCAAACAAAAAGAGAGGCTTCAGACCTAATTCGTGTTAGTAGTCAAGATGAATTAATAATCAAATAAAGGGGAGCTTCGGATCAAATCATAGAGGTATCTTCCTACTAAATAAAGAGTACAAAATCTTATCGTACATCTTATTAAGTACCTTTTGGCCTCTATTATTTATGCTATTATTTACTCTATCTAATATTTGTACTCAAAGGCAGCCACTTAAAAAAGGATGGGAGTTCAATAGAACTATCTGCAACCTCTTAATAGATTTACGACAAGTATATGGCAGGATTAAAAGGATCCGATGTGGAATGAAATGGCAGAACTTCCAGTTAAAAAAAAATTATCCGGTCTAAGAATCTATAAAGAGTAAACCAAATATAAACCATTGGCACACAAACGGAACGAGATAGAATATGGCAAAATGTAACAATAGACCCAGACAACTTTGAAAGAGTGTAGAGTCTTAAATATCTCGGAAGCCACAATCACCGCAGATAACGATATCATCGAAGGGCTAAAAAGGAGAATTTAGACAGCAAATGGATATATGTATTGGCTCCACAATACTAGTAAATCCATGAGCCTAACATCAAAAATCAGGACTGTATTATAAAACAGTGATTAGACCGGTGCTCATAATATATGGGTGTGAGACGTGGACGCTGGCAAAAGCAATGCAAAGAAATATCAAGTGTTTTGGGAGAAAAATCCTCAGAAGGATCTTTGGATCCTATGACAATTCTAATACTAACAAATACCGAATGAAAACAAATGCTGAGATCAAACAGATATACTGCCCTCCTAAGCTAAAAGGGCGTATCTCAAATTTTTGTTATTTTCTGTTCTTTTCACTTAAGTGTTGCTATGTACTAACCGGAACATAGTACTAAGCGAAAAAGCCGTATCTCAACTTGAAACAGGCTAAAAACGCTAAGAAAAAAGGCACATCTCAATAAATTGTTCAGATCGTAAGCCAAAAAGTCATATCTCAAGTTACTTAGCAAAAAAGGCCTTTCTGTGGTACTTCATTTGAGTCTCATGAAAGAAACAACTCATTTCGTTACACATTGAAAAATGAAAATAGAGAATCTGTAATAGTGTGTAAAGTTTTTTTTATAAGTACTTCGGGCTATGACAAAGGTAATGACAAAGTATTCCGGAACATTTTCAAAAGCAACAGAAACTCTGTAGTTCCTCAAAAAGACTCAAGATGTACGAAAGAGCCCCACAACAAGATTAATAGCGACCTAATCAAACAGCACATCAAATCTTTTGGACCCTCGATCGCTCATTATCACAGGGAGCATGCTCCTAATCGTTTATATCTTACCAGCGAATTGAGCTTCACTTGTATATTTAAAGACTTCAAAGAAAAAATCGTTCTTTTGTGTGATCGTATGAAAAGTATGGAAAAGTAGCTAAAGACATGAATATTATATCAATAGCTAAACTTGGCAACGCACGAGTTGTGTCAGGAATTTAATGAACATGACAAAACCCATGACAAAGAAAACCTGGATGAGTCAGGTGAGAGTGGCACTAAATGGAAAGCTAACAAGGAAAAGGCAAATAAATCAAGAAAATTATACACTGAAGACAAAGAAAAGGAAGAAAATGTAAAGTCTATAGTTTATTGCGCAGACATGGAAAATCTAGCTTCCCAGGCTAGAGATGTTTAAATCTGCCATATTTACACATAGAATATCTGTGTACAATGAAACATTTGTACCAGTGGGAGAAAAGCAGAAACATTGCAAACCTTTTCCTACTGTGTGGCACGATGGCCTGTTTGGTCGGACCAAAGACGAGTTAATCAGTACTTTTAACCAATTTCTTTTGTTTAAAGGGGATGTGGAAAACATAACAGTATGGTTAAATAACTGTTCATCTCAAAACAAAAACTGGTCTTTATTTTCTGCTTTATTGTACCTAAGAAATTCAGATGAAACAAACACTTCACAAGTAACTTTAAGATATTTTGAACCAGGCCATACATTTATGGCAGCAGATTCGTTCCATCACAAAGTGGAGCTGTCCATGACACACATGGGGAACAGATTATGCCTTTACAGATTTTGTAACTGCAGTCAAAAATGCATCAATTGGAACTGATGTTCATGTCATGGACTTAAAAAACTTTGTTGTTTGGGATGACTTTTCATCTCAATACAAACTTAACAAAATTGTACCACGACCACGACTGTATCTGCATGACAAGACATAAGTAGTTGTTTCAAGAGGTAAACAGTCAATTAAATACAAAAATGACTTTGATGAAAAGGAGTATAAGGAAATCAATTTTCTAAACTCAAAAATCACAAAAAAAACACATTTTTCCTAAACTGAAATCTCAAGTAACTTATAAGAGAACATCTACTGAAAAGAAGAACAACATAATCAAAAACCTAGGAGGAATCGTAGGAAAACCGCGGATGAAGTTTTGGGAAAATTTTCTAGTGCCTGATTAGAACTGTTAATTTGTTGAAAAGTTTTTTTTGGTTTAACTGAGTATGTAAAATATTAAGAAAGGGCTGTTTAATAAATTTTTCAATTTTATAAAAAAAAGATTTGCTATTTAATTCAATCTTTATTGAATTCAGCCTATTGTTGGTTTCTGCACTTTATTAAGAGGAAACAGTAGCGATCAACAGGTAGCGAAAACGCGTTCCAAGATTGCGGCTGTAATTTTGAATATTTTTTCGAGATATTTGGCACACGTATTCGTAAAATAATAAAGAATGGCGGTACAGAGCCCAATTTGAAAAATATATTAATATGTGGAAATTACTCTGTAATTAAATACAATATTAAAAAAACGAGCCTGTACCGCCATTAAGAAGAACAAAAAAGTACACTTTTTTCATATAAACTTTTTTATCCGATGCCTAGATTTTGTGTCATTTTGGAACTACTAATGAAATAAAAAATTTTACTTTATTTGAAGGAAGTGTATTTTTTTGTTCTTCTTAATGGCGGTACAGGCTCGTTTTTTTAATATTGTATTTAATTACAGAGTAATTTCCACATATTAATATATTTTTCAAATTGCTCTGTACCGCCATTCTTTATTATATTACGAATACGTGTGCCAAATATCTCGAAAAAATATTCAAAATTACAGCCGCAATCTTGGAACGCGTTTTTGCTACCTATTGATCGCTACTGTATCACCTTAAGTTAATTATTTTGGTAAATTTGTTTAAGTTTCAAGTGTTCAGAAAACTCCCTTAAAACTAATTAATAGTGTTAGCACTAAAAAGGTATCACACTGACTGATTTGTTTTCGATAGAAATGCCCTTTCCGATTAGTGAAATTTATGATTTATACTAAGCAAAAAAGGCTTATCTCATTGTTTGTTTATATATAGTAACAAATTTTAAAAAATTCAGTAATCTAAAATATAATTGTATTATAAAACACACTTTACGGCAGTTAAAATTGAAAAATATTGAAAAAGTGTGAGTGCTGATGAAAATATAACAAAAGTGTGAATTGTGAAAATTTAGTTTTTTTGAGATACGCCCTTTTGGCTAAGGAGGACAGTATAGGGCTAGGGCCCAGAAGATCAAATCCCAACTTCTAAGGTGAGCTTTCAGTTCCCAAAGGCCAAAAAGGAAGAAAATAAAAGGTGAGCTTAATATGTCCGTAGACTTCCTTATAACCGCCTTGCAAAGTTAATCTGGAAGGAAGCCCCAACAGGAAGAAGGGCCTTAGGACGTCTAGAAATACGAAGAAAAACATACGGTAACATTTAAGGACAAGAACTATCTACGTTGTCTAATTCTTACGGTATCGACTGCTTATTGAATATTGTTGATCAGTATTCCGATTAACACACATCTTCAATACGGTTCCATGACATCTCGTAACACGACAGTTCGTAACCGGAAAAATGGTAACGGACAATTCGCAACAGCCACAGTTCGTAACGGCGACACTTCATAACGGCGACAGTTCGTAACTATACAAATTCGTAACGGACAATTCGTAACGTCCAAATTGAATTATTCTGTTTATTTTTGTCAACGTGGAAACACGTTAGCTGTTATTACAGTTATAAATGAAATTATGTTTATCAATTTAATGGTAGGGGAGCTCAAGCGGGGATTTTTGCAGTTACTCGAGCGCGTCAGATTATTACATGGGGAGAAACCTTCTACCCTGAAAATGTACCTCGACCATATATTGGCTCTTAATGCAGGGAGTTTGTTAAGGGGGGGCCGAAAAAAAAATATCTTTAGAAAAACTCGAAATCGTCAGATTAAGAGAGGGTAAGTTAAGTACATACAAAAAAGTGTATATTTAAAAAATCTGATGATATGAGCGAGGCGTAAGGAAATGGGTGTCCCAAAGTTTCACAAGAAAAAAGCTAATATTTCGCAAAATAAATGACAGATCGAAAAACTAAAAAATACGTACTCAATATTTTTCAAAAATCTATCAAATGATTCCAAACACGGAGTTCCTACGAAGAGGGGTGGGGGGAAAATTTAATATTTTAAATACGAATCCCGCGATATTTCGCGAAATGAACATCAGATCGAAAAACTGAAAAATACATGTACTCAATATTTTTGAAAAATCTATCGAATGGCACTAACCACGACCTCCCATGGAGGTAAGGTTGGGGGTTATTTTAAAATCTTAAATGAGAGCCCCCATTTTTTATTGCAGATTTGGATTTCTTACGTAAAAATTAGTAACTTTTATTCGAGACATTTTTTCGAATTATGGATAGATGGAGCTATAATCGGAAAAAACGATTGTTGGAAATGGAAAATTAAATTAAAAAATGGAAAGTCCCCATTAAAATGGAAAACTATACTTAACTTTTTTTGGTGTTAGGACCTACTCTTCATAACCCAATAGGTCACCAAAGCGCTCGAGTCACTGCACATTTAGCATACCTTCCTCCCCTACCAAAACCAAACAGTATCAGGATGAATATTTTTTTTTGAAGATGAAAGTATTTCATATTTTGTTTTTCAGAATGTAATAAAAGTATTTCACCTCGCAAACAAATATGCAAACCTTTAAAACTATCTATTAATAAATATTTTGAAAACGCATTTTGCATATTTTCTACTAGCACTTCTTTTTAATTATATTTCACATTTTTCTATATATTTCTGAAATATAAAATGTGTTAAACATGTTTATCCTGGTACTGATTCGTTAAATTGATAAACATTATTTAAATTACAACTGTAATAACAGTTCGTTTCCTCTTTAATAAAGTAAATAGAATAATTCAATTTTGAGGTTACGGATTGCCCGTTACCAATTTGTATAGTTACGAACTGTCGCCGTTACGAAGTGTCGCTGTTACGAACTGTCGCCGTTACCAGTTGTCCGTTACCACTTGTCCGGTTACGAATTTTCGCGTTACAAGATGTCTGGTCACGCTTCAATACAACAGCAAAGAAATACAATATGATAATATCGGCCAGGAAAAACCAAATATATGACAACATCTAAATACCCACTACGATGTAAAATCGAAATTGATGGGAAAATAATAAAGCAGGAAGCAAGGTTTAGATATCTGGGAATAGATATAACCAGTTACGGAGATGTTGAAGAGGAAGTACGACAACAAAGCTTAAAAACAAGTAATGCGGCGGGATCTCTTAATGACACAATCTGGAAGAACAAACACTTAACACAAGACAAAAAAGCAAGAATCTATAAAGCAGCAATTAGACCTATACGCTCTGAGCTTCGCTGGTGGCGCTCCTAGCGGTTTACAAATTCAACTTTCACCGGTAATTTTTAAATTTATTATTTAATTGTTATCGCTTAACATTTACATCGCAAAAAAGTAATTAAATTGTAATCGATTTTTTTAAGATTTTGCTAATCATTTTGACGTTCTATTGATAAAATATGAATTTCATACTTCGGATACTTTCACAATTAT
Source organism: Diabrotica virgifera virgifera (assembly GCF_917563875.1). Classification (NCBI taxonomy): domain Eukaryota; kingdom Metazoa; phylum Arthropoda; class Insecta; order Coleoptera; family Chrysomelidae; genus Diabrotica; species Diabrotica virgifera. Next base: position 227,419,038 of record NC_065447.1, read on the forward strand.
CGTGTAGATGGCGCTAAGATTTTTAGATTAAATTATAATTACATATTACGGAACATTAAAAAAACTTAAATTCAGTATTTAAAACGTAAGTATATTTAAGGTAAAAATATATACCACAGCTTTGACCAACTAATATTTTTTATAATTAATGTTTTTAATTTTAATTTTAAATTAATCACTTTGACATTTATGTCAAATTTCCGGTAAACGTTTACAGACTTGCCACTACTGGCGCCCGCGAATTTGTAAATATCCCCTCTACGTACGAGCTCACAGCGTATATTGACATACGCGTGCATTGGACGTACAGATCTGACACATCTAAAACGAGACGACTACTAGAAACAACAGAGATGAAAATAATCCGACAAATATCAGGGGAAAAGTCTGTTGGATAGGGAGAGAAGCGAAAACATAAGAAGATCATGCAATGTGGAAGACATAAATGGATGGGTGACAAAACGGAAACAGAAGTAGAACGAACACATTAGTAGAACGGCAGAGGATATGGGCCCTGATTCTAAATCAAATTTCGACACTAAACAAGTCGCTTTCAATATGGCGACGTCGAAATGCGACTGTGCGAGCCTTGTGGATTTTAGTTGAACTAACGAAATGACGTCACGAAATAGCGACTATCGAATTTAATAGCGACTCAAAAAAAGTGGTTGATATTATAATTTCGATGTCGAAATTATTTGACACGGAGATGAATGAATGGCCAAAAGCGAGGTTAGGTTTAGTTTAGATGTGTTTTGTTTATTTCTTGCAAGGAAAACTATAGCAAAAGGTATTAATATGGCTGGGTTTAATTGAAATTTGCTTGTTTTGAGGAATTAGATAGAATAGTATTAAATTAGAAATATAATAATTGAGAATGTCCACAACATGAATCATCAACTCAATGAAAGATGTAAGGTAATTATCTGGGAAAATTAGTAAAAAACAAGGAAAATTAATTACCAGATATTTTATCGCTGGACATGCTGAAATCAAATCTTAAGATTTCCTATATTAGTAATATAGCTGTGCAAAGTCCACAGAAAGTGTGCTATTTTGTTTAAAAACAAATTAGCGCTCCGAAATATTTTTTTTATTGCTCTATAACTCCGAAAATTTTAACTTTAAACCAAAACACTCGCAAAAAATTGACAGTAATTTAATTCTGCACATTGATAATTTATTCCAATTTCCTTCGACGAAAATTTTCCTCGGAAAATTCGGGTTTTCCAAACAAAATCTTTAATTTTCAACTAAAATTTGAGAGAAGTAATTATTTATCAATAATTAAATAATTTGGTGACAGTGACATAAATCTTTTATGTTATGAGTGTCTTGAAGATATGAAAATTTGTATGTACAAAGAGGACTGGAATTAAAAGGTATCTAATAGTTCAAAGATTAAAATCCTGTTGTTTATAACTTTGTCGCAAATGCCGGTCAAATTTGACCGGTTATATCTGCAATCACTCCTCGCAATTCAATTTTTTTTCTTCGAAAAGGGCACAGAAGCCGTGCCCTTTTCAACAGCGTTAACTTAATTTAATTTAATCTAATATTTTCTGAGGGGTTCTATTTGTTTATAAGCCAAAAAAACTGTTTCTTTATAATATTCCTGAGACCGCTCAAATGGTCCAATTTCAATCCAGTAAGGTACGTTGAATAGGTATAGCGCTTTTTTATACGAAAATCATAGTTATTCTGGTGTATCATAATCTTTCTGGTTACTATTTCGACCGAAATTTTTTAATTAACATTTTAATTATTGCTAAACTATTGGTTAGATTGTCGCCGGTCTCCTGATATACAGAGAGGGGCTAAATTATGGAATAAATTAATTTTCTCTAAAATGGACGATTTTAGAGAAAAATCCCGAAACAGGTCGATTTTTATTTTTAAATTAAATTTTTTTGGCATATATTTCAAACTAGTGACGTCATCCATCCGAGCGTGATAACGTAATCGATTATTTTTTAAATAGGAATAGGGGTTCGTGTTGTAGCTCATTTACAAAGGCGTTCAATTCTCTATTCAGTATAGGGCTTTTCATTCACAGTCATTTATTTCGAGCTTCTGTCATATTTCGTATAATCCGTAAATATTAATATTATACACAGATTATTCAACATATGAAAGGAGCTCAAAACAAATGACAATCGATGAAAAGCCCTATTATAAACATAATTATCATTATTTATACAGGGAGGCCAAAAAATTTTTTGAATTAAATTAATTGACGCAAGAAGAACAATGCATGTAATTTATTTAACTCAAAATACATTCTATTGCTGTCAGAAAATAGAAAAAATGTTTATTTTGAAAATAAACATTGCTTTTAGCTTAAATTAAATGTTCAAACTGCCAATAGGTAGGAGGGAGGCTGTTTGTGATTTAATTTAAGCGAAAAGAAATGTTTATTTGTGAAATAAACCTTTTTTTCTATTTTCTGACAGCAGTACAATGTATTTTGAGTTAAATAAATTACATACATTCTTCTTTTTGTGCCAATTAATTTAATTCAAAATTTATTATTTGGCAACCCTGTATAGATACCTAATAATATTATTGTTTATATTACTGAATAGAGAATTGAACGCCCTTTCAAATGACCTACCACACGACCCCCATTTCCATTAACAAAATTATCGATTACGTTATCACGCTCAGATGGATGACGTCACTAGTATGAAATATATGCCAAAAATTGTAATTTAAAAATAAAAATCGACCTCTATCGGGATTTTGCTCCAAAATTGTCCGTTTTAAAGAAATGAATCTATTCCATAATTTAGCCCCTCTGTATAATCTACTATAATAAATCTTTCATGTCATCAATTATTTAATTATTGATAAATAATTAGGTACTTCCCTAAAATTTTAATTGAAAATTGCAGTTTTTTTGGGAAACCTCGGATTTTCTGAGTAAAATTTTTGTTGAAGGAAATCGGAAAAAAAATAACTTTGTGCAGAACTAAATTACGGTGAATTTTTATTTGAGTGTTTTTGGCTCAAAGGAAAAATCTTAGGAGTTACAGAGCATGCACTAATTGAAAAAAAAAAGAAGATTTAGGAGTGCTAATTTGTTTATAAATAAAATAACACACTTTCTGCGGACTTGTCATACCCCATATTACTAATATATGCAATCTTAAGATTCGATTTTAGCAATAAAATAGCTGGTAAAGAATTTTTCCCAAAAATGGCATTTTTTCGATAATTTTCCCAGACTATCAACAAATTCCAATAAACCGGAGCGCCAACCCAAATTCTGAGTAGTGTCAACATGATAAGGTTAATATCCCCAGTTGTAACTAATATCGAAATGAATAAGAATCGCTATACTCTGCGGCTGTCATGGCGGTGTCGAAATGAAATTGCGACTGTCGAAATGAATTAGAATCAGGCCCGTGATAGTACGAATAGCACGAGATAAGTCACCAAATGGACGAAGAAGTATTGGCAGACCAAGAAAAAGATGGTGCGAAAACTTAAACAATTTAGGAGGCTAATATTGAAGAAGAAACAGGCTTTAAAGCCTACATACAAGAAGGAAGAAGAAGAAGTAGTATTCCGTTGACTTTGTTGCAAGAATTTTCATATTGAGTTAATAATAGCTAACCTTAGCAAAAGACATTTTATAATATATAAAGCAAACGTAAAGGTCCTGATTAACATTTTACCAAAAATGCCATTATTTCAGGCTAGTTTCGTTATCATTGAGAAGATTTCTTGAGCTCTGTGGCCTGAAAGGATTTTCTGGATAGGAAAAGTGAACTACACAAAGCATCTATAAAGCACTTTTTTATAAAAACAGTACCTCCATCGCGCTACCTTTAAGAGAAAATGTAGAAATAAAGAAACGCCATCGGAAGTGTACGTTAAGAGACCTTCGCCGAAATCACAACTTTTACCGCCACCAAATTCCATTTTCTTTATATTATAATCGCAAAATCGATATTTTTATGAGTTGGTTAGGAAAGGTAATTTAATGCTTTCGAATTATTTGGACCTCCGCACATTAAGAAACATTTTTTGGGAGGAAATGAGTAATATTTTAACAAAAGGTTGTGTGGCGGTTGTTGTAAATAATATCCTAATGATCCAATTTTTTTCATTATGACGTAAAAACTCAGCATTAAGATTATATCTAGATGAATGTAATGCTTATAATAAAAAAATGTGCCTATATATAATAAAGTATGCATAATTTATATTAGTTTGTGTAGAAAATATAATATTTTTATTTCTTTTTCTTCTGAATCCAGTCAAAATTAATAATACTTATTTCATATTTAAGATTTTCTCTCTATACAGTCGAACCCGCTTATTGGAGTACCGGTTATAGGAATATCCCGGTTTAAGGAATATAAATTTGAGGTCCCAAAACGTTTTCATTCACTCCTTAATAAATTTATCCGCTTATAGGAATAGAGTTTAAAGACATAATACCGCTTATTAGAATTTATTTTTCAAATAGACGAACAACTTTTTATGTATAATTTCCTAAAAATTGAAATTATGTCTGGTTTATTAGGTATTTCAGGTAATAACTACTTTATTCCGCACCGCACCAGTTTGACCCTTCTCCGAAATATACAACAGACCATAAAAACACTTCTATAAAATGCTTTTTACTTATCTACAAATTTCTATTGACACGCACATCGTTGCAGTTATAAATTTTATTGGTTAATGGTTTATTGACTTCAACGAGGAAATAGCAGACAATAGAAACGTTTTGTAGTTGTTGATAGATAACCACACTGTCCATAAACCTGACGTGAGTTTAAATTCATTTTTGCCTGCCATGCCAATTATTCATCTTAAAACACAGAACTCGATAACATGAAGAACCGAAAATTTTTAAAATTTGTTTCTTTTGACGGTAATTGATCGGCTTTCGATGATACTGAATATTTAGAGCAAAACAATGAAACCACCCAACTCAATATTAAAGCGAAAGATGAGAAAAAAATGAAGATTTTTTCGATCTTGTGGATATTCCATCCAATTCGGCAAGTCCTAACCACTTGTAATATTAGGTATAAGAAGTTTTCTGGAAGGCCAATTTAATGTAAATTTTTCTAATTTGTATAACAGAGATTTTTTAAGAAAAACTAAGAAATTATTCTGGTGTATGCATTTTAAATAAGAGAATACATACAATGAGAGACCCACAATATTTACATATTGCACACATTTCATGCTAATAGTGGATGCATGCACAGAAAATGTAATTTGGTATTTTAATAAAATAAGTTACACGACTGTATTATTGACATAAAAAGGCCTAAAACCATAATACTTAAATATATGTATGTAAATGTAAACGTAGGTACATAGTATGTAGGTTTTAAATAAGCACTACAATATATCTTATTTTACCAGAGAAGTTGCACTATATTATCGGTATTAAGTAAAAAAAAAATTAATCCAAAAATATTTAATATTTTTTGAGATATTGAATTTGTTTATTAAATGTTACTCTATTTTTAATTGCAAAAACGCGGTAGTTGCCAAAGAAATATTCACCTGTATTAAATCTTATTATTTTTATGTTTATGTATATTTTCGATAAATGTATTGATAAATTCAAATTTCAATTAAACTTCCCCCTAAAATGGCTTTGGAAAATTATTCAAATTTGTTTATAATTTGTTTTTTTAATAACGTCGCGGGGATTAAATATTTTGAAATGCCGTTTCGATAATGGGGTTCCTGGGAATTTTTAACTAATTAACAAATTTTTTTGTCTTTTATTCCTCTTCTTTTTTTTTTCTTGGAGTTATATTACTACGGGCCCTTTTAGGGTTCAGTTTCATTAAGAATGTCGAATCTCTAAGTTGTAGATTCTAGACCTAAAAATATTAAGATTGGTCTAAAATCACTTAAATAAAACGTGGCTACTTACTGAGTTACAGATTGTTTTAATTAAAAATTTAAAAATTATTTTTACCAAGTACTTTCAAACTATTTGACGTATCCTTATCATACTTGGCAAAAAGTGTGGGTACTATACAGTCAACTAAATTGTGATAAACAAAAGTTTCTAGCTACTACCAGAGGCGTACGGCAGGGGATAGTTAATGGTTGACCCTTCCCAAATTCTACGCCACTGAGGGAATTACTATTTTAGCGAAATTTTTCGATTCTCCAGTACTTTCTATGTAAATAATATACTCTTAACTGGTAACGATTAAGTCATTAGTTTTCGAGATATTGGACGTTAAAAATGAAACGGCATAGTTATTTTGATTCATTCATTAATTCATATTAAACTTCCAATATCTCTCAAACTGATTACTTTATCGATACCAATAAAGTTATTTACATCTAAAGTATTGGAGAATCGAAAAATTTCGCTAAAATAGTAATTCACTCAGTGGCGTAGAATTTGGGAAGGGTCAATCATTCACTATCCCCTGTCGTACGCCTCTGGCACTAGCTAGAAACGTTTATTAATCACAATTTAGTAGGGTGTATAATAGCCACACTTTCTGCCAAGTATGATAAGGATACGTCAAATAGTTTTAAAGTACTTGGTAACAATAATTTTTAAATTTTTAAATAAAACACCCTGTAACTCAGTAAGTAGCCACATTTTATTTAAGAGATTTTCGTTAAATCTTAATATTTTTAGGACTAGAATCTACAACTCAGAGATTCGAGATTCTTAATAAAATTTAACCCTAAAAGGGGCCGCAGTAATATAACTAAGAAAAAAAAGAAGAAGAAAAGACGACAAAAAATTTTGTTAATTAGTAAAAAATTCCCAGGAACCCAATTATCGAAACGGCATTTCCAAATACTTAATCCCCGCCACGTTATTAAAAAAAAAATTATAAATAAATTTCAATAATTTTCAAATGCCATTTCAGGGGGGGAGTTTAACAGAAATTTGAATTTATCAATACATGTATCGAAAATATACATAAAAATAAAAATTTTGAGGTCTTAAGCAGGTGAATATTTCTTTGGCAATAACCGCCTTTTTGCAATTGAAAATATAGTAACAATTTAATAAACAAATTCAATATCTCAAAAAATATTAAATATTTTTTAACCAATTTTTTTTTGCTTAATACTGGTAACATAGCGCAACTTAAGTCTGTAAAATAAGATATTTTATAGTGCTTATTTAAAACGCTAAAAATATTTTTTTGCAAATTGGTTTTTAAAATTTTATATACAATTATTTAAATAAAAAGGGGGTCAAATTTAATTTAGTAAGTCTTATGTGAAAGACTTACCCTTTAACTTTGCAGAAAAAAATCCCATTGACCTTCATTAATAAGTGAATTACCTCAACAGTTAAAAAAGTATTTTTTTTTGCAAAAATGACCACTTTTTAATTATTTAAACAATGATCCCCTTGTATGATTTGGATACTTTCTTGAAAATATCTTTTGTACCAACCTAAACTTTGATATAAAATTTGTTTTAACCTGTACGAATTTACATTTTGACTTTTTTTAATTGTATTAGGCTAATATACTATTGTCATAAATAAGTATGTTGTTAATACCTTCTGGTCCAAATTAATTAAATAGAATAAATACGTTTTCAATACATTATACTTTATTCACGGGTAACGGACAATATGTAAATAGTAATACTAATGATTCATAGCGTCTCGACCTCTACATACTAAGTTAATAACTATCTACCTATATCAAAATACTGATTCCTCAGCGTATTTTATATCGATCTAAAATCTAAATGATAATAAATATACTTAGTTCCAGACCACGGATATTAAACATGTGATATAAACTCATATTGGTTTTATATCTCCTCAATACCCTACAGGTTAATAACATCTTATTTAAATATGGTTTATATAGAGTGTTCATATTATAATACACTATGGCGCTTTAATCTTGGGGGCGGTTCCCACCCCTTCAAAGGGGTGGAAAATTGTTTGGTCAAAATAACCACGAAAGAGGCTAGAGAACCTAATTCTAAGCACAAGCTGTTCTATTTTTTTGAAAACCCAATACTTTTTGAGTCATTCGTGGATGAAAATTGGCCATTTACATTAAAAAATGACACCTTTTCGGACGGTTTTTTACGAATACCTTAAAAACTATGCATCTAACTAGAAAAAACTATATAAAGCACTTCTGTAACTTATAAAAATTAAAGAGAATCGTTCCTTCACAAATCTTCTAGTTACCTTACAAAAAGAGATATGATAGCTGAAAAGAGTTTGTTTTTCCTCAAATCGGTGTATTTAACTTGAAATAACAGAGAAACGGTCGATTTTAGGTGTATAATGTATACCTTTTGTATTGCTTGAAAAGACCTTAAAATGAGGAATATTAAATGTCGATTACATTCAAACTAATCGAGAAATGCTGCAAAAAATATTGATGATTAATGTATTTTAAGAAAAAATGAGAAGTCTATTTAACCCCTCGTACACTAGAATTTAAATGCATCTTTTTTTGTTCTACAATACCTTTTATTGTAGTGTTATTTCTATGTTCGACAAGTTGGACGGGTTTAAAATGAACGGCTTTTGAAAAAAATAAGATCAAAATTATAGAGCGAATTTTTAAATTTTCTTGAAAATCTTCCTTTTCCTCCATGTAACTTGAAAATGATAAGAGATGCAGTCAAGAAAAATAAAACAAAATTTTTGTCTAAAAAGCCGCCCCCCCTTCTTTGTGTAGTATATTTTTTCATATCGCTTATCATCTTCGAGTTACATGAAGAAAAAGAAGATTTTTATGAAACTTTAAAAAGGCGTTCTAAAATTTGATCTTATTTTTTCAAGAACCATTAATTTTAAAACCGTCCAACTTTTTGAACATAGAAATAACACTATAATAAAAGGTATTGTAGAAGGAAAACGGTGCATTTAAATTCTGGTGGATGAGTGATTAAATATATTAATTTATCGTTTTTTCTTAAAATACATTGGTCATCAATTTTTTTGGAGCATATCTCGCTTGGTTTAAATGTAATCGACATTTAATATTAGTCATTTTAAAGGTCTTTTCAAGCATTAAAAAATGGATTGGTAGCATTATGCACATAAAATTGACCGTTTCTCTGTTATTTCAAGTTGAATAAACCGTTTTGAACATGCACCAAAAAACAAACTTTTTCACCTACCATACCTCTTTTTGTATTCTAACTAAAAGATTTATCAAAGAACGACTCCCTTTGTTTCTTCTTATAAGCTACAAGAATGTTTTGTATAGTTTTTTAAGGTAGATCCATTGTTTTTAAGGTATTCGCAAAGAACTGTCTGAAAAGGTGTCATTTTCCAATGAAAATGGCCAATTTTCAACCACGAACAACTCAAAAAGCACTGAGTTTTAAAAAAATTATAGAACAGTGTTTGCTTAGAATTAGGCTCTCTAGCTATTTCCGTGGTTATTTTAACCAAAAAATTTTCCACCTCCATATAGGGATGGGAACCGCCCCCAAGATAAAAGCGCCATACTAAACAGGGTAGACTTTGTTTCTTGAGGTGTTCCCTACTTACTGTAAAAATATCAATAGAATCGATGTAATAGTCGGAGCTAAATACCCTCGTTGACTGCCCTAAAAAAGTCTTTTTGGCTTTTTGCTTTAAAAATTATCCAAATGGATTATAATTATCTCCAAAATGTTTCTGAACCAGTCAGATTAACATTAGTGAAATATCTTGGGGGTAGTTGAAACTAACAATATTTTTGGTCATAAAAAAATTTTTAAATTGTGATAAAAATGTATTAAAATATAAAATTGTGATAACACGAAATCGATGTTCAAGGATATAATTTTAAGGGAACATACACATGACCCTGCTCGAAAAATGAACAGTTAGTTCCATGATTGATACCAGCCAACTGACTAGATCAGGAAGTAAAATAAATTTAAATTTCTTGTGCAAGTGTACGAAATAAAAAAAGAAGCTATGAATAGTTTAGTGGAGCCAAGCAAGAAAATAAACACAAATGAATATAAAAAATTTGAGACTGCAACATTAGCTTTTAGCTTGTCAAAGTCAATATAACGATAACACTGCAATAGCTACATTCCGTAATTCGAGGCAGAGAAAATCAAGGAAAGTATAAAAGGACAACATATTCAAAAACAGAACAGATTGAATGATTTTGATAACAACGTTTATAAACGTAGCAAATAGCTCATTATCATATTGCTTAATATTGTTCTGAATATATTTTCTTGTAGAATCTTATTTTGTATTCCTAGATGTTATACCCTTTATAAGATAAAACTGAAAGAAAAAGGGGTCGCTTAAGCATGTGAAAACACTAAGAATTTTATTAATTAGCTTACTACTTCATTTATTAGGAGATTTTCTGTGACATAAATTTTATTAGAATTTAATAAATATTTATTTTGTTTACTCTTCTTTCAACCTGTTTGTTTCATTCATTTACAATTTTTAGTTTATCAATGAAACATGGAATCTTATATTTTTTGAGTATTGTCCTTTTCATGATAATTTTTCAGTGCGTAACAAATGATAGGAAAAAGGGTAAGTCCGTGATAATACACATTTATGACATTTAATCTAACATGACATTTTAGTTAAATCTGACAGTTGTCACATTTTATTTTCAATTTGGAATAAAAACAAATCAAATGTGTTTCTTGCATTTATGAAATGGTATTTTCTTTGATTTGTATAGTCTTATAAATTATACAGATTATATTTGTAATATTATTATCTAATTAAAAAAATTATTTTTTTTATTATGGCGCCATCTATCGACAACTAGAATAACTAGAATAAATGTTAAAAAAATGTCACCAACGAAATTTAATCACCGACGTGCCGTTTTTCCTGTCACATACAATTTAATGCGTTAGAAAGAAATCGAAAAATTGTGACGCACTGAAAGATGATCATGAGAAAAAGAAAACCTATAAATTCTACTAAACAGCTCAAAATTTTGCATAATGATTAAAAACAAATTTTCGAATTTGAGATTTTTGTTTTTTTTTACATTTTCTCATAAAAGTCGCCATAGCAAGGGATAGTTTTTGAATTCAATAAAAACCGAAATAAGGGAAGAAATTAAGAGGAAACAGTAGCGATCAACAGGTAGCAAAAACGCGTTCCAAGATTGCGGCTGTAATTTTGAATATTTTTTCGAGATATTTGGCACACGTATTCGTAATATAATAAATAATGGCGGTACAGAGCCCAATTTGAAAAATATATTAATATGTGGAAATTACTCTGTAATTAAATACAATATTAAAAAAACGAGCCTATACCGCCATTAAGGAGAACAAAAAAATACACTTTCTTCAAATAAACTTTTTTATCCGATGCCTAGATTTTGTGTCATTTTGGAACTACTAAAATTTTTTATTTCATTAGTAGTTCCAAAATGACACAAAATCTAGGCATCGGATAAAAAAGTTTATTTGAAGAAAGTGTATTTTTTTGTTCTTCTTAATGGCGGTACAGACTCGTATTTTTAATATTGTATTTAATTACAGAGTAATTTCCACATGTTAATATATTTTTCAAATTGGGCTCTGTACCGCCATTCTTTATTATATTACGAATACGTGTGCCAAATATCTCGAAAAAATATTCAAAATTACAGCCGCAATCTTGGAACGCGTTTTTGCTACCTGTTGATCGCTACTGTTTCCTCATTTCAACTTGTTTGGGACATAAAAAGTTAAGTTTTCACCAAATTTTAAGGAAAAATACATTTTTGTGGAAGATAAAAAACCAAATAATCGGATAAATACTCTGGTTGTTATCACTAAGATCCAAACCCCGACAATTTGACCAACATTTGAATATGTAATATGTTCTTTAATTAAATCAACGTAACACCAGTTATTAAAAGTACGTATGGTACGACAATTTGGAAACAATAAAAAAATTAATGGGGGTGTCAATAAGTATTTGGAAATTTTCGGAAATTTGGATATTTCCAATATTTGTAAACTTTCTAAATTATTTTATTTTTTCGAATCGTATATTTATTCCTTTAGGTCTATTTAAATTATCATGCAATACTAAAATAGTATATTGTATATTGTTCGTGCAATTAGTACAGGTATGTACTGTTGTAGAATTTTTTTTTAATTCAAAAAAATTATAGTTCATCATTTAAAAAGAAAATTAAATTTATATCAAAGACCATAACATCATAGATTCTCATCCCAATCTAATTTAGCTATTAAACAGTGTTTCGTGAAAGTGAAAACGATTAGTGATAATGATTCGACGAAGTGAATGGGTACACTAACGAACAATTCGGGATTAGAAAGTGGACATATCGTTTGGCGAGAACAATAATGTTTTTAGAATGTTTCCGGGAAGGTTTGATGATTGTATACACTTTGTTTTAGTTTTTAGAAGTAAAAGTAGTATGTAGGAAAGAACTAAGTATGATATTTCTTAAAATTTGACAAATTGGAAAGTTATATAGAAAAATATTTGGTTCAGAAGAAATGGGTATGAAAGGATTTGAGAGAGGCGTGTTTTCGATTGGGTGGAAAAGATCAGTAGAAAGTATAAGAAGTTGGAGTCTGAATTGGCGAGAGAAAAGAGGGTCACTGTAGAATGGATATCTGGTGAGATCAGTCGAGTTTTCAAAAGTGAGAAATCAGTGTAAAGTGGTGTGATCGGCCTTTGCGACCAGAATCAAGTTGGAACCAAATTGTCGACCTGTTGAAGAGTTAATTTTCCTGGTCCGAGGGAGATTCCTTTGTTTTGTCTAGAACGAGTAGCTGATTGATATCTATTTGCACAAGATTTCGAGAAAGGAGAAAATTGAGTAAGAGAATTCGAGCAAGTTCCTGTGTGTTGTTTTGGAAGCAGTTTGGACGAGAGGGACCTTTTCGCAACATCCAGAGAGTACGTTGGGAGAATCGAGAGCCACGCAATCCAGAAAAAGAGGAAGTGAAGAAACAAAAAGGTTAGTCAAATCATTTGTCGGAATGGAGGGAATTTGTGAATATCAAAACCATATTTGCTAATTTGTTTATTGAACATTACTATAATGCAGTTAGTCATTTCAAATTTAAGAATTCATTTCAAATGAATAAAAGGAAATTTTATTAAATTTAGTATAAGAAAATAATAATTTATTTTTGTTAAAACAAAGAAATATCAGAATTAAAGTTTGATTTATTAAGTAAGAAATTGTTGCAACAAAGTCAAATTTAGTGTTTTTTGAATCATATGTATTTGGTAAATGAATAATATATTACAATTATATGATATTGAATGTTTTTAATTTCCCTGTTCCATCCTGGAAGAAGTAAGCAACTAGAAATACTAGAAGCCACAAATCATAGGTATTGTATCAAATACAAAATTAGCCCTGAGAATAATATTTATTGGAATATTTAAATCGAATTTAGTTTTGTTTTACATTAGCCCTTAACTGGTCCGGTACAGTAGCAGTAGCGTAACTGGTCCGGCGTCGTCTGCGAAACTACTCTTTTCAAGAAAGCAAAACAACACCCGAAAATAATTTTTTTATTAAGAATAAATGTTACAAACATACCTTGATATGTTTATATAAAAGTTGACGTATTAGATTTGGGCATTATTTTTGTTAAGAAAAAAATATTAAAATAAAACAAATCTGCACAAATATTTGTGAAAAAGTACATAGTTTTGTAAAGTAAATAAAAAAAATATAAAAAACAACATGAAAAAAAAATGTATTGCTAGGATAGATGTTCAAACTGCACACTAAACAAAAAACTAGGTAAAATAAAAATTGATCAAAAATGTTTGTTTCCAGCATCAGTCAAACTTTACCTATTTTATATGCAATTTTTACATAGGTAGTGGTTTTATATATCCCAAACAAACAGGCTTTTTGCAACTCAAGCACAGGTATTTTGTTATCCTGCGCTTTCTGTTAAGGACATAAACAGCAAATCTTGCGCTTTTTCTAAAATAAGAACATCCTCTTGCTCTTCTTGAACTCCAAGTATGAACACAAAAAAGTGACACAAACGGTCCGGCGTCCTCTGAGGAACTACTCTCAACCTAACTGTTGCGATAACTTTTTAGGGACTGAGAGAAACTTGTCTCAAATACAGCCACTTGTCAAGCTCCAGTAGTTTAAGGATTAGATAGAACGACTTGCCTGTGGGCGGTGCCAATTTCCAATAAAAAATAATCAAAATTATTGAATCGTCTGTCAGACGACGCCGGACCAGTTAAGGGTTAGTCTGGGCTGATTATCGGAGAATAGGCCATTTTTGGGAAAAGTTATTTACCAGCAATTTTATTGCCGGAATCGAACCTTATGATTGTATATATTAATAATATACAGTCGGAAAAATAAAAGAATACCCATGAACGAACATATAAAACACGCTGTATTTTCCTGTCACCGTGTCACACAAAAAATTGGCCAGCGAAAGTACATGTAATAATTATTGTTACATGTACTTGCACTGGACAATTTCCTTTGTGATACGGTGACAGGAAAATACAGCGTGTTTTATATGTTCGTTCATGGGTATTCTTTCATTTTTCCGACTGTAGGTATACAAAGTCCGCAGATAGTGTGCTACTTTGTTTATAAACAAAATGGCGTCCGAAAATCGTGTTGAAAAAATAGCAAAATTCCAATCAAAAATTAGGTTAGAGAAAATATAACCCTCAAAGTTCAAAATCGGTATACGTTAAAAAAATTCATTTTCTCGGATTCCCATGGAGCAATTTCCTTCATTTTTTTTTGTTCCCAAGTAACTCGAGTAGAGGCATCGAACTAACGCATTATTAAATGTCAAACTTGCTTTTGTTTTGTTATAATAAATTAATTTATTTATTATAACACAAAATTTTAATTTGTTTAAATAAAAATTGTTTAAATAATTATACAGCTTTCAAATGAGAATATTTATGTTTTTAACTTTATAAGGTACACTTGTAGTAAGTTTATCTAAAAAAAAAGCCTACAACTGGAAAAAATATGTAGTTTTCTGTTCTTATAAATAAATTAATCTATTATAACAAAACAAAAGCAAGTTTGACATTTAATAATACGTTAGTTAGATCGCTCCACTCGAGTTATTAGGGAACAAAAAAAGAATGAAGAAAATTGCTCCATGGGAAGCCGAGAAAATGCATTTTTTTAACTTATACCGATTTTGAACTTTGAGGGTTACATTTTCTCCAACCTAATTTTTGATTGGAATTTTGCTATTTTTGGCAATGTTCACACGTATTATCGATAGTTTTTATTATAATAATATATGTTATGAGTATTTTAAAGATATGAAAATGAGTGTGGAGAAAGAGGACAAAAATAAAAAGGTGATGGTTTGAAAATTATGATCCTATTGTTTATATCTTTGTCGTAAATTCCGGTCAACTTTGACCGGTTGTATCTCGGGAACCACTCGTCATAATTAAACGTTTTTTCTTTTAAAAGAAGCGTCCTGCCGCTGTTTTTCGAATACCGTTTTCACAATTTAATTTAGTTTAATATTTCCCGAGATATTCTATTTGTTTTTAAGCCAAAAAATTGCTTATAATTTTAAAATATTCCTGAGCCCGTTTTAATAGTCCAATTTCAATTCTGTAAAGTACATTAGATAGGTATAGTGTCTTTTTATGAAATAATCATAGTTATTCTTATGCATAGCAACCGTAAATTTTTAATTAACAATTCAATTGTTGCTAAACTGTTCATTCAATTTCCATCGGCTTCTGGAATTATAATCTATATGAAAAGTGCTTTTACATTACCAAGATATTTAATTATTTATTAACAATTACTTATCTAAAATTTAAGTTGAAAATTAAAGATTTTGTTGGAAAAACCCGCATTTTCCGGGGAAAGTTTTCGTCGAAGTGAATCGGGAAAAACACGTCTCTATGCAGAATTTAATTGCAGTGAATTTTTATTTGGGTGTTTTTGGTGTAAAGTTAAAATCTTTGGAGTTATAGAGCAAAAATTGAAAAAAACACGATTTTCGGGCGCCATTTTGTTTATAAAAAAAGTAGGACACTATCTGCGGACTTTGCATACCTATATTATTAATACATACAATAATAAGATTCGATTCCAGTAATAAAATTGCTGGTAAATAACTTTTCCTTGTATTTTGCTAATTAGCCTAGAGTACATAGGCAGTGATTAAAGTAATTGAATAATTAATTAAATTAAGAATTTGCTAATCAATCTAAATAAAGAGATAGAGTAGAGCATAACAGTACATACGTCTCATGAGGGCCTTTAACACATATAGAGCGCGTCTGAAGTTAAGCGAATACGGAAAATTATTAGTTGGTTTACTTCTAGTAAACTGAAAACTTGGTGGGAAACAAAATACCGACCAAACACTAACCCTAACAAGAAATAAAGTAAACTATATATTCAGGCTGTTACAAATAATAATTCTTATGGTGATATTTTAGCAGAACAAAAAGGGTGAAAAGAAAATTTAATTTTGTTCGTGAAAATATTAACAAAAAAAAATAGTACAAAAGCATGGGGACGAAGTAAACAATGATAATGAAACTATATTTATCCCTTTGTTTAAGGGAAATAAGCCACAATTTTACTAAAAAATGATTAATTAAATTAAATTATTTAAATAAAATAAATTAAATTAATTAAATTAAATTAATAAAAAAATTACAATATGAGGACAAAATTACAGATCTAATTACAAATGGACCTTATACCAAATTAACGAAGGAGCCAAAGAAGACACTGGAAAACAAAATCTATAGAACTTTATTCAAATTTAAAAATGATCTAACGTATTATCAAAGAAAATTAATGACACCTCATTACAGTAAGACACCACATTTTTGTGGAGTACCGAAAATTCATAAAGCGAATATTCCACTTAGACCCATTTGTAGTACCATCAATTCTCCTTGTAGTGAGCTATCAAAATTTTTATTAAATATTATAAAACCATTTGCAAATAATAATGACACATTTATAAAAAATACACAACATTTTTTAAACAAATTAACAAATATTGAATTTAATCCAAATAATATTAGTAAGTTTTGACATAAACAGTCTATTTACAAATGTGCCATTAGATAAAACTTTAAACATAATTAAAACGAAGTTAGAAAAGATAATACATTGACAACTAGGACAAAATTAATGTATCAGCTATAATGGAGTCATTGACATTATGTACTAATAATACCTATTTTCAACTAAATAATAAATTCTTTCAACAAAATTTTGGTCTAGCAATGGGCTCTCCTTTATCTTCATTATAGGCTAATATATTTATGGAGGATTTCGAAACTAATATTATTTATATATATATATATATAAAGGGTTGTCTACAGCTAATGCCGTTTCCCGTCCGTCAGCCAGGACTTCCATTTTTTTCGATCTTCCCAGTCTCCGTCTTCCAATCCTTTCTGTTCCAGAAACATAATATTAATTTTAAAATATATAAAATAATAAGAATATTTAATTTTAATTTACATTCATCTTTTTCTTAGTGTAAAATCATTATTTGCTCTAATTTCTTGTAAGCTCGTCAGCCTCCGGCTAATAAAAAATATATGTAAAACAACGTAGTAGTAATTCTTACTCACACCAGACTAGATCGTCTCTCGCGGTCCGCGATAGTTTTCACTTATAAACGCGGGCATTTTCACTAATTCTATTTTCAAATGATCACGAAAGAAAAGGTTTTCTGATTCATCATAAA
Source organism: Diabrotica virgifera virgifera (assembly GCF_917563875.1). Lineage (NCBI taxonomy): Eukaryota > Metazoa > Arthropoda > Insecta > Coleoptera > Chrysomelidae > Diabrotica > Diabrotica virgifera. The sequence continues at coordinate 227,436,696 of NC_065447.1, forward strand.
TCATAGTGCAAAAGGCCATGTTGAGCCTCACGTTTTAAATCTAATTATAATATAACAATCGCAAATAAAAAAGTTGTGTAATCTTTCTTTGCTCTAAATTCTGTGACCTCATCCATTCTTCAGCCTGTAAGAACCATCGCTACTGGAAACACAGTCCTCAAGTCCTTTGCAGTAAGGCCTGAAATAACAATTCAGCTCTTTAATGTGGGTAGCGCAGCAAAAAGGCTACCCCATTAGTGGTCCTTTCGATCCCGCATTCTTTGATAAACAGGACTGAAGAAAGAAGGAGGAGGTACCAAAGAAGCAAAAAATCATTGCCGAAGAGGCACAGGAACTGCAAAAGCCGGTATCCCGTTAACCGTTACCCCATATAAAAAAATGGACTCTCCAGGAAATATTTCATAAACACAGCCATTAAAGTTGGCGTTCGGCCTTCGCTTTGCTCCAGATAAGACACACGTGTTTGTAAAAAGTGCGCGGTACGCGGTACTGTAGACCCAGAAACTTTAACGCGAACCGAAAGTGAAGTGCAATTGGATACACTTTTGGTGAGGTCATAACTCTTTTTAATTTACGCATTATATAAACGCTCCATATTGGTGTATTTAGTCACGTATTTATGTAGTAAATATTCGGCATTTATTTATGTATTTTCAGATTTTTATGAACTAATGGCTCTCTGATTTGACACAGATCTTTCTCAGTATTTATTATAGCTAAAGATAGCTGACACTGAAAAGTATTGTATTTACCGGCATTTGATTATTACTATACCGATTGTCTCGCGTAACGCTCTCTATGAAAAACATTATTTGTTTATTAAATTTTGTTTTAAAATCTTCTCTTAAATTAAATATAAATTTAGAATCACGTCTTAGTTAAAAAAGACAATTACACTGAACAAAATTGTTCACTCTCTTGGTATTTATTTCGGAATAAATTCACTTTAAATAAAAAATGGAAGGTTTAAAGAAAACGCGAAAATCACTTAAATCCTCAATTACACGTATCTCAAAATGGCTTACAGCCAAAAAAGACACAGAAAACGACATACTGGATTTCGAAAATAGGAAAGAAAAACTTTGCAATCTTTTCACACAATATGAAGAGATTCAATTACAAATTGAACAGATTGATGACAGCGAACAGCAAGCAACTGATCGAGCAAATGTGGAAGAAAAATACTTTAACGCACTCAAAGGTTTACAAAGAAAAATAATAGAATTAAACTCAACAGAAAATGAAGCACGTAGTTCAAACAATAATGCTGTTTCCAGTGCTAAGCTGCCTGAAATAAGCATAAAAAATTTTACCGGCAATTTTTCTCAATTTAATGAATTTTTTCAACTATTCGAAACTCTAATTTTAAATAACTCAAGTTTAAATAATATACAAAGATTTATATACTTAAAATCATTTCTCAAAGGAGAACCTTTAAACTTAATTAGCAGTTTAGAGGTAATAGACGCTAATCTTGCTATCGCTATAAAAACTCTAAAAGAGAGATATGATGACAAATCACGAGTCATTAGTACTCTTATAAAAAAGTTGCTAAAGTCTCCATCTCTAGTCAAATGCACTCCACAAGTACTAAGAGATTTTCTTGTACAAACGAAGCAAACGCTTCAAGCTCTTGGTAACCTCGAAGTTCCAATTGAACATTGGGACTCGCTCTTAATAGAAATATTTTTAGAAAAAATAGATTTTGCTTCTCACAAGGCTTTCGAATATGAAGTAGGTTCTAGGAATGTTCCAACACTTAAACAATTCTTTGACTTTTTAGAAAAAAGATGCGATGTTTTAGAAAAACTTAATTACTCTGACACTCAGTCAAAGTCCAATAATAAAACCACTCAAAAAACTGCTCATATATCCACTATAAATGATAATAAATCTAGATATGAAAATTGCATATTTTGTAAACAAACTGGTCATAAAATATATCAGTGTAACTTATTTAAAGACTCAAATTCTCGAGAAAGATTTAATTTTGTAAAGCAAGCACAGCTTTGCAAAAACTGTTTTGGCACTAAGCATTTTACTAATCAATGTATATCTAAATACACATGTAAAATTTGCAATAAAAAACACAATACACTCCTCCATGATGAAAACAATTTTTCTCGCACTCATGAAAATAATTCATTCTCTCCCACTCGAAACAATCAAACTGCTTCAAATTCACATGACGATAATCAAAGTCACCCCAATAGGCAACAAACGCGCTTTAATGCACCACAAACCTCTCAATCACCCTCAAGTATACAGGGTGATTCACAAACTCGCCATAGTACACCACATAACTCTCAAAATTATTTAAATGCTCCTCAAGGGAATAATAATGCCCAAGTCACTCAAAGAAACAATACTCCACATTCATATAATGAATCACCAAACACTTCTACCCACTTAAGCACTCAGACAAATGAAAATTGTCAACTCTCAAACTCACCAAGTCAAAATTCATCTTGCATCTCTTCTCTCTCAACTTTCACTCCAAAAACCGAAGTTTTGCTAGCCACAGCGCTGGTAACAATTTACTCTAAAAGTGGACAACCTGTACACGCGAGATGTCTTCTCGATAATGGATCTCAGTCGAGCTTTGTAACAAAAGATTTAGTAAATAAACTAAATTACACTACTACTAATAAAAAATTACAAATATCCACAATCTCTCAAAATTGTTCCATCTCAAATGAAATGGTAAATATTGAATTTTTCCCATATAAAAACAAAGATATGAAATTTAAAGTATCATGTGCAGTTTTGGATGAAATCACGTGCAAAATACCACAGGTACCTCTAGATCGTAGCAAAATAAAAATACCAGCTGACATAAAGCTCAGTGACCCCTCTTACTCCTCCCCAGGTAGAATCGACCTCTTATTAGGTGCAGAAATCTACTGTGATTTATTAAAAGATGGCTTAATTCATATTGGAGCAGGTCTTCCAGTGCTTCAAAACACTCATTTAGGATATGTCCTTTTTGGCAACCTATCTACACAAAATTCATCCAAGAAAAACGTGCATTTGTGACGTTCCGCCCCTTATAGAATCGATTATTGATGGGAAGATATTATTTAACTATCCAAAATATTATTTAATTATTTTCAGAATTATTTTCTTTCAATGTTTATTCAAATAGAACTTAAACCCATCTCAGAATTTTTAAATGCTTGATGACGTCACATTTAAAACGTGGCAACATTGGTTTCCCCACTTTGACAGCCAATGCTTAGTAGAGGGGTACGAAGGATTCAGCTGTGAACGTGAGCCTTGGATTGCCATTGTTTCTCGAGTGTTCGGTCTGAATCGTAGTGTGCGGGGTCATTAGACTCAATTATTCACCTCTAATTCTCAGTTCCAAATTGATTAAATATTACAATAAAAGTATAGTGAAGTTATCCAGCAGCAGTGGATTTGAAGAATTTTAGAGCATACTATATCCAATGAGTTCTACCCCGGTAAATACACATTTTATTAAGTATTTTATTCAGCCATTTTGGAAGTCCTTGACATTTGCTAACTAAGTTTCACATAGTCTATTTTCATGGTTTTTATGTTTTATTTTCATGGATCAAACTCATCTAGAGATAATTCAATATTCGTTGTTAATTTGTGCTTCCAGTTGGAAAATAGAGCTAATTTAAACTCCATTTTTTATATTCCTTTCAAGTCTACAGAACTCCTATCTTTTGAACGATGATCAAATAAGTATCCATCGCTTAGTCTTACTATATTTCATCCTTGTATAATATATCTATATACCGGTGTATATATTATAATAAAATATTCTTTCACAGTAATTATATTTTGTATTTCAATTGGAAATTACTTGTGTTATTTGACCAAGGTCATCTGATAGCAACCTGATAAAAGGTCAAGCTGTCTAGTCATTCAAGTTTTTGGACTTAATGACCTATTTCTTCTTATTCCCATAGGAATAAAAACACCTCCTCGTATCTCTTGCTTCTTTTTTTTTGACATTGGTAGATTGGTAGTAACACCACACTGTGTTTTTTTAGCACCTACCATGAAATCTTAAAGCCACCCTACAACAACACCAAGGCCAGACCACACAGAGAGAAACAATCAATAGGCGACCAGCCTGGATTATTTCCACATTTTCTTTTTTTGAGTACCTCCAGCTGCTTTCCAACAGTTTTGAGTACCTTCAGCTGCTTTCTACCAGTCTTCCTCTCCTGTACCTCCAGCAGGACAGCTGCTAGCGAGAGTTAGCACCCTTGGGTGCTCATTACATCAACTTCAAGATTAGGAAAGAGTGGTTTGTTTGGGAACATTTACTGTGCTCTTATTAAAGACAGACTGGTTTTGGGATATTTAGTACATTTTTTTTTATAGTTCAATTGCACACACATTTTTCCTGCTTTATATTTTTTATAGGTTTTTTTTTTCTTTACAACATAATATTTAATTGATAGCGTTCCCCAACACTCTGCAATCTATAAAGGTATAAATTTCTGAGCTCAGATATTTTCCCTGATAATAGTAGTCGGTACTCTTATCTTGATTATTTTTAGGCTGTGTTCCACTTTTGTATAATTATTTAAACTCATTCCATTATTTTAGTATATGTTTAATTAAATTTTTAAAAATTAACTTCACATATTAGTCAAAATTGTAATTATTAACTTTATTTAACTTGAACTTATTAACTTTACTTAACTTTAACTTATTAACTTTATTTAACTTTAACTTTAATTTATTAAATTCATATGAACTTCTGGATTCTAATCCCTCAGATTAGTTTTTGGTTTCACTTGTTATTATTACTATTATAAACCACGAGTTAGGAAAAGGATCTGTGTATCCACTCGTAGGTTTATTTATTCAATAAGGCTTGTGCCTGTCCCACTCACAGTGAGGTATTTATATGTTATATATAGTATCAGGTAGTATTTAATTAAGGTGTACGTATTATAAACGTACAATTATTATTTGGTGAGGGTTCTACTAACCTAGTTGTAAGTTGTACTTCCTGTATTAGAGGTACCCGTAGTCAGTTTTTCTAACCTTATAAAGAGTATTCTTAGATCATAGTTGTATGATGATTTTGTAATTGACTTTCACTAGTATCACTTTTTCCTGTCATGTTAGAGTTACACACTAGTTACTTGTCCTAACTCAGAGATTGTTAAAAAGATCTAGTAGTTACATTCAATAAATATACATTTATTGTGATTTTTTTTTCTTATTACTCCTTTATTTTTAGTAGTATATTTTATAATTTAATAATCTTTAATAACTTTTCACATACTTGTACTACAAATTTAACATACTCTATAGCAGCGTAGAATACCTGGAAGAGCGTTAACCTAGTTATCCTTCTTCTGGCGCCCAAAAATTCATTCTATTTTCAGTATATTATTATATTTACTCTATCTATTTTCTGAACATTATCTTCATATCTTCTTTTCGAGCCATCATTGTCACTTCCTTTAATCTATTGTCTGGCCAAAAATAGCCGTGCAAATTGGCCGAATCCTTCCTTGAGTGTCAAGTGGCCCTTCTCATACATATTTAGCTAGCCATTCAAGTTATATCTATCTATTAATGATTTCTCATCTCTAGTCCTGTATCAATTCGATATTCTTTGTCTTGGCATCCTTCCATACAAATACTACTACAAAGTTGTATTTTAGTTACTCCAGCTTCTTCAACGGAGAAGCCACACATTTTTGTCCTTTGGCTACATTAAGTAGATCTTCTTCTTTTTACTACTTCTGTTGGAGTTTACCACTCCCTTTTCATTCACTCCAACAGAAAATCATCAGCTAGTTGTTACATCGGCTTTCCAACGTGGTGGCTTTATTTTTGGTCTGAGACAGTATTCATTTAGGTCAATTCTTCTCTTTTATCTGAAATCTCTTTGTTATTTCCGTTTGGTATCCTATACACATATTGTTACTTATTTATTTTATTTTTAATTTCTGATACATATCAGGTATTCTTAAACGCTGTTTTGATTTTTGTTTATATTTTGGGACCTCATTATAGTATATGTTTGTGCAGCTTACATTCTGGGTTAGATTTTGAATTTTTATTGGGAACTTATATTTAATATTGCTATTAATAATATAATTCATATAACAATTTTATTTCTTCAGTCAATAGTGGTATAGTTGGAGGTACAACTAAGTGTTGATTATTATTATTATTATTATAGATATATATTTTTTCTAGAGTGGTGGTAAGTTACATATAAATAAAAAAATTTACTTCCAGTATTTAGGTAGTAGGTTTACTTGAGTATACAATATTTATTGGATTATCTATCCATTTATTTGATCTTATATATTTATTTGATCTTATTTATTAGATTATATACTGCATTATATATATATATTTTTTTTTTGCTGGCTATTTTGATTTTGTTGGTGTGTTGCTGATATTTTCTCGGTTTATATTATATATATTTTGCGTGCAAACTTTCATATTTTCATATTTTTCATATTTCTGTTCTTTGGACTATTTGTCAATAACTTTGCTCTCATCATGTGTGCTTTTAAAGCTGAACATCTTCTGGTGGATGAATTGGATTATGAATTAAAGATTCGGGACATAATGCCAGAGGAGTCGACAACTGTCGATAAAAAACGCAATCTTTTGAGAGGTGCTTTGAAACAAGAAGCTGGCAATAGAAGTTTTCTCCAAATTTCAGCTGTATCCCTTCCTTTTGAGGAACAACAAAAAGGAATCACTGAAACATTGGACAGCTTGTCTAAAAAAATCGAAAAGTTTAGGGGAACTGTAAAGGATACAGAGTATGCGCGATTAACATCTCGTCTAGGCCATATTTCTGCCCGTGTACACTTGCTACACTGTCCTTCTGAAGAACAGGAACCGTTCAAGAGGTCTGTTTCTCTTAAAATATTAACACTAGAGGGTGAACTTGATTCTAGAGTTAACCCCATTGCTACCTCTACTCCTAATGCTTCAGTCAATGTACCTAGCTTTACGTACTCCAAACCTGTTCAAGTACACAAATGGGGTATTTCATTTTCAGGTGAAAAACAGCACACTGATGTGATGTCATTTTTAGAAAGGGTTGAATGTCTTCGAATATCTAGAGGTGTTTCTGAAGAGGATTTGTTTGCTGCTTCTGCTGAGTTGTTCACCGGGACCGCTTTTACATGGTTTATGAATAACAGGGGTAATTTTTCTTGTTGGTCTGATCTGATTAAAAAGTTGAAGTCAGATTTTCTTCCGTATTCATTCCAGGATGATTTATTAGATCAAATTAAGAATCATAAGCAGAAACCTGGGGAATCTGTTACTATGTTTATTAATACTATATTAGGTATGTGTAGTCGTTTAGACACTCCTTTGTCAGATTTAGCTAAAATTAAAATCATCCTTAAATGTCTATTGCCCTTTTATCATCAACAATTAGCTCTTATGGACATTCAGAACATTGATGACCTTACTATAAAATGCAAACGTTTGGAGGAAACGTTATCCTGGTCTTCTCAACCTCCATCCACATCTCGATCCTCTTCTAACTCTTCTTCTCAGCCAACTTCCTTTAGGCAACGTTCTTGGCTAAATAAGGGTCATGAACATAATGTTTCGGTTGTTAGTTCTCTTGTCTGCTGGAATTGTGATCAGCCTGGTCACCCATTTTACAATTGTGGGATTCCTCAAAATCGTATTTTCTGCCATGGTTGTGGCCGAGAGAACACCCTTAAAAGAAACTGTTCTAAGTGTTCGGGAAACGACACGTCGGAGGTCCGTCCCCTGAACGTTTCTCCGTCCAACATCCAATCAGGGAATCAAACCCCATCGTCAAACGAAACTGCTGGACCAAGCACATCCAGCAACCCAAACCCATCTTCACGAAAAGGGAAAGGGGTGTCGTTCAAGAAAGCAGCACACACCACAAAACAAAATTAAACCAGAAATTTATTTCTATAGATAATACGTTAGATTCGCTTGATTCAAATGATCACAGATGGTCATTTACAAACGCTTCTTTGATTGGTAGTGTTCAACGTAACAATAATAATTGTGATAGTAATGTGGTTCCATTATCTATATTAGATTCTAGTTTTGTTAATGATGATGATACGTCTGGGTTAGTTCCATATAACGGTTGTAGACAACCAAATACTTTAGATCTAGATATTAATTCGTTATTAGTTAGGAAACAAAATGATAATAGGCCATATCTTCCTATTCAAATTTTAGGACAATCGTGTTTAGCTTTGTTAGATAGTGGCTCTAATATTTCATTGATAGGGGCACATTCGTTAAATTTATTGAAAAATTCTAGTATTCCCATTATGCCCATTTCATCTTTGCAAGTATCTACTGCAGATGGTACAGTTCAGTCCATTACGGGCAAACTCCAAATTAAAATCACAGTGGCAGATTTATGTAGGGAAATTACATTTTATGTTATTCCTTCCGTGCAGAATTCTATAATTTTAGGTATGGACTTTTTCAATGCTTTCAATAGTACCTTAAGTTGTTCTGATTTTTCTTTTTCCATATCTGAATTTAATTTATCTACCCTTAGTGCTATTCACGATTTTGCTAGTTTATCAAGCTCTGAACAAAGGCAATTAGAGAGTATGATCTCTAAATTTACTACTCTTTCTTCAAAAGACAAACTAGGTCGTACGTCGTTAATCTCTCACACTATCGAAGTGGGAAATCCCACTCCTTTCAGATTATATCAGTACCCCATACCTCAAGCCTGGCAGGCAGATCTAGAAAAGGAAGTAGATTCGATGCTTGCTTTAAATATCATAGAACCTTCAACATCGTCCTACTGTTCTCCGCTCTGGTTAACGAAGAAGAAGGATGGATCCTTCAGGATCTGCTTTGACGGTCGAAAACTAAACAGTATCACAACTAACAGGGATGCTTATCCTATCCCCAGAATAGATGTGATTTTGAGCAAACTTCAGAATGCCAAATACATCTCTTCTATTGATTTGTCTAAGGCCTTCCTACAGATCCCACTGAGTGAAGAGAGCAAGAAGTATACTGCTTTTGCTGTCAGTGGTAAAGGATTATTCCAGTTTGTCACCATGCCTTTCGGTCTTGTTTCTGCTCCTCAGACAATGTGTCGTCTGATGGATTTAGTCATTGGTCCACCGTTAGAGCCCTATGTTTTCTATTATTTAGACGATATTTTGGTTGTCACTCCTGATTTTTCCCTTCATATGGAAATTTTAGATAAGTTATTTTTACGTCTTAAGGAAGCTAATCTAACGGTCAATCTGGATAAATGTCAGTTTTGTCGCCCTAGTCTTAAGTTCTTGGGTTATGTTGTGGATAACCAGGGGCTGAGGACTGATCCTGAGAAAATAGTTGCTATCAAAAATTTTCCTATACCAAAGACCACCACCCAAGTCCGTAGGATATTGGGAATGTGTGGCTATTATCGGCGATTTGTACCGTCCTACTCTACTTTGTTGTCACCTCTTACTGATCTTTTGAAGAACAGGAAAAAGGGACAGACCATTACTTGGACTCCTGAGGCTGACGAAGCTTTTAGGCGCGTTAAAGATGCTTTAACGAGCGCTCCGGTTATGATGTCACCTAATTTTGATGAGCATTTTTATCTAATGACAGATTGCTCTAATACAGCTTCTGGAGGCGTATTATTTCAGTTGAAAGATGGCTCCGAACACCCCATAGCGTACACTAGTAAGAAGTTGAACAAGGCCCAGAAAAACTATTCAACTACGGAGAAAGAACTCTTAGCTATCATCCATGGGTTAGAAGCTTTTCGTTATTATCTGGAAGGTCGTAATTTCACTATAATTACTGATCATAGTTCCTTAGTATGGCTTCATAGTATGAAAAACCCTTCACAGAGGCTTTCTCGATGGATATGCAAACTGGCTGCCTATTCATATAAGATTGTCCATAGAAAGGCAAACGGGGTAGTGGTCGCAGATGCTCTTTCACGTGTCCATGATATTAATGTCCTAGATCTGTCCTCTTTAAGTCCTGATATGTGGTATCAGAATATGATTGATAGGGTCACTCAAGACCCACAAAAATATCCTGATTTTAAGGTAGAGAATAATATTCTGTACAAACACATCTTAAGTCCGATAGAGTCCTTATCCAATATGTCGGAGTGGAAAATAGTTGTACCTACGCCAAATAGGGAAAATATTCTGCATATGTTTCATGATGAAGTTACGGCGGGTCATTTTGGTTTTTATAAGACTTATCACCGTATTGCCGAATTATATTATTGGCCTGGTATGCGGAAGTCTATAAAAAGGTACATTTCTAAATGCATGGTTTGTGCTACTTGTAAACCAAGTAACCTACCACAGGCTGGACTTATGGGTTCCTTCAGGAACATAAATTTTCCTTGGCAGATGATCTCAATGGATCTCATTGGACCTTATCCTCGGAGTTACAAGGGTAATACCTATTGCCTGGTAGTTGTGGATTATTTCACTAAATTTCCTTTAGTTTGTCCCCTTCGCCAGGCCACAACTCCAGCAATTTTAAAATATTTGGAGGAACAAGTCTTTTTGGTGTATGGTGTTCCTCAAATTGTGTCATGTGACAACGGTCCTCAGTTTGTATCGAAGGCCTTTAAAGATCTTCTAGCTAAATATAAGGTTCAAAAGACCTTTTATAATGCTGCCTACCATCCACAAGCAAATCATACTGAGAGAGTAAATCGCAGTATTGTCACAGCTCTAAGGTCCTATACTTACCCTGATCACAGAGCTTGGGATCAATATATTCATTCCATAGCTCAAGCCATAAGGACTTCTGTCCATGAAGTTACCCAGTGCTCTCCAGCATATTTGAATTTTGGTAGGAATGTGGCTTTATCAGGTGATTATTTTGGTGTAATTTCAGACAATTCCGAAAATCTTCCTCAAATATCTGAGAAACTTCATCGCTTAGATGATCTCCAGACGTTACCTCATATTTTCGCAGACATTAGGAAGAAGTTAAAAACTTCTTACCTAAGGAACCAGCAGCACTATAATTTGAGGAAACGAGATCTGCGATTCTTTGTTGGTGATCGAGTCTTAAAGCGCAATTTTGTCAAATCCAATAAGGGTGATGCCATTTCTGCAAAGTTTTGCCAGAAATATGTCCCATGTACTGTCTCAAGGGTAATATCTCCTTTGATTTATGAATTAAAGGACAATTCGACTAATAAGCGAATTGGTCAATTTCATGTAAAGGATTTACTGCCTGACAACACCATGGACGATGTGGATTCTTCAACTTCATCGGAAGAAGATTAGCTTAACAGGGTTGTTTAAGCTAATATCTTCCTGTGTTTGCCTTTAATTAGTTTTATTATGGTATAGTATTTTAGTTTAAATTGTTAATCACCAGATAATGCCTGACCATAGCAATTTTTATCCTTCGGCATGGCTTGATGATTTCTCACGTATTAGTTATTAGGTACCGAATTCTTGTGTAATACCGCTTGTATGAGTTTATTATTATTTTTTTGTATTATAGATTGCATTTGAGTCATTATCGACAAATATTCTCAAATACTAATCCAGCCAGTAGTATTACCAAGTTAATAACCTCCACTTGTACTCTTAGGTTTGTACTCAACCTCTCAGAATAAAAGGGCTGTTGATTATTATATATTAAGATATTTGGATGTGTGGGCTCATACAAGTATTCTTGCTTAATATAGATGGAGCTATGTTACACTACCATATCTTAGATTATGTGTTATATCTTGGATATTTGATTACATACCTATTATTTTTTTTTATTGTTTTTATATCATGTCATTGGATTTGCCATATTGGAAAGAAGTTGTGGTTGTTAATTTGTTATTGGGTTACTTTATTGATATTTGTCACAGGTACCTTAAATACTTTATATTAATTCGGATTCTTACTTCCTCCACAGGATGATTCTGGAATGAATTTGGAATTTTGATTTATAAATGAATTCTTGAGTCCTTCATATTTCTTCTTATGAACTAGTCTGTTAATGCTCAAAGTTGGTGAATACGTGGGTTCGAAGTTCAGCAACTGATCACTGCTATCCGATTTCGTAATCCATGTCTTTCTTGTCAGAGTAGGCAGATGTTTATCCATGATAATATTTCTGGTTGGGAAATGGTGTACAACACTTCCTAACCATTCTTGTGCAATTGTTCCAAATATTCCAGGCACATTTTCACACGATAATAGGGAAGTCTAGTTTGCTTATTTTATGTCTCTTAGTTCATAGTATATAGATGCTTGACTTTCCATAGACGTAGAGTCGTAATGTTAGTGATTAACCCACTGGGACAAATTATTGATTTTCTTTTTAGTAGATTCCCTCTTCTTTCCTTAGGCATTAATTGTTGCTTAGATTCAGGAATATCTCCTGGATAATCCTATGTATGTTCACATGAATATACAGTCTTATGAAAGATTGGGAGCTCGTTCCCGTCATATTTTGTATTTACCATGGAGTCATAGAACTTATAAGTTCATCCTTTATTTTTACTATTTAGTTTCGATAGGCTCATATTACCGGATGAGGGTAGATCTAGAGCTAATTTAGTTAGTTATTTAGTATTAGTGAGAATTGGTCCATAAATCTTCCTGATCGTTCTTCTTTGGATATGCTCCTATAAATCTGGTGTCCATTGCTAGTCCGATTTTGGATTAAGTGTCCGATTCTTCACTTATTTTGTTTATTTGGTTGTATAGGTTCGTATTACCGGATGTGGGTGTACGTAGACCTAATTTATTTATATGATTTAGTATGGATGTGAATTGGTCCATAAATCTTCCTGGTCGTTCTTCATTGGATATGCTTTTGTGAATCTGTTGTCCATTGATAGTCTGACTTTGGATTGAGTGTCTGATTCCACATTTATTTTGGTTAATGTGTTTGCATTCCTTTGGTATGTTCACTATTTATATTAGTTGGTATTGGTGAAAATTATTCTATAAATATTCCTAGTTGTTCTTCTCTGGATATGCTATTACGAATCTGGTGTCCATTGCTAGTCCAATTTAGGATTGAGTGTTTGATTCTTCACTTATTATAGTTATTGATTTCATTGGTGACTTTAGTATATGTACTTGCGTTATGGTATGAATTGGCTCTCACCTTTGCCTGGTTGTTCGTCCTTGGATATACTCCTTATAAATCTGATGTCCATGGATAGTTCAACTTTGGATTTACTGCCAATTCGACACTTATTTGTCATTATAAATTATGTCTCATCTTTAGCACTTTTACTAGGACTTCGGGTCATATTTTGCAATTTCCGTTATTTGCTGCAGTGACCATCCTACTTTCCCTTGATTATTAGTGGTGATTATTTGTAATCTTGCGAATCAACGGGGAATGATACACTAAGCACTACTACTCTAGTTTAATATTTTGAAAAAAAAAAAAAAAAAAAAATTTTTTTAAATAAAATTTTTTTTTCTGGTGGTTGAAAGGGAATGTGACGTTCCGCCCCTTATAGAATCGATTATTGATGGGAAGATATTATTTAACTATCCAAAATATTATTTAATTATTTTCAGAATTATTTTCTTTCAATGTTTATTCAAATAGAACTTAAACCCATCTCAGAATTTTTAAATGCTTGATGACGTCACATTTAAAACGTGGCAACATTGGTTTCCCCACTTTGACAGCCAATGCTTAGTAGAGGGGTACGAAGGATTCAGCTGTGAACGTGAGCCTTGGATTGCCATTGTTTCTCGAGTGTTCGGTCTGAATCGTAGTGTGCGGGGTCATTAGACTCAATTATTCACCTCTAATTCTCAGTTCCAAATTGATTAAATATTACAATAAAAGTATAGTGAAGTTATCCAGCAGCAGTGGATTTGAAGAATTTTAGAGCATACTATATCCAATGAGTTCTACCCCGGTAAATACACATTTTATTAAGTATTTTATTCAGCCATTTTGGAAGTCCTTGACATTTGCTAACTAAGTTTCACATAGTCTATTTTCATGGTTTTTATGTTTTATTTTCATGGATCAAACTCATCTAGAGATAATTCAATATTCGTTGTTAATTTGTGCTTCCAGTTGGAAAATAGAGCTAATTTAAACTCCATTTTTTATATTCCTTTCAAGTCTACAGAACTCCTATCTTTTGAACGATGATCAAATAAGTATCCATCGCTTAGTCTTACTATATTTCATCCTTGTATAATATATCTATATACCGGTGTATATATTATAATAAAATATTCTTTCACAGTAATTATATTTTGTATTTCAATTGGAAATTACTTGTGTTATTTGACCAAGGTCATCTGATAGCAACCTGATAAAAGGTCAAGCTGTCTAGTCATTCAAGTTTTTGGACTTAATGACCTATTTCTTCTTATTCCCATAGGAATAAAAACACCTCCTCGTATCTCTTGCTTCTTTTTTTTTGACATTGGTAGATTGGTAGTAACACCACACTGTGTTTTTTTTAGCACCTACCATGAAATCTTAAAGCCACCCTACAACAACACCAAGGCCAGACCACACAGAGAGAAACAATCAATAGGCGACCAGCCTGGATTATTTCCACATTTTCTTTTTTTGAGTACCTCCAGCTGCTTTCCAACAGTTTTGAGTACCTTCAGCTGCTTTCTACCAGTCTTCCTCTCCTGTACCTCCAGCAGGACAGCTGCTAGCGAGAGTTAGCACCCTTGGGTGCTCATTACATCAACTTCAAGATTAGGAAAGAGTGGTTTGTTTGGGAACATTTACTGTGCTCTTATTAAAGACAGACTGGTTTTGGGATATTTAGTACATTTTTTTTTATAGTTCAATTGCACACACATTTTTCCTGCTTTATATTTTTTATAGGTTTTTTTTTTCTTTACAACATAATATTTAATTGATAGCGTTCCCCAACACTCTGCAATCTATAAAGGTATAAATTTCTGAGCTCAGATATTTTCCCTGATAATAGTAGTCGGTACTCTTATCTTGATTATTTTTAGGCTGTGTTCCACTTTTGTATAATTATTTAAACTCATTCCATTATTTTAGTATATGTTTAATTAAATTTTTAAAAATTAACTTCACATATTAGTCAAAATTGTAATTATTAACTTTATTTAACTTGAACTTATTAACTTTACTTAACTTTAACTTATTAACTTTATTTAACTTTAACTTTAATTTATTAAATTCATATGAACTTCTGGATTCTAATCCCTCAGATTAGTTTTTGGTTTCACTTGTTATTATTACTATTATAAACCACGAGTTAGGAAAAGGATCTGTGTATCCACTCGTAGGTTTATTTATTCAATAAGGCTTGTGCCTGTCCCACTCACAGTGAGGTATTTATATGTTATATATAGTATCAGGTAGTATTTAATTAAGGTGTACGTATTATAAACGTACAATTATTATTTGGTGAGGGTTCTACTAACCTAGTTGTAAGTTGTACTTCCTGTATTAGAGGTACCCGTAGTCAGTTTTTCTAACCTTATAAAGAGTATTCTTAGATCATAGTTGTATGATGATTTTGTAATTGACTTTCACTAGTATCACTTTTTCCTGTCATGTTAGAGTTACACACTAGTTACTTGTCCTAACTCAGAGATTGTTAAAAAGATCTAGTAGTTACATTCAATAAATATACATTTATTGTGATTTTTTTTTTCTTATTACTCCTTTATTTTTAGTAGTATATTTTATAATTTAATAATCTTTAATAACTTTTCACATACTTGTACTACAAATTTAACATACTCTATAGCAGCGTAGAATACCTGGAAGAGCGTTAACCTAGTTATCCTTCTTCTGGCGCCCAAAAATTCATTCTATTTTCAGTATATTATTATATTTACTCTATCTATTTTCTGAACATTATCTTCATATCTTCTTTTCGAGCCATCATTGTCACTTCCTTTAATCTATTGTCTGGCCAAAAATAGCCGTGCAAATTGGCCGAATCCTTCCTTGAGTGTCAAGTGGCCCTTCTCATACATATTTAGCTAGCCATTCAAGTTATATCTATCTATTAATGATTTCTCATCTCTAGTCCTGTATCAATTCGATATTCTTTGTCTTGGCATCCTTCCATACAAATACTACTACAAAGTTGTATTTTAGTTACTCCAGCTTCTTCAACGGAGAAGCCACACATTTTTGTCCTTTGGCTACATTAAGTAGATCTTCTTCTTTTTACTACTTCTGTTGGAGTTTACCACTCCCTTTTCATTCACTCCAACAGAAAATCATCAGCTAGTTGTTACACATTCTCACTCAAATTGCAATTATTCACTCTCGAATAATATTTCCCTATTTATTCAATCTCACACTGAAGAAGACAACGTAAATAATCTTCTCCAAAAATTTTGGGACATTGAAGAAGTTCCCGAAATAAAACGCTTAACCCCTGACGATGAAAAGGCTGAGGAAATATTTAAAGACACCACACAAGTCCTACCGAATGGACAGTTTCAAGTAGATTTACCCCTATGCACGCCTAATGAAAATAATAAATTGGGTGACTCTTTCCAAATGGCTCGAAAGCGATTTCTAAATTTGGAAAACAAATTTTCAAAAAATAATTCTCTATATAAACAATATAAATCTTTTATAGATGAATATGTTGAATTAGGACATGCAAATTATGTTCCTTTGTCTCTGCAAAATATACACTCAGAAAACAAATATTTCTTACCCCACCACAGTGTAGAAAAGGACACTTCTCTCACAACTCGTTTGCGTGTAGTTTTTGACGCATCGATGAAAACCACTTCTGGTTTTAGCCTTAATGACATTATGTTAAAGGGTTATACCACACAACCAGAACTATTTGACACTTTAGTCAATTTTAGACTTTTCAAGTATGTATTTACATCTGATATAAAAAAGATGTTTAGACAAATCAGAATTAACCCCAACCAAACTTTCTTGTTGAACATTTTGTGGCGTAACTCTCCCTCGGAGCCATTAAAATGTATACAATTAGAAACGGTTACCTATGGAACGAAACCAGCTACCTTTCTCAGTACACGATGTTTAATTGAACTCGCCAACATGCATAAGGAAGAATATCCTCTCGCTCATGATATGCTCATAAATTCGTGCTATATTGATGACATATTATATGGTACAAATAGTATTGAAACACTCACACTTGCGCATGAGCAAATCACTGCACTGCTACAAAAGGCAGGCATATCTCTTCACAAATGGTGTTCAAATTCTCAACAATTTTTGGAAAATATTTCACAATTTTCAACTGACAATACATATGTTATATCTCCAGAAAATCATTTTAATAAAATATTAGGTCTTTGTTGGGACTCTAAATTAGATAGCTTCTCTATTTCAGTACCAGAAATTGGAATAAAAGATTCCTACACTAAGAGACAAGTGCTCTCAATAATCGCAAGCTTTTTCGACCCCAAGGGATTAATTAATCCTGTAATAGTGACTGCAAAAATAATAATGCAAAAAATTTGGCTTTCAAAAATTCAGTGGAATGAAAGCTTAGATCCAACACTCTTAAATGAATGGTTAAATTTTCTCAAAGATATTTCAGCTCTAAAACACTTAAAAATTCATAGACCTTTCTTTATTGAAGATAATATATGTAGTATTCAAATACACGCATTTTCCGACGCTAGTGAAAAGGCATACGCTAGCTGCATATATATTAGAGTAACTTATAGCTCTAGAAACGTCTCTTCCACACTAATCACCTCTAAAAGTAGGGTATCTCCACTAAAAACATTGACTTTACCTAAGTTAGAACTTATGGGTGCTGTTTTATGCAGCAAGCTTACTAAAAGAATAATTGAAATTTTTAATAATAAATTAACTCACATAGATTCAATAAACTGTTGGACGGACTCAGAAATTGTACTTGCTTGGTTAGGCTCACATAGCTCGAGATGGTCACAGTTTGTTGCAAACAGGGTTTCTGAAATACAAGGAAACTCACAGTTTAAATGGAGATATATAAAGTCAAAACAAAACCCCGCAGATATTGCGTCAAGAGGCTTATCAGCTCCTGAACTTGTAAATTCAACATTTTGGTTTCAAGGTCCCTCATTTCTACTTAATTATGACTTAGATTTATCTAGTTATGACTCAAAACCAAAGGTAAGTAAAATACCTGAGGAAAAGAAAATGGTTCATGTAGCACAAGAAAACACTACAAGTTTCATTGAAAATGTATCTCTCAAATTTTCAAATTTCTCAAAATTTCAACGCAGTATCGCACTTATTCTCAGGTACATTCACAATTTCAAGTTTCCAAATGAAAAATGTTTTGGACCCTTCTCTGTTTCAGAATTAAAAAATGCTGAAAATTTAATAATAAAACTTTTGCAGAAAGCACATTTTTCTCGAGAATTTTCTTGTCTGGAAAATAAGGAAATAATTTCAAATAAGACAATTTTAAAACTTAACCCCTTCATAGATAATCAGCAAATGATTCGTGTAGGTGGTCGTCTAAGATACTCAGACGTCCCATATGACCAGAAGTATCCATTACTTCTACCCTCTCATAATCACATAGTAAAATTAATGCTGCATAGAGAACATATAAGATTATGTCATGCAGGCCCTCAAAATACACTTTCTAATTTTCGCTTGAGATATTGGTGTCTAAATGGTCTTAAGGAAACAAAAAGAATAATTAACAAATGTCACGATTGTTTTAAATTTAAGGCAAAGACAGCCACACAGTTAATGGCTGACTTACCACGGGAACGTTCATGTTTCTCCCCTCCATTTACCAATGTTGGACTAGACTTCGGTGGTCCATTTCTTATAAAAAGTTCTAATTTAAGAAAGGCCCCAAAAATAAAATCTTACATAGCGTTGTTCGTATGTATGGTTACTCGTGCAGTGCACATTGAATTAGTCACAGGTCTCTCTACTGAAAGTTTCTTACTTGCTTTAAAAAGATTCATTAGTAGGAGAGGCTGCCCACAAATTATCTACTCAGATAACGCCACTAATTTTCTAGGAGCTAGAAATCAGTTGAAGGAAGTAGCACTATTTCTTAAACAAAAAGAAACTTCTGAGTCTATACTAAATTTTCTCTCCTCTTCTGAAATCCAATGGAAATTCATTGTAGCCCATTCTCCGCATCAAGGTGGAATTTGGGAAGCGGCCATAAAAAGCGCCAAATATCACATTTTGAGACTTTTAGGCAATACCACTTTAACTTTTGAAGCCTTTAGCACAGTTCTCGCACAAATAGAGGCAGTACTAAACTCACGCCCTCTTTGTGCTATGTCAAATGATCCGAATGACTTTGACACATTATCTCCAGGACATTTCCTAATATTAAAACCAGTTACGTCATTCCCTGAAGAGGAAGTGACAGAAATACGTGACAATAGATTAACGATTTGGCAAAACTACACTAATATTCAACAATCATTTGCCAAACGCTGGAAAATTGATTATCTAAATCAACTTCAGAATCGCCCCAAGTGGTTAACACCACAGAAAAACCTTGAAGTAAACGACTTAGTTCTGTTAAAAGAAGAGAAAGTTCCACCCCTTCACTGGCCATTAGCAAGAGTTGTAGAATTGTTTACTGGTAAAGACGGTAAGGTCCGTAGTGTTAGAATAAAGACTAGGGATGGATATTTTAACAGACCTATTACAAAACTCTGTCCTCTTCCTGTGGACAAAGTAGAAACTTAAAATTTTAATTGTTGTTAAGTACATCTTTATATGTATTGCTCTAGTTTAAGAATATGTAATTATTTCTTGTATCACTTTAAAGTTAAGTTTACTTATTTTCTCAGATCACTTTTTCTTTCATTTTGAAGTAAATACTTCAACGCGGGCAGTCTATGTTCCAGAAACATAATATTAATTTTAAAATATATAAAATAATAAGAATATTTAATTTTAATTTACATTCATCTTTTTCTTAGTGTAAAATCATTATTTGCTCTAATTTCTTGTAAGCTCGTCAGCCTCCGGCTAATAAAAAATATATGTAAAACAACGTAGTAGTAATTCTTACTCACACCAGACTAGATCGTCTCTCGCGGTCCGCGATAGTTTTCACTTATAAACGCGGGCATTTTCACTAATTCTATTTTCAAATGATCACGAAAGAAAAGGTTTTCTGATTCATCATAAATCATAGTGCAAAAGGCCATGTTGAGCCTCACGTTTTAAATCTAATTATAATATAACAATCGCAAATAAAAAAGTTGTGTAATCTTTCTTTGCTCTAAATTCTGTGACCTCATCCATTCTTCAGCCTGTAAGAACCATCGCTACTGGAAACACAGTCCTCAAGTCCTTTGCAGTAAGGCCTGAAATAACAATTCAGCTCTTTAATGTGGGTAGCGCAGCAAAAAGGCTACCCCACTTTCTTAGACATGGCTTCGTCGACTTCATTTTTCCAAGATCTTCTAGGTCGTCCTCTTCTTCTCGTTCCTCTTGGGCTCCATTCTGCAACCTTGTTTATCCAAGTGTTTTCTGCTCTGCGTACGTGGCCGTACCATTTCAGTCTTCTCTCGTCTATATATTGCAGGGCATTTTTTCCACTTGCATTCTTCTCCTTATCTCCTCATTTGTTATTCTGTCTCTTCTGGTGAGACCACAGCATCTTCTCCAGTATTCCATTTCGGTTGCCAGAATGCTTTTTTGGGTTTTTTTGTTTATGACCCAAATTTCTGCGGCATATGTCATGATGCTTCTTACTATTGTTTGGTATATCATTCTTTTTGTTTTTCCCTTGATGTTTTTATTCCAGATTACATTATGGAATTGTCTGATGCAAGATCTTGTTTGTCCCAATCTACTTTTTATTTCTGCTTCTGTTGTTCCGCTTTTCGACATTATAAAGCCCAAATATTTAAAATTCTTCGTTCCTTTTATTTCAACTTGTTCTTCTACTTCTAAGTTTTTTACGTCTTCTTCCGATATTACTAAGTATTCCGTTTTCTTCATATTTATTTCCAGGCCCACCTTTTTGTATTCCTCTTTTAGTTTTCTTACCATGTAACTGATATCCTCTTCATCTTGAGCCATCACCACCTGATCGTCTGCGAAACACAATGTGTAGAGATAATCGTCCCTTATCGGTATTCCCATACCCCTACACTTTGTCTTCCAAGTTGTTAGTGCGTGTTCTAAAAATATTTTAAATAGAGTCGGTGACGTTGGGCATCCCTGTAGTAATCCTTTTGTTGTTTTGAAGTTAGCAACTACCTTGTTTCCGATTTTTATATTTACTTCATTTCCACTGTACATGTTTTTGATTGCTTGTGTTAGGTTAGGTGGTATCCCTATTTTAGTCATTGCTTTGTACATTTCTTTCCTTGGCACGGTGTCGTATGCCTTCCTAAGGTCTATAAACGCCATGTGTACATCTTTGTTCTTAGCTCTTTTTTTCTCTGTTGTCTGTTATATTGTATGGATATGATCTAGACATGATTTCCCTGCTGTAAAACCTGCTTGTTCTTCTCCAATTTTACCTTCTATATTTTTCTCTATTTTGTTCCTGAGGATCCTGCCATACAGTCTTCCCATTGTAGCGATGACGCTTATCCCCCTGTAATTTTCGCAATCTTTTCTGTTAGCTTTTTTGTATATCGATGTTATGTAGGCTTCCTGCCATTGTTTAGGGATGTCCTCTCCATTTATTGCTCTTTCCATGATTCGGCATATCATTCTTCTTAATTTCTGTGTTCCGTATTTGATTAGTTCCGCCACAATTCCTCCTGGTCCTCCAGCTTTATTGTTCTTCATGGAATTTATTGCTTCTTTCATCTCTTTGTCTGTTATGACTATTTTTTCTTCCTCTGTGGTCATTATTTTTTGTTCGTCTCCATCGATGCTGAATTCTGGTCTTTGCTCTATCAGTAGATTTTTATAGTGGTTCTCCCACTCGTCGTCTGGTATGTATTGTATAAAAGTTTTCTCTTTCCTGTTAGTTCGTAATGATTTCACAATTTTCCAGGCTTCTGAACTTCTTGTTCCTCCCATATTCTGTTCTATACTTCTACATGACCTTTCCCATTGTTCATTTTTTTCTTTCGTTGTAATAGCCCTAACTTCTCTATTCTTATCTCTATATTTACGGAGGTCTTGTGGATCTTTTGTACTTAGGTATTTATGGTATAGTTCTTTTTTTTCTTTTATTTTCTCTAAGGTGTCTTCGTGGAATTCCTATTTGTAATTTTTATCTCTTGTATTTTCTATTTCTCCTAGCGCTTCCAGACCTATTATTTATTCTAATATTATTTCTAAACAAAATTTAAAACCCACAGTATGGTGGATATAGGTAGATAATGTGTTTTCAATATGGCCTCATACATCAGAATTGTTGGATACATTCCTGAATATTATAAACGATCAAGAAGAGACAATATTTACAATGGAAAAGGAATACAAAAACCCTTTGCCTTTCCTCGATATTTTAGTCTGAAAGAAGGATACTGGATATGGATATTAAGTGTATAGAAAACCAACACACACCAACAGATATCTCAATTACAAATCAAATCACAACATTAACGTTAAAAAGGGAATCATTAAATCCTTACATGATAGAGCCAAAATTACTTGTTCTAACGAAAATTCATTTTTAGAAGAAAAACAATTGTTAACACCTGTTTTATTAAAAAATGATTATCCTTTATCGTTTATAAATAAGGAATTGACAAGATTGGATCGAATGGAACAGAACAACTTAGAACGGGATCCTACAACATTCACAAGAAATAATACGAGAAAAATAACAATACCATATATAAAAGGACTATCAGAGAAACTTAAAAAAAAATAGGAAATAAATTCAACATTTCAACAACATTCAAAACAACAAACACATTGAGATCTATTCTATCAAAAACTAAACCTAACAATGAACAAGAAAGAACAAGGAATTGCATTTATAAAATACCTTGTGAATGCGAACAATTTTATTTAGGTGAAACATCAAGACCATTAAACGTTAGAATAAGTGAACATCAGTCTTATATTAAAAATAGAGAATTTGATAGATCTCAAATATGTCAACACGCATGGGATAATGAACGTAGAGTTCAGTGGAGAGATTCAAATATAGTCCTGAAAGAATCAGATAGTAAAAAGAGAAAAATCAATATCTTAGTATTACTTATTGTATATCTATGTAATATTAATATTATTTATATTTTAAACATGATAAAGTCAGAATTTGGTATTAGTTTTTTGAAAGTAAATTAAATGTAAGACCAAATACTTACGATGTCGGGATAGTATCACGAGGTTTTTTCCTGGTTTTCCCTCGTGATTTACTATGGAATCTCTAACGCGAGAATTTTACTGTCATCGTTGCATTTGGTTGTCTTTTTAAAGACAGATCACATGCTATGATTTTTTGCGACGGATATTCTTGAGTTGAGATTGATTTCATGTAATTGAATGAACTATCTTTTAGTAAAGTCGTCCCAGAAACGCAACTCATAAATATTGGCGATATCATTTTAAAGTCTTCTACTTTCAAATGTATAATATATGTCTGAATTGCCAATATAAATGAGTCAGATTAAATAAATTATTAGAACAATTTTTTTTTACTTAGCAACAACATTTTTGTTTATTTTAATAGTATTTTGTATTTTGACAACGAAACCCGATTTGGGCTTCGAAACGTTAATAAATTCATTTTTTAGTAAAATTGTGGCTTATTTCCCATAGAAAATACTTGATTATAAAAATGCCACAAGGAAATAGCTTCAGAACAACATTTATTAATTCAGATCGTATTGAAGAATGAACTATCTTCCAATAAAACCGTTCCAGGAACGCAACTCAAAAATATTGACAATATTATTTTAAACTGATCTGCTTTAAAATGTATAATATATGTCTACATTTTCAATATGAATGAGTGTATATAGATAATGCGACATAAAGTTATTATAAAGCACATTTGAAGTTAAGTAATTCAACTATGTAGAACATCAGCTAGATGAAGTATCTATATTCTTGAAAGATTCCAATCAAAAAACCTCCGAATGATAAATAATGTTCATGGTAGACGATCATGCTCCAAACAAGATCATCGCACTAGACCTACGTGGCAAAACAACTGTCAACGAAGAAGTCACCAAACTCTGTCAATGATATAAACAGAGATTCTGCCAACGATATGAACACACCACCCCAATGATCTAGCTCAGGGGTTCCCAATCTATGGTACATGTACCACTGGTGGTACATATTTAATAATTGGGGGTGGTACACAAAACACAAATTACACAGCCAAAATCCAGCATATTTGCAGTTAGTTAGGTTACTAAGCTCCATAGATATTTCAGTTAGGTGGTACCAAGAATAATTTTACAATAATTTAGTGGTACATGACTCAAAAACATTGAAAACCACTGATCTAGCTCAAAACTTATTGACACAACCAATCGGACAAAGGCTCAAACAAAAGACTAAGCGATTCAAATGTCATGATTTATCAATACTTACCATGCAAATTTTGGTATCTTTTAGAATATTTATTTTTCGGTATAACGCTTTACTGAAATTGAATTTCCACCGGCCCTATTACTTCTGAGCTAAAGACAGCCCTTGACGTCATCAAACAATGCCAAAAGTGCATGTATTTTTACCACTGGCGAAGCGTTCCATATGTTACCATTGGTAAGAGTTAAAAATCTTGCAAATAAATATTTTATGACGATGAAAAATTCCATTTACCAATATTTTTACCAATAGAAATATATAATTATATTATGTGTTAATAGTACCTAATTCAGTAAGTAGCCAACTACTCCTACACATACGAAAATATTGGCGAGTTTATGTGACTCAGTTGCACTTTATTATACTCTATTACCAGTTTTATTTTCTGTTAAAATGGTTATATTAGCCTCGCTGTCGCTCGGGACCGGCGGGTGTCTGAAAATTTTGAAGAAGCGACGGCGTAAGTGTGCTGTCAGTAGCCCTGTTACCAGATTTAAATTTGGTGACAGTACCTATAAAAAGTGCTCGTGCAGTTAACCATGGATGAGTGTCGCTGTGTAATCGATCAACTACTTGAAAAGTGAGGCCTATTTTAAACAATTTAAAAAAGGAACCAAAAAAGTAGTTCGATATTTTAAATTTAGTTGGTAGAGTGACAATCGTTGTTTATGTGGTTGCAAGAAAAATAGACTGTGTTTTTGGCCATGTCTTCTGGTTTCTACAGAAAAATGTGTGGACCAGGTTCACGATTTAAATAGTTTTATAGTTTTAAAAAGGAGACATGAAATTTCTCCGTTACCTACATGTAAGACGTATACCAAATTTGATTCAGTTTGGCAAAACAGGAATCGAAAGTTCTCTTAAACAAGCTTTTAAAGCAAATATGGCTAAACATAATGAGTTTGTTAAAAAAAATAGATAGGTACCTATATCCTTAGCACACTTATAATAGATACCGTATGTTTTTTGGCCAAACAAGAATTAGCGTTTCGTGGTCATTTTGAGGGCGACGACTCTGACAATCGAGGCAATTACAGGGAATTGTTAACATTAATTGCCAAAAGAGATCAAAAATTTTGCCAACATCTTGAAACATCAACTGTTTTTTCGAGAGTTTCAAGTGATATACAGAATGATATTATTTATACATTTAGCCATATCTTCATTTTTTTAAATAAGATTTTTTGCATCTGGTTTTGGTAACACTTTAGAAAAAGTCACGCGTCGCCACAGATTTTTACCTGTCATTAAATATAAATCAACCGGTTATAGTTGTATAAAAAATTAGGTGGCACTATCAATCATATCAACGTGATATTATATATTATAGGATTATATTATACGAGGATTATATTATTATCCTCGAAGACCCAGAGAACAAAACGCTATAAATATTTGATATATTTTTTTTGGTTGACTGGTGCAACTGTTTTATATTATGTAAGCACTACGAGCCCAGTAGGCTCATGGCTTGATGTACTATTCTTTTCCACCCTCATTTGTCAGTTTCTGTTCTTTCTCAATTCGTTATGTTCTCTTATCTTCTTTAACACCATTGCTCCCTCTTAACCTTGGTCTTTCTCTTAGTATTTTACCTGTCAATGCACTAGATAGGACCATTCTGGGAATTCTAGATGGAATCATTGTCTGCATATGGCTGAACCATCTAAGTCTTTGCGCCTTAATTACCGCTAACCTATTAGGTTCTTGATAGAGCTCAGCTGGCTCGTAATTTGTTCTTCTTATCCATTGGCCATTTAAGTTTTTGCCACCAAAGATTTTGTACAGTATTTTTCTCTTGTCACAGGATTGTTACAGCAAAAATTAGAATGGAGAAAGAAGAACTGAACATCGCGATGCATCGTCGGAGTATACGGCCCAGAAAATGGTAAGCCCCAAACAACAAGGGAAATATTATATGATCAATTGCAACAAGTAGTAGATCAAGTTAGAGGAAAGTTGATAATACTGGGGGATTTTAACGCTCGAATAGGCAACCAAGTAATACCTGGAATTAAACAAAAACATAATGAGAATGTCAAAAACGAAAATGAAGAACTGATGATAAACTTCTGCACGAATAACGAACTTCGAATAAACAACACTTTATTTTACCACAAAGACCAACACAAATATACATTCAATAATACCCGTGGAGAAAGATCTATGATAGATTATGTTGTAACTAACAGAGATATACATCCATCAAAAATAATTGACGTAAGATGCCTCAACTCAGCAGATGTAGGTAGTGACCACAGCCTAGTATTATGTAAAATTAGAATCACCATGAAATGTTTTCCACCTAAGAGAGTGGCACCAACACAAACAAAAATCAAAGTCGAAGGACTGAGTACGGTATCCACGGAGTACTTATATAGAAAAATAATATCAGACAAGATTGCCGATAATGAAATACTAGAAAACGATAACATCGAGGAAAGCTGGGAAAAACTCAAAAGTAACATAATTAACGCAGCAATAGAATCACTTGGAGGGAGGAAAGTAACGAATACCAATATATCAAAAAAGAAAACCCCATGGTTTCGAGAGGAAGTGAAGATAAAATGTGAAGAAAAGAAGAAAGCCTTTTTACAATACAGAACACAACAAATACAACAGGCATGCAACCACTAAAAAAGAATTAGAAACGAAACAAACACTTTAGTCAGACAAATAAAAAGAGAACACTGGGAGAGTTCCTCAAAACAGATGGAACACGACTTCTACGGAACACAAAAGGAAATATGGAGAATGATCAGAGGACAAAGAAAATAGATGAATGAACTAATAAAAACGAAACACATTCAGAAGGAAACTTGGGCAGACTATTTTCGATCTCTGTTTGCTAAAGATAATGATAACGAACCACAAACACCTGAAGTGTCAACAAACGAAGAAGTAAATATTGAAGAAGCAGAGGTAACGGAAGCATTAAGGAAATTAAAAAATAGAAAATCACCAGGAGAGGACAGAATATCGAATGAACTCCTAAAGTATGGAGGATAAGACCTGACCAAACAATTATTAAAACTAATCCAAAAAATAATAGAACAAAACAGAATACCACAAGAATGGAGATCAAGCATCCTAATACCTCTCTTCAAAAAGGGAGAAAAATCGGACCCGGAGAATTACAGAGGAATTAATTTATTAAACACAACACTAAAATTAACGACCAAAGTGATAACAAACAAACTAAATAAAATTATAACATTAGCAGAAGAACAACAAGGTTTTAGGTGGGGAAGATCATGCACCGACGCTATATTTATAATGAGGCAGATTCAAGAAAAATCGTTAGAATACAACAAACCGACATACTTATGTTTTGTGGACCTTAAGAAGGCATTTGACAGGGTCAAATTAAAGGACGTTATCCATTTATTGTACGCAAGAGAGGTACCTCTAGGAATAATTAAAACGATCGAAAATACCTACCAGAACAACACAATAAAAGTAAAAGTAGATGAAGAACTAACTGACCCAATTGAAACTGGCAATGGGATAAGACAGGGAGATTCCCTGAGTCCTCTGTTGTTCAACCTGATCATGGACGAAATAATAAAAAAAGTAAGAACAAAAAAAGGATACCAAATGGGAGAAAAACAACTTAAAATAATCTGCTATGCAGACGACGCAATACTAATCTCTCAAAGTGAAGATGATTTACAACGTATGCTGCACGAATTTAATATAACCACTAGAAAATTTAATATGTCAATTTTTCCCCAAAAAAGACTAAATGCATGGTTATAACAGCAGATCTAATAAGGTGTAAATTAGAGCTGGAGGGTCAAATAATAGAGCAAGTCATGGAGTTTAAATATCTATGCATCACACTATGCAGCTACGGAAAGCTCGAAACAGAAGTGGAAGATCAGGTGAATAAAGCAAACAGAGACGCAGGTTGCCTGATTGAAACAATATGGAGAAATAAAAACATAGGAAAAAAAGTGAAAGGCAGAATTTAGTACAAAACAGTCATCAGACTAATAATGACATACGCGACAGAAACAAGACCTGATACAGAAAGGACAAAAAGAATGCTAGAAACAGCAGAGATGAAAACATTGCGAAAAATCGATGGTAAGACGCTGTGGGATAGAGCTAGAAGTGCAGATATACGAAGGAGATGCAAGGTGGACAACATTAATAACTGGGTGAAAAGCAGAAGAGTAGAATGGAACGACCACATAAGCCGAATGACAACAAATAGAGTAGTAAGGACGGCGAGAGGCGGTTCCCCAATAGGAAGACGATCAGTGGGAAGACCACGAAAAAGATGGAATGACAACTTACTGGAGGCACATTGAAAAACAGACAGAGTAATGTCTTTATAAAAAGAAGAAGAGAAGAAGATTTTCCTCTTGCAAGCTAATAACCACTCTTGGTGTTTTTTTGTTGTGACCCATGTTTCAGAAGTACACGTCACTATCGGCCTTATTACGGATTTTTAGGTTCTTAGCTTTGCTCTTCGCGATATATTTTTACTTCTTAACCACCCATTGACAGAGATATAGTGCGGTTGTAAGACATAATTATTTTCTGTATTTCTTCTTAACAGTTAGGTCCTCTTGTGAAGACAGTTTATAAGAAATCAAATCTTTCAACTTCTTGGAATTTACATTGTGTTTCTTTTGCTGTTTTCATTGTTATGTAGTGCCCCAAAACGAATTACTTTTTGTTCATTCCGTCTACTTCGTTTTTGTTTAATTTATATACAATCCTTTGGTTGCTGCCCTCTGTTCGAGTTTAATGACTGTTTCTATCAGTTCCATTTTGGTTTTAGCCAACATTACCAAATCGTCCACAAATTCTAAGCACTGATGTTTTTTTGTGGTAAATCAGACCCGTTCTATTAGTTGTACTACGTAGTGGTATGGAGAAAGGGGAACTAGAAGTTGGAACTAGTGAATTGGGATCGAAGATAGAAATCAGTCATCAGTGTTAAATCGGTTTCGGATTCGGTCAGCTTAAAAAGTATAAATCACACACGCGAGAGCGGAAAATTTCTTTAGCTTTTTTCTCAATTCATAATTTTTGCAAAGGTAACTTATCCGGTTTTTGGCCGACTATTACTTTAAAAGAAAAAACCGGTTTTAACCTTGACAAAAGAACAACTAACTGGAAAAACCGATTATTGCTGATTAAAAAACCCGGTTTTATGTTATAACTGGTAGGTTTTTCCCATCCTTACTCCTTCTGGGCTAAAGACAGCCCTGGATGTGATCATACAATGCCAAAAGTGCATGTATTTTTACCTGCCATTAAATATAAATCAACCGGTTATAGTTGTACAAAAAATTAGGTGACACTATCGATCATATCAACGTGATAATCCTCGATGACCCAGAGAACAAAACGCTATAAATAATTGATGTATTGTTTTTTGTTTGAATTAGTTCGCTGGTGTAACTGTTTTATGACATGCAGAAAGAAAATGTTACAAAACTAACAAACAGCTTTTAAAAGCGCCGCTTGAAATTGTTCGAATAATTTGGTAAATCGGGTCGACAGCTTTTTTGTTTGGGATGACACGGAATAAATGTAGTTTCAACGTTTTAACCAAAGTGAATATATTATTGGAACAACTTTATTAGTTTCTCAACGATAGAATTCCACACACACGAAATATTAAGTAGGTAGGTAATTTTTTATCATTCTTGATGTTAAAGTACCTAGATTCATCGAAAAAAAAAACAATTAATAACACATGCCAACAAAAAAGGTCTAAAACTTTTTTGAGGTTAATAGCTAATTTTTATCGATTTTTATATTCTGAAACCCAATATGGTCTTAGTTTTTTGTATCACCCATAGTTTTTGAAAAACCTCCTTATTATATAGTTTAAAATCCAATAAGTTAAATGTCAATAAGTTAAATAAATTCGATAACTTTACATTAACACAAAATTGTTTTTTTTAATCTTAGGTTTTTTGACAAAAAGATTTTATTACTGATTTCAGTTACCGAATATATATATATATATATATATATATATATATATATATATATATATATATATATATATATATATATATATATATATTAACATTTGTGTAGTGTGAGTTGCCTATCCATCTCCACTAACAGTATACGCAAATACATTTTTAACAACACTTAATTTACTGAATTTCAAATGATAATATTCACAATGGAGTGCGTTGTTACATCATTTCTAATTTCAACAAGTTGTAAACCATAGTCTTTAAATATGACAGGCTAATTTTTCAACTTCCTGTGGAACTGTCGTTTCTGTCTTGTCATTGTTCTGAGGTCTCCACCTATTTCATTGTCATTTGCTACTAGACTTTCACCATGTAATCAAGTCACACCACAGCTCAGATGTTAAATGGGGCATAATATTAAAATAGTATAAACATCCATGCTTTAGTTGGCATATTTAACTGATGTTTCCTTAACGGACCACTTATACAGGGCTTTGACCCACATATTTTTGTAAAACTATATCTTGGTGGTTAGCATGTAAACTTCACGTGAGTGTAACCTATTTTAACCATGGTCAAAATTTCAATCTTTGCATTATATTATCAGGTTATATTCATTTTAGGTAAGCACTGATGATGCCTGTTAAACCAGTCGAAAACTAGTTATGTGATTGTGATGTAGCCCTTTTTAGGGATTTTAAATATATACAGTAGGAAAAATGAAAGAATACCCATGAACGAACATATAAAACACGCTGTATTTTCCCGTCACCGTGTCACACAAAAAATTGGCCAGCGCAAGTACATGTAATAGTTATTGTTACATGTACTTGCACTGGACAATTTTCTTTGTGACACGGTGACAGAAAAATACAGCGTGTTTTATATGTTCGTTCATGGGTATTCTTTCATTTTTCCGACTGTACCTTTTATAAAGGATTTACTAATTTTTTGTATTATATGGTATACACATACAGCCAACTACAGGAAAACTTTTTCCTTGTGTAAGTTTAAAATCCCTGTACGGTATTCTTCTTCTTCCTAATCGGTCGTCTGATTGGGAGATTGTGTCACCTTGAATTTTCAATGATTTCTCTTAAACAATTTCCAACTTTCTCTATCATCTGCAGCTCTGAAGCAAAGTTTAGTAGAGCTCCGATCTCTTTTATAATATTCCCCGGACTCTCGCTCCTTGCACCATTTCATGCAATATCAGCTTCTTAAAATCTAGATCAGGGCGTAAGGAAAAGCTGAAGGGTTGGTACGCAGATAGCTCCTTATAGTCCTTATTTAAATAAATACGACTTCATCTGCTAACAATATGCTTTATTTACTGGTATTCAAAACTGCGAATGTAAACATGAACAATTGGTAGCGACCTAGGCCAACGGCCTGTCGCAATCACGGTTACATTATTAATACCAACTACAATAATAACTATATATCGCCAGGGTTATTGTTTATATACACCTTCAAATAATAACATGCATGACATTTCAATCTTACTCTGGGTTACTGAATCCAAGAATTAAGAATACCTAGATTATTGACTTGAGTGAGGTTTAAACATATTTTATACAGAGTGTCCTAATATTAATACAAGGGCATTTATACTAAAACCACCGAAATAAATCGATTTTTAAATACAACACCTAGAGATTTGCAACTTTTGCATTTTGTTCAGGATAATGTCATAATTGCATTTTAAAATGCATAAAATGCATCCAAAAGTGCATAAATATATCAAAATAAGCATATTAAGGGCCAGATTTTCTTACTGATGGGTTTTTGGGGTCGCTGAATTGAATATGACTTTCGGATGACTACGCCATCCGAACCAACCTCCGGAGCACCTGGTGCCTAGGGCCATTGCTAAGGCATATCCTCTGGAGTTTAGAGAGTTATCGGTACTAAATTGATACAAACAGATTAGGTACTTGGAGTTTTGGACTCGCTGAACATGAATACGCTATCAGACCCGAATCCCGGAGAACCTGGGTCCCAGGTTCAATTCCAAAGGTTTAAGGTATTAAATTGATGCAAATAGGTTACACGGGCGATTTTTGAAGTTTCTAAAGCTGCTCCTTCCATAATGCGTTGGACATTGTAACTCAATATCTGCTTAACCGATCCTCCTGAAATTTTGGATAAATTTCCTTTAGACATTTCTTGAGGTAACGCTGTCGAGATGTTTTTTGTTTTATACTTTTTTTGCTTAACAATAATAAATATATTGATTTTCATCCTTTGTTTACAAAAAAATTCCTTATTTTGACTTATGATTGATACCAAAACCTCAAAAATCATTAAAACTAATAAACTCTACAGAGTTACCTCGAAAAACTCATAATCTAATACAATTTTTTGAATTTTTTGTTTCACATGATCGAATGACGAGTTCTGATGTAGATTGCAAAATTCATTTTTTTTGGGTGTCAAAATTGGCCACCGTTGGCTTATTCCTCAACATTTTACCCTGAATTATTGTAGTAAATATGCTTATTTAATTTAAAAATAAAATAACTCTACCATAGTTTCAAAAAAACTTCACAAAAATGTGCTTAAATTGTTGATTTCAAACCCTACCCCACTTGAGTAATGTATTGGACAACCTTTGATGAGTTGAGTGCTATGTGATGTAGAAAAAATATGTTTACAATTCAACAACCAATAAATAATACGTAAAAATATTCTGTTTTATTTAGAAATCAAAAAGCTTTCCAAGGAAAAAATAATGTAATCCTATTGTGTACACCTTGACGGATGAATATCGTACAAAACATGCACACAATACCTCAATTTTGATAAATTATGGCAGGCTACTTCAGCGAGTGTTTACTATGATATATATTTGGATTGCCAGAATGAAAAGGTATGTTTGTAGTTGATTATTAGTAATACCTAAGTTGATTTATTACTAAGAATCTAGCATCTAGAAAAGTTTTCAAAAATCGAATTAAGTCCTTGTAATATTTTGGTACGTTTTAATATAATATATGAACAATTTGTATGCCGTGCGCTAGCCCGTAACTGCTGACATGTGGTATGCCATACGGCGCCGAATAGTATATTATTCAACGAGCATGTAATGATGGTTATTACTCACGATGATGAAGTTTACGACACAATAGCGGGTGTCGTAATTCATCAGAGTGAGTAATAGCTATTACATGCAAGTAGAATACTATTCTTTTTCTACGACCTTATTTATTTTAATTAGTAAAATAACATAATTATCAACTAGGTACTCGAGCAACGGCGGATCTAGCAACCTTGCAAGGTGGGGGTAATGAAATAAAAAATTTCTCGTCACTAGCGTACGCAGAATTCTTTTTCGGGATGGGCTGTTAATTGCTTCTTCCTGTACCATATCCTTTCAGAGTAAATATTTTCAATAAACAAAATTTTTATTTTAAACCCGTAACAAATGTTAAATATCTAGGAGTTTTCATAGATACACATCTAAAATGGGACTTTCACATTAAATATATCATTAAAAAGCTACAGTTTATCCTGTATAAGTTTAAACATCTTAAAAAACACATACCTAATATATACCTTCGCACACTATATTACGGACTAGTAGAAAGTCATCTCCGTTATGGTATACTGGTTTGGGGAAGCACCCTGAAAACACACATTCTCCCACTGGAAATCATACAAGGAAGATTTCTGAAAATTATTATGTCTAAAGCATACACCTACTCTACAGATAGATTATATAAGGATAGTAATATATTTGACTTGAAACAGTTATACTTTCTTTGTGTTAAAATATCACACCATGAAAACAGACAACAATTATTTACCATCACATGAGCATGATACAAGAGGCAAACACCTCTATATGATTCCGAAAATGACAAAGTCCTTCTTTCAAAGAAGTTTTCAATTTCTAGCCCCAAAAATATATAATCATATCCCCAATGATACCAAAAATACTAAGAATGTTCTTCTATTTAAAAAGAAATTAAAATCATTTCTGATGGAACAAACAAGAAATTTTTGTGACATCATTATAGTAGCTTACATACATTAAAAAACAAAAAAAAATAAATGAAACTCTAGAGTCACTACCAATTTTTATACCTATATTTAAAATTTTATATTGTTTTAAACTGATTTATTTTGCTTATTATTTTTATCATATTTAATAAAACATGCGTATATACACCATCCCTCAAAAATATTACTAACTAATTGAGCCATAATAATTGCTTTAAAAAAAATTAATTATTCGTGCTTTATTATTAAACTAAGTATTTATTTTATTGTTTTCATTATATTATTTATTCTGCGTATCATATTTACTAAAACATAACTGTGTATTTACAACTAAAAAAACGTACTTATCTATTTATTGTATTATGTTTTATTGTATTATGTTGCTATTTATGTTATTTTTGTTATTTACGTTAGCATGTTATTATTTATTATTTTATATCCTATTTACCGAAATAGGTGTATCCACACCTCTCGGAGACCTTCGGGTTAATTTATTCACTTTATATGTAAATATCTAAAAAGATTTTACCTATTATTGTTGAATAAATTATGATTATTATTATTAGAGAGGAGGTTACTGTCATAGCTTTCTTAATTTTATTCACTGCCACCCTAACCAACCATGAAGTTCTTCTTCGTCCTGCACTGCGTTTGCCTGCTATTCTCACTTGCATAATATTTTGTAGCAACCTATATTTGGGACCTCTCTCATTACATGTCCTAAATACCCAGCTTTCTCTTCTTGATGCTTTTTATAATCGCAGTAGTCTTGCTGAGAGGTTCTAGTATTGTGGATTTTTGAATCTTCTCCTCCCATCATCATTATCACCTTGGTGCTACAGCCCTTAGAGGGCCTCGACCTTCTCAAGCTTTCTACGCCATTCTGTTTTTCTCCTATCAAGAAACTCTTAAAATTCTTCTATAGCACCACATCTCGTGAGCCTCAAGGCGATTTAGATAGATTTTATTCACAGCCCAAGACTCGACACCACACAGTAAGACCGAGAAACGTAGGTGGATCCTTAATGCCAATTTTAAGTCTTTGTTACATGACACTTTGGACATCCTTCTAAAGGTGGCTCTTATTAGGGCTCTTTGTTTTAGAATTACAATTTTAGAAAATAAGATAGTTTTTGTCCTTCAAGGTTTATTAAAAGTAACGAAAATGAATAATTTTCCTACGGCGTGATGCTGTACGCAGCCTACAGCGTCTATTGGAAACCACCGGCTTACTTTATTGCAGGCAACAATACAAACCTTTCTAGAAAACAAATTACCATAACATAGCAGCGCCAATTACTATTTTTATCTGGTCTCTGGCATTGAATAGATGGTAATAAACAGATTTATTGTGGAAATTTTTCATTTTTTATGTTCCAAAGACTTTTAATTTGCCATAATCGAAAATTTTGACATATTTTAAGTATGTTGCAATTATTCAGTTATCAACAGGACACAAAACTCACTATTTTTTTTCAACTTTAATCTCTTACTTAAAAAAAGTGTCAGTAGACACCAGGCGATGTCTCAAGGAGGGGGCAATCGACTCCATTGATCCCCCCTTGGATCCGCGCATGTACTCGGGATTAAAATAATAATTTACAAAAATAAATTTTGTTTACCAATAGTACACTACTGAATAATTGGTTGCTTACTATTAATTAGCAATGCTGTCTTAATTATGTAATGTAAAAGACACAACAAGAAATGGTCAATTCAAATTATTTTCATTTCCAAAAAATTATAAGTATTTTGTACCTACTGTCATTGTAATAAATAGGAAATGGGTATTACCGGTGCATGGACGTATTTTTAACAAGTTATAATGCACATTTATATTTAACTATATTTAATATAATAATATAACTACTAGATAACTATATGTTATAATATATTTAGAATAAATATATAACACAAGATAACTTTATAAAACAGACACAATATAAGCTTTTTATACTTCCGGTTTCATGCCAGTCTGTTCAACTGTTTGGTTTTCTGCAAATATAACTCGATAGGTTTTTAAAACAAATAGAATGGCAAATGGGGTGTCGAATGAGAGATTACACTACAGAAATGATACTGGAGGTGATAACTTTGACCTCGGACTTCCTGTTCCAGTGTTGCAACCGGAAGTGCTATTTTAAAGTTAATAGACGGAGAGCTAGAGCCGAAAAATCATCGTCATAAGTAATATGGAGTTTTTCCTGTGAAATGTGTCCATTATATTATTGACAATTATGACCCCTTTCAGGCTGACACCTCAGTGGATACAGGAAGTAGCAATAAGGAATGAAAGGGGAGAGTTAGTGCAGTCATTAAAGGTTTTCACCTTCTTTTTTGTTAAACATCCATCGATTTGCATGAAGATTGGTGATTAGTTAGAGCATACCTCAAGAAACAAAACTGATTTGGTGCCACTTGCACTTTTACCCTGGTGGTGAATACCACCCTTCCCGAGGGTGAAAACTATTTTATTAAAAATAACCACACAAATCGATAGAGGGACAAATTTTAAGTAAAATTTGTTATATAATGTTATTAAAATAAATCAATACTTTTTGAGTTATAAATGTTAATTAATTGTATGTTACTAAAATACTATTTTTATATTATTTCGATATTTAATTGATTTTTTTTTTTTCATTATAAACTGAATATATCCAGAGACTGGAGGTGTCCAATAATGGGTACATTTGACATATTCGAATACACTTTTGTTAAATTTATAATATCGAAATAATATAAAAATAATATTTTAGTAACATACAATTAATTAATATTTTCTTTTTATTATCCGTAACTTCACGCATGTGCTCTTAAACAGACAAATCTTTGATCTTTAATAACTCAAAAAGTATAATTGATTTATTTTAATAACATGATATAACAAATTGTACTTATAATTTGTCCCTCTATCGATTTGTGGGGTTATTTTTAATAAAATCGTTTTCACCCCCGAGAAGGGGTGGTATCCACCCCCAAGGTAAAAGTGCAAGATGGCACCAAATAATTTTTATTTCCTGAGGTATGTTTTAACTAGTCACCAATTTTCATGCAAATCGATGGAGGTTTAACAAAATAGGAGGTGAAAACCTTTAAAGACTACACTAACTTTCCCCTTTCATCCCTTATTGCTACTTCCTGTATCCACTGAGGTGTCAGCCTGAAAGGGGTCATAATTAGCAATATACAATAGACACATTTCACATGCCAAACTCCATATTACTTATGACGATGATTTTTCGACTCTAGCATTTAGATTATAAAAAGTTCTGACCTAGCTTGAATCGAGCGTTTTGGTTTTTACGCCATTTCCGACTCGAAATTAGGGAAATTGTATATCAATCGAAAAAGTTCAAATATTGACTTCAGGTTCTAGTTCCGGTCACGTTGAGTAAAAACCTAGGACTTACAAAGTTCAATTATTTGTTTACTCGCGAAAATCTCTCCTTGTTTGTTTGTATATACATAATAACAATTGAAAACCTTTCTGTTGTTTAGAATTTCAAACAACAAATTAAAAATGGAAAAGCAGGTGAAATTTTGTTAAGGAAATTAAATTTTCCAGCATCGAAACTTATTTTATAAAGTGACAAATGTTGCTAGTGTTTGGGTAAAATTCACAGGCCGGTAAACAAAAATAAACAATGAAGTCCCGGAATAAAATGTTCAAAATTTCCTAGCGCCCGTTCATTCTGAACGAAGAATGAAACGAATTTGGTCAACTACATAATTATTTTTTACGGTCTGACAGACGTGAAAGGAGCTATAACAAAAGCTTTTAATCTTTTATGAAAGGTATCAAAACAAGGTATAAAAACTAATACTGTCAACTCATTTCCAACAGCTCGGAAATTTTTAGATATTGTTTGTTTTCTTTAAATTAAATTAAAGCAGATTTATTTCGCTCGGGTGGTTTTTCATAACAATTCAAGATTTGGAGGTGTAAATGAATTCAAAAATCTTCTTGTTATAAAAGGACAAATTATTCACTTGAGAGCAAAAAAATCTACTCACTCGATGAATTGTAGTTTATGCTTAGTAATTTCATGTTGTGTTATTTTAATTAAAACAAATAATTCAAAAAAATGCTGCCTTCTATAGAGCTTCAAAAATTGGCAACGTATTGCAAAATTTGTCTCAGTCGCTTTTCAAACGTTGACCTGTGTGTACACTTCAAAGTGCAGTAAGTGAATATTTTACAAAATGGATCCTTCACCAGTGAAGGCGCTTCAGGTAATTACATAATTACGAGAGGGATACAGTCAGAGGACTGTTACCCGTCGCCTCCTTATGACGAAGTCGGCAATCTCAAGGGATTATCATCGCTACCTGGAGACCGGTAGCTACAGTCGACGACCAGATTCGAGTCGGTGACGTGTAATGACAGAGAGGGATGATCGATTTATTGTCCTGAATGTCTTGCGAAATCAGCACGTAGCAGGAGTTGAGCTTCAATTATCCTTGAGGAATGTTCGAGGTGTCACCCTCAGTTAGTGGATAGTTAGGAGAAGGCTTAAGGCTGCCAGTTTGACTACCAGACAAGCTAACACATACCCCAATTTTAAAGCAAAATTAAGCTCGACTTTAGTTTGCCCGAGAACGCGTCAATTGGGACCTTGGCTAATGATGCAGAGTTTTATTATTCTCTGATGAGACTCGAATGTGCTCGCAAAGCAATGACAGAAGACGACACGTCTGTAGGAGGTCTGGAGAACTATTTTTGCATTGCTGTAGAGTCAAAACAGTGAGCCGTAGAGGTGGTTTCTGTATGTTTTGGAGAGGTATATCTTTGGAAGGAAAAACAGAGCTTATGTTCGTGTCCGGTGGTGCTCACACCGCGGATTACAAAAGATTACCTGCCTAAAACCAATATACCAATAATGGGCTGACCTTTATTAAGTCCAGATATGAATCCCATCGAGCACTTATGAATAAGCTCAAACGCACAGTTCGGGTCCGTAATCCAACACCAGTGACAGTGGCGGAGCTAAAAATAAATTAGATAAAGAGTAGGAAGCGATTCTTCAGGAATCAGTAAGAAAGTTAATAAGGTCGCATGGACAGTCTAATACAACAGAGATGGTAATACTCAATATTAATTTTAATTCATTCATTTTTTATGGTAATTTACTTTTTTATTCATTACATAACTACTTTCATTCATAACATGTTTTTACACATAGAATCATAACTTAAATATGTTCTTTGGTTACTAATGTTTTAAATATTTGTGACATTGCAATAAAAATTACTTCTGTTCACGTTTTACTTGTAAATTTACATTATGTGTGGATAAACACTTGCAAAACAGCGTAATAAAAAAATATAACTTATTTTTCTCTTGTGTCGAGTTTTTTGCTCTCGAGTGTAGATAAACTTTTAGACTTAATACTACGGAATGGGACGTTTCGATGCCGCCGGTTCATCGCCGGCCGTTTCGATGCCGCCGGTTCATCGCCAGTCCATTTCATCGCCGTCATATCTCGCATTTCCTAGAATTCCTAATTAATACTAAAAATAACTAATAATTGTAACTGTCGAAAATTCGGAAATATATCAGATAGCGATTAATTGACGGGCGATGAATCTGCGGCATTGGCATCGAACTGGCGGCATCGAAACGGCGGCGATGAAACGTCCTAGACCCTAATACCGGAATGGGACGTTTCGATGCCGCCGGTTCATCGCCGGCCGTTTCGATGCCGCCGGTTCATCGCCAGTCCATTTCATCGCCGTCATATCTCGCATTTCCTAGAATTCCTAATTAATACTAAAAATAACTAATAATTGTAACAGCTGATGTTAAATAAAATTGTGTTTTAAGAAACAGTATGTATGTTCAATATAAATACTAAATTACCTTCTTTTCAGAATCCAGAAACCTGGATTATTAAATAAATGAAGGACTATTTGTTTGTGAGCGTACCCAAATAGGAAGATTACTTTGTACAAATATCTGACAACCTAAGTTGAGACCGTTCATGGAAAAGAACAGCAGCAAATCGAAATGACTGGATAAGCTTGCTGAAGGACACCAAGGCCCGATTTGGGCTGTATTGTCACTGGCTGGCTGAGTTAAGAGCAACAATATTGATTATAATCCAAACAAAGAAGTAAAATTCCATATTTAAATTTCAAGTCAAATTCAATAAATTAAAAATGTTGTTTACTAACAAAGTAATAAACTACATTAACTAAGTAAATTCGTATAACCTTCTGGCTAAGGTCTAGTGTAGTGTTAGGATTTTCAGGTCGCGCAAGCGCGCATTGCATGACTTAGTACATAATTGAGGAGGTTAGAAGTAAAAAGGTTTAAGTGCACTTTTTTAAAATTTTACTCTACTTAAGTACAGATTCGCGCATACTTAAATGGTATTATAACTTGGTGGTAAAACTATTTAAGCATATTTCGCCCTACAGTCGCAATATATCGCCATTATATTTAGTTCACTGAAAACAATTGCAGTTTGCTTTGGTAGTAAACAGGTTTACGTGCGCTTGAACCGTTTTACCACAAAACTATTTTAATATTCTGTAATAACATTAATAAACGGGTTTAAGTGCCTTGAACCATTTTACCACAAAACTATTTTTAGTATTCCGTAATGTGTAAACACATACTCATACAGGATTAATTATTCCAAGTAAATAAATGTTACATTTGTGACCAATTTTGAAGACTAATTAAGTATTATGCAACGTGCCAGTTGTAGTTACACTATGGATAACAGCTGGGATTAAAATTATGAGTAATAGGTAGTTAACATCTGCACTTGAACCGTTTTACCAGTAACATTTATCAACACACGGATTCAAGTACATTTTTTTAATACATAATTGAAAAAAAAAGGAAGGATATAGTAAGAGTAATAATATACCCTTATATGTTTATTATTTTGTAGTACATTGTACACTAGACATATTTCAATTTAATGACATTTAGAATTTATAAAACTCAAAAAACTTTAAAACTGATTATCTCAGAACTATCAAAACTGCATTTAAACCATTTTACGTCTGGCCCCCTCAATTATTATTTTTTACGATCTGACAAACGTGAAAGCAGCTATAACAAAAGCTTTTAATCTTTTATGAAAGGTATCAAAACAAGGTATAAAAACTAATACTGTCAACTTATTTCCAAGTGCTCGGAAATTTTTAGATATTGTTTGTTTTCTTTGAATTACTTAAATTAAAGTAGGTTTATTTCGCTCGGGTAATTTTTCATAACGATTCAAGATTAGGAGGTGTAAACGAAATCAAAAAGCTTAACTTATTATAAAAGGACAAATGACAGAAAAATCTTTAGACTTATTTATATTGAAAACAGCTGATATTAAGTAGAATTGAATTTTAAGAAACTATACTGCGCATCTGAGCAAACTGGGGGTCTAGGACGTTTCATCGCCGCCGTTTCGATGCCGCCAGTTCGATGCCGATGCCGGCCGATTCATCGCCAGTCAATTAATCGCTATCTGATATATTTCCGAATTTTCGACAGTTACAATTATTAGTTATTTTTAGTATTAATTAGGAATTCTAGGAAATGCGAGATATGACGGCGATGAAATGGACTGGCGATGAACCGGCGGCATCGAAACGGCCGGCGATGAACCGGCGGCATCGAAACGTCCCATTCCGGCAAACTGGCACCACACAAAATTTTTGAGATCTCTAATTTCCTAAACCTGTTACCATTTTATTATTATTATTATCATATATTTTTTCAGTATGTTATAGCCTTGTCCTTTAACAATATCGCTGTACTATTGTTAATATTGTTGCTAGACAGGTAAATTGTCATTGTATACCATACCGGGTGTACCAATCAAACTCTGTTTTTTTCTCAAAGTTGACCACACTATTTGAAACATAACATTGAAATTAAAACCCAACTATAGCCTCAGATTTTCTTAACACTCTGGTTTTTGATTCATTCGCTTATGTGGGATAATAAAATAGTTAGGTACTATAAGAATTAGTCATGGTCTTCATCAATGCAGGGTGTTCTAAATAAGTGCGACAAACTTTAGGGGGTAATTCTGCATGAAAAAGTAATGACCGTTTGCTTTATAAACATATTATGTCCGCAGCTTCGTCTTCGAGATACGCGATGTTGAATTCTTTCTTACAAATTGACGATTTATTTATTGCTTTAAAGCCGGTTAAGATATGCAAA
The DNA here is from genome assembly GCF_917563875.1 of Diabrotica virgifera virgifera. Taxonomy (NCBI): domain Eukaryota; kingdom Metazoa; phylum Arthropoda; class Insecta; order Coleoptera; family Chrysomelidae; genus Diabrotica; species Diabrotica virgifera. Next base: position 227,479,251 of record NC_065447.1, read on the forward strand.
TGAAATTTGGTAGGTTTTAAGAAGTAGTTATTGTGCATTCTTTTACGTACAATTACAAATTTTATATTTACCATTGCCGTGTATGCGGGTAATATGACCAGTATGCGCGTAATATTTTAAAGCATTTTCTGTAAAAATATAATGAATTTTGTGTAAATTGTTTTCGTATGCTTACCAAAAATTTTGTTTTTGGTACTTAGATCAATTAACATTTGAGGCCTTCGGATATCCTAGTTGAAAAACACAGCTCAGTAATTTTTCGATTTTTTAAATGCTTTTTCGGCTTCCTTTCCTGGTTTATACTAAATCATTATTGTCCGAATCAGTTATGGTAGGGGAGCCCAAGCGGGGATTTTTGCAGTTACTCGAGCGCGTCAGATTATCAGATGGGGAGATACCTTGTAACCTGTAAATGTACCTCTACCATATATTGGCTCTTAATACAGGGGAGTTCGTTAAGGGGGGTCCGAAAAAAAATCTATTCTTAGAAAAAGGTAAGTTAAGTCCATGCAAAACAGTGTATGTTTAAAAAATCTGACGATTTGAAAAGGGCGTAAAGAAATGAGTGAGTCACAAAGTCTCACAAAAAACAAGCGAATATTTCGCGAAATGAACGGCAGATCAAAAAACTAAAAAATACGTGTTCAATATTTTTCAAAAATCTATTGAATGATACCAAACACGACCCCATAGAGAGGGGTGGGGATAAATTTAAAATTTTAAATAAGAACCCCGCGATATTTCACGAAATGAACATCACTTCAAATTACTGAAAAATGCACGTATTCAATATTTTTGAAAAATCTATCGAATGACACCAAACACGTCCCCCCTACTTTAATATCTTAAATAGGAGCCCCCATTTTTTATTGCAGCTTTGGATTCCTTACGTAAAAATAAGTAACTTTTATTCGAGACATTTTTCCGAATTATGGATAGATGGCGCTGTAATCGGAAAAAACGATTGTTGGAAATGGAAAATTACATTAAAAAATAAAAATTAATGTTTCTTTTGGTTAACTTTTTGTGGTTTTAGGACCTACATTTCACAACCCAATAGGTCTCCTAGAGTAACTGCAAATTTAGCATACTTTCCTGCCCTAGTATTACCTTTATTACTTTTTAAGTTATGGTCAAGGTTATTTTAAGAAAAATAATTACTTATCTACGAGCCTAACGCGTGGGGCATAAACAATTAGCCTACCTCTCTTTACTGTCGCCATTAAATATTTAACGTAAGCTTACGATGAAAATTAACTGACATTTTAAGTCAAAACGTTGAGAAAACAACTACGAAGTAAGTTAATATATTCGGGCCGTCTCGTCTGCTTAAAACAAACTCATCAGTGTCTCCTTCTCTCCAGAAACGTCCTAACGAATCGCAAACTTGATTGAAACTTTCATTTTCTTGTAATAACCGGCATCACTTGCAACATCAGCAAATCTCGAAACTCGACACAGGGACAGAGTAATAATGATTTGTGAGGGATATTCAATTAATTGATTTGTGAGCGAAATTGAAAATGGTTATTCATTTTTGATTTATATGTTTACTCTGATTGGAGTACCGAGGGAACCATTCTCGTTGGAACTTTACCGCACTGAGCAGATGGGACATGAATTATAAATTGTAAAATTCCCTCATCTTCCTTATTCTCAGCATCCGTTATAGCTTGCAAATTGTAGAAGCCTCGGAGGTGTTACTAGAGAAGGTTCCCATTGTTTTCAATCTAGTAGGATGTAGAGTAACATTTTTGGATGTTGTTTTATGTGCTATTAGATTGAAAACTTCGTTTTTTACTAGCAGTTGCCGCTAGGGCATCCCTGCCATTTCGTTCGTTGCAATCCGTGAATTCACGCCGGGTTTGTCCTAGTTGGATCAGATAGAGCAGCATATGTGCCTCCTGATAGAGACTAATAAGTTTCGAGACCGGTAGAGGTGCTTGCTGCACTCTCTGATTGAAGTGGAATGATGATGCGGCTGTAGTTTCGTGTTGCAACGAAATTGAAAATGGTTATTCATTTTTGATTTATATGTTTACTCCGATTGGAGTACGAAGGGAACCATTCTCGTTGGAACTTTACCGCGCTGAGCAGATGGGACGTGAATTATAAATTGTAAAATTCCCTCATCTTCCTTAGTCTCAGCATCCGTTATGGCTTGCAAATTGTAGAAGCCTCGGAGGTTTTACCAGAGAAAGTTTCCATTGTTTTCAATCTGGTAGGATGTAAAGTAACATTTTTGGATGTTGTTTTATGTGGTATTAGATTGAAAACTTAGTTTTTTTTTAATTAATATCAATTGAAGACCTAAGTGAAAGAAGGGGGTATGTCACATTTTTTAAAATTTTGAGTTTCCTGGTGAATGAAGGTGGTATGTAACTGCACCATCATATGACACTTACTGTACCTCTAAAAAGCTTAATAAGATATATTCTAGTGGATGAAAGTGATATGTAATGTAACATGTAAAATACTTACTGTAATGTAACACTTTGGGCGCCAGTGAAACGAAAAAGGCAATGGACTACCCCAGCTAATTGAAATAATATTCGAAAATATTACCTCAATCATCCAAAATAGCCATCGCTACACCCTTAGCTTAGCTTAGTCTCTCAAGCTCTGTGTTCGTCTTGTCCTAATCTTAGAAATGAACTATGAAAATTCGGATTGAAGCAAACAAAACAGTATTTTTATCTAATCATGTTTATTGTTCGATAAATGTATAATAACAATCAGTGGCGGCCGGTCAGGGTCGGCAGGGTCGGCAGTGCCGACCCACACATTTATAGATATAGATTTTTTAAATATTTGTATCTCTGAAATAAAAAAAATCTATCAGATAATACAGACTAAATTTTATTCATCGTTTTTAAAAGAATTTGATCAATCCGAGCGTTAAGTGATCCCTGCGCATAACAGACTTCTCAAAAAACCAATGATCCGAGCCATTTATCTGACTTTTCGGCTAGCCGTCCCTAACATCCGTAGCTTGACAATTTACACGTAAAACTCAACGACGACGTAACAAGTCGATGAGCAAGCGAACATTACTTTTCTCCGTGGGCAATAGAAGATACGGCATGGCAGGTTACGCGCCAAGTACGGCACATTTCGATCTGCCGGTCGGTGTTTCATTTGGAAGCATGCATCGGTAGAAATTGTCAAAATTAATCACGCCGTTTTACGTCGTTTAATTGATATTGTAATTTTTTTAAGTTGTCAGGAATTATCATTTAGTGGACATGATGGATCGAAGCATTTGTTAAAAATCAAAGTAATTATAGAGAATTAATAAAATTGTTTTAGAAATACCTATTTACTTTCTGATTCGAAATGTATTCGTAATACAGAATGAACTACATAATACATATTATAATCAAATAGTTAAATTTTGAATAACGTTGTTGAATCTGAGATTTAGAAAATCATTTGCTTTTCACTGAAAGTAGATGAAACTTCTGATTATCATGTCATTCACAATTATTATCAATTATTTTGTTCGATACGCGTTACGTGGTAATATTTATGAGAGGTTTTTAGGTTTTAGAGATGTGAGTAAAAGCAATAAGGCAGAATATATTTTTGGTGTTTTAAAGAACAGATTCAAATTTTTTTATACCAAAAATAAATTGCTAGGGCAAACTGGAGCAATCTTATGACGGCGTTGCTGTGATGAGTGGTGAATTGAATAGTCTCCAGGCAAAAGTTAAAACTATTGCATCACAAGCTTTATTTACTCACTATTATGCGCATATAATGAATTTAGTTTTACATGATACGTGTAAAAAAATAAAGAATATCGACTTTTCTTGCCAGTTTAGCTCACCTAAACGGATTACTGCTTTAGAACAAATTTGTTTCGAAAAAAAAGCGAACAGTTTGTCAGACGCGATGAAATTTTAAATCTCGGTTAGTTTTATCTAAGCAGATTATCTCTTATAGTTTTAGTATCTGTAGCAGATTTTCGTGAACAGCTTTTGGAAGTTTTTGATTTTATTATCGAAGGCGACGATTTTGAAAGTGGCGATACCTCGATCCGTGAAGCAATCGGTTTGAGAACTTTATTAAATACTAATGACTCTTTCAATATTTTTTTAAATATTTTTAAGACAGAGTTTGCCCAAGATATTCCTTGTTATTCAAAATCAGTCAACTGACATTATTTATTCTAAAAATAGAATACGAAAGCTGGTGCAAAATCTCAGAGATTTTCGTAATGATAGTAGTTTCCAATATATACGCAGTGACGTTTTGGATTCGCTTGATATTTCCGAACCACCCCAAAAAAGACAACGACATGATACATATCTCAAAAAACGAGTAAGTATATCTTGAAATTTTGGATACCTACTATTATATGCAAATAGATACTCGTTTTTCGAATTTTGAAGATTTGCAAATTTTTGACCTTTTTGACGATTTAAAATTTAAAAGTTACGTTCGCCAAAGAATTTCCAAGATATTTATTATTACAAGTTAGGTACTTAAAAATTATGCTGGTCCAAATATTTTCAGAAAGTGGGATAAGTTGCACAATATGTATGTATAATTCTATGTAGTAAGTACTGCAATTCATTACAACAAACTGTTTATCAATTTTCTTATTACCACCAATTTCTGCCTAAAAAAACGGGATTTACCTTGTCTCAAAAGAATCAACACGTATTGTCGAAACACCATGAAACAAGAGAGAATGTCAAGTACATCAAATAAAAAAAAAGCAAAAAACAACAAAATCTCCTATGATGAATTAAGCCTTTTAGTTTGATGGTATACCTATATGAGGAGACAAAAAACCTTGCCGACCCTGTCTCCAAGGCCACGAGCAACTGATAAAAATATGACTTAGTAAATGCATTAACAAATATATTCAAATTCTTGCCAAAAACTAACAATTCCTGGATTATACTTATGGCTTTTGTTATCTGGTTCGAAGGTAACTTCTTAATGTCGAATGGTACTGCTGTTGGTTCTGCAATGGGCTCTGGGGTTGTAGGTGTTCAGGGCCACCAGGCCTACAGGTGTTGGTTGGTTGCAGTCTAGATGAAGTTCATTGTTGCAGTCTAGATGATTTTGTCCTCGTTGTTCTATCGCCGGCGATTGAGCGTTCTTGAAACTCCCGGAGGGAGAACGGTGATCGTTTATTCCAAAAAACTAGAAGAATAATGAGTATAAGTGACAATCAAGAAGTTAAACTCAATGTGCTAAAGTCTGCCATTCTTTTAAGAAATTATCAAAAAGAGTAGCAGATGCCAAGAATAAATTAAATGGAATTAAGTTTGAAAATCACTAGTTAAAATTTGATTACGTAACGTGCATATATGTAAATTAAAAAGATATATTTAAAACTAAAATATCAGAACATATGCTTTGACATTGGGGGTTAGGTTAGATATAAAAATATTAGAAAACCTGTTACAACAAACTAGGTATGTATGTAGGAATATATTGATTGTAATGATTAGAATTCTTACCCCAAGAGAGAGATGATTTGAATAAAAATTATTTATTTTTAAGCTCTTTTGCCTTTTATGAGTTTACCACCACCATTTTGAGAATTGAGACGAAGCGTCACTGTCATGACAGTAGGACGTAGGAGGTGGCAGGCATGTTCCGTATTTAAAGACAGATATCTAGAGTGTAAGGATATGCAGGGTACGCTCAGTATGTTCAGTTGATGATTTATATGTTAGATGAAAATAGAGATGGGAAATAGAGGATAATAAAAGAGGGCGCCAAACAAGTTTTTAACGAAAAAGCAAGTTAAAACGAATAGAAGATAATTACTAATTAAATATTAAAGAAAATAAAGTAAAATAATTATTTAAAAATAAAATAGCAAAGATGTGACGTTTGTAACGTTACAATATGTTTAAATTGTTTATAACTCGAAAACGATTAACTTTAGAGAAAAATGACAAAAGTCTTTTTTGTTTCCAACGATCAAAAGAACCCAAAAATAATGTCTAACCGGGCCGAAAAAATTGATTTTTATAATTTGTTTAAAATTTGTTTTTAAATAAATGTGGCAATAACTCCGAAATTATGGTATTTAGGTATACTTAGGGAATATAACACGAAAAATAGTCAGCATTTCTTAAGGACTTTAAAAAGTAAAAAATATAGGTTGTGTTTCATTTGAAATGGAAAGTTCATTAGATTTCCAGAAAAATGAAAGATCTGACAACAATGTAATTACCACTATAATATCGTCTGCATTAGAAAACCCCTACTCACCAAAATCCATAAAAAATCGTGCAAATCGTTTCTGAGATAATTGAGGCTTTCCATACATAAAACTCACTCCGTATAATATACTCCATTTAATAATACAAGGCAAGGTAGACGGAAGAAGAAGGGCCAGGTCGAAGAAGACCGTCATTGCTTAGACACATGTGAGATTGGTTTAACAGATCCTCTGCATCCCTTTTCCGAACTGCCATCAAAAAAATTACTATAGCCAATTTGATGACCAACGCTCGATAATCAAGCACGGCACATGAAGAAGAAAATTATTTTGTGTTCAATTACATAAATTTCTGTAAAACTGATTATAAAATAAAGTATTATTTCATGCAACATACCCCTTTCATCCATTCAGATAAAGGATAGTTATACAAACTAAAATTAATGGAAGAATTTTATTTATTTTGAGGCAAAAAATACTAAAAATAAAAACAAATAATTATCAGTAGTAATTGCATAAAAGCTCTAAAATTATCGAATTTTCCCCGAGTGACACTTTGACAGTTTTAATTTCACGACCCGAAGGGGAGTGAAATTATGTCAAAGTGTCACGAGGGCAAAAATTCGATAATAATTTTAGAGATCGAGTGCAATTTGTTGCTATTATTTCATAAATAAAACTGTTCAAAACCAAAATTTTATTGTAATTTGTTTATGTAAGTACAAATTAGTACAATTAAACACACAGTTATTATAACTATTTGACGGTTGAAAGTCATCACTTTCATAATTTTTAAAACATTAATTGTCATTAATGTCACTGAATGTATTTTTTCGTAGCAACGAAGGGCATCTGACGTAATATACTTGACGACAGGATATTATCAAAAATTATCAGTTTAATTTTTATTTCAGTAGCTTTCTATTGGTCAGAATCTCCTACGAATAAAATAATCAACATTATATGTAAAGGAATGCTTATAAAAATATAAATAAAGTCAAATAACACAAACAATATTTTCATGATAAAAGTAGAGAAATAAAAATTTTAACTGCCCATATCTCAAAAGGTAGGCTTTGTAACATACCCCCTTCTTCCACTTAGGTCTTCAATTAGGCGGAAAATATTTCCCTTGAAATAAGTCTACTCTAACTGAAATGTGTATTTATTTATTTATATTTGCAAACTTCAGTATGAAACTGGATCAAGCCAATTTCCATCACAGTTAAAAACTATGTTTAATACACATAAAAATAATAATATTCAGTATTATTTGCAGTAGCGTAACTAAAAGGGTATTTTGGGGGTTATAGCCCCCCACCCCCTATCGGGATATACTTTGAGCTCTATACGCTTAACACCCTACTTAATTCCATACCCCCCAGACACCCTCCAATAAACCCCCCTTAGAATCATCTTGGTTACACCGTTGATTATTTGGATACTCTATCAGCAACAGAAAAAATCACAAATACTTACTTACCTTCCGTGTCCTGAACACCAACAACTTTATTCTGTACTTCCAATGGTTGGTCAGTTGATCGCATAGATGACCCTGTCATTTGCTAAAATTAGCTCTTCTTCTGTGAAGGTCTCTCTCATCTCTGTGCATGATAGAATATGGTGACTATTCAAAACTGCGTCACAGTTGCAGGTATCGTCTTTCTGGTAGCCCTATTTTTTCAGGTTACTAGCACAACAGAAACGCCGGTCCTTAGTCTTTTTAACGCTTTCCGTGTTGGACGAGGTAAATTTTGTCTAGCACCCATTTCTTCTGAGGGGGCAAAAGGTGTTATGTAGTTGACGCCTACTGTAAGTGTACTCAGCGCTTTGGCGCTTCGGGGATGGATCTTGATTTTCCAGAAAGTTTTTCCGAGCTCTTAGTGTACTTGGCTGAATCTGGTGGACATGCAACGGGTGTCTTTGATCCGTCTTCTACTTCCTTCGTCCTATTTTTGACCTGTCTTCTATTAGGTTTTGGAGCGATTCCATTTATGGGGCAGACCTCTTCGATATGTGTCGGTTTCAGAAAACTCGATATTATACGAACCGTTCTATTTAGAGCCACGTCGATATTTTTAGCGTGAGCAGAGTGTGCACACACTGGTGCTCTAAACTCCGCGACCTAAAAACTTATTGAAAAGGCAGAAGTTTGAAGAGTGCGTGGTTGTGCTTCCCATTTTGTGCTTACTTTTTTCTGGACATATTGAAAGTGTTTCTGCGTCTCGTTGTGTTGTAGCATCTGACCAGGCCATTCTATTTCCAGTGTCTTTCAGGCATGTATAAAGTTCTTTATTTGTTCTGTTTGTATATCGTCCAAACCAGTTGTATCATTATCTTTTATTTGGTGGATAGCGCCTATAATAGGTATAAACAAAGGTATCTAGAACATCCCTTTCTTTCTACATCTCTTTGTTCGCTCACCTTGGTATTTCTTGAGGCCGTCTTACCATTTATCAGGAAACGATGGGCTATCTAATAGCGTGTGACTTCTGTCAGGTTGGCTGCTGGATGCCGAATCAGCTTTCAGGCGCGTCTGCTGTTTTGTTTCATGTCCAGACTTGTGAACAGCTTGCATCATATGTTTGTTCTGTTGGCAAATATCGCATGTAACACTTTCTTCTCAGCCTGTATTTTTGCTTCGGAAAAGGGGCCATTTTCATATAGCTGCTCGTGCTCCTGCTCATATCTTTCAAGTAGGGACTTTTTATAGATTATTTACTTTGGAGGGAATATACCTCTAGTACTTACTTAGGTAAAAGATGACAAATTACTCTTAAAAATAAAGTCTTTGCTTATAAATCAGTCATAAAGCGAGTGTGTAATTACGAAACTATTACTATAAGGATTTATAGTAGGATTCTATTGTCGTTCTGCTCGATACGATATACCAAGGTATTCCAGTAGCAGATATGTTTTGAATTTTTAACTAACGCTTTGTTCCTTTTTTTCTGTTTTCTGGCTAAGGCCATAACTATTGTCCTACTTTGCTATCTGCCCGACAAATATTACAAATTATTTAAAAAAAAGATAGCACACCACTAGAGAATTATTCTAGGAAGTTTGCATCTCATGGGGCCACAACCAAACCATTTTGAATAATCTAGTGGATCGATGTTGCAAACCATGACTAGAGAAAAATAAAAGAATGTGTGTGTACTTTGTACGCACGTAAGAAGTTATACTTATATTATATGATTTTAGCGAAATAAAATACTTTTAACAGTTTATTTTTATTTTATTACATATTAAACTGATTTTAATAGTTACTTACCATTTTCCAAAATCCAAAAATTAAAAAAAAGACAGCAATTGTCCGCATTTGAACCCGGGACCTCTGGATCCGTAGTCGAATGCTGTACCAATGAGGCTACGAAGGCATTGTTTTGACGGTTTCTCTGACATTATGACAAACCACGGTAACAAATAGACGAAGTGAAGTATTAAATAAAGATGTTTTAATAATACTTATTACTAGACTTAGGCAAATATGCAAATAAAAAAGTATGAAATATGCGCATAAATATGCAGTATTTTATGCAAAAATATGCAGTATTTTATGCAAAATATGCATATTTATCTAGGAAATAAGCATGTAGTAAAAAATATTTACAATATTTTTTTATTTACAAAAATACTTACAATATTATAAATACATAACATATACAATTATTTTAACATATAAATATTATTTTGAATTGTGGTAACAATAGATTATCAAATGATGTTCAAAATTTTCTAATAAAAACTTATGGCTTCTATCTGAATACATATATTTGTAAATAGAAAAACTTCTTTCGACATCAACTGAAGTAACTGGCATGTTTCAAATTTACTATAATAGATGGTTCTAAATTAAGTGGTTCGGAAAATGTCCCAGCTAGTACTTGAACCACTTCAGAAAGAACCTGGTAACCACTATTTTTTTCCATGGTTACTTTAAATTTTTGAAAAATTTCCTTTCCAATAGTACCTTTAACGTTTTGACACAATGACTCAAATTCTTTTATTAAAACTGTACTCTCTAACAATGATAATTTGGAGGATTCTAATTGAGTTATAGTTTTCTGGATAAAACTATAATTTGATTTTATGAATGACAGTTGCTGTTGGAGGATGTTATTTTGGAAGGCTTGCTTAGCTTCCAATAAAGATTGGCAACTATCATCCGTTAAAAGGTTAATTATTTTTTTTAAATCAACAAAATGATCAGCATAGAAATTAGCTGCTTCCAACCATCTTCCCCAACGTGTTAAGATGGGTTGCGGTGGCAGTGGAACAGCAGGAAGCATATCTCTGTAACATTGTATTCTTACAGGTGATTTCAGGAATACCTTTTTGACGCTCGCTATTAAACTGTTAACTAGTGGAAATTTTTTTCTTATTTCCTCCGCAACTCTATTTATTCCATGCGCTAAACAAGTGACATGTATTAAGTTTGGATAAAATATTTTTAAATTTTGTCCTGTTTTCACCATATATGGTGCGGCATCAGATAAAATAAGCAATAATTTATCATTAGGCACAGCAGCAGGAAGAAAAAAGTTTGCTAATGCTTCTTGTAGAAACCGTGATATTGGTAGAGCGTTTCCTCGCTAAGTACACCAATCAATAAGTGCACAATGTACCTTCCTGACGAGTCAGTGGTCTCGTCCACACATATGTAAAAGTAATTATTACCTATTTCGGCTTTTATGTTGTGGATAACTGAGGAGTATAACAAATTTACATTATTTCTCTTTAGAGTTCGTTCATTGGGAATGTTTTGTTTGCAATATTTTTTTAAAAAAGAACTAAAGTTTTCATTAGATAATTTTGAAAGCGGTATATTAGAAAATACTAATGCACGACACAAGTCTTCGTTAAAAGTTTCTTGTTCGGTTTGTTTTTTGGAACTTGACTGAAAGCACTTGGACACTGAAGGTTGATATTTTTCACCGGATGTGGTTTTTACTTTTTTAGCTAAATGTTTCGCGGTTCTGACATGCTGTCATGCTTTTCATGCTTTTTTCACATGAAATCTAAAAAAAATATATAAATATTCTATAGTTGTACCCATTTTTAAAATCTAAGATTGTAGAAATAAACTAAAAATGAACCGTTTTTGCATAACAATTAAAATATCCAAATTAAATCAAATAAAAATCGGTGTAGTAATCTTGAAAATGTCAAGAAATGACTGTGCAAGAAGGAAGAACCCCCAAATATTCACAAGAGGCTCTTGGTCTTTTCTGTTTACATTTAAAGAAAAAATACTGTGAAAATAAATTAAAAACACTTAACTAATTAAGTCCAATATATGATATGTTTTTGTCTTTAGCAAAATTAAAGCAAACTATTCTATTGTTAGAAAAAAAATGTTAGCGACCTTTCAAGCGACCTTTCAGTAGACTATTTAATGATTTGAATTTTAAATATGTATCCTATTTTTTATCACACGGAGTTTAAAAAATGCTTCAAAAAAGAAAAAATACATCGATTTATTGTGAACTAGCCTTGTGTCGGTACTTTTCTTAAACATAATCTCCAATTTTAAAATCTTTGTTTGTACCACCACCGTGTAAATTTTTAAAATAAAATAAAAAAAATAATACGTATGTACTTACGGTTTTGCCACAACATGAGCAATAAACTTTATCCATATCCATAGATAGCTCTTTGTAAGGTTTTATCAAAGTCGAAACATTGCTTATTTTTGGCATTTTCAAAGCACAATAATTATTCACAATAAGAAATACTAATTATTCACAATAAGAAATACACGTTGTTTACGCCTCCAATTTTACAACAAAAGTGAAACCAAGTGAAACTGACCGTCAAAATAAAAATTTTTACCTAGAGTCATAAACACAAACCCTTAATTCCAGGACAAAACGTGACAAAACTATAAGCCGCTGTCTTTTATTAGTTACTATCTATAACCAAGAATTTGAATACCAAGTGATTATAAAACAAAATTAAATATTGGTATTTTCATGCTATCTGTAAGTTTGAATATAAAAATATATAATTAACACCAAATTTTCAAATTATATGCACTTTATGCTCACTTTTATAAAAATATGCAAAATTTGACATTTTTGCATTTTTTATGCAATTTATGCAAAATATGCAATTTGCATATTTGCCTAAGTCTACTTATTACCTTACTCCCGAGGAAGACAAATCCAAAGACACAAAAACTATAATAAATATATTTACTAAAAACACTAATATATTTTTTCCACACCTTTTTTGGACTGATACATGTAACTTAAAAGATTTAGCAACGAACAACTTACCTACTGTCTCTGTGCGCATGCGCGCAGAATGATAAAAATTCACTCCCTATCGCGCCTAAAGAAGTATAACTTCAAAAAGATTAACTCAGTTGTACAAAATCGAAATGAATCAACTTTATTATCATCCAGCCTTCTGCATCTGAAGTTGAACATAGGCCTCCCCTAATTTCTTCCAGTTCTGTTGGTCTTGGGATTCCCGGAACCAATTCCCAGCAACCCTTTTGACGTCATCTGTTCATCGTGTAGGTTGTCTACCTCTACTTCTTCTGTCTGCTCGTTGTCTCCACACTTCTTCTTTACGTGCCATCTCCGCGACGAAGGTTGGCAATCATCATTGCTATTCTCACTTTCGACACTACAGCCCGAAAGAGTTCAGTTGAGCTGCATCCAAACCATTCTCTGAGATTTCTCAGCCAGGACATTTTTCTCCTACCTATGCTGCGCCTTCCTTGAATCTTTCTCTGCATAATTAATTTTAGGAGTTCATATCTGTCACCACGTGTTATATGACCCAAGTATTGAAGTTTTTTTATTTTGATGGAATCCAGTATCTCCCTGCTGTTCTGTATTCTCCTTAGTACTTCCAGCACTTCCTTAGTCTCCACACTATAATTTTTTAAATCCACCTCCCGTCCTTTATTCTGGCTAGATGGCTCGCCAATTCCACTTTAGCCCTTTAGTGTGTAGACTACTTGGACAAAAATACATTAGTGTATTGGATCAAAATATGCATGAGCCCTACGGTAAGAGATGGTGCTTGCGTCTCGGTGTTACTTACTCAATAAATCCCTATCGGACGAGCGATTAAAAAAACCGGAGTATAGACAGGCAGGTTTCAGTATCAATGTGAAAAAAATTTACAGAATATTGAAAAAGAAGAGTATATTAATGGTACATTTGTACGAATTTGGCAACAAATGCCTAATTCGTTGAATGAAAAAGAAGTGTATGCTGTTTATCTTAACACCTAAGTAAATTGTAACTAAAATGAACATCCGACTGATACCCCAATGCCCCTTTGATACACCCTTGAGAAAAGGAGAGCGCCAACTGAAGATATTTAAATTGGCCTAAATGCGCATTTTAACAAATATAGCATAATCCGCTTTTATAAAACAAACCAATTTATGCGGAGCCCTATCGCTCGCAAAATCGCTGTAAATAAATTATAGAAGCAAATGAACGTAACGCTGGATATACTCACTGTTAACGAATTTATATTTTGCAGGAGCGAAACTTATTTTATTAGGAGACAAATATAGACACAGCAGTGAAAATTCACAGTATGGTTAACTTTCTGAACTAAAGTTGAAATGAAATTAGCGAGATTAGGGATGGAATTAATATGAAGAAGTGTTTGCTATTTATTTAATTGGCGTAAGAAATGATAAGTCGTTCAAAATGGTAGATGAAATAATGGTATAATAGTACCAAATGGTTACAATGAAGGTAAAAAATCTGGATTAAGGAAATATTAATTAGCTCAAATTAAAATGTTAAATATCATTGCTGACAGAGAGCAGTTTTATAAAAAAAAATATGAAGTCACTCGAAAAACGATAAAGGTACCAGAGATTAGTGATGTTGAAAAAGTAACTATTCGTTACAAAGTACTCGTTAATTACGGATACTGCAAGTAACAATTACTATACACAGAGGCAAATCTTTACTTTGATTTCTTCGTTACTTTGCACCAATCGTATCAGAGCGAGTAACGACTATTGTATCTACTTTGATTACTCTGGTTACTTCCTTACTTCGTACCAATCGTATCAGAGTGAGTAACGACTATTGTATCTACTTTGATTACTCTGATTACTTCGTTACTTCGTAGCAATCGTATCAGAGCGAGTAACGACTATTGTATCTACAACAAGTACACTTGATTACTTTCTATAAAAAAATACCAATCGTATCCCAGCGAGTAACGGACGGGACCGGTATTTGACGAGTGTTATCGAATATCGTTATCGGTATGAAGCGTTTTAAAGGTGTGACGGAATACCTATACAAAATTCTTACCTACTGAGAAATACGATACTCGATATGATTACCGGTACTCAAATACAAAAGTAACAAATGTAATCAAAGTAACGAATACTGTAAATGATTACTTTATACAAAAGTAACGATTTGTAACGATTACTCGAAAGTAACTAGAGTCAACATCACTACCAGAGATGTTACCTCTCCTTGGCAAGGGTTCTCCTTGTAGCAAACTGTTTAAATCTCTCCTAGACCTAGAACTTCTACAACCTCTAGCATGCAATACAATAACATACATTAAACACTCACAACTGTTATATGCCTTTCTTCCATGTTTCTGTAGGCCTTCCTTTTCTTCTTCTATTTATGGGTGTGTAATTTAATGCTCTTTTGGCCACCTTTCCTCTGGGATTCACATAACATGACCATACCATAGCAATTTCTTTGTTTCTACTTGGTCAACCTTGAACTATACATTCTTTCCGTCGTCTTATTTCCTCATTTGGTACGTGTTCTAATCTAGATACCCTGCATGCTCTACGTAAATAATCCATTTCCGCTACTTCTATATGTTTTCTTTCCTTTCCTATGAGTTTCCAAGACTCTACCCCATAAGTTATAATAGGTTACACAATTGTTCTGTAGATTGTTAATTTTGTATTAAGCGTCACCTTGTTAGACCATAGTAGATCATTTAAAATACGAGATGCATTCCTTCCCTGCTGTATCCTATGCCGTATGTCTCTTTTTGTAGTTCCTTCTTCTGATATTATGCTTCCAAAACATCTATATTCCTTATATTTTCTTATACTTCTTAACTCTAAATCCGGATTTTCGGCTTTCTCTCCTAATCTCAAATATTCCGGTTTCTCTAAGTTTTCATATTCGATCTGTAACTTTCTTAGGATATAATCCATATCATGTTCATCGTTGGCAAGAATTACTTGGTTATCACTAGTCGTCAGCAAAAACAAAGTTGTTACGCAGTGTTCTTCAATCATTATTCCCATCCCAGCAACTGTTTTCGTCCATTGCTCCAGAGCTTTATGGACTTATATTTTAAGTAGTGTTGGCGACTTCAAAATAATAAGAGTTAAATTAGAGAGGGGCGATACATTGATAACAAAAACCAAACTGAATGTAATAGCTATCGTCGAGCTGTTAATACTGCCTCCGCTGACTTTAAGACTTGTGGGTCTGTACCCCATTTGCTCCCTACAAAATTCCGGAGAAGGTTGTTTCTCGTAGTAACCTTTTTTATTATACTCAGACAGTGATATTTATATATTTTAGTGATAGTCCAGTCGAGTTAGATGAATAACAGGCCTAACCTTGCATTAGAAGCTGCCCCAAATTTTATTTTTCTAACCTTTAGGGAGGGTCAATATTAGTACAAATTTAAAATCTCGACTGAATTCCACCGTTGCGTTAGCCGCCATCTTGATTTTAAACGAGAACCGTTTTTGCTCAATATCTCCGCCATTTTCAATTTTTTGACAAAAAGTGTAGAAACTGAAATTGTTGAAAATGCGATTTTCTATAATTTCATTAATTATAATTTTATACGTGCGGTCGATATTTTCCGAGTTATGAGGGGAAAATAGTGAGAGTTTGAGCATAATTATTGAATTATTGAATTATCTCGTTTATTATTAGTTTTACAACAAATATGGACTTATACAAAAATTAAGAGAATTAAATTCTACACAATTTTGATCTCTTTCATTTTTTGCTAAAATTAATATTTAAGGTAGTACGTATGCGGTAATGACGCGAGCGTAAGACCGGATTGATTTTATAGCAATTGTTTTTGTTCAATATCTACGCCATTTTCAACTAAAACTGTTCAAAATAAAATTTCCTACAATTTCTTTTTAACAATTTTTTTCATGCGGTTGATATTTTCCGAGTTACATGGGAAAATAGTAAAAAGTGGTGGGGGAAGCATAATTATTGAATTGAATTTTGTTTCCGAGCTGCCCCAAATTTTATAGTTCTATCCTTTAGCACAGATTAATAGTAGTGTAAATTTAAAATCTCGACTGAATTCCGCGGTTGCATTAGCCGCCATATTTATTTAAAATGAGAACTGTTGTTGCTTAATATCTCCGCCATTTTCAACTTTTCAACCTAAATGGTGGGAAAGAAAATTGTTGGAAATGCAATTTCCTACAATTTCTTTGGCACAATTTTTTTATGCGATCAATATTCTCCGAGTTAAGGGGGAAAATAATGGAAGCGGAGGGGAAGCATAATTATTGAATTGTCTCATTTATTATTAACTTTACGACATAATTGTACATAAACAAAAATAAAGAGAATATTTTATACAATTTTTGAAACTTCCAATGAAACATCAACCAAACTAAGTATATAAAAGACATAAAAAGACATTATATGCATTAAGTTCAATTAATTTTATTAACTAGCGGGTTTGATTGGTTGAATTTGTCTGTCGATATTTTAAGTTTTATGTCAGCTAATATATCGTGGTGTTTCAACAATTTTTTTTTTTAATTTTGGACCCTGTTGGGGGGAATTTTCCCATTTCCCCCCCTTGTAGACCCGCCACTGCTTCTCTCGAAAAATTGTAGTAAATCGTAATTGCAACAATTTCAGCTCTTACACTTTTTGTCGAAAAGTTGAAAATGGCGGAGATATTGAACAAAAACAATTGCTACAAAATCAATCGGGTCTTACGCTCGCACCTTTACCACATACGTACTACCTTAAATATTGATTTATCAAAAAAAATGTACGGCATCAAAATTGTACAAAATTTAATTCTCTTCCTTTTTGTATAGGTATATATTTGTTGTAAAACTAATCATAAACGAGATAATTCAATAATTTAATAATTATGCTTCAACTGTCACTATTTTCCCCTCATAACTCGGAAAATATAGACCGCACGAAAAAAATTATAATAAATGAAACTATAGAAAATCACATTTTCAACAATTTCAGTTTCTACACTTTTTGTCAAAAAATTGAAAATGGCGGAGATATTGAGCAAAAACGATTCTCGTTTAAAATCAACATGGCGGCTAACGCAACGGTGGAATTCAGTCGAGATTTTAAATTTGTACTAATATTGACCCTCCCTAAAGAGTAGAAAAATTAAATTTGGGGCAGCTCCTAATGCAAGGTCAAATGCTATCCCGACTTGGCTATGACCGGTCTAGTTTGACTCCAAGATATTTGGCCTTGTCAGTATGTTTCAAGTGTTTGCTCCCAAGATACATTCAATTTTACATGCACTAAATGGTTGTTCAGATAGAATGCACATACTTGGGTTTTAGTAGGGTATGGTTTGAATGAGTTTTGTTTGTAGTAAGCTGGCATCATGTTTAAATCTTCTTCCATTGTCGACCCTATTTGTGTGAGAGTTTCTCCTTTTACGGGGATAACAAGGACGTCAGCGTAAACAAAACTTTCAGTTTGGGGTACATTGGCTGGTCGTTGGTGTAGATGTTAAATAGGTTAATAGAGCGGCTCCAGAACGCTTCCTTGAGGTAGCCCATTTTTGAGTTCTTTATGTACTCTTCCTTTCATTTACCACTACGTAGAGGCGTCTATTACACACCAGTGATCCAATGATCTTTACTAGGTCATAGTCAAGCACAGTGTTAGACTTTACGTAGCATGGTTCAGTGGTTTATTATATCCTACGCCTCTGTGAGGCATCTCGCGAGTCATATCGCCATATCGCCCTAATCGCCCTATCGTCCAAAATGAACGTAACGCTGGATAATATACTCATTCATATAAATTCGTTAACTCACTGTTAACGAATTTATATATTCCAGAAGCGAAACTTATTTTTCCACCTACCTGTACTGAAAGTATACATTTCCTGACCTGATTGTAGGGAGCAAAGTCGTACTTTTCCTCCTTAGGGAGACAAAGTACTTTACTCACTAGGGAGTAAAAGTAAAAGTGACGTCATGGTATGTCATTGATGAAATAACTTATTGACGCTCTATACAATATTCTATTTTCTGTTACGTAACTGTCTATGCATTTTAACGTTTATTTATAGATCACCCTGTATTTTGCAGAATGTAAAAAACAGTAAATTAACAGTAAATTGTTATTTTGATTTAACAATGTTTACATTAATAATTTGACTTATATTTGACAGTTGGCAATTATACTGTAGGTACCTACTTGTCAGTTTTAGTTCTCTAATAAATTTTGTTAGTTATTTAAATAAATTATTAGTCCAGAGAAATAAGATATTTTTCGTGACATATCCCCCTCTAGGCCGAAGCCAAATTTTTTGAGTATTATGGACATCTATATTAATAACCTTTATGTTTCCTGCAGTCGATTTTGATGATATAGGTACATAGTTATAAACAAATGAAGATCAAAAAAACGGTAAATTTTCGTTTTTTCGTCTATAACCAAAAAGTTAAGTATTTTAAACAAATTTGAGAGTAACAAACTCATAAATCGTCTAAAAAATTTCAATATGGCGTTCGCTGAATATGTCTATCCTTATTGGTTGCTTAGAAAATTGCAAAATAAATCATAAATTTTGAGTTTTTATAAATATTCATAACTTATGTAAAAATTAACTTAGAACCTTCTTAGTACACGAATTGCTGAGACTTCTGGTATTTAAATTATATTTTAAATTTCAAAGCAATTGGTCAAATAGTTTAAAAGTTTTTTAATTTATTTATCCCAAATTCATTTTTTGCAACACTAAAAGTCAGAAAATTATGAGGTTACAGTAAGACTTCTGAGAGTTTATGGAAGAAGAAAATTTATACTATTGACTTAAATAAAAAAATGACAAAAAGTAATTTTAAACAATGTAAAATCATTTTGCAAAAACACGTCTATTTTTTGGTTACTTCTAAACAATTAGAATAACTTTTTAACCGTTACCTGTAGAAAAATTATTTTTTCATATTTGGAAAGACTGGATTTTTATACACATTTAGAAAGAAAAATAATTGTCCTAGGACAATTAGGGACGAAGTTAGCCCCCCTCTTTTTAATTCACATCTATTTGCAAAATAATCTTGTAGTATTAGAATTATTTTTTGTCATTTCTTTTTTATTAAATTAATACTTAGTATAAATCTTCGTCTTTCATAAAGTATCCAAAGTATTAGTGTAACTTCATCATTTTCTGACTTATAGCGTTGCAAAAAAAATTAATTTGGGATAAACAAATTAAATACCTTTTAAACTATTTCACCCATTGCTTTGAAATTTATGGTATGATTTAAGCACCAGAAGTCTCAGCATTCCGTGTAATAAGAACGTTCCAAGTTAATTTTTACATAAGTTATGAATATTTATATAAACTCAAAATTTATGATTTATTTTGCAATTTTCTAAGTAACCAATAAGGATAGCCATATTGAGAGAACGCCATATTGAAGTTTTTTATACGATTTATTAGTTTCTCATTCTCAAATTTGTTTAAATTACTTAACTTTTTGGTTATAGACGAAAAAATTTGATCTTCATTTGTTTATAACTATGTACCTATATCATCAAAATCGGCTGCAGGAAACATATAGGTTATTAATATAGATGTCCATACTACTCAAAAAATTTGGTTTCCGCCTGAAGGGGGTTGTGTCACCAACAGGATATTTTTTTCCTTATTTCTCTGAACTATGTTTAAAATTGAAAAAATCACTTGTTATTTGAGGGAGGTGGAAAAATCGTATGTATAACATGGGAGTAATGTGCTTTTTCCTCCCTTGAATGATTACTGCCCTGCGCTAGTAAACTTCATTCTCGAGAGGAAAAGTAGCACTTTGCTCCCTTGTTATACGAATAGCTATTATTAGGAGATAAATTTAAACAGAGCAGTGAAAATTCACAATATGGTTACCTTTCTGAACTAAAGTTGAAATAAAATTAGCAAGATTAGGGATCGAATTAATCTGACGAAGGGTTTGCTATTTAGTTAATTGGCGTAAGAAATGATAAGTCGTTAAAAATGGTAGATGTTATAAATGGTATAATAGTGCAAAATAGTTATAGCGAAGGTAAAAAATCTGTACAATATTTAACAAAAGTCTTGTAAAAATTACCCATTGACATCATCATCATTATCCAGCTTCATATTTTGTCCACTGCAAGATATAAGCCTCCTCACCACGTCTCCAGGAAGTTCGATCTTGTGCTAAATTGCATCCATCTACCATATTATATTCTTTTTATGTCATCTGTCCAGCGTGTCGGTGATCTACATCTGCTTCTCTTGTCCATGCCAAGTCTCCATTCTAACAGTCTTTTTGTCCACCTGTCATCCTGCAGTTTCGCTTTATGGCCGGCGATAATAATACTTTCTATGATATCTTTGCATACCTGTTATTTGCCTTATTTCTGAATTTCTCACTCGATCCATAAGTCTTATTCCTAGAATCATAGGCGTAACCAGGGGGTGGTTTTGGGGGTTGTAACTCCCCCCCTTTTCGATGTACTTTGAGCTCTATACGCTCAACACCATTATTATTCCGTACCCCCAGAGACCTTCAAGTAGATGTAACCCCCCCCCCTTAGGATCATCCTGGTTACACCTCTGCATAGAATGGATCTTTTCATTTTCCGCTGTGCTATTCTTAAGCTTTGGCGCCCTTGCTTTGGTTAATGTTAGTGTTTCAGCTCTGTACGCAATGACTGGAAGAACACATTGATGTATACTTTTCTTTTAACCCCTTCGTGCCGGACCGTCATTCGGCAAATCGGCTCCTATATAAGGATTTGACCGTTTACTGAGCGGCTTCGCGCGGTCGGTTAAAATACTGTATCTCACTACAACTAAAGTTAATGTAATAATAACACTAATTTTAGAAATAAAACTATTTTTATTAAATTTATTATTTTACATAGTATGTGAATTAAATTAAATTTTATCCATAAAATACCATTTTAAACAAAAATTAGTAAAAAATATAAACAAGATAATTCGGATGGAATTCCCCAAATGATTTTGAACTTAATATCGTCCCAGTCTCCTAATCTGGTAAATTCCATCCGAATTATCTTGCACGGGGATAGTAAGGTAAGTTGTAAACAGCAGCACAGTACCTTCACCTCCCACACAATCCCATCAGTCAAACATCCAAACAACCTTATCACCAATCAAATTAACTAAATATAATCTCCTTCTGGACATCACCCACTTTTTGGCGTTGTTTCCCCACTTTTACATTTGAATAAGGTAATTTGGACGGAACAAAAATATCTGAAATATGATGAAGATGATGTCACCGCCTTATGGCGAACGAAAACTCATGATGCACCCGTGTGCATCACCGTACTGACCGAACAGTCAAGCATGATGCACACGGGTGCATCACCGTACCGAAAGGATTAAGGCTTAAAGGAATTACACTGCTTACTATGTTTTTCAATTTACCATATGCTGCCCAGCCTCGACCAATCCTTCTATCTATCTCTTGTGTCTGATTGTCTAGAAATTTTGATGTCGTGTCCGAGATTTCGATATTGACCCATTGACAATTTTCTGTATATTCTTGGCATACTGGAACAGTGTCACATATGTCTTATAATTTGGTTGGATTTCTGCTTCTAAATTCTTCTGGACGTCTGCGTCTAGTTTATAGTTACTAGTCGGCTGGGGTCTTTCGTTTTAATCCTTAGTCCGGTTGGTTGTGTCGTTTGGTTTTGAGCTAGATTTTTGGGGTGGTCTGTTAGTCTCTGTTCATAACCTTGGCAGAGTTAGGTGGCTTCTTCGTAGACAGTTGTCATTTTGAGGTATCGTGCGATCGTCTTGTTTGGAGCATGACCGTCTGCCATGGTCCATTAGCTATCTTTCGGAGGACTTTCTTGAAATCTTTCCGATTGGGTCCCTCATAGATGACTTCAATAACTACAAATAGGTTTTATAATGGTATAAATCATGGTGTCTGCATATTTTTTATACCTTAAAGCCACTACTTGGAACTGAATGTTAATATAAACATTTTTAATAGGTACTTTTTTACATACACTAAACAAAGACTAAATTAATTATATGGGAACGTAAAAACACGGCGTAGTTGGAAGCAATATAAACAATCTACGAGGTAATATCGTAGTAACACACAATCAAAATTTAAGGGAAGTAATGACTAGAAAAATGGAAACGTTATAGCATTGTTTATACAGAGTGGACCAAACAAAAGAGTCCACCTCAATATTTGGCAGTATTTATTAGATTTTAAGGAAATAAAAAAACAGGTCAATTTTTGATCTAAGGGGGACACTTTTTTATGGTACATATATCTGTCATTTATCAACCCCTTCCTTCCACCTCCCCTCCCATTTTGAAATAAGGAATAGGGGTCGTGTGCTAGCTCATTTGAAAGGTTATTCAATTATCTATTCAATAATATTAACATTGACATAATCATTTACACAGGGTGTCCAAGAAAAATTATTTTGAATTAAATTAATTTACAAAAAAAAGAAGAATGTATGTAATTTATTTAACTCAGAATACATTCTACTGCGGAAAGAAAACAGAAAAAATGTTTATTTGATAAATAAACATTGTTTGTTGCTTAAATTCCATATTCAACCTACCAAGAGGCAGATGGGTGGCAGCTTGAACATTGAAATTAAGCGAAAAGCAATGTCTATTTATCAAAAAACATGTTTTTCTGTTTTGTGACAGCAGTAGAATGTATTTTGAATTAAATAAATTAAATACATTCTTCTTTTTGTGTCATTTAATTTAATTAAAATATTTTTTCTTGGACACCCTATATAAATAATTATGTTAATGTTGATATTACTGAATAGAGAATTGAATAACCTTCCAAATGAGCTAGCACACGACCCCTATTCCCTATTAAAAATAAGGGGTGGGGGAACTGGAAGGGAATGGGTTGGCAAATGACAGATGTATGTACCGTAAGTTCCCCCTGTTTTTGAACCTGTTGAAAAATTGACCTGTTTTTTTATTTCCTTAAAATCTAATAAATACTGCCAAATATCGAGGTGGGCTCTTTTGTTTGGCACACTCTGTATATTAATAGTTGGTCAACTCAATAAATAAATTTGGGGGTGAAACCACTGGGTGATGTGTTTTACCTCATAACGCCAAGTTGTGCTTGTTATCAAATTAACTTATGAATTTTTAATTACGATTGTTAATAAATGGTTATATAAAAAATATAACTAACCAGGACCTCAATTTTTGACACTTCGCTTCGTTATCGATCATTCGCTATCTGTACACTAAACAGATACGAAGCGAATACGTTCGATAACGAATCGAAGGGTCAAAAATCGAGGTCCTGTTGCGTTGCTTGATTTTTGTTGACATCAACCCTAACCTAACTTAACCTATAAAACGAGATTTTTCAGAGTATGTATACACCTATTTATCCATATCTGCATCGTCTTTAACTAATAAAAAACACTAAACAACCAAAATAAAACAAATTCCTTTGGAAATGATGATTATAAGGGACGTCAGGAAATGAAATATTTATCATTTTAGCGTCGTTGAACCGAGGTGTGGGTATTGTTGAAACATTCCACCAAAACAACGCCGAAGTGATGGATTGATATATAAAGGTCCTTCTAACAATGGCTGCCCTTAACGGTCTTTCAAGTGGGAAAATAATAGTCGTTAAGGATAGTCGTGAGGGTTTGTATTGAAAAGGACATTATTCTTTTTGTTAAAGTCACTGTATTTTCATGGTAAATGATACGGTAATTCTGCAATTATTGTTTACAGGGAAAATATTATAAATTATTATAATAAAGGAACTGCGTACATTGAAACTCTTTTCCTATTTTAGGGATTATTTAGGGATCAATGCCTTGTTCCAAGGCAAACCTTGAAAAATTAATATTTCTTTGGCATAAACTCTCGAAAATATATTTGTTTCTCAAAAGATGGACCAATTCCAGGAGAAACACGTGATTCCTAATGTCTTATGGAGTTAGTACCTTTTTTATGAATGCGTCTTCTGAATTTGATTTTTGGAAATAGGGGTACTTACAAAGCAGAAACCTTAACTCTCACAAAAACAGGCCCTCAACGAAATAATTGCTGAAGACATTTGTTGTTACTACATCCAAGCCATTTCCTAAGGTTCTTCAGCCATGAGTTACGTGTCCTTCCTATGGATCTTTTTCCCTGAATTTTTCTTTGCGTAATGGCCTGGAGATGACAATCCAACTACAAGAAAGAATTAAATAATCATCATCATCATCAACCCGTACTCGTCCACTGTTGGACATAGGTCTCCCTCAGCTGTTTCCATCTTTCTCTGTTTTGTGCGGCTTGCATCCAGTTGCTGACAATACGCTTCAGATCGTCAGCCCATCTGGTTGGTGGTCGTCCTCTGCTCCGTAGTGCTTCTTCCCGTGACCTCCACTCGACAATACGTTTTGTCCATCGGTTTTCTGACAATCTGGCGACGTGTCCTGTCCAATTCCACTTGAGCGACGCGATTCTTTCGACGGCGTCCGTTGTTTTTGTTCTACGACGTATTTCTTCGTTTGGGATTCGGTCCCTCAAGAAGACACCCAGCATCTGGCGCTTCATAGCCCTCTGAGTTATGCGAATCTTGTTCACTACCTTTTTTGTGAGTGTTAATATTTCCGCTCCATAAGTGAGTAGAGGCAATACACACTGGTCAAAGATTTTCCTTTTCAGGCGAATGGGTAGGTCCGATTTAAATACATAGCTCAGTTTACCAAACGCTGCCCAGGCTCATCCTATGCGACGTGGGAGCTCGCACATCTGGTTATCTCTTCCTAACCGAATTTCATATCCCAAGTACTTATAAGATGCAGTCTGCTCAATATCCATTCCATCAACAACAATATTACGATTTATCACCAGATTAGTCATTATTTGCGTCTTGTTGATGTTATTTTTTAGTCCGACCTCTAAGGAAGCGTGATATAACTTGTTCAAAATTATTATTGCATCATCCATACGATCGGCTATAAGGACGATGTCATCTGCGAATCTCAAATGACTGAGCTTCTCTCCATTTATATTGATACCATATTCGTTCAGATCTGCCTTCTTAAAAGTGTGTTCTAAAAGGGTTGTGAACAGCTTTGGTGAGATGGTGTCTCCTTGCCGTACTCCTCGCTGCATACAGAATTTATTAGTTTGTTGATCAGACATTCTTACGCTAGCCATTGCATTGTGGTAGATATGTTTTATCATGTTAGCGTAGCGATGGTCTATTCGGCATTCTGTCAATGCTTTTAGCATTTCCTGCTGGTTTATGGTATCGAACGCTTTCTCATAGTCCACGAGAATTAAATATACTTCGTCAAATAGCCTTCAATAACGGTTACGATCCACACATCATAAACAATCTCATTCATAAAAGACAGCTTAAGGGATTAAGATGGGCTGCGTTCCCTGGGGATTTGACAGCCAAACCTACTTATGCTTCTACACCCTTCCACTAAGATAGGCTATCTGGGGAAATAGCAAATATTATCAAAAGATTGGATAGTAGATAACATTCACATTTCTTTTAAATTATCCAATAACTTAGGATAATCTCTATCCAACTCCAAAGATAGTATCTTTAAAAGACTTCTTAAAACTGAACTTATACGAGGACCTAAAATAATCAAAGAAAAACAAAAAATTCCGAACTGTGTCAAGCGCTATGTTTCGTTCAACCGGGACTTTCAACTACTCCTCCACTTATAATTGATTTGTACAATCCACAATGACTTTATTTTCATTTTCATCCATCAAACCACTATCATCTGTCCAGTGACATACATGTAAATTACTGATATTTTCATCCACATACATTCTCATTATCAAAAAAATTTTCATTTATAGGTATTCAATCCATCCCCCTTAGTTCTACATATGACCATCTTCACCCCATCTATTCAAATTGCCATTACCATAACACTTCATAACACTCATTCATACTAAAACCAAATCAACAAGTCTTATTGTTTCTTTCTAGGGCCCGTTCATGCTCCATTCTCATTAATTATCTCATATGTACCTTATATTCCATCCTCTCTTCCCCCCTCCCGTTAGCTACATCTCATGATGGTTTGGTTTCAATTCCTAGGGGTTCCGGGTAGCCTGCGGGGTCCTTAGGAATTAGTCGCCTATGTCTGAGCTTGTTTTTAATGATATATCCTCCCTGGATTAATTGATTCATTTTTACACTTCTATTACCCCTACTGTGGTTTTTTCTTGTACTTATACAAATTCCAACAACTGCCAACTATTTAAATATATTCAATAACTGAGAAATTTAAATCAACACAAAATGCGTTTCCAAACCCTAGGTGACCACAAAAGGATTTATTATCGATTTTCATAGTTATTGATTTCATATTATGTAATGTGGTTTGCCTACTTTCATCATGGACAAATATCACCTAACTGCATTTTAATCAGACACATGTTAAGGATAGGCCAGGGCCCGGATTACGTACACTCGATACGCATCGTATCCGCCATGTTTTCCCATAGCGCCTTACGGGAAAATATGGCGGATACGATGCGTATCGAGTGTACGTAATCCCTATGCTGGCTAGTAATATGCCACTCAATGCATCGAGGTGTAACGCCGATATAGGATTGAGTGGTCCTACCATCTTTGTCTGTCACATACGCGGGATCGCTTGGTTAAAAGAGATAGATAGACCACCGATCGACTGTTCCTATGCTGTTTTCGCGTTACGCTTTTTTAATGAGTATGCCGTGTCTACGCTTAATAGGTCAATGATGGGGTGTAGAGCTAGTTCGCGTCCGTAGTAGAATACTACACGTGCACCCTGGGTAACGCTAAATGAACTAGCAAATACTGGCGGTCAGATAATCTTAGGATCTCCTGATCAGAGACACATTACAATGCCGATAAACGTTATCAAAAGGCAAATTACCCAAAAAAAAAAAACAAAATGTCCTTCTCAGGACCCAACGACTAGAAAACTCGGACCGATGATCCGAATTTGTCACTTAAATGTAGAAAGCATAAGCTATTCAAAGAGCCAGTACTTATCAAAATTTTTAAAAGATAACGACATCGATCTGGTCGCTTTACAGGAAACACACTGCGAAACGGAACAACAACTGCGAAAAAGGGGAAAAATACCTGGCTTCGAACTACTGGGTGCCACGTACCATAGATAGATAGATAGATAGATAGATAGATAGATAGATAGATAGATAGATAGATAGATGGTTTATTTAGCTATAAGTAACATAATAATGTTTATAGCAAGTCAGTAAATAGTTATATAGAAATATAGAACAAACAAAATTAAGTATTTAAAACATTAAAATTACATATAAAAACATACAATATAAACAGAAAACGTAATACAAATTAAAATAATTAAAGTAATTGTGGTCATTGTGTTATAGCTTGGACATTCACACCATCATAATACTCACCCACTGTATACGGACACATGGTTACTAAGTAATCTTTAACTTTGTTTTTAAACCCCTTAGTTGAATTTATATTTTTTAATTTTTCAGGTAACTTATTAAACAATTGTAAACCACAAACAGTGGATGACTTCCTGCTTAATTCTAGATGTCGGTATGGTACAACATATTGTCTCTTATTTCGTGTATTATGTGAATGAATATCGCTGTTACATAAAAAAGTTGTTTTATTCTTATGAATCAGTAGCAGTAACTCGAAAATGTAGATTCCATACACTGTTAATATATTTAACTCCTTAAAGAGGCCTCTGCATGAACAACCATACGAAACACCCGCAAGACATCTCACAATACGCTTTTGGGCTTTGCAAACATCCTTTATACTAGGAGAGCCACCCCAGACAGTTATACCATAACTCATTGTGGACTGTATTTCAGCAAAATAAAAAAGACGAAGATGGTGCTGACTAAGTGTTCTACTCAAGTTCCTCAATTGATAACACTTCGAGTTGAGTTTTTACATACATTCCAACAATGAGTCTTAAACGATAAATGAGAGTCAAAGGTCACTCCCAAAAACTTCACACCACTACAACTTAAAATACTCTCACCATTGATGGCACCACTTAGATCAGGTTTAGTAGAGTTTGCACGGCATGTAAATGATACAAATTTAGTTTTTTGAACATTAAACAGAAGTGACTGATTACTGGACCAGTCAGAGAAGGTCTTCAGTGAATTTTTTATTTTATCTTGCAAAAAATGTATGTCCTTATTACGATATAGCATTGTAGAGTCATCCGCATAAAGTGATACAAATGCATCAGACATTACATATGGTAGTTCATTAATATACAAGATAAATAATATCGGGCCCAATATGGAGCCCTGTGGTACTCCATTCTTATTGACAATCGGATCAAACATTGAAATTTTGGAATCATGTCTTATTTTAACTATTTGGTGTCGGTCTTTCAGATAGGATTCAAACCAACTATGGGCAACTTCCCCAACGCCATATCTGTACAATTTATAGAGTACATCGTGTTGTACCCAAACAAAAGTACGACTGAGGTCACAAAAAATGGCAGTCGGAGTTTCACTATTTTCAATTGAAATTAAAACTTCCTCATATAAATTGTTAATGGCTGTGGAAGTAGAAAATTTA
Organism: Diabrotica virgifera virgifera; assembly: GCF_917563875.1. Lineage (NCBI taxonomy): Eukaryota > Metazoa > Arthropoda > Insecta > Coleoptera > Chrysomelidae > Diabrotica > Diabrotica virgifera. Next base: position 227,508,272 of record NC_065447.1, read on the forward strand.
TTTCGAAATCCATGTTGATGTTTTGTGATAACTTGGTTGATATCTAAAAACGACAAAAGTTGGTTTAGCACTGCATATTCAATAATCTTAGATAGCACTGATGGAACAGATAATGGTCGATAATTTGACATTAACTCAGAATCCCCTTGTTTAATACCGGTGAAATAATGGACGTTTTCAGCATACTAGGAAAAGCACCAGTACTGAAAGAAGCATTTATAATGTGAGCAAGTGGAGTCAAAATGTGAAAAGCAATTTTCTTTATTACTATACCTGATATTCATCAAAACCACACGATGCTTTATTTTTAATTTTATATTTAATTATGTCTAAGATTTGTTCCTCTGTTATATTTATAAGATAGGAATAAACTATTTTGAACAAAGTCATTGGATAACTGAAAATTAAAATTTGGTTTAATTATTTTACTAATTAAATCTTCTGGTGCATTTATAAAATAATTATTAAATTTATTTTATATTATATCCGAATCTGTGATTTTAGTATTCTCTATTTTTAGACAGATATTTTTGTGAGATTTTTGCCTGCCATTAAGTTCATTTATGACAGCCCATGTGGTTTTGCTTTTGGTAGAAGATTTAGAGATCTCGTTAAAATAAAACTGACTTTTTGTTGTCTCAACAAGAATTTTGTGCTGATATTTTTTTTGTCTATATAAAGGTTTTAGCTCAGGGTATGATTTACTCAAACTATACAAATCCTTCAGACTATTTGAAGAAGATTTTACTTCTACTGTGACCCATGTTTTTTTGTTTTTGTAAAGTTTGGTTGTTTTCGTAGGACAACTAATATTGAAATGGAACTGTAATTTATCAAGAAAGGCATTATATTTACTCTCAACATCAGTTGCATGATAAATATCTTGCCATGTCTCTTTACTTAAGAGATTGTTGAATGTATTTATAGCGCCCTCATGTGTTACTCTGAAAGTATTTTGCACTGATGTCATAGCTAGTTCAATAAATTTTAACCTCAAAAGAAATATATCGTGATCCGATTCAGTATTTACATTTACAGTACCTGTACAATCATCACAATTTGTATATACCTGATCCAAGATACACATTTCTGCATGTAGAAGTCGACCTTGTAGGTGTAAAGTTCCTGGGAGAAAATCCATAAGATGACAGGAGACCAGTAAATTTATGTGAATTGCTAAGTGTCATGGAATTTACATTAAAATCGCCTGTCAAAAATAAGAATTGATGTGGTTTAAAATTTGAATTCAAAATAAGATTAAGGGCCGGTTGTTCGAACGCTAATCAACAATGATCATTATCAAATATTTAAATACTGTCACCAACTGTCAATGTCAACTTTGCTTGGGTTGCTGAAAACATAATATGAAATTACTTAATCAATTATGTTAATAATTGTTATGTTAATTGATTAACTAATCTCATAATTTTAATCAATTATGTTTTCAGCAACCCAATAAAAGTTGACATTGACAGTTTTGGTGACAGTAATTAAATATTTGATAGTGATCATTGTTGATTAGCGTTCGAACAACCGGTCCTTAGTTTTTCATAAAATACCTCAAAATTACCTTTAGGAGATCTGTAGCATACTAAGATGGTGTGTTGATCTGAGTTATAATTCCACTTTAGTCCACATATCTCAATGTCTTTTTCAACACAGAAATGATCGAGTAAAATGGAACTAAGCTTCATATTATCTCTTGCCCAAACTGCAACGCCACAGTCACCATGAACAGTGGAAATATAAAAAATGCAACAACAATGGGAACGCACTAGTAAAATGTGCGGAGCATGGAAACAGGGGTACAACCCTGATCTATGTTTTGTCTCTACTAATAGGAGCGGGCAACCTCTATCAGTCTCACGAAAATAATGGACGACTTTCTACACAGTCAACACCGCCCAGTTTTCATAGAGGCAGGAACCCAAATTTCTATAATCACATCCATCCCTCGCCCACGGTGGAATCTGAAGAAAGCTAAGTGGAGTAGGTTTTCTATAGAACTGGACAAGACTCTAGGATGGATACCCCCTACCGGCAGAAATTACAAAAGATTCGCTGGAGCCGTAATAAGCACGGCCAAAAAGCATATGCCAAGAGGCTATCGAAAAGAATACATTCCCGGTTGGTCCCATAATAGTGAAGAACTGTACCAAAATTTCCTTGAAAGTGGCGATCAAGAAATAGCAGATAAACTGCTCGTAGCCTAGATACGGCGAGACAACAAAAATGGACCGAAACTGTAAAAAGTCTTAATTTTTAAATATCAAGCAGGCAAGCATGGATACTGTTAAGAAAATTAGGAAGCGGAACTCCTATAGCAAGGAACAAAAGAACAATTAACCCAAAAACTATTGCATCACATCTGGTATCAACATCTAGAGCACCGAAAGACAAGCCACATACAACCAAAGTAAAACGAGAGCTCAAAACTTTAAAATTCCAATCTACAGACACCGAATACTCCCGCCCTTTCACTTCCGAAGAAGTCACTATTGCTCTCAAGGATGTAAAGCCAGGTAAAGCCCCAGGTTTTGACCATATTCATCCCGAATTCTTAATTAACTGCGGCAAATGTGCGAGAGAATGGATAGCCCACTTTTTCACGGACATTATGAAGACCGGTATCATACCACAGGAACTCAAACGCTCGAAGGTCATTGCCATATTAAAACCAGGGAAACCAAATGAAAACAATCCTAAGAATTACAAACCAATAGCCCTACTATCGGTAACGTTTAAGCTTGTAAAGTGCCTTATCTACAATAGAATTAGCCCAAAGCTGCTTAAAACGATACCGGTTGATCAGGCAGGTTTCCGACCCAAAAGAAGCTGCGCAGATCAGGGTTCCAGTGAAAACATAAAACTGCAGCTGCATTCATAGAACTAACAGCGGCCTACGATACAGTCTGGAGAGAAGGCATAATATACAAGCTCCTCCGTACAACCCCCTGTAAATCCACCGCTCGAATAATCAACAGCATGCTAGCCGACCGAACGATTCAAGTGGTCATGGGATCTGACATCAGCACCCCAAGGAAACTGAAGAATGGACTGCCTCAGGGATCTGTCCTGGCTCCTCTTCTCTTTAGCCCATACATATCTGATATGCCAGAAACCAGATCAAGGAAGTTTGGTTACGCCGATGACTGGATCCTTGCAACAAGGTGTAAGTCATTTGAAGAAACAGAAGAAATCCTCACGGTGGACTTACACATAGTGGGAAAATATTTCAATATTTTCGTAAATGGAGGCACCAACCAAACGCTACGAAAACGGAGGTTTCCAGTTTCCACCTAAATAACAAGCTTGCAGGAAGAATACTCAATATTCATTTCGAAAACACCACATTCGCCTACAATAAAACACCAAAGTACCTTGGGGTGACTCTTTACAGAACCCTATCATTCAAAGAACATCTGACAAAAACAGCGAAAAAACTTAAATCCAGAAACAACTTCATCCAGAAGCTGTGCGGCACAACATGGGGAGCATCGGCTTCCACCTTGCGATCATCTGCCCTGGGCCTAGTCTTCTCAACTGCGGAATACTGCTCTTCAGCATGGCTTAACAGCCCACATATACACAAAGTAGATGCCCAATTGAATAATACAATGAGAATGATTGCTGGAGTTATCAAATCCACCCCTAGGCAATGGCTCCCAGTACTGAGCCACATTCCACCACCCAAACTACGACGCATACACGCACTCACTAGTGAGTACAGAAAAATAGTAGATAACGAGAACCTGCCAATCCATCAAGATATAGATGCCGCCAACGGTAACCGTCTACGCTCCAGACGACCACCAATACAAACAGAAAAGTTTGCTGTGGAAAATGAGTTCAATTTAACGACAACGTGAACTCGAGAATGGATGGAACAACAAAATAGCAACTTACCCTGCATCACACAAAAACCACCAGGCTTTGACTTACCACGCAACACATGGTCTATGCTGAACCGAATCAGAACCCAACACGGCAGATGTGGTTACATGATGCACAAATGGGGTAAGCGACCATCCCCACTCTGTGACTGAGGACAACCACAAACCATCTATCACATCACAGAACAGTGTCCCACAAGATCATATCATAGCAGGTCAGAGGATTTCCTGATGGCGACTCCAGAGTCGATAGACTATGTAAATAAGTTAGATGTACGTTTGTGAACCTATGTATTGTCTCATACAAAATATATGTAAATGTAAATGTATCAGGTGCCATACGCTAAATAAATAAATAAAGGTCAATGATTTTAATACATTTACTCTAAAAACATAACTATAACATCATGTTTAATTTTACTTTAATAATTATTATTTATCACAGTCGTTATCATTCGTCATTTGTCACCATCTGGTCAACATGTGAACAACTCAATTTGGGCTCAAAATGATACCTCGAGCAGAATACATGTGATATTTTGTGAATCCATGTTCAAGTTCACAATTATGTATTGTTATCTATGTTTCCATGTCGGATCAATTTCAAAAGTTTTTTACCCGTATATTTTTGAATTTTGGTGGTTAGCATGTCAGCATCTTGAGTATAACTTATAGGTTTTTTAAAACCGTAGTCAAAATTTCAAAAACTTTGCATTAACTTATCAGGTTATACTTATCTTAGGTCAGCATTGATTATGATCGGTTATCCGATCGAAAACTAGTTCTGTGATATAGCCCTTTTTGGGAATTTTAATAAATATACCTTTTATTTGTCTTTTTTGGAGAGTTCTAAATCTCATACCAAATCATTCAACTCTTGCTGGTGAAATCCGTTACAAGCAAAATCATCTTCAGTTTCAAAATTTTGATTTTGTTGCCACTTTGATTTCTACCAGATTCCTCTTCCCGTATTTCAAAAGATTCATTGGAAATTTGCGCTGATCTTTCAGATGAATGGATACTGATTGTAGCTGATGGTAAACTAGGTTACTTTATTTCAATTGTTTTCTTGTTAAATCCTGACGTTTTCACTGTACAAGAGTAACAGTCACTTGAATGATTTCGTTTTTTTATTTCTATCATTTTTCAATGGAGTGCAATTTTTACATCTAGTATGTCTTTGTTATTTCCACTGAGAATTTTCCTTCTATGTCATTTTTATTTGTAAACATGTATCCGTTTTGTATTAAATTTAACGAAATTGGTACCTATAAATTATTTATATTTCTACAGTCATCTCATATTCATCGATTTTGAAAGTTTGTCAAGTTTAAATGTAGGGGCTCGCCCAATGTGATTGTCAGCCAGCACCAGCAGTTGGTGAAGCCGAAGCCGCAAACGTTGTTATAATATCAAATTTATATTGATAAAGTGCTAATGGCTATATAAATAGGCAAAGTAAATGGCCCTGCTATTTATTTTCATTCAGCGATGTTTGTGCGAACATATAGTGGGTGCAAAGTAGCGATTATTTATTATTGTTGTTCGATAATGCAACAAAATACGCAACGAGCAACGGCTGGCTTAAATTACTTTGCTTGTAATGTACGACCCTTATAAATCCCTATCCATATTTTATCTTTTAGATCTCAATATCTTTACTCACTAGCGTGTCGATAAATTTGATTCAGGGGAAAAACGAAAAATTAGAATGTACTAAAAAGTATACTAGATTAAAGTTCAATAATAATTATAATACGTAAAGAAATGAGTTAAAGTAAACTGTGTAAATCGGAATAACATCTCTTCTTTACATATATGCGAATCATTCGCACACACTGAGAACTACGTGGTACAGAAAAGAAATGGTGAACAATAGTTTTTTAAATTACCACTTTACTTACTCAACTAGATATAAACATAATATCGTACAAGTCCTTAGCCTTATAGTACATACTGTTATGCTCTGTATTTCTTTATTTTTTTGAGATTGATGAGCAAATTCTTAATTTAATTAATTACTCAACTATTTTAATTACTGCTTATGTAAAACAAAACCAAAGGGCCTAGCCGGTTAAGATGGTGAAAAGTGCCCCCAACTCGATTTAAATTCCATATAGGCCACTTTTTAGCACATATATAGGAACTCACTTTCTGAAATTTTTAGCCCCCTAGGTGGTCACGTGACCCCCCTAGAGCCTAATCAGGCTTTTTATGTTTTTATTTTTTATCTCAGTTGCATCAAGAGCTAGCCAAAAATTTTATTTAAAAAAGTTGTAAGTTTCAAAAAGGTCTATATTAAAAAGATTTTTTTATAATTTTTGGCGAAAAATTCTTGGCGAATTCTTTGGCGAATAACTCTGAAAAAAAACTAAGCGCCAATGACGAATATCAAATCCTTAGTTGTATGTCAAAACATGCACAATAACTACCTCTTAAAACCCGCCAAGTTTTATTACAATGTTGCCAGTAATTTCGGCAAACTCGTAAAAAACGTGTAAATTTTGTTTTCTTCAACGCCCTATATCTTGAAAATGGATGGCGTTACAAAAAATTTTTATTAAGCAAACCGCAATTATTTTTCAGTTTTTTACCTATTCTAGTAACGGTGTTACCTTTTTTGAAAAATATGTATAAAATTGTATCAAAAAACGAAAAAAAAACCGAAAAAATGCGGTTTTTTATTTTAAAGGTACGTTTCACCAATTTTAAAAATCTGAAAAAATTCAGTCTGAAAGATTGTGCAAAAATACACATTATAATTGATTTTCGTAAGAACGAGCGTCTTAGTTGTTTTTTCAGAGTTATTTAAAAGTTTAAAATTGTTCTAAAAATTCGAATTTCCCGCCAAAAATTATAAAAAATTTTTTTCATATAGATCTTTTTGAAACTTTTTTTTAAATAAAGTTTTTGGCTAGCTCTTGATGCGGCTGAGATAAAAAATAAAAACATGAAAAGCCTAATTTGGCTCTAGGTGGGTCAGGTGACCACCTAGGGGGCTAAAAATTTCAGAAAGTGAGTTCCTCTATATGTGCTAAAAAGTGGCCTATATGGAATTTAAATCGAGTTGGGGGCACTTTTCACCATCTTACCCGGCTAGGCCCTTTAAATTAAATTTTCTAATAAACTTTATTCTCAGGGATATTTTATTGTTGATGCTTTACCTTTGGTTTGTGGCTTCTGGTATCTCTAGTTGCTTACTCCATCCAGGACAAAACAGGGAAATTAAACACACTCAATTTCATATAAATGTTAAAAATATTATTTATTTATCCAATATACCATAAACATAGGATTTAAAAAATATGCTAAAATCTAAATTTGTTGCAACTATTTCTCATCTACTAAATTAAGCTTTAATTCAGATATCTCCTCATTTTTAACAAACAAACAAAAATTATTTAAATAAAGCGTTATTTATTCTCACAAAATTTAATAAAATTTACTTTTCTCTTTTTGAATTGATTACTTATTTCTTCTTTAAAATTTGGAATGACTAATTATGTTATAGAACTGTTCAATACAAAAATAAGCAAATATGGTGTGGATATATACAAACTCTCTCCGTTTCAGAAATGATTTGACTAACCTTTTTGTTTCTTCTCTACTTCTTTTCCCGGATTGCGTCATCCTCGATTCTCCCACACGTACTCTTAGGATGTTGCGAAAGGTCCCTCTCGTCCAAACTGCTTCACAAACAAACAAACAAACAAACAGGACTCGCTCCAATTCTCGACAGAGCTTTCTCTCTGCTAGATTTCTTGTGCAAATAGATACCAATCGGTTACTCGTTCTAGATAGAAACAGGAATCTTCCTCGGACATAGGAAAATTAACTTCTCAAGCCGGTCAACGATTTCGTTTCAACTTGATTCTGCTTGCAATGGCCAATTTCACCAGTTTACACTGGCTTCTCACTTTTCAAAAACTGGACTGCTGTCTCCAGATATTCATTACACAGTGCCTATTTTTTCTCTCGTCAAAATCAGACTTAACACTCTCATCCCGTCCATCCATCATTTTCCACCAATCACAAAACATCCTTTCTAGCCACTACCTCTACCCATATTATCATTTCTTAAGAACCAATTTAATTTTTATACAACTTTCCATTTTGTTAAATTCTAGGAGACATCAAATTACTTTTGTTGTTTCAAAATGCTAAACAAAAAGCCTTACATTCTAAACTAAATAAATTTGTTTACCGCATAACCTTGTTCGAATTTTTTATAAAATATCTTATTGTCCATTGCAAAGCGAAATAAAACTGTATTGTCTAATCTGACCGCACCATTGTTTTAAGTCCGTTCAAAAACCCATTAAGAAAACCACCTTATTAACGATTTCACTTTCTGCGAAAACACTGATTACTAACTAAATTATCCTATTACAATTTTTGGTCATATACAGGGCGATGAAAATCTGTAATTTCGTGGTCTCTGATATAAGTTTATTTTCTAAATTTTCCCATAAAATTTTACAACAATACATATGTTGCTTTCTGCAGTTATTGTGTTACTTTGGTTGATTTGTTAGCCTAAATATATGAACTCTTTTACTCATTCGAAAGTATATGCTCCAACCGTGGGATCTTCGGGTTTTGCTACTTGCTTATTGTTAAACACCTTCATATACTTTGATTTACTGGTATTAACGTGTAGCTTCATTCTTTTTTCTGTTGCTTCCAATGCCGTGATTAATTGGATCAGGTCCACCTTTCTTCTTGCTATGATATGATATTGAGCTCATCCACATAGGCTAGTATGTATCTGTAAACTCCTCTTAATGGTTTCTCTGGTTATCCCACATTCTCTAACAGCTTTCTCTAGGGCCTAGGGCAATGTTAAATAGTAGGCACGATAGGCTATCTCCCTATCGAAGTCCTATTATCTGGAAAATTTCTTGTTATACAGTTCTGCACTCTAACCTTACACTCGACTGTTAAGAGGGTTTCTTTTACCAATTTCACTAAGTATTTTTGAATTCTACCTTGGCTTTTTATACTGCGTTTCTTTCTACACTTTCATAGGCACTTATTAATCTACAAACAAACGGTAATATTTTTTCATAGTAAATTATGACTTAGAAAAATTGTTTTAAATGGAAGTGTTTCAAAAAACAAAGAGGTGATGAAATTATTTTATAATGATCCCTACAAAGTGTCTTACGCAAATAATTTCTGTTTAATCTCTTTTTATAATAGGGAATCTTCAGCATGAAACAAAGATCACTTTATTTGGTAAAATAGTTTTGAATATTTTATTTTCGTCAAATATTGGTCGGCTCCGTCAATTAATTAAAGCGTTCTCTCTAAACCCGATTTTGAACAGCGATTACTACTTGACTTGATACTGATTGATCATTTTTCGCAATTCGTCACACTCTCAGTCGCCAAATTTCTTTTCATCTTTTTTCACAAAGAAATAGCATATAATTTCAGCAAGTGCAATCTTGTCAGTGAAGTATCCTTTGTTAGCAATCAGAATAGCAGGCACGAAGCCGGTTTAGTGCGACTTTTAGCAAAGAATTTCATGAGGTGTTTCATCATTGTCATCATTATTGGCTATACAACCCATGGTAAGTTTTGGCTTGTTTTAGAATCAGCTTCCATTCCTTCCGATCCTTCGCCTTGGTTTTCCAATTAGATACTCTTAATACTCTCATCTTCCACCTGGTTCTTAAATAATGCTTCGGCCCTGCTTCTATTTTCCTCGCTTCATCTGGTCTTTGGTTATAAATGTATTTTGACGGCTCCATCTTGTTCATTCTCTTTAAGTGTCCTAGCCACCGCAGCCTGTTTATTTTGATGGACCCACCGATACTAGATTTCTCATAAAGCGATTAAGCTCAAAATTATAAGCGTCTTCACCATAATCCGTTTTCTAGCACGCCTTTATAAATACATTTATGTCTGACGATTTTACGTTCAAAACTGCCTAAACGTCATTCATCGCTTTTTGTCAACGTTCATGTTTCTGACGCGTAAGCGAGGACGGGCTTGATAAGAGTTCTGTTTATCAATTTTTTTTGTGACTATGTTTGATGTTAAGTTTTTTTAATCAATGGTAGGCTCTATTCGCAAGATATAGATATACATATGTTGCTTTCTGCAGTTATTGTGTTACTTTGGTTGATTTGTTAGCCTAGATATATGAACTCTCTTACTCATTCGAAAGCATATGCTCCAACCGTTGGATCTTCGGATTTTGCTACAGTGGAATCCCGATAAGTCGGCCCCCGATAACCCGGAAGTCCGGTTAACACGGACCGATTTTCATCAGACAAACATTTCAACAATAAAAATGTATGTAATATAATATTTGAGAGATAACGTGTATTTGTGTAATTTGTAATACGATAGGAAAAATGACTCATGGCACACAGTAGCACAGCGACGTTCATTGTCTCGTATTATCGGAAACAACAGTCACCTGTATTCCTTAATTTATTTTAAACTGTCATAGCATTGTTCAAAAAACACTAAAAGACTATTTAAAAAATTATTTTTTAAACAATGGTCTTAGTCTTCACTGTTCTTAAGTAACATAACATTGTTCCGATTGTGACCGTATGTGTGTAGTACAGTCGTATTTTTCGCTTCCGTTCTGTAATTGTGCTTCAGATAAATTTGTGTTTGCGTGTTTTTTTTTCTATGCATGAGTTTTTTACCAAGAAATGAATAAGACTCTATACTCTATACAACTATACGTAATTTAGATGGGTAGTGTGCATCGGTGCCGCCCAAAATCCCGACATGCAACAATCCTCGCATAAGTAAAAATTCCCACTACTACATTTTGTTTGGTAACAAAAATTAAAAAACAGATGGCCATAAACAAAAAACAAGAACTAAATGTAATTATATGTTAAAAAGAAACTTATCAAACCTGTCGGGATTCTGGCCTGTCGGGATTTTGGCCTGTCGGTATTCTGGGGTGTCGGGATTTTGGCCGTCGGCATTGTGGCTGTCGGGATTTTGGCTGTCGGGAGTTTGGGGTAGACCCAGTGTGCATATATAATATATAGTCCGTCCGCTATAACTTTTCCCATGCGGTACGATTCATTTTCAATCAAATTAAGTCAAAACAAAAAGTGAAACGTACGCCGATGTGTGTAGTATATAGTATACAGTATACAAAATGTATATACACATCGACGTTCGTTTCAATTTATGTTTTGACTTAATTTGATTGAAAATGAATCGTACCGCATGGGAAAAGTTATAGCGGACGGACTATATTTCATGTTATTTCAATTATAATAAAGTGTATCTGTAAGTATACCGTATTTTATTAATTTTTACCATATTCTCCGGCTAACCCGGATTTTTGATAACCCGGAGCGGCTCCGGTCCCGATTAATCCGAGTTATTGAGGTTCCACCGTACTTACTTATTGTTTAACAACTTGATATACTTTGATTTACTGGTATTAACGTGTAGCTTCATTCTTTTTTCTGTTGCTTCCAATGCCGTGATTAATTGGATTAGGTCCACCTTTCTTCTTGCTATGATATGATATTGAGGTCATCCGCATAGGCTAGTATGTATTTGTACACTCCTTTTAATGGTTCCTCTTGTTATTCCACATTCTCTATCAGCTTTCTCAGGGCAATGTTAAGTAGGAGGCACGATAGGATATCTCCCTGTTCAAGTCCTATTTTCTGAAAAGTTCTTGATATAACAAACAAGAAATTTTTGTGACATCATTGTAGTAGCTTAAATTTACATACATTAAAAAACAAAAAAAAATAAATGAAACTCTAGAGTCACCACCAATTTTTATACCTATATTTCAAATTTTATATTGTTTTAAACTGATTTATTTTGCTTATTATTTTTATCATATTTAATGAAACATGCATATATACACCATTCTTCAAAAATATTACTAACTAATTAAGCCATACATAATTGTTTAAAAAAAATTAATTATTCGTGCTTTATTGTTAAACTAAGTATTTACTTTATTGTTTTCATTATATTATTTATTCTACGTATCATATTTACTAAAACATAACTGTGTATTTACAATTAAAAAAAACGTACCTATCTATTTATTGTATTATATTATATTGTATTATGTTGCTATTTATGTTATTTATGTTATTTACGTTAATATGTTATTATTTATTATTTTATATCCTATTTACCGAAACAGGTGTATCCACACCTCTCGGAGACCTTCGGGTTAATTTATTCACTTTAGCTGTAAATATCTAAAAAGATTGTACCTATTATTATTGAATAAATTATTATTATTATTATTATACACTTCTGCACTCTAACCTTAAACTCGACCGTTAAGAGGGTTCCTTTTACCAATTTCACTAAGTATTTCTGAATTCTACCATGACCTTTTATACTGCGTTTCTGTCTGCACTTTCATAAGCACTTATTAATCTACAAACAAATGGTGATATTTTTTCATAGTAAATTATGACTTACAGTTTGTCTAATTCACTTACCGTTGCACGTCATTAACTATATCAGAGATCTAAGTTTACATTGTTGCCAAAGTATAAAAAAATCCTGAATCCATTTTAAATCAAATAGATCACATAATTACCTATTCCAGAGGTCGGCAACGTTTTTAATGTAAAGAGTGAAATACTAAATTAAAAATTCATGGCGGGCGCCAACTACTTTTTGACCTAACAAATATATAAATATAAACGTATAAAAATTATACGTTTTGAATTTTTTGTCTAACTTAACAATAGTTAAAGGGCGCACTAAAATTTATTGAAGGGCGCAGTGGCGCCCGCGGGCGTCGCGTTGCCGACCTCTGACCTATTCCAATCTTGGATTATAGTCCGGGCAGGTTTACAGATAACAGGCCATTTATGGGAAAAGTTATTTACCAGCAATTTTATTACTGGAATCGAATCTTATGATTGTATATATTAATAATATAGGTATGCAAAGTTTGCATATAGTGTGCTATTTTTTTATAAACAAAATGGCGCCAGAAAATGGTGTTTTTTTTCAATTTTTGCTGTATAACTTTAAAGATTTTAACTTTACACCAAAAACACCCAAATAAAAATTTACCGTAATTACATTCTGCATACACGCGTGTTTTTCCTCGGAAAATGCCGATTTTTCCAACAAAATCTTTAATTTTCAACTAAAACTTTAGATAAGTAATTGTTTATTAATAATTAAATAACTTGGTAGCATAAAAGCTCTTTTTGTATAGATTATAATTCCAGAAGCCGATGGAAATTGAATGAACAGTTTAGCAACAATTGAATTGTTAACTAAAAATTTACGGTCGCTATAATAACCACAATAATTATGATACATAAGAATAGTTATAATTTTTGTATAAAAAGACAGTGTACTTTACAGAATTGAAATTGGACAATTTAGGTGGCCTCAGGAATATTTTAAAATTATAAACAATTTTTTGGCTTATAACCAAATAGAATATCTCGGGAAATAATAAATTAAATTAAATCCCGAAAACGGCATTAGAAAAAAAGCGGCAGGAAACTTATTATAAAAGAAAAAACCTTTAATTGTGATGAGTGGTTCCAGAGATACAACCGGTCAAAGATGACCGGTATTTACGGCAAAGATATAAACAATAGGATCATAATTTTTGGACCGTTACCTTTTCATTTTTATCCTATTTCTTCACACCAATTTTCATATCTTTAAAATAATGATAACATAATATATTATTATAATAAAAACTATCGATATTACGAGTGAAAATTGCCAAAATTAGCAAAATTCCAATCAAAAATTAGGTTGGAGAATATGTAATCTCAAAGTTCAAAACCGATATACGTTAAAAAATGCATTTTCTCGGCTTCCCATTAAGCAATTTTCTTCATTCTTTTTTTGTTCCCAAGTAACTCAAGTAGAGCCATCTAACTAACGCATTATTAAATGTCAAAGTTGCTTTGGTTTTGTTATAATACATTTATTTATTTATTATAACAAAATTTTTAATTTGTTTAAATAAAGATTGTTTAAATAATTATACAGCTTTCAAATGAGAATATTTGTGTTTTTAACGTTAAAAGGTACACTTTTAGTAAGTTTATATAAAAGAAAGTCTACAACGGGAAAAATATGTAGTTTTCTTTTCGTATAAATAAATTAATATCTTATAACAAAACAAAAGCAAGTTTGATATTTAATAATGCGTGAGTTAAATATCTCTACTCGAGTTACTTGGGAACAAAAAAAGAATGAAGAAAATTGCTCCATGAGAAGCCGAGTAAACGCATTTTTTTAACATATACCGATTTTGAACTTTGAGATTACATTTTCTCCAACCTGATTTTTGATTGGAATTTTGCTATTTTTGGCAATTTTCACTCGTAATATCGATAGTTTTTATTATAATAATATATGTTATGATTATTTTAAAAATATAAAAATTGGTGTCAAGAAAAAGGATAAAAACAAAAACGTGATGTTTTGAAAATTATGATCCTATTGTTTATATCTTTGCGGTAAATGCTGGTCAATTTTAACCGGTTGTATCTCAGGAATCACTCATCACAATTAAATGATTTTTCTTTAAAAGAAGCATCCTGCCGGTTTTTTTCCAGTACCGTTTTCATGATCTAATTTAATTTAATATTTCCCGAGATATTCTATTAGTTTATAAGCCAAAAAATTGTTTATAATTTTAAAATATTCCTGAGGCCACCTAAATTGTCCAATTTCAATTCTGTAAAGTATATTCAATAGATACAGTGTGTTTTTATACAAAAATCATAGTTATTCTTATGTATCACTATTATTGTGGTTATTATAGCGACCGTAAATTTTTAAATAACAATTCAATTGTTGCTAAACTGTTCATTCAATTTCTATTAGCTTCTGTAATTATAATCTATACGAAAAGAGATTTTATACTACCAAATTATTTAATTATTGATAAACAATTAGTTATATAAAATTTTAGTTGAAAATTAAAGATTATGTTGGAAAAACCAACATTTTCCGGGGAAAATTTTCATCGAAGTACATCTGGAAAAACACACCTCTATGCAGAATTTAATTACGGTGAATTTTTATTTGGGTGTTTTTGGGGTAAAGTTAAAATCTTTATAGTTATAGAGCAAAAATTGAAAAAACACGATTTTCGGGCGTCATTTTGTTTATAAAAAAGTAGCACACTCTCTGAGGACTTTGCATACCTATATTATTAATATGTACATATACAGCGTGTCTACTTGAGTTGGAAACATATGGGAAACTTTTTTATTATTAATTTTACGAAAAAAAGTTATTCTTTATAAAAAGTTCTGCATGCCCCAAAACCTAAGATTCAATTATCAGATATCAAATGTTCTCAATATTATACGAGGTATGTCAAAAAATATGAATTTCGGCTAAGGGTAAAATACCTTTATTTCCCTCAATATCGAAAATTCTTATTATGAAAAGTTGTTTGGAAATAAAAACCAAGCTCAAATATGTAATTACATGCTTCTAATTGGAAAAAAATATTTTCCAAATTTTTCTCAAATTTATTGATACTAACTTCGTTTTTATTTATTACACATACGATAACTCTTTTATTATTACTTTTACGAAAAAAAGGTATTCTTTATAAAAATCTCTGTATGTCCTAAGACCGAAGATTCAACTAACAGATATGACATTTTATTAATTTTATACGAGTTATGTCAAAAAATATGAATTTCACTCAAGAGTAAAGTACCTTTATTTTTCACAATATTGAAAACGGTTATTAAAAAAGTTGTTTAGAATTAAAAACTATGTGTCAATATGCAATTACATCCTTCTAATTGAAATACTGTGAAATATTAAGGTGCTATAATATTGAGCGAATTTCATATTTTTTGACATACCTCGTATAAAATTAATAAAAGTTGATATATCATGGTTGTGTCTTAGATTTTAGACCATGCAAAGTTTTTTATGAAGAATAACTTTTTTTCGTAAAATGAATAATAAACGAGTTATGATATTTGTAATAATTAAAAACGATGTTGGGTATCCATAAATTTGAGAAAAATATTTTTTTTTCAATAAGAAGCATGTAATTGCATATTTCATCTTAGTTTTTAATTCTAAACAACTTTTTATCATAGGAATTTTCGATATTGAGAGAAATAAAGGTACTTTACCCTTAGCCGAAATTCATATTTTTTGAAATACCTCGTATAATATTGAGAAAATTTGATATCTGATAATTGAATCTTAGGTTTTGGGGCATGCAGAACTTTTTATAAAGAATAACTTTTTTTCGTAAAATTAATAATAAAAAAGTTTCCCATATGTTTCCAACTCAAGTAGACACGCTGCATAGAATCATAAGATTCGATTCCAGCAATACAATTGCTGGTAAATAACTTTTCTTTGTATTTTGCTAATTAGCCCAGAGTATTATACAAAAAAACAAATTAATATTCATTATAAAAAATAAATAAAACATTAGAAATAGAAAACTAAAATTAAGTTATAAACTTAAAGTAAAAAATAAAAACAATAAATATAATAAAACTAATACTTAGAGTAAAGAATAAAAACAAATCTAAAGTGTCAATACCGCAACTGTCAAATAAATGTTACCAATTTATGACAAAATGTTACCTTCATTCGATTAATGTTACAGTGTGTTCCGAACAAATTTGCTTTATATAAACGCTTTATAATCCATTTATATAAATTAAGCGAAACATATTATTGTGTATTTCTTTAAGTTAACGTTAATAGTAATCTTCAAATATTATTTCTACGCGTATATAATAAAATATGTCTAGTGGCTGTAATTCCAGTGTACTCGGCAAAAGGATTCTAAAAAAAGAACACACCTACCGCCTAAATATTTCGTGTTGGTATCATGTGACGTCACGGGCTATGACGCGGATGACCTGCAACGGTAAGTAAATTTGATGGAGTATAGATCAATTGTTTTGAATTTAAGAGCCGGTTGTTCGAACGCTAATCAACAATGATCACTATCAAATATTTAATTACTGTCACAACTGTCAATGTCAACTTTGGTTGAGTTGCTGAAAATATAATTGATTATAATTATGAGATTAGTTAATCAATTAACATAACAATTATTAACATAATTGATTAACTAATTTCATAATTGTGATCAATAATTATGTTTTCAGCAACCCAATAAAATTTGACATTGACAGTTGTTACAGTAATTAAATATTTGATAATGATCATTTTTGAATAGCGTTCGAACAACCGGCCCTTAGTGTTTCAAAAAACAAAGAGGTGATGAAATAATTTTATAATGATCCCTACAAACTGTCTTATGCAAATAATTTCTGTTCAACCCCTCTTTATAATAAGGAATCTTCAGCATTAAACAAGGAGTCACTTTTTATGGTAAAATAGTTTTGAATATTTTATTTTCGTCAAATATTGGTCGGCTCCGTCAATTAATTAAAGCGTTCTCTCTAAACCCGATTTTGAACAGCGATTACTACTTGACTTGATACTGATTGATCATTTTTCGCAATTCGTCACACTCTCAGTCGCCAAATTTCTTTTCATCTTTTTTTTACAAAGAAGTAGAATATAATTTCAGCAAGTGCAATCTTGTCAGTGAAGTATCCTTTGCTAGCAATCAGAATAGCAGGCACGAAGCCGGTTTAGTGCGACTTTTAGCAAAGAATTTCATGAGGTGTTTAATTACTTTTAAAATTTAAAGTTTTCTTTCAGGAAGGGAATGTCGACGACCAGCAATGCAGGGCCTTTTTTCTTTTGAAAAGGTCGGTAGGCCAGTATGAGGCAGATATTGTTATGATTGAATAAAATTTTCTCGACTACAGGGTTTATTGTTTTATATATACATATTTTTAAGCGAAGCCTTTATAGTGACGTATTAATTTTTCTCTATAGTAAAACGAAAAATCAACGATAGGTGAATTAGATGGTAGAGTCAATTTACTCAACAAGTGGAATCCGTTAGACAAATGTAAATATTCTATTTAATTATCAAACAAAACTTTATACTTCTACTAACGTTTCAATTATGTTATATTAGTGCGGAATATTTTACAACAATAAAAAACCGCTAAACGCCTTAAAAATGTGTGGCGCACCCAATATTCCAGCTACAATAGTTATTTATGAAACAGTTCGTGAAGTATACTTTTTGCGAACGCACGTGATGTTTAGAGCACGAGCGACAGCGGGGCGAGTGATATACATCGCGTAGGTTCGCAAAAAGTACTTCACGCACAGTTTCATACAATATTTTATCTACGACAAACAAATAAAAAAACTGTAACTTTTGGTCACTGGAATTCATTTCTATTTTAAAATTTTTAGAACTTTTACATTTAAAAATTCTAACTTCTTTCAAACCACAAAACTGTCAAAACTTTTGTTGTAATTTATTGCTCATTATGCCATCACCATGACAACGTGAAAGTTTTTTTTATTTAATGGTATAGGCATTAGCCATTCAGCCAGTTGCAATAAAGAATATACAATCCTATCATTAATACAAAATTTAACACAAACAATATAGTAATACAATAAATAATACAATACAATAATAATACAATAAAAACAATAATGGATCTCTGATAAAGTGATATAACATTTATGATAAAAAGGGATCTGAGCAAATCTGAACTTAAATCATAAAAAATATCATGGCCGCGTACAAATCTTATAGGACCGTGCGTGTATCTGACAAGAAATCTATAATGATATTGTATATTTGTTGTGAGCCTGTAGCCAGCAGAGACTGGATATTGAATGGTGCATGCATATCAAGTTTAATTAATTTTTTATAGAGAGAGTTTGAATGCTGTTGAAACTTAGTACATTCAAAAAAGATATGATTAAGATCACTCTGCTTTCCGCAATGTTTGCAATTATCGTCTTCCATCACATTTATTTTATATAAATGACTTGGATAGCAAGCATGCCCAAAACGTAGTCGATTTATAGTTGTTATATATTTACGTAGACCTTTAAAACTCTTAAACCAGGTACTTTGTGGAATCACTGGTTGTAAAATGGTGTATCTTGTGGGGTTTGTTAAGCAGTAAAGATTCCATTGATCTTTCCATATCGATAGTTGGTTTCTTTTAAAAATAGTAATAACATCTGATACACATAAAGAATATGACAATAAAGTGCCTGATGTTATACTGGATTTAGCTAAGTATTCTACATACTCATTATCTTTGAGTCCAATATGTGCCTTAACCCAAATAAATTTGATATTGAAGTCAGAGTCTTCTAAATGTTTTAACATATCCTTTATTAAAAAAATATTTTTGATATTCTGTAAAACTGATAGGCAGTCGGAAAAAATTAACGTTTTTTTAGTATAAGAGTTTTTAATATATTTCAACGCTTCGAGTATGGCCAATTATTCCGCAGAGAAAATTGAAAACTCATTGGGAAGTTTGTACTTGAATTCGAAACTTCCTGAGGGTAAAAAAATAAGCACAGTCAGCAGTCAGTCCCTTCTCTTGATTTAGATGCATCTGTATATATAACTGTTGCATCACTGTAGCAGTTCAAAATAGATTTCAGGATATTGTTGCTGATTATGTTGTTTTCGTTGTATGTGGGTATTATTACATCAGTTTTATGGAAGAAAGCAAAGTAATCTAAGTTTATGTCTACTGTGTTTAATTCCTTTGAAAAAATAGGATTGTCCTGTAAGCGAAAGTTATAGTATATTGTACAACAAGTGAGAAAAAAGACATATTTCTCACGAGCGCAGAAGTTTGTTGACGCACATCAAGCGAGGGAGAACTATGTCATTTTCTCATGTGTTGTACACTGTACTTTTCCTATGGATACGGTTTTGCCAAAAGATCAAACTTCAAAATTAAATAATTTAGGTGCTTTTACGTATATTATATGCATTAATTGCAATAAAATACATATATCTATATGTAGGTATTTAATATTCTTAAAATTTATATACTTTATATTTTTAAATTCTTCTTAAGAGTTATTTTGAACAGTTTTGAAAGGTTATTCCTGGTAGGTTTTGCCTTAACACATTTATTTTGTATTGTGCATGTTACAATGGAAACAGCGATCATAGTATGGAAGACCGCAGGAGAACCAGTGAGAAAAAATATTTCTCATTGCATGAGGAATAGTTCGTTTTGAATGTATGTAAGTAGTGAGAGAAGTTGCATAGTATATAGTATCCATAGAAAAAGGATATTTGATTATATGAAAGTGTGCCAAAAAACAGTGCGAAAAAGTAAATCCCATGATACAATAACCCAAGATATGATATGGAGCGTTCCTAATTTCGTTCAGATCGCGCATGACGTCACGTTGTGAGTAGATCCTTTAAATTTCGAATGCATTGCCATTATGATTTGGAGATTTTAGCTTTTAATATCAGTTGTGAAACTTTCTAGAAGTGCTGTTTTCTTTAGTATGATTAAATATAATTATTGAGAACATATTCTAATAATCAAAATCAATCGGAAACATGATTTTTTTATTATTAGGCAATATACGTCTAATTATACAGTGTGGAAGGCACTTGTAGAATAAAATTATTTCTGTCCTTGTTTCGAAAAATTATAAAAAACGCTGATACTCGTCGATTTTTAAATAAATATCTGCACTTTTTAAACACAAATTTAAATTTAAAAACAGAGTCCAAAAGCTTTATTTTTAATAGAACACCCTGTATATTTTTATATTTTTAAAAGCTGCTTAACAACCTGATTTCAACTAACTATATCATGTAGGGTGAATTATGAACAATACAGGATGAAATTTTGAAATTATTAACTATGGAATCCACTTATGGAATAAAATTGTTTGTGTCCTTATTTTAAAAATTATAAAAAATGCCGGAACAGGTCAACTTTTAAATTTAAATGGGCGCTTTACAAATATAGATTACAGGGTGATTTACGCAAGTACAGCATAGTCCATGATCTTTAGTTTTAATGGATCACCCTGTATATTTTTATGTGCTTAGAAGCTACTTTATAACTTCATCTAAAAAAAATGTATTATTCGGGTTCAGTATGAATAATACAAGGTGAAATTTTGAAAAGGTGAAATTTTTAAATTATTCATAAATTTCGTCAAGACATTAAAGATACAAAACAAAAAAAAAATAAATATTATTTATACTTAGTTTAGAAAATATATGTCTTTATTTAGCTAAAATACCATTATTATATACATACTGTACTATTATTTAAAGTATGATAAATTATTAGATAATTTCAAAATTTTATGTAGGTACCTATTTATTATCTTGACGAAAATTTAACCTATATAATTTTAAATTTTCATCTTGTATTATTCATAATAGGCCCTATACAATACACTTTTTTGTAATGAATTTATTTAGAAAATTCGAAAAACATAAACATATAAAGGGTGTTTCATTACAATTAAAGATCATGGACTATGATAGACTTGTGTGGATCATCCCGTATATTTTAATTAATGTTCAAAGAGAGCATATCTAAATTTAAAAGTTGCCTTATCCTAGCGTTTTTTATAATTTTTTAAAATAAGGACACAACCAACTTTATTCCATAAGTGGTTTCTATACACTGTAATTTCAAAATTTCACCCTGTATTATTCATAATACACCATACATGATATGGGTCGTTGAAATCAGGTCGTTAAGTAGCTTTTAATAATATAAAAATATATAGGGTGTTCCATTAAAAATAAAGCTTATGAACTATACCAGGCTTGCGTGAATCACCCTGTTTAAATTTAAATCTAGGTTTAAAAAGCCTACATTTATATATAAAAATGAACGGGTTTCAGCGTTTTTTAAAATTTTTTAAAACAAGGACAGATATAAATTTTATTCCATAAGTGCCTTCCACCCTATATATAATACATGTATTATACACCCTGTATAATACATGTACTGACGATGAAATAAAGGTAACAATAAAATTGTAATGTGTTAAATGATAAAAAAAGTTAAAGCTGCAATAGTCATGAAGCATATCAGTTATATTTTTTTATTATTTAAGTTCTCTTATTCATTAATTATATTTATGATCACACCTCCTAAGGACTATTCAAATCTAACTATGAATATAATATTTTTGATAAAAGTGTAACAAATTATAAGTAAAATTCACCTTAAACACAAAAATAAACAGTGTTTACTATACGACAACACTGAATATAATGCTGATCTACTCACAGAGTGACGTAGCTACGTTGGCCCCGCCTACCTGCTCCATGTCATATCTATGAGTAAATCCCATTTAAAATACATTGTTACTTCACGCAAACTTTAAACCCTTCACGTACTGCTATCTATAATGACAGTTTTCACAAACTAAAAACGTATACATAATATGAGAAAGAGTAGATAAAATACATTTTTGCGGTATGTAATATTAATACCAGCTCTTTTGTAGCTGGAATATTGGGTGCGCCACTCATTTTTACGGCGTTTAACGGTTTTTTATTGTTGTATCAGAAGTTTTTCAAATTTTTTTATAAATTAAATGTATGAAATTGAATGTAATGTTTCTCGGTGACACGTTAAGTGTTATAAAGGCCTTGCCTTATAAATAAATTGGCTAGGAGTTACGACACTAGCTCGGTTTCTTTGAATGGTATAACCGATTTTCAAAATTAGACATCCGATGGAAAGGTAACGATCAAGACTACCCGAAGCCGCAGAGATGGGATTTAAATTTTGGGAGTTTTGGGGACGAGAACGAAAAACAGACCCCACATAGGGAGGGCCATAAAACCCACATCCTTGTACCAAAATAAATGGCTGGCATATGGATTGATAAATCTTTTTCTAAACTTTAAGAGTATACAGTAAAACCTGTCAATAACGGTCACTAAAAATGACAGAACTATTGGCCGATATAAAAAGGTGGCCGCTAATACCAGGTTTTGTAGTCCACCAATTTTGGTTTGGGGAACTTTGAAACTGGCCGGCTAGTTCAGGTGGCCGGTTTTGACAGGTGGCCGTTAACACAGGTTTTACTGTATTATAATAGTATCGCATGTGGCGGGTTGTGCGCCACTGGCGAGAACTACCGTTCCCTGGGATAATTTTTGTTAGAATACTGGATTATACTGAAATAGTGGTTGATATTTACCAAAATAGTCAATTTTGCTAATTAATATTTTGCTGTCTTTATTTAAATTTGCATTGAATTATGGCAGCAAAATATTGGATTAATTGAAGAGCTATTTAAATGTGAAATTCGAAATTGTTGACATTAATGTGCAGTCAGACAAAAATACGGGTACAAATTAAACCATGATCTTTGGTGCAGTAAATGTTAGAGGATGTATCTCCCATATGCATCGCTACAATTTTTGAAGGACTGCAAGAATCGCAAGGTCCGAGAACTGAACTCTGCTGGAAAAAAGACTGATTTAGTGCAACTTCTGACGAACGTACTACAAGGAGAGGGTTTTAACCCAGAAACTTTTGTATTTAAGGACAAGCATGCTGCTGTGATTTCGTCATTTTCGAAAGTTTCTTCCGATGTAGCCAATGTTTCTGGTGATATCACATATTTACAAAAGAAAGTTTCTTGTGATATTTCGAAAATTTCTCCGGGCATTATTTAGTTAGAAAATAAAGTTTCTGGTGATATGACATCTCTGGAAAGCGGTCTTTAACGAGATTTGTGCTCTGGAAAGTAAAATATCTGCTAACATGTCATCGTTAATCTCTAAGATCACCTCTAACTTCGACGAAAAAATATCGTCGTTAAAAAAACAAGTTTATGCTTTTAAGGAAAAGATCAAAGAGATGGAAAAGAAGATGGAAACAGAATGAAGTGGAGGTTTTGTTCGTGCTTAAGCTCCAACTTTTGACGGAAAATCTTCATGCAACACCTACACATCCACGCACATCCCGTTCAAAAAGTGTATTAACTCAAAAAAATTCATTTTTGTGATTATCTCACCTACAAAATGCATTATGCATTATCTTCTTTCTCAAAAACTGTAGTATCGCAACTTTAAAAATATGTATTTTAGTATATGGAGCGAAACGGTATTCAGTGGTGTGAATAAAAACGGAGTATAAACTCCGAGTATGTTCTCATGAGTATGAGCATAAAGTATAAGTTTATACTCCATTTCATGTGAATAAAAATACTTTGATGTGATGAGTTTCTGCTTACCGTATATAAGAGTAGATACTACCACGTGACCAAACTTTTGGCCAAACTTTTCACCGAATGCATTTACCAAGGAAAAACCCCTTCTCAATGGAACAATGCAGTCATTGTTTTATTACACAAGAAAGGTGACATAACAGATCTAAAAAACTACCGTCCTATCAGTCTGCTATCACACTAATCAGACACATATAAACTTTTCACAAAAATTATCAAAAAAAGACTGGAGACTAAGTTAGACTTCTATCAGCCTAGAGAACAAGCTGGGTTTAGATCCGGATATAGCACTAACGGCCACTAACTGGTAATAAAAAAACTTGATAGAGAAGTCTGCGGAATACAACAAACCATTGGCACTGATATTAGTGGACTATGTCGATACCATAAACCAACAGAAAATGTTAAAAGCACTGACAGAATGTCGAATAGACCATCGCTACACTAACATGATAAAATATATCTACCATAACGCAACGACTAGCGTAAGACTATCTGATCAACTAACAAATAAATTCTGTATACAGCGATCAGTACGGCAAGGAGACACCATCTCACCAAAGCTATTCACAACCCTTTTAGAACACATTTAAGAAGGCAGATCTGAACGAATATGGTATCAACATAAATGGAGAGAAGCTCAGTCATTTGAAATTCGCAGACATCGTCCTTATAACCGATTGTATGGATGATACAATAATAATGTTGAACAAGTTATCTTAAGTAACTTAACAAGTAACTTAACACTCACAAAAGAGGTAGTGATCAAGATTCGCATAACTCAGAGGCCTATGGAGCGCCAAATGTTGGGTGTCTCCCTGAGGGACTGAATCCCAAACGAAGAAATAAGTCGTAGAACAAAAACAACGGACGCCGTCGAAAGAATCGCGTCACTCAAGTGGAATGGGGCAGGACACGTCGCCAGATTGTCAGACAACCGATGGACAAAACGTATTGTCGAGTGGAGGCCACGAGAAGAAGCACTACGGAGCAGAGGACGACCACCAACCAGATGGGCTGACGATCTGAAGCGTATTGTCGGCAACTGGATGCAAATCGCACAAAACAGAGAAAGATGGAAAGAGCTGAGGGAGACCTATGTCCAGCAGTGGACGCGTACTGGTTTATGATGATGATGACTACCACGTGAAGTTTGTACTCCAAAATTTGAAGTATAAAGTATCATTCGAACAGTATCATTCGAACTTGTAACAAGAAGCTTGTGTTTCTGGTTTAAAACGTATTAAAAAAGTATTAATTCAAATAACGGCCATATAAAACCAGTGTGTTTTAACGTTTTTTTCGGGAAACTGTCATAAATCAATGTTTTCTTAAACTGTTATTTCAAATAAAAATGGCATGTGTTTTTTTAACTGATATTTTCTTTTAACAAATATTTTTATTATCTTCCTCTAGCCCAGTTGTAATAGGCACAATAGACATACAAAAATTAAATGTATATTAACTTAAATATGAGGAAATAATCAAAGCAAAAATATTTTCTTTTCACTCTCCTGTAAAATTGTAATACATATTTTGAGTTGTTTCGGTTTAGAACGGGATGTGTGATATGTTTATAAAAAATACTAAAAAAAAGAAATATTACAGTATCTTTTTTTGTGCAACAAAGAGACCGGCCTGTTTATTTTTCAAAGGACTGTGACGAAGTACCCCTGAAACTAAGAGACGGTCCAAAAGCTGGAAACATAATTTCATGATTATACACTAATTTAAGCTTTTTGTGAAAAAATTGACCATATTTCATGGTTATAACTTTCCTTAATGAGAAAAACGTTTTAGACCTTTATGTAAAAATGTAATTATATGCAATCATAGTTCATTTTGGCCTTGTTATGATTAAGATAAACTTCAGCTATTCACCTAATATATTTTTCTAATAATCTTAACAAGGTAGGCTCAAAATTTCGGCTCCAATGCTGTTCAAACGCATTCATTTTTTTCGAACCCTGAGAAAACGAATAGGTATTTTTGAAAAATTTAAACGAGGAATCAAATACTACGTTATTGTCGAGGGCCGAGAACTCTTGAAAACTTCTATGATGTTTATTTTAATAGGTTACAGGGGTGAAAAAAAGAGAAGTTTTAATGTGATTTTTCATTTCAAATATCTCATTCAAGAGAAAATTTTTCTTTATTCTTAGATGCCTTCGGCCCTTCGTAATAATGTAATATTTTATTTTGCATTTAAATTTTTCAAAAATATTAGTTTTTTCAGCATTCGAAAAAATTAATGCATTTAAAAACCATTTAAGCCGAAATTTTGCACCTACGCCCTTAATATTAATTCACGTTTCTCTAGGAGGATGATAATTTGTACTACCCTTCAACGAACTATATTGTGTGAAAAAATTTGTAAGAAATTTAATCAACGAGATAACAAACATTTTTTGCTTCAAACCATTAAACACAGTAATGTAATAAACGTTGAAAGTTTACCATAGTCGATCAGCAACCGCAAAAATTTTTATAAACTACTCACAAAATAAAATAGTTTCATATTTAAATCTTGTCTTTAAAAAAATGGTACGCAAGATTTTACTGTCGTTATAGTCCAGTCGTCAGAGACGAAAATATAGGGTTCACTGTAAAGAGGCCGAAATCATTAAGGGGATGGATACGTATTTTCGGCTGCAATTATTTTCAAATGGGGATTCATTTTTTTCGAATCCTGAGAAAACTAATAAGTATTTTTGAAAAATTTAAACGCAGAATGAAAGATTACGTTCTTACCGAGGGCCTAAAGTCCCTGAAAACTTATATAATGTTTATTTTAATCAATTACAGGGGTGAAAAACTTAGAGAAAATGTAGTGTGATTTTTAATTTCAAACATCTCATTCAAAAGAAACTTTTTATTTATTCTAAGGGACTTTCAGCCCTCGATAAGAATTTAGTCTTTCATTCTGCGTTTAAATTTTTTAAAAATATTTATTAGTTTGTTCAGGATTCGAAAAAAATGGACAGCATGTCCGTGGTGATATTTTCCAAATCGAACATTCGCTATCTTTGTCATACAACGCAATGAGTCAAATAGAATATGATGACAAGACACTGACAGTTTTAAATATTTGACATGTCATCGGGAATATTTTGAGTTGTTGATTAAATAATATTGATAATATATTTGATAAATAATTATTTAAGCCGTGAACTTAATAAAAATTTATTTATTGTTTATTATTATTATGGAAGATCCAAGCAGAGGATACATCAGGATATATTCTATGATCCAAGTATTTTGTTGTTAAAGATGTTCAAAATTTTAAGCGTTCCATAGTAACAATATATTATTAAAAAATCACTTTAAAACTTTTCCTCTTTTCTAGATTCAGTATTAGTTTTTGTTGTACATAAAAATTATTACAATCACTGAATACATAGTCAGTGAAAAAATTATCACATTTATTAACTGAATTAATAATTTGCAATTATACAAATAACAGTTATCCAAGAACATTCAAAAGCCATCGCTTTAAAGTTGATCATATTGTCAAGTAGAATGACATTATAGTAATGTTTATATATCCATACCAGTGTGAATTTTACTACACGTAATTTGCCGTGTAAAGATAGAAAAAGTAGGGATAGCCGTAAAATATTTGCGAATTATGTACCGATCGCCTTAAACCGAAAGCCGTAGACCGAACTCATTAAACCGAAAAGCACTTTACCGAAACCTCACTAGACCGAACAGTAGGAGACCGAAAAGCAGGAGACCGAAAACCATTAGGTACATAATACAGGGTGCTCAAACAGGATTGTAATCTGGCCAAGGGTAACATTAACCTCCCTTCACCCTTTATCCAGGCATACGACTGGCAGCACAAAGTACTGGCGAGTTTAGAGGTTTTTTTTGCTTTGTTTTTTGTTTATTTTTTTGTTTTTATTTGTTTTTGATTTATTTTTATTTATTATGTACAATATTAAAAATGAAAGCAATTAAATGTAATTACAACTAAATGTTATTTCGATGGTTATTAGAAACAGTTAAAATGGTGTTAACGTCACTCTAGCCTTAATTTATTTTTACCTTCACTAATTTGTTTATTGGATGAAAATTATTTCATATCAGACTGTACAGAATAACAATTTATACAGTCTATATATAAAGTAATACAAAAAAATACAATAAACAAACAGATAGATATACAAAATATTAGAATTATTTACTGCAATCTTTTTCTGTGCTTTTCTGTCCAATGAGTTTGGAATACTGCTTTCGGTCTAATGATTTCGGTCTAATTGTCGTGTAGCAAAATTTAAAGAAGAAAATGTGTCTGAACCTCTAAAAATCTTAGGAACAAGCTGAATTTTGCTGAGAACGTCAAGTTTCAATACCAAAACGAAGATAATCAAGATTCAGACTCTCTTCCTGATCTTCCTAATATTATGGACCCAAGCAATCCCAAACTAACTCCCAAACCTCTAGCAGAACCCCTCACAAATGACTGTTCCTGTAAATACTACTATCACCCAAACCCTCAAATTATTTTCCAATGATGGAGAACTCTCCATTATCTTTAAATACCATAAGTTTTTTTGGAAATATGCAGTACTACTAATTTGAGATCCAAGCTACAGAACAATAAATAATCCAATAGACCAACCTATAACTAAACTATAGGGGAATAACCCTCCTTAATACAGGTTATAAAATATTTTCGAGTATCTTATATGTTCGCCTGAGTGCACATTCAGAGGAGCTTCTTCAACAGACCAGATCTTTGTGCTAATAGCTCTGGATCCCGCCTATGAAAAAAAAGTTGATTAATAGCAAGCTGAAAATTTGTTAATAGCTTAAGGGTGTCTAGTCGGATAAACTTTAATATATGGGAACACTGAAACAGGGGCAGTTTTAATTGTGGAACAGGTTAAAAATTTGGAACGGTCACACCACGAAAACGGCACATTTATTTTGTCCGACAGAACAGACTTAAACTCTCCAGAGATGCCCGAATAGACAACAGGAAATATTTTTAATAAATCATCCCAAATTTTGACATATGCCGATGACGTGGACCTAGTTGCCCGCACAGCACGCAAGCTAGAAGAAATGTATACCACCTTCTCAAATGCCTCAAAAAATATGGACCTGCAAGTAAACGAGGAGAAAACTAAGATGATGGCATCAACACCCAACAAAAGAGCCAGAAACATCGGTCACCAATCCACGGTTGATAACTCTACCTTTGAAGTGGTGGACAAATTCACATACTTAGTCTCCCTGATCACCAAGGAGAACGTTATGACGGAAGAAATCAAGCGAAGCCAACCTAGCCAACCTAACTTTTGACTCAAACTTCAAATCTCTGGTGCAGATCACTTTTCTCATTTTGTTAGTAATAATGTTAGTAATCAATAGTGATAGTAATTTTGTTAGTAAATTGGTGGGCTGAAAAGTTCGTAGGCTAACATAGAAAGAATTTTTTTTGATAAAATTTGATTTTAGTACCCAATATTGTTCTCTTAGAGGGCGACACAACGATTATAGCGGTCATACAACTTTTCGATATCATTTTTATAATACGGTTTTTTTTTTCCTCAAAATAAGCCTCAGTTTTTGAGATTACCTCTTCATTGGTGCTAAATTTCTTTCCAGCGAGCATTCTCTTGAGGTCAGCGAACGGGTAGTAGTTGCTGGAAGCCATATCTGGTGAATACGGTGGCTGCGTAAGCAATTCGAAGCCCAATTCATTGCCATCGTTTTTGATCGATGGCAAAATTCGAATTGGTTGTTGTTTTTGGCAGAGCTTTCACATACCCAAATATTCATGCACAATATATCCAACACGTTGTTTAATTTTTTTTGTATTATTTATTTATTACACAAAAAGCAATGCTGTATTAAGACACGAAATTCCTTTTTATGCATTTTTGTTAAACTAACACAAGTTTCTTCACTCCATCTTATAAACTAATAATTCGACAGCTGTCAAATTTATAAATGCATCGTTTGAAGGTTAGGGCTGACTAAAAATGATATGGATTTAATACTACCAGTAGTGCCATCTATGTGTCAACCTACGAACTTTTTAGCCCACCAATAGTAACATCGTTGACTGATAAATATACTGGAAGATACGAAACTAAATGAGCGTTTATGTACGACACCAGTGGTTTTAGAAATAGATGGCGTTAGCAGCTTTCTAGGTGCGAGATTGAATTTACCTGAGACAACGATGAGACGTATTCAGGTAGCTTTGGTTATCGGAATTTGGGGTCGGTCGGGTCGATCGGATTAAAATAAAAATTATTTAATTCTTTTGATGCATTTAAATTTGAGTTCTCATTCAACGATAACAATGGCAATCTTTAAAATAATTATTGGAGTGTACCTATGTATTACTTTCTAAACTCGTTTTTAAATTAGCAAGAATAATTTTGTAGTTGTAATTTGTCTTCTAATTTGAATTCTTGAAACAAATCATTAAATATTCTAAAGTTTATTTAATAATTTTATATAAAATATATGTATAATAATATAATTTATTTAATAAAAAATTTATTTAACGAGAAAAATACTCACTCGGTGATTTTAGATATTGTACATTTCTTATTTGCCTCATAATCTCGATAAAAAAATAGGTAGTTATTTTCGTTAATTACAGTCTCTTCTGATAATTGTATATTTTGTTTGGAGATATTGCAAACGTATTTACTTAAATGAAATTGACTTAGTAACCCGCTCGGCCACTTTAAACTCTTCGAGAGAAAAATGGTAAGGACTCATGAATGGTTGCAATCGCGATTTCCAACAATTTCTTCCAAGTTTTTTCGTGCCGTTGATATTTTCCGAGTTAGGGGGAAAATAGTGACTAAGTATAATTATTGAATTATTTATTATTAACTTTACTTTTTAAAGGTGCCGTGTATTTCTGCGTAGACATCCACCGTGCATTGTATTGTCAGGTCAGGTGAGATATTAGATAGTCACGATTACATTATTCTATTAAGAGTAATTTCATTAATATCATTTGGCGAATATTAACCAGCCATGACATCTTTTTCTAGACCTCTCTTACCCTCTATATTTCCTTCGAGTTCCAGTTGCCGACAAGTATATCGTTCTCCTCGCAATATGTCCCTAAATATGTCCATGATATTTTAAGCATTCGGTGCAGGCACCTCATTTCAAAGACTTCAAGTTTGTTAGTGGAGCTGGCCTTCATTATCCATGCTTTCATTACATACAAGAGAACAAGCCAAACGTAACACTTTAGCGTATTGTACAGTAGAAAAAATGAAAGAATACCCATGAACGAACATAAAAAACACGCTGTATTTTCCTGTCACCGTGTCACACAAAAAATTGGCCAGCACAGGTACATGTAATAATTATTATTACATGTACTTGCGCTGGGCAATTTTCTTTGCGACATGATGACAGGAAAATACAGCGTGTTTTATATGTTCGTTCATGGGTATTCTTTCATTTTTCCGACTGTATCTCAGGTTGAAACCCAAATTTCAGTGAACAGTCATAAGAGTTTGGACGTCGACATCCCATTGTTTATGAGAGATATTTTTCATTAAGTTGAGCGGAGTGAGTGTATATTGTCTTACCAAGATAGACGATTATCCAGTTTTATTCCCAAGAACTACTTATTAACTTTTGCTCTCAGAACGAATTTCGAATAAACAATACGTTCTTCAGACACAAAGATCAAGAAAAATATACATTCAAAAATACAAGAGCACACAGATCCGATATTGATTATATATTGACAAACAGAAACATCCATCATTCTCAAGTACTAGACATAAGATGTTTAAGTGCAGCTAATATCGGAAGTGATCACAACCTAGTACTTGGAAAAATCAGAATACATCTACAAAAAAACAGGAAAAAAGACCCTATTGAATGTGAGACAAGAATAAAGGTAAAACAGCTACAAGACTTGTCAACACGAGATTTATACCAGAGAAGACTGCAAAAAGTACTGAACGAAAACTACATAACACCAGATGAAGACATAGAAGAAATTTGGAGGACGATTAGAGATAATATCAAAATGGCAGCAACGGACGCATTTGGAGATCGTAAGATAAGTAAACATATACGAAAGAAAAGGAGAACACCCCATGGATCTGTGAAGAAATAAAAATAAAATGCCAAAAAAAAAAAAGAAAATCTAGCTAGAATACAAATTCAAAAGAACGAGACAAACATATGTGAAGAATATAAAAGAGTTTGAAATGAGTTAAACTCAATAGTAAGAAGGAAGAAAACAGAACATTGGTAAGCATTTTCAAAAGAGATGGAGCACGACTTATACGGGATGCAAAAGGAAATGTGGAAAATGATAAGAGGTCAAACAGCAGAGATGAAGGAATTGATAGTAGAAGTAAAACATATTGATACAAATACATGGACAACTTACCTAGAAAACCTGTATCAAACAGCTAATCATGAAGAACTGGAAAACCAGGATTAGAATCGGATGAGCAAACAGAAATTAAAGAGGAAGATAACGAACGCCTTAAAACAGATGAAAAATCGAAAAGCACCAGGGAAAGATGGAATAGCTAATGAACTTTTAAAATACGGAGGAGAGAGACTTCACAAAGAACTGAATATCCTGATAAGTAAAATAATAAATACAGGAAGAATTCCAGAAGAATGGAGTACCACTTAGATGATAGCGTTATTTAAGAAAAGTGATAGGGCAGACCCCAATAATTATAGAGGGATTAATTTACGGAGCACTATACTGAAACTCCCAACAAAAATACTGATGAAGAAAATAATGGCGTGCATAAATATATCGGTTGAACAACAAGGATTTAGAAGGGGAAGATCATAACGATGCAGTTTTTGTGATAAAACAAATAGCGGAGAAATCATTAGAGTATAACAAGCGAGGGTTTTTCTGTTTTATATACCTAGAGAAAGCGTTTGATAGAATACAATTAAAAGACGTGATACACCTACTATATGACAAAAATTTACCACTGGATATTATAAAACTGATAGAAAACCTTTATGTACGAAATAAAATAGAAATGAAGTCAATGGAATAATAACAGAATCCATATAGAAGCAAACACAGGAATCAAGCAAGGAGATTCACTAAGCTCTCTACTGTTAAACATAACGCTGGATGCAATGATAAAACAAGTGAAGAAAAAAGAGGGTAAAAAATGGGCGATAAAGAGATAAAAATACTCTGTTACGCTGATGACACCGTGTTAGTAACAGAGTGCGAAGACGACCTACAAAGATTACTGCACGAATTCAACATTAGCGCAAAAGAAATTAATATGAAAATATCAGCCCAAAAACAAAAAGCTTAGTAATATCCAAAGAACCAATAAGATGCCAATTGGACTTAGACAATAAAAGTAAATACCTGGGAATTAATCTATCAGCCGACAATAATATCGAAGAAGAGGTTAAAGACTAATAATTAAAGCCAGTAGAACGGCCGGATGCCTAAACGACACAATTTGGAAAAACAAATACCTTAGAGTGGAATCAAAGGACCGAATATATAAGTCATTTGACTGAAGTTATTAGACCAGTTATGACTTACACTGCCGAAACAAGACCAGATGCAAGCCAAATACAAAGATGTCTGGATACCAACAAAATGAAGATTTTAAGAAGGATTGCTGGAAAAGGACTACGGGACAGGGTAAGAAGTGAGGAAATCAGATGCATATGTGGGGTAGACAATATAAATACCTGGGTAAAGAATAGAAAAGAAGAGTGGAATCAACACATAATCAGGATGTCTGAATCAAGGATAATAAGAATAGCCAGGGACAAGTCACCGTTAGGCCGAAGAAGTATAGGATGCCCAAGGAAAAGATGGAATGACAATTTAGGGACAGAATGAAAGGCACCGTTGAAGAAAAACAGGCAGTACTGCCTATATAAAAGAAAAAGTAGAAGAAGAAATTCTTTAGGTAGATTTTTGGTAGTATAATGTGCTTCTTTGGAGTTTTACTGAAGATTATTGTTTTCGTTTTAGTGGGAGAAAATTCTAGGCCAGTAGTGTTTGACCAATTCTCTAATTTCTAAATGACTAGTGGGTTGAAGTGATTTAGCGATGTCATTGATTGCAATAAGGAAAAGTGCAACGAGTAGACCATTGAGGAATGTCGTTTAATTGGATTTTTGAGTCTAAAAGGACGTTATCTATTCGAATAAGTTTCGTCTATATAGGAAATTACTAATAAATTTTATGTTTCCTGGAATTGACCAACTTAATAGAATTCTTATATCTAATCCCCAAATGGCACGCGTTATACAATATAATAAAAGATAGCCATAAGCCAAACATACTTTATCACATCCAAATTACCCATGAATTACAGATTCAATATCCACTAGGTTGTCTAATGTAGATGTGGACTTTCTAAATCCACTTTGTATAAAGCTAGGTAGCTATAATATCAATAAGTCTAATACTATCTAGTATCTATCAAGTGGATAAACTGCTAATTGTAGCAAGTTTTATTCCATTCAGTTTTTTGACTAAGCTAATACTTTTCGAGTTATTTGAGAGTGAATATGTTCGTTTTTTAACAAAAAAATACACGTTTTTAGACGGTTTTACGCAAATAACACAATAAGTAAGTATTTTATCGAAAAAGGTATTCAATAAAAATATACTTTATAAAAAATTTAAAAAAAATGTCTGTATAAAATCTTTATACTCAGTAGAAGCAGAGTTGTAGCTAAAAAAGTAAGTTCTTATTCGTCAAATTCCAAATCGAATATTTCAACGTGAAATAACCAAAAAATAAAACACATTTCTTTAAAAAGGCTTTGTTTTTGTTTTTAAAAAAGTTTCTAGCATTAAAGTAAGCACGTTACCCTGAAAATAAAGTTGGTCCTTTTTTGTAAAAGATAGTTTTAAAAAAGCGTGAAAATCACCCTCTAAAAGGGAACTTGCATAACATTTTTATTTCGAAAGAGATGCTATAAATTTGCTAACTCATCGCAACTTTTTTAAAGTGTTTAAAAAGCTTTGTTTTTGTTTTTAAAAATGTTTCTAGCATAAAGTAAGCACGTTACGCTGAAAATAAAGTTGGTCCTTTTTTGTAAAAATAGTTTTAAAAAAGCGTGAAAATCACCCTCTAAAAGGGAACTTCATAAAATTTTTATTTCGAAAGAGATGCTATAAATTTGCTATAAATCACAACAGCACACGATTTAAAAAGAAAAAAAGTAGTTTGTGTTTTTCGTTTGGCCCCTCAAGACGAATAAAATCAAATTGTTACCGCTTCACAAGTGACTTTACTTATGTATTGTTTATAATACACATGATCTGTAAATTTCATCGTAAATTCAGTTTTACAGTATTTTTTTATTTTGAAAAAATGCCTTTTTTTTAAATAACTTGTGATACGAAATATCCCAAAGTTTAAAGGTTTTGGTTTTCTGAATATTTTGTTTTTCTGTAATACAAAAATTGGTTAAGATATGGCTGTTCCGAATTTGCATATACTCGTGATTAATGACTCATTGAAGCCCTTTTAACTACAGCCTTTCAAACATAAGCACTATGAACCGATGAAACTTACAGATCCTCTATAATAAGCATACATACGTAAAGTAACTTATGAAGCGCTACTGATTAATTTCATTGGAGATGCTAATTAGGAGGTGATTTTTAGATATTTTTTACAAAAAAAAAAGGATCAACTTTATTTTGTGCGCAACTTGTTTACTTCTGATATAGAAACTCAAAAAAATAAAGCTTATTTTAAACTTTTTAAAAAAGTTATGATGAGTTTTCCCCGAAAAGTTCTTAATTTTTTGGTTATTTCATGTAGAAATATTCAATTTTGAATTTGACAAATAATAAGAACCTACTTTTCATTAGCTATAACTCTGCTTTTACTGGGTCTACGACTTCATAATATGTCATATTTATATAAAACATTTTTTCACTTTTTGATAAGCTGTATTTTTGCTATGAATGTTTTTTTGGTGAAATACTTCCTTTTTTAGTTATTTGCGAAAATCCGTCTAAAAACGTACCATTTTTTGAGAAATGAATATATTCACTCGCAAATAACTGGAAAAGTATTTACTTGTGAGGTCAAGACTAGTGAAAACAAAACTATAGTCAATTTATATTTTCAACATTTTTGCAGAAACAAAAACAAAAAAAAAATTAATACAGATTAATATGATAGTGACTGCTGCGTTAAAATTTTGAATACGGGCCACGTGAAATAACCGCGTGTTCTTGGCTAGTTCCTTGAGTAGGGAGAATTTTACATTTCCCTCTAAGGCTAGTTCCAACAAATTTAAGCTAGGCGCGCCACTATACGGGCAGGTTTTAAAGACAACAAAATAATGCATAGGGTTTCGTATCTTTCCGTATTTATCAATCAACGGTAACATAGTAATTTCCGAATGTGAGTTGCTACACACTATCTAAAAATCCTGCTGCATCACAAAGACTAAGTAATTTAATCTCTCCTGACCAAAAGAACATCATGAAACTGTTGAATGTAGAGAGAAAGGTAGAAGATCGAAGACCAAGAGGAAGATATTCAACAGAATGGGTAGATCAAATGAAGAGACTGGTTGAAAAATTCCTACATGAAGCCGTCCATATGGCACAGGACCGCAGTCAATGGTGACAGCAAGCAACAATATTTGGAATCTCACCAGACCCTAACAAGGTCTCAAGGAATGTGAAGGACCAAACTAAAACCGGAGAACCCTCTACTGTACTCAAAATACCTACAACACACACAAACCTATGTCAAACACAAACCAAACCAACCTCTCCTGACCAAACTATAACCACACAACCCTCTCGTTCACCCAGAACACAACCCATAATAAAAATTTCAAACCAATACAGGTTTCCAAAACCAGTACCAAAATAACTAAAGAAAACTAATCGGTCCTTAAAGAGGAGGTACACTCAGAACAAGCTGCATAAACTTTAAACAGGTGAAAGTTGGGGACTTAATACGATCTTTAACGGTAAAATATTGCAAAACCTCTAAATTCTAAAGAACCGCTTGGATTGACATGAAAATTGGCATACACATAGCTAACAATTCAAAGAAAAAAAGTGATATTCTGCCGATGTGTGCTTTTGCCCTGGAGGTGAGTTTCATCCCTTCTCGAGGGTAAAAATATACGTCCAAAATAAGTCCGGAAATGGATAAACTGACTAATTCTATGAAATTTTGTTCTATAGAGTTTTTTTTATTTAGTAAGTCAATGATTTTTGAGTTATCTGCGAGTGAATATGTTCATTTTTCAACAAAATAGATTAAGGATAGTTTTTAGACGGTTTTTCGCAAGTAACTCAAAATGTAAGGTTTTTGTCGAACAAAACAATCTTAACAAAAATATAGCCTGTTAAAAAGTGAAAAAATTGGTGTATATATTAGGTCTCTAGACCTAGTACAAGCAGAGCTATAGCTAATGAAAAATAGGTTCATATTCGTCAAATTTCAAATCAAATATTTTAACGTGAAATAATAAAAAAATTAAGCACTTTTTGAGGATAACTTATTACAACTTTTTTAAATTGTTTAAAAAAAGCTTTATTTTTATTTAAAAAAAAAATTCTAGCATCAAAAGTAAACAAGTTACGCTCAAAATAAAGTTGGTCCTTTTATTTGGTAAAAAATCGGGAAAATCACCCCCTAATTTGCGTCTTAAATGAACCTAATCATTACCACTTTACAAGTTACTTTACTCGTGTATGTATTGTTTTTATATGATCTGTAAATTTCTTCGGTTTAAAGTACTTATTTTTGAAAGGGCTGTAGTTGAAAGATCTTGAAGGAGTCACTAATCACGGGCTTATGCACATTTTAAGCAGCTATATCTTAACCAATTTTTGTTTTACAGAAAAACAAAAAAATACAAAATATTCAGAAAACCAAATCCGAAGTTTTTACTGTTGGAGATTTTTTAAATTTTAAATAATTTTTTAGTGATTTTGAAAAAAATCTTTTTTTTTTCAAAATTAAAAATTTTGAAAATTATACTTTAATACCAAATCAGTTTAAAAAGAGCTCTAATGAGTTTTCTCCAAAAGTAGCTTAATTCTTTTGGATATTTCAGGTTTAAATATCCTATTTGAAATTTGGCGAATATGAATCTACTTTTCACTAGCTATAACTCTGCTGCTACCAAGTCTAGAGACCTCGTGCATACACTATTTCACTCTTTTACAGGCTATATTTTTATAAATAATATTTTTTTCGATAAAATACTTATTTTAGAGTTATTTGCGAAAAATTGTCTGAAAACGCGGCTATTTTGTTAAAAAATGAATATTTTCACTCGCAAATACTCGAAAAGTACTGACTTGGTGAAAAAACTCTATACAACAAAAGTTGCTTAGAATTAGTCAGTTTATCCATTTCGGGACTTATTTTGGATGTATATTTTTTCACACTCGAGAAGGGGTGACACTTACCCCCAGCGTAAAAGCACACATCTGCACAATATCACTTTTTTTCTTTGACATATTAGCTATGCGTTTGCCAAATTTCATGTCAATCCTATTGATTCTCTAAAATTTACAGCAAAAACCGTGAAAGCTTACTAATAATCCGGTCAACTTAGACATCAAAATGCTTGGCAAATAACAAAAATTGCCGGAGAGCCAAATTTTGGTGGAGAGCTAGGGTATACCATAACAAATAAAGTTTAAAAAGTCCCCATCGATCCCATGTGTGCGTCAAAAGTTATTCGGGGTCAAAGGTCAAAATTTGAGATTTTTTGGATTTTTTTCGAAAACGGTAAGTTTTATCAAAAAAAAAACTTTAAACCAAAGTTGTAGATCTTAACATTCTCTACAAAAATTGTCCTTACAATTTTTTTCCTAAAAGTTACCATTCCTGAGATATCGCGATTTTAAAAGTTACTTTATACATTATATGCACATATAAGCCACGTATATACATATGTGGCCCTTAAGACAAGTATAAATGCCTATTTGTGTCTCTTTTATATAGTAGATTATACTATTCTGAAAATATTTCTTCAAAAGGTAATCAGTCCCAAACTGAATTTCCTCTATCCACGTGGCCTTGAAAAACATTTGGCTATACCATTGTTTAAAAAAGAACAGATTGTCTATTATAGGCAATGGCTACAGTATTGTCCGTAGGTCTGGTTAATGAGGTTGAACAATTTTTTGAGTATGAATTAGCTTCTTACCCCGTATCACTTTTCGATGCAGCTGGAATGCGTAAAAAAACAAAGTCAGCAATTTATGATTGCTTTGAATCAGTCAATACTGAGGTTGATCGTAAAAACGCTACTTACATTATTGATGGAGGGTACCTACTACATCACGTTGTGTGGGATCGAGAAGAAACCTTTAGCGTTATTTTTGATAAATATGTTCAGTATCTACGCAGACATTATGGGCCTACAGTGACAGTGGTATTTGACGGCTACAATGACTCGACAAAGAATATTAAAGCTGCAGAACAACGTCGTCGAACTACAAAAACATCATCGGGTTCCGAGATTATCTTTGATGAAAATATAACAGTTCCAGCGAATCAACAACAATTTTTCGCCAACATTAATAATAAATCTCGTTTCATTTCCATGTTAACTGACAAATTAACAGCTGCGAATATTGAAGTGAAACAAGCTAAAAATGACGCAGATGTCCTTATAATTGAGACAGCAATTGAAACATTTAAGGCAACAAACACAACAATTGTAGTTGGTGAAGATGTTGATTTGTTGGTACTGATTACTGCAAGGACTCCAGTAGATAAAGTTATTTATTTTCTGAAACCTGGAACGGCTCAACAGCGAACAGAGATATATTCTTCGAATAGTTTATCGGCTTATCCCAAATGCCAAAAGTACATTTTATTTTTACATGCGATAACCGGCTGCGACACTACGTCCGCAATGTACAGAAGGGGCAAAACGTCAGTACTTAAATTATTCGAAAAAAAAAAAAGATTTGACTGACTGCTGTAAAGTTTTTACAGAACTTGATTCTACACCGCAAACAATAATTACGGAAGGAATTCGCTTTCTTCTTGCGGTTTATGGAGCTCCAAAAAAATTATTTGTCTTGATAAATACCGATACTTAACTTTTGTAAAAAATACGCGAAACAAGAAACAAGTACAACTATCATGTCTTCCTCCAACATCAGCATCTGCTTTTCAACATTTGTATCGAATATATTATCAAGTTCAAACATGGCTAGGCAATGAACTGAATCCAGAAGACTGGGGTTGGAAATTAATAGATAATACTCTGGATTAAAACCATACTCCCACCTGTTCCAGAAAAACTCCTTAACACTATTTTTTGCAATTGCAAAAAAGGTTGTAGTGCCAAATGTGGATGTAAAAAAGTCGGGTTGCTGTGTTCTCTAGTGTGTACCAACTGCCAAGGTCAGTCTTGCTCAAATGTCCAGTATAGTACAACAGAGGAAGACTCCTGTGATTTTAATGAAGAGACCAATGACTCAGTCACATTTGAACAATTTTTGAACATCCAGCAAGAGGAAGAGGAAGAAGATGAAATCGAAGAAGACTTGACTGTTGAAGCAGACTTTCAAGAATATGAATCTGATTAAAATATCTAAAGAAATCAAAACAATAGTTAACCTAATAATCAATAGCAATATCAATAATCAATATCAATAATAAGGTAATATCTAGAACTTGACCGGTATTGTTTTCTTAAATTATCCTAAAATTGTCAAAACAGTTAGTGGAGTAGGCCTACAGGGGAAACCACGGTAAAAAAACGCGCCGAGTACACTACCTCATAGTTGGTGTGGAAACGTGTGCATATCATGTATAATGTGACTCTTTGAATCGCGATATCTCAGGAATGGTAACTCTTAGGAAAAAAATAGTAAGGACTATTTTTGTAGAGAATTTTAAGATCTAGAACTTTGGTTTAAGTTTTTTTTTGATAAAACTTACCGTTTTCGAAAAAAATCCAAAAAATCTCAAATTTTGACCTTTGACCCCCAATAACTTTTGACGCACACATGGGAACGATGGGGACTTTTTAAACTTTATTTGTTATGGTATACCCTAGCTCTCCACCAAAATTTGGCTCTCCGGCAATTTTTGTTATTTGAAATGTCTATATAGACCGGGTTATAACTGGTAAAGCAAAGCACAAAACAGATGTGAATGGAGAAATATTGTTCATCAGGTCCTTCAGAGTTGTTAAGAATTTTATATAGGTATTCGAGTTTTGTTTAAAATAATTATTGTAATTAGTTAACATACTTATTATGATTTCTTAACGGCCTGTTGTACGTATCAGTAAAATAAAATTTAATTATATTTTAAATCTAACGTTGGACCAGTTGACGTGGAAAGAGGCTCTTATTCTTTATTTTTCTGAATATTCTACTCGATATTTCTTACAATTTTCTGAAATTATTAATAAATATTTTTATTTTCAACACTGGATATCTAAGGAAAAAGATTCTGAATCTATTTTAATTAAATCCCATCGTCCTTCTTTATTCCTAAATAAAGTCTTTGACAAACGCAGAAAAACTTACGTTGAAAGTAAACCCAGGAGACTGATAGCAAAGCAAGAGCGAACCATCTGAACGAGATCGATAGTTTGAGAAGTTTACCGTCACTTTTACGACTAATAAACTGAGTCGGATGTGAAAGAAGAGTATTTTATATGGTTATCCTGTGCGGGCTATCGTCGCTGTTAAAAATATACTTGCAACATTTCCCGTATTAAAAAGAACTAACTCCCCTTTTATGACAGTTGCACGGTAGTCTCGTAAAAATTAGTGTAACCTCTCAGACGTAAAAACCCCCTGTGTACCCGTGCTCGCTCGTATTAACCTCTTTTACGGTCTCTTTAATGTAAAGTATCTGCCGACAAATTACCTACATGTACTTATGCTACTAGCTTTCTACATAAAATACGTATAGGGTACATAATTTCAGCTTGAAATATTGTCCGAATAACTCTTTTCAAGCCGTTTACTAAACCGGTCAAGTTTTGTAATTTTGTTTAAAAAATTAAATGTTACGTGAGATACACATGGAACGACACATATTTTACATATTAGTTGTAAAAAGTTAGTTATAGTCCAGTCGTCAGTGACGAAAATGCCA
Source organism: Diabrotica virgifera virgifera (assembly GCF_917563875.1). NCBI lineage: Eukaryota > Metazoa > Arthropoda > Insecta > Coleoptera > Chrysomelidae > Diabrotica > Diabrotica virgifera. The sequence goes on from NC_065447.1 coordinate 227,550,369, forward strand.
CTGAATCCCTAAAAACATACGAACAAACTGAATTTTACTGAGAACCTTAATTTTGCAGCCCTTAAAAGACATGAAAAAGTTCACGCCATTAATGCCCAACGTTGCGTAAATGCAACATCTCTAAAGGTATTTTTTATGTATCACTACTTAAATATCAGCTTTGTTGCTAAAGTTTATTTAAAACAAAACATAAAGTACAAAAATCTAATAAAATATTTTGAAATAGTTATAATAATATCGTATGGCATTTTTGCCGGGAGATCCTTTCGGACAGTTCCGGCGCCATTAACATCTTTAACCCAGTTTCAAGTAACTAGTGCCGATGTACACTAGCCCAGGGGGACCGACGGCTTTACGTGCTCTCCGAGGCACGGTGAGACGGCCCGTGTCATTATTGTAAATGAAAATTTGTCTTTGGCAGGGCTCGAACCCACGTGCACTGGCGTATGAGGCCAGCTAATATGCCGTTACGCCACGGCCGCTCTTGAAATAGTTAAAATAGTATAATATATTTTTTGATTTATTGAATACTAAAAAAATCAATCATATTTTTGGTTGATGTAATTTCCATATAAAATTATGTCTTTCTACGGCCGTGCTACAAGAGCCACTTTTACGCACGCATTTCGTTTCGGAAAGTTGCACTTTACCGCACGACGTGCGTTAAAGTAAATTTTCCCGCACAGCGTGCGGGAAAGTAAAATACCTTGTAATATGGCATTATAATATATTATAATACATGCAATAAACTAATATTTAGATATTATTTACTAATTTATTTCAAATTTATCTTATTGTCTTCATGTTTTAATGAAATTAGCGCGATTATTTCATTCATAGGAGATTCTGACCAATAGAAAGCTACAGAAATAAAAATTAAACTGATAATTTTTGATAATCTCCCGTCATCAAGTATATTACGGCAAATTCCCTTCGTTGCTAAAATTATTTTGACATAATATTTAAAAGTCAGATCAGTAGACAATTACAATGGTTTTGAATCGTCGTCATGGAAACCAATATCGTCGTCGTGGTAACCCATTATATTTAATGTTTGGTTTTGACAACATTGTCAAAGAATTAATTTGTGTATTTTCACTTCTAAATAAAAATTGATATAACTCTATTTTTTGTGGCTTTTTTCCAAACGTACGTCCCTAGAAAAAATATTGTTCCTAACTCATGCGGAAAGTGTCTTCACCGCACTCGACTGCTTGCCCGAACTCCGCTATCGCGTCGTCCGGGTCAACGGCAGTCTCGTGCGTGAAAGTATTACTTTCCGAATTAGTTAGGAAAATAACTATTCTGAAATTATCAATTTATTCCTATATCTCAGGAAGAAAGACCGTACATCGTATTTGAAAAACCTTCTTTGGTTTTTTGCATAATATATGCATATAATATTTGCATAAAAACTATTTTAGTAATGTTACGTTTATGCAACAATGTTGGGATTTCGTGTAAGAAGACGTGTAAGAAAGAGTCGACGAATTTAGATATTAATTTAAATTTTGCATTTTGGTCAGCTTTGTATAATCTTCGCTGTACTTCAGTGATGAAATAGGGTAAAATTTTATTTTATTAAAAAGTTGCACACGATCATAATGGGCATTCATTTGAAATCAACAAAACTACTCTAAAGCGATTTTTCGGCATACTATTTTTTTGTGTATATCATTCGTTACTTGCTACAAAATTATATTGGTAAAAGTAGAGAATAAAAGAATACTTTAGTTAGAAATTACATGAGTAGAAATAGATTGGATTTCACTAGATAAATTTTCAAAAATAAACCTCTTTTTGATTAAATAAATATACAGAACATGCAGTTTAAAGTATTGTGGAAGACATACGTGTAAGATGTATTCAAAAGGAAATCTAATGACGTTTGGGTTCAAACTATGGTGTCTATGCAGTTCAAATGATTATATTTTTTAATTTTTACCTTATGGTGGAAAACAAGCTCTGATAAAATCGAATTGCACACCGAAGAAAACGTTGTGATGGATCTGTTGTCAGTTATTTAGCGAAAATCTGGGTATAAAAAGGTATACCGACTCCAAATGATCAAATAAACAATCCTCCAAGACCCAACTGTTGACAACCATCCATAAACAATTTGTTAGAAATTCGATTTGACAATTTCGGTGTAAAAAGGGGGTGTGTATGTGAAAGAGAAGGGTAAAATCCATCTACATTAAAATTCCCTTGAACAATTTCACAGTAACTAAACTTTGAATATTTTTTTTTTCTGGGAAACATTTTGATGTTAAAAAGCTAAGATATATTGTTAGCAACAATATGTAATAAAAAATACATGTTTTTCTAGTCTGAGGAGCTAATGGATTAAAAATATATTTGCAACATTTCCCGTATTAAAAAGAACTAACTCCCCTTTTATGACAGTTGCACGGTAGTCTCGTAAAACTTAGTGTAACCTCTCAGACGTAAAAACCCCCTGTGTATCCCCTTTTCAGGGTCTCTTTAATGTAAAGCTTTAATGTAATCAGCTTTCTACATAAAATACGTATGGGGTACATAATTTCAGCTTTAAATATTGTCCGAATAACTGTTTCAAGCCATTTACTTAGAACAAAAACTGGAACAGTAGAGACAAGCTCTGGAGGAAAAAGATTTAAAACTTAGTAGGACAAAAACAGAGCATTTGGAATGTTCATTTAAAGATGGAGTTACTACAAATAAAATGGTATCTTTGGATGGTGAAATGATTGTGAATAGCAATAGTTTTAAGTACCTAGGATCGCTATTAAAGAGTAATGGAGAAATATATGGACATGCATGCAGTAGAATTAGGGCTGGATGGATGAAGTGGAAAGAAGCGAGTGGTGTGTTGTGTGACAGAAAAATTCCAATGAAGCTGAAGGGAAAATTCTATAAAACAGCCATAAGACCGGCTATGATGTACGGAACTGAATGTTGGACAGTGAACAAGAAAAAGGAACAACGAGTGCATGTGGCGGAAATGAGAATGCTTAGATGCATGAGTGGAGTGACAAAGAAGGATAAAATTAGAAATGAGTATATTAGGGGAAGTCTAGGTGTGGCACCAATTGATGCCAAAATGAGAGAGCATAGGTTAAGATGGTTTGGTCATGTTCAACGTCGAGACGTTAATCACCCAATACGAAGAATAGCTGAAGTGCAGATTCCTGGAAGGAGTAGGAGAGGAAGACCAAAGAAGACCTGGGGAGACGATAAGGCAGGACATGTTGGTAAAGGGGATTAACATTGATATGACCCAAGATAGAACTGTGTGGAGAAATGCAATTAGGGAAGCCGACCCCGCATAGGGATAAGGCAAAGTGAATGATAATGATTACTAAACTGGTCAAGTTTTGTTGTCTTTTTTAATATACCATTTAAATATTAAATAAAATATCAAATGTTACATGAGATACACGTGAAACAACACACATTTTGGTACCCTTAAAAGTGTACCCTTAATTCCCAACGTTACGTAAACGCAACATTTTTAAATGTTTTTTAATGTGTTGCTACTTAAATACCATTTTTTAAATATTGAAAATGGCGAAGATAGTCGAAACTGTTAGGAAATAATAAACTGTTTTATTTATAACAGACTGATAAACCCAGGAATTAAAAAGTCCCTGTTTTTAATATAATTATTAATAACAAAAATATTTGAAAATATTTATTATCAGGATTATTGTTTTCTTCCTCTCATATACATATAAAACAATCTGTTTCTTTGGCTATAATATTCCTAAAGAAGGAGAAATCGTCAACTATTGTGTGATTTATTCTTTAAAATTTGCCGTAACCTCCGTATTTGCGTACGCCGTAAAAAGAGCCTTAAAACTTTACGAGGACCCTTTCTGTTTGCTTGTTTTCCTGCGACACATGTTCATACGCAATCGTAAAAAAGCAATTGGCACCTTGCACTCTGGATGTTTTTATTTCAGTCGTCCGAGTGAAAAATCTGTGAAAATGAGGATCTCCCTAATTTTCGCCACTTCTTCTTTTCTTTTGTGGGCATAAACCATTTCTCAATTGGAGGGTGTTTGCCATACCATGAAAAAAGAATAAAAACGCTCATATTTTAAAATTTATGCCTACAGAACACTTTCGTTATTTGCTTGTTTAGGCAAGGGTGTGGTTTAACAGACAAAAAAGGGTGTTTTGTTTGAAAAGAGTAAAATTGTGGGTATAAAGGGTGTATTTTTAGCAGTGAATTGAACGAGTTGTTAATAGAAAATTGATGTTAAATAGAAAAATTTAAATACATATAAAACTATTTCTTTTTAATGAAGTTTGAAAAAATAGAAAAAAAAAAGCTTGAAAAAAGAGGTATGAATACATTTTTACTTACACATAGGATATTCCCATTTCTTTTTTCTTTTCATTTCTTTCATTTTCAATATATATTATTATACAGTGATGAGTGCACTAAGAACCGGCAAAATATCGCAAAAGACTGAAAACATAATACGTTGTGAGGTAAAAGAGATGAAACTAGTAGAGATGGGAAATTGTGAATAGAAACCTATAAATTTACATTATATTTATCGTTTAAATTATATTAATTAACGTAGATTATAAATTTTTAACGAATGGCAAGCTGCGACCACACGAAAAACCCACGAAGCAGGCGTCTGAAACTGGCGTCTTAGCTCATCTTGAAAGCGAATGAACTATAGTAATTTTTTTTACAGATGCAGGTAACTTATTATTAATCCTATTTCCGACGAAGACAAATTCAAAGACACAAAAATTATAATATGTTAATATATTTACTAAAAACACCAATATAATTTTTCACACTTTATTTGTACTGATACTTACGTAACTTGAAAGATTTAGCAACTAAATTTATACTGTCAGTATGCGCATACTTGACACTGTCGTTTTTATAAAAATTCGCTCTCAACATTTTTCCCAATTTCGCCTAAAGAAATATAGCTTTAAAAATTGTTTATGACAGAAAGAGTTAGACTTAATAATCATTTTTTTAAACCCATATATCCAAGATAACAAAACTCCCTAAGGATCAACAGTTAGCGTAACATGTTTCTTAATAGAGATCAATGAAATACTTCTTCTTCATTACGTGCCATCTCCGCTACGGAGCTTAGCAATCATCATGGCTATTCTGATCTTAGGTTCTGCTGCTCTAAATAGTTCGGTTGATGTGCATCCGTACCATTCCCTCAAGTTACGCAACCCTGGATTTTCCGTTGTATAATATTAATTGAAGTATGTTGTATCCCTCATTACGCATAACATGCCCCAGGTATGGCAGCTTTTGTGTCTTGATGGTTGTCAATATTTCCATTCTTTTGTTGACTCTTCTCATGACTTCGTTGTTTGTTACATACTCGGTCCACGATATCCTCAGGATTCGTCTATACACCCACAGTTCAAATGCTTCCAACTTTTTAGTACTCGACGCGTTAAGTGTCCATGCTTCTATCCCGTAAAGCAGAGTCGAAAAAATATAACATCTTGCCAGCCTAACTCTTTAGTCTAATTTCAGTTCTCTTGCACAAAGTACCTTTCTCATTTTATTGAAGTTTGTTCGTGCTTTCTCTATTCGAACTTTGATTTCTTTAGAAAAATCGTGTGTGTGATTAATTATTGTGGCAAGATAGTTGCAGTTTTCAACTTGTTCTAAAGTTTTACCGTTAATTGTCAGACTTTCATTATTAATTTGGGTTTTTGATATCCTCAGAAATTTAGTTTTCTTGATGTTTATTGACAATCCATATTCTTATCCATACTCAACTATTTTGTTCATTAGCAGGTCTTGGAGGTTGTCGGCTATTATGATAGTATCGTCCGCATATCTAGTGTTGTTAATTGGCATTCCATTGACCTTTATTCCTGCTGTTTCTCCCTTAATAGCTCTTTTCATAATTTCTTCAGAGGCTGCATTGAATAGTAGCGGTGACAATGAAATCAAAATGTAATACTAGATAACATTAATATTCCCGTATAAACTGTTTATATGCAGACGGATCTTCTTCTTTTAAGTTCTTAATTCGTTATAAACTATATATTATATACTCTACACCTACACTACACCGAATTTACTTGCCGCTGCTAGAATAATCTAGAATTATGTGACGCTACTGGTAGGAAAAATAGAATAAATACCCTATAATAAACGCAAAGGACTTTTCTGGAAGAGGGTTTCAGGAAAATCATTACAATTGGTGTCAAGGGATGAATTGAATTCCGGGTTGATGGTGAAAAAATCATAATTGAAAGACAGTAGATGCCAATTGTCCAAAAAGCCGAAAATGTAGTATGTTATATACGGATGGTGAGAAAAAGGATGGTGAGAAGACATTTAATAAAAAGTTTTGCTTGTGCTTATGGCACACTATACTTAAGTTTTATTATTTCATTGGTTTTCAGAACAAATAGAACTTTTTTTCACAAATGACATTTTTTCTAAAAATAAATATTAAAATGATAAAATTTCTTAGAATAAATATTTATCGGTATGAAGTGTTTGTAATGAAAAAAACCGTAAAATCCTGTATAAAAGGTATATTTAAAAAACCCTCAAAAGGGCCACATCAAAATCACATAACTAGTTTTCGACTGGTTTACCAGTCATCATTAGTGCTTACCTAAAATGTATATAACCTGATAAAAAAGGCAAACATGTTGAAATTTTGACTAGAGTTAAAAAATAGTCGGTTATACTTACGTGCAATGTACATGCTAACCACCAATAAAGTATTATACAAAAATATGTGGGTCAAAGCCCAGTAAAAGTAGTCCGTCAAGAAAACATTGGTTTAAAATGCTACCCTAAACCTGAATGTTTAAAATATTTTCAAATTTGCCCTAGGTAACATCTGAGATGTAGATATGACTTGTTTACATGTTGGAAGTGAGACAGCAAGTGACAATGAAATGGTTGGGAACCTCGGAACGATGACAAGACAAACGACAGTTCCACAGGTAGTTAAAAAATAACCTGTCATATTTAAAAATAAGGTATGCAGATTGTTAAAATTAGAAATGATGTAACAACACACTCCATTGTGAAAATTATCATTTAAAATTCAATAAACTAGTTGTTATAGTAAAAATGTATTCACTTAAACTGTAAGTGGAACTAGTTAGGCAAACCACATTACACAGAAGTTTTGTGTTCGACAACTAAATACAGTAATAAAATCTTATTATCAAGAGATCTAAGATTTAAAAAAACAATATTTTGTGGTGATTTAAAGTTATCGAATTTATTTAACTTATTAGTAGCTGTTGGAATTTGTGAAGTGTGTAAGAAATCACAATGGGGTGTCTGAGGTGTAAAAATGTCTTAAATAATCTAGGGATGTATCATTAAGAAAGCACAAACTCAAACTGAGGCGACTATTTCCTAAAGGCATCGCAGGCTACCCGGATCCCTAAGGGTTCAAAAACCAAAACCGTAATAGGATGATGACAGTAGGGGCTGGGGGGTATGAGATGTCTGTGAGGAAATTAGTGAAAAAGAAACAAGAACGAGACCCAGAAAGAAAATTATACTGTTGATTTGGTTTTGACAAAGGAGACCTAGACAAAGAAGTGAGAAATCAAGTACAAAAAGCAAATAGATTGGCAGGATGCCTTAATAACACTATATGGAGAAACCGACATATTAACACTGAGATGAAGTCAAGAATTTATAAAGCCAGTGTAAGACCAATAATGACATATGCATCAGAAACAAGACCCGATACAGCCACAACACAAAGACTACTGGAAACGGCAGAGATGAGAGTACTGAGAAGAATTACAGGAAATACACTGAGAGATCGAAAGAGGAACGAAGATATTAGAAGACAATGTAACGTACAGTGTATAAACGAATGGACACTAAATAGAAAAAAAGAATGGAACAACCATATAACCAGAATGGGGGAGACACGTGTGGTCAAAATAGCACGAGATAAATCACCAATCGGCAGAAGAAGTATCGGCCGACCGCGCAAAAGATGGAGCGACAACCTTCCATAGAGGTATCAATCCGCCAATGACCAAGCAGAATTGCTTATAAAGAGGAAGAAGAAGAAGAAGGAGAAGAAGATTTGGTTTTGCTAAAGATGAGTATTATATGTTGGTGATGACAGATGGAGTAGGTATGGTGATAATAGTCATATGTAGAAATATAGTGGTGGGTTTTATGCAGATGAAAATTTGTATAAAATGGATGTCTGCGGATGATGATATCAGTAATTTATATGTATGAAAGTGGTGAGATGGCTGAAGATGACAAAAGGATTATTGTGACTAGTAACAGATAAATTGTTATAACTGTGAATGAGAATGAATCAGTTGAAGTGAGGTGAAAAGTAATATTGTAAATGTATTAAGAAAAAAGTGGTCGATGGGGTGGTTGAAAGTCCTGATTGAACGAAACATGGCGGTTGACACAATTCAGACTTTTTTGTTTTTCTTTGGTTATTTCTAGGTCCTCGTACAAGTCTAATTTTAAGAAGTCTTTCTGTGGGATGTTGTGAAGTAGAGCGACATCATCTGGGATATTCAACGTATGGTTTTTTTGTTTGAGATGTTGTGAAAAGTTAGAGGTGTTCTCTCTTTTGGTGTGTTCAAGAGAGCAAGTGATCTACAAGTTCTTCCTATGTAAGTAGCATCACAGTCAGAACATTGTAGTCTATAAACACCACTACGATTCATGTAATTGATGCTATCTTTGGAATTAGATAGAGATTGTCCTAAGTTGTTGGATACTTAAAAAGAAATTTGGATGTTGTCTACTGATCTTTTGATAATGTTCGAAATATCCCCAGATAGCCTATCTTGGTGAAAGGGTATGGAAGCATAAGTAGGTTTGGTTGTCGAATCCCGACGACATGCTGCGTTCCCTAGGGATTCGACATTCAAACCTACTTATGCTTCCATACCCTTTCACCAAGATAGGCTATCTGGGGATATTTCTAATATTACCAAAAGATCAGTAGACAACATCCAAATTTCTTTTAAAGTATCCAACAACTTAGGACAATCTCTATCTAATTCCAAAGATAGCATCAATTACATGAATCGTAGTGGTGTTTATAGACTACAATGTTCTGACTGTGATGCTACTTACATAGGAAGAACTTGTAGATCACTTGCTTTTCGCTCTCTGGAACACACCAAAAGAGAGAACACCTCTACCATTTCACAACATCTCAAACAAGAAAACCATACGTTAAATATCCCAGATGATGTCGCTCTACTTCACAACATCCCACAGAAAGTTTTCTTAAAATTAGACTTGTACGAGGACCTAGAAATAATCAAAGAAAAACAAAAAAGTCCGAATTGTGTCAACCGCCATGTTTCGTTCAATCGGGACTTTCAACCACTCCATCGACAACTTTTTTCTTAATACATTTACAATATTACTTTTCACCTCACTTCAACTGTTTCATTCTCATTCACACTTATAATAATGTATCTTTTACTAGTCACAATAATCCTTTTGTCGTCTTCAGCCATCTCACCACTTTTATCCATTCATAACATACATATAAATTACTGATATCATCATCCGCAGACATCCATTTTAAACAAATTTTCATCTGCATACGACCCACCACTATATTTCTACATATGACTATTATCACCATACCTACTCCATCTGTCATCACCAACATATAATACTCATCTTTAGCAAAACCAAATCAACAGTCTAATTTTCTTTCTGGGTCTCGTTCTTCTTCCTTTTTCACTAATTTCCTCACAGACATCTCATACCCCCCAGCCCCTACTGTCATCATCCTATTACGGTTTTGGTTTTTGGACCCTTAGGGATCCGGGCAGCCTGCGATGCCTTTAGGAAATAGTCGCCTCAGTTTGAGTTTGTGCTTTCTTAATGATACATCCCCTAGATTATTTAAGACATTTTTACACCTCAGACACCCCCATTGTGATTTCTTACACACTTACACAAATTCCAACAGCTAATAATAAGTTAAATAAATTCGATAACTTTAAATCACCACAAAATTGCTTTTTTAAATCTTAGATCTCTTGATAATAAGATTTTATTACTGTATTTATTTGTCGAACACAAAATTTCTGTGTAATGTGGTTTGCCTAACTAGTTCCACTTACAGTTTACGTGAATCTATTTTTACTATAACAACTAGTTTAATGAATTTTAAATGATAATTTTCACAATGGAGTGTGTTGTTACATCATTTCTAATTTTAACAATCTGCATACCTTATTTTTAAATATGACAGGTTATTTTTTACCTACCTGTGGAACTGTCGTTTGTCTTGTCATCGTTCCGAGGTTCCCAACCATTTCATTGTCACTTGCTGTCTCACTTCCAACATGTAAACAAGTCATATCTACATCTCAGATGTTACCTAGGGCAAATTAGAAAATATTTTAAACATCCAGGCTTAAGGTAGCATTTTAAACCAATGTTCCTTGACGGACTACTTTTACTGGGCTTTGACCCACATATTTTTGTATAATAATATCTTGGTGGTTAGCATGTACATTGTACGTGAGTATAACCGACTATTTTTTAAACCTAGTCAAAATTTCAACATGTTTGCCTTTTTTATCAGGTTATATTCATTTTAGGAAAGCACTGATGATGACTGGTAAACCAGTCGAAAACTAGTTATGTGATTTTGATGTGGCCCTTTTGAGGGTTTTTTAAATATACCTTTTATACAGGATTTTACTGTTTTTTTGTATTACATGGTATACAGCCAACTACAGGAAAACTTTTTCCTTGTGGATTGTTTGTAATGACTTAACAGGTTCATGGCTCGATAATTTTCTAGGAAACTGACCTATTTTATCATCTCCTATTTTATTATTTCTTTTAGACGGTATCAACTATACGCCTGGATCCCGCGTACCAAAAAAAGTTGATTAATAGCAAGCTGAAAATTTGTTAATAGCTGAACGGTGTCTAGTGGGACACACTTTGAGGTATGGAAATACTGGAACAGGGGAAGTTTTAATTGTGGAACAGGTTAAAAATTTAGATCGTCATACTACGAAAACGCCCATGTATTTTGTCGGACAGAACTTCCAATTGATTTGTTACTCTTTCATTAAACATAAAAAACAGAAACTAAAAATTTCTAAAATCAGACTGCTATTTATCACCAACATAATTTCTGTCATTTGACATGTTTCACGTGTCGGACTTATTGAAATGCCCAGTTGGTGATAAATAGCAGTCTGATTTTTGCATGAGAGTTTAATGAAAGGGTGACAAAGCAATTGGTAGTTCTGTCCGACAAAATACATGGGACGTTTTCGTAGTATGACGATCCAACTTTTTAACCTGTTCCACAATTAAAACTTCCCCTGTTCCAGTGTTCCCATACATCAAAGTGTGACACTGTTGAGCTATTAACAAATATTCAGCTTGCTAATAATCAACTTTTTTTGGTACGCAAGATCCAGGCCTATATTTTCGTAAGCATAACTGAAATAGACAAGCCGAAAACGGCGGGTTCGTTGGAAAAAATATTCCCATAAGATTTTTTTGCATAATCACATTCGTGAGACATTCCAGAATCAGGTTCAAGAAGTCGCCCAGGCGAAAAGTGGTTCAATTTTTTTTTTAATCAAATTGCAAAAATTAATATTTTTGGCCCGGATAATATTTTTTTATATTTTTCGGACCATTCCGGACAAAAAAGGTCTCTTGTAATTTTTCTCCAAAGTTGATCGTGTTCGAGTTATAAGCAATTTAAAATTTAAAAAACGCGAAAAATGGCCATTTTTAAGACTTAATAACTCGGTTAAAAATTATTATTATGAAAGTCAGAAAGTGACTAAATCAAATTTAAAGCCCTCCTACATCATCCTGAAGAAATTTTTGTCATTATTTTATTACTAAGCTGTTATTTTTAATTATTAATAATGAGCGGTAAGATTGTATTGACGCAGCTGTAAATATGAGTGCGAGTGACATGCGCCATTGGACTGCGTGAATGGCATCTCTTTCGCACTAATCATGGATGGCCACCTAATACGTTCATGGTTCTCATTATTATTACTTAAAAATATCAGCTTAGTAATCAAATAATGACAAAAATTTCTTCAGGATCTTGTAGAGGGGCTTTAAACTTTGATTTAGTCAGTTTCTGACTTTCCTAGTAATAACTTTTGACCGAGTTATTAAGCCTTAAAAATTACCATTTTTCGTTTTTTTCAATTTTAAAATGCTTTTACCTCGAAAACGATCAACTTTAGAGAAAAATTATAAGAGACGTTTTTTATCCAGAATGCTCCAAAAAATCAAACAAAAATTTGTCCGAGACGAAAATATCGGTTTTTGCAATTTGATTAAAAAAAATTTTTTAAAACTTTTACCAAAAATGGCCTAATCTCTGATAATCTGCCCAGACTAAATAGCTTATTCACACTCACCCTCTATATCTGAAGGACCTTTCCCTATTAGCCAGTGAGACGCAACGTGTCGGGGTTGAGGACTCCCCCGGCCATCCGTCTTACGCGAGGTACAGAAGAGTCACTATTAGTTCAAAATTCTTCCTCCGCGCTAGCTTGGATGGACAGAGCGGAGATAAGTAAAAAGTTATAAATAACATGTAAAATTAACTAGAAATTTAATAAACTATTATACAATAAATTAAATACAATTCACAATAAAACAATATCTAGCACTAGCACATTGGATTATTCCTTAACTAGCATATAACTCAAAATCAACACAATCCGGTTCATATCCTAGTATTCTTCTATCAAATCCACGATTACCTTTCCCTTCCAATTCTACAAATAAGTTACTTCTTCTTTTGAAGATTCTTGATTTCTTGTTTAGACAGTTTGTATTCTACTGTATTGGCTAACGGATTCTCTGCTCTCCGTTCCGTAATTTCTTGCTCAAGTTCTTCTTGAGTTAATTCTGTAATGGATTTACCGTGGCCGTAGAAGATTTCTTCTCTGTAAATACGGTCTTTCAACCTATGGGTTCCATGGATCTAAAACAATTAATGTTAAAGTGACACACCAATATAAAAAAGAATGTGTGTGTACTTTGTACGCAAGTAAGAAGTTATACTTCAATTATATGATTTCAAAAAAATATATACTTAAAACAGTTTATTTGTATCTTATTTAATTATTAAACTAATTTTGATATTACCACTTTCAAACAATTTTTATTAAAACAATACCAAAAATTAAAAAAAAAAAAAAAAAAAAAAAAAAGGAATAACAATCGTCCGGTCCGGATGTGAACCCGGGACCTCCGCGATATGTAGTCGAATGCTCTACCAATAACCCATCAGGGCTCTGTTTATACGACTACTCGGACGTAATTACAAAGCACGGTGACAAATAGATCAAGTGAAGTATAAAATTACTCCCGAGGAAGACAAATCCAAAGACACAAAAATTATAATAAATATATTTACTAAAAACACTAATAAATTATGTTCAAACCTTATTTGCGCTGATACATACATAACTTGAAAGATTTAGCAACCAGCAACATACTGTCTCTGTGCGCATGCGCCCAGGATAATAAAAATTCACTCTCAATTCAAGAAGTATAACTTTAAAAATTATAACTAAAATTCTACGACTATATTTTCTTTTAGTATCCTTTAACGGATAAGTTTATAATTTTATGAGTTTATGAGAATATCGAAAAATCAAAGAAATAACGAGAATGTCTTCATACACGGATCCACTGTCGAACAAGTCGACAATATTTATATCTTGGAACAATGATCAACTCCACAGGTGATTACTTCCAGGAGATTAAAATTAGAATAGAAAAGACTAGAGCAAAATTTAACAAAATGAGAAAAGTGATTTTAAGTTGGAGCTAAGAGGCTACGTTTTCTCGACTTTGTTTTATGGAATGGGAGCTTGGACCTTAAATACCGCATTAATGAAAAAATTAGAACCATTCGAGCTGTGGGTGTACAGAGGAATTCTGAAAAAATCGTGGACAGAACACGTCACAAACACAGAGGTTCTGAGAAAGATTAATAAAGAAATAGAAATCTTAAATACCATCAAAACAAGAAAATTAGAATATCTCGAACATATTACACCTGGGAAGAGATACAGCTTGCTCCAGTTGATTATGCAGTGAAAGATTCAAGAAAAAAGAAGAATAGGGAGACGCAGGATATCGTGGCTGCGCAACCTAAGGTAATCGTACGTATGTACATCAAATGAACTCTTCAGAGCAGTCGTCTCTAAAATCCGAATAGCTATGATTATTGCCGACCTCCGTCGCGGATATGCTACTTAAAGTAAAGAAGAAGAAGATCCTTTTACTCATGTAAGTGATACGTGCGTCAGTAAAGTCTTCGACTCTCAAACACAAACAGACAACCCACTCTTCAACAATCTCTCTCTCTCACACACACACTTCTCTCTCTCTCTCTCTCTCTCTCTCTCTCTCTCTCTCGCTCTCTCTCTCTTTCTTCAGTCCTGACCTCCTGCAAAGAGTGTAGTGGTCATCGTGACATTGTGTTTTGTCCGTCTCCAAAGATCTCTACAGGGTGTCCCGGAAAATAGTGCGTTCCTTTAAGGTATAGAGAGAATACACAATTTGGAACAAAAAAGTCCTATACCATTTTTTTCTAAAGTTAACCGTTTCCAAAAAAAAGTTAACATTGTTTTCCATATACCTGTATTTTAATGTTTGGAAATTTTAATAAACTGGCAACATCGTACGCACTACGGAATAATAACATAATAAGAACTCGTTTGTGATTGTGATTAACAGTATTTAAAATAATCCAACCTAATAGTAGGTAATACTTATGTATTTACTATTTGTTTACTAAAATTATTTTCTTTTGAAATGTATTGAAATACCTATTGCATAATTTTAAACGAATTACACATCTTTTAACATAAAACACATCTTTTAACTGAACTAGTATTATGTATTTAGTAAGGTTTAAATGGGTTGAATGCTGAGTATTGCTGAGGGCTTTAACTGAATTACATAGTTTTAATAGTTTACAGTGGAACTTAAATACACCAGATAATGTCTCAGTAATTTGTTTACTTGTGAACTGAAATAACTAAGTTGTACTTACTTGAAAATAATTAATATACCGAATAGATGTTCAAGTAACCTTTCACAAACACCATTCATAGGTAATAACATAATAGGTAATACACTCACTATTCGAAAACATTTTCGGCATTGACACTAAACAGGATTCTTTAAAACTATCTTACTATCTATCTTCTATCTATTTACATGGGACTGTCTATGCTTAAATTTGCGTACCGCACATAGTTGTCAGATTTAAATTTGGATACCAAAATACATTTAAAATTTTTGGTCAAACGGTTGCATTTAGAAAAAAATGTTATAAGAGTTTTTTGTTCTACATGGTGCCTTCTACCTATACCTTTAAGGAACGCACTATTTTCCGGGACACCCTGTATATCTGGTCATTCCTTTTAACTCATGCAATGTATAGGACAGGTGTTTTGCATATTCCTGTTTTTTTTTAATTCATCTTGTTGGGGATCTTTCCCGTTATCTTCAGCCTACTACCTTTCCTTTGATAATAAGTAGAGCCCGGGAAATATGCAAAATGCATATTAAGTGCATATTTGCATATTTTGTAAGTGCATATGCATTTATTAAAATTGCATATTCTTAGACTTTTTTTCATAGATGCATTTTAAAGAGATCTAAACAATTAATCTGAAAATTCTCGTTGAACCACTTTCTGGTATCCTTAATATTTGATTTTTACAATTTATAAGGCGACAAATAAAGGAGATGAAGGAGACTATACAATATGCTGTCACATTTTGTTAGTGAAAACATTTTGTTATTGTTAAGTGATGCTGCGCCATATGACCAAAAGTGGACAACATTTAAAAATATTTTTTTAAATTTGTTACTTGTCTAGAGCACGTTTCTGCTACAAATAGAGTAGCAGGAGGCTACAAACTGTAAGGATGGAATTTCCAATGGTCAATACCCTTCTATCAAAAATAAGAACATATTTTTAAAAGCCCTTCTGCGAGTATAGGTGTATAAAGATCGTTTACCTAATGTGCCTTTACCACCTGAACCTGTGATAACTAGATGGAGAACATGGTTAAATTCTGTAAATTTCATAACCGATATTTTGAGGGAATTAGAGACGTCATTTATAGTTTCGATGTAGACGTAACTCAGGTGCTATGAAAAATATGTGGATGTTTTAAAAAAAAACCGTTATTACAAAGTTATTTGACACATATCCAAACCAATTTTGTAAATATTGCTTAGCCAATTACTAAATTAGAAAAGCGAAACATTTCTTTAGACCAAAGCATTGAAATTATCAATTCATTAAATGAAATAATTAAACACCTTGGTGAAACCAACAAAGTGTATTAAAAATTCTGCACGGCGTTAAAGAAAAATGAGGATTATCACAAAATTATTAAAAAAAAATATTATTAAGATGGGGAAATATGAAGATAATTTAATTTTATAATTAGAACCCTCAATAAATTAAACAATATTTTAAGTTTGCTTCTTTAACTTCATGTGAAGTAGAAAGAAGTTTTTCCGTGTATGCTTAAACAATTACAATCAGATATACCTACGGCTGTTTTTCTGTAGAAAATTTAGAAAAACGTTTAATAATGTACAGTTTTAATAATAATTGTAATAATAAATAATAAAGAATGATCATAAACATAAAGAATAAATGAATATAATGATGTAGGTTATAAAAATTTCAATAAATATTTTTTTTGACTTTAGCATAAAATAAAATATTTTTTTTATTTAGCCTAAATGCCTCGATAGTCCATTGGCATCAAATAAATAATTAAATACCTTCAAAACAAGGATTACCGTGTTCTTTATTTATATGCATTAAATGCATAAAAGCGTATTTAACCCTCGTAAGGCGGTGCGGGGTGCAGGTGCACCCCAGACCTCGTTTTTCTCACCTATCTTTTTTTAAAAAATTTTTTGATTTTTGTCCATTTTTTTATTCGCATTAAATTCACGCATTCCACCCATTACAGCATTTAAAACTCTTTGCGTTTACGTGTTTTTTTTAGAAAAATGACTGTAGATTGCAAATGATGAAAATTTCATATCCTGAATTGGACGTTTCTGATGTACCACCTGGAGCTAACAGAGCTAAGGGGCAAGGTCGGTGTTACTTATGTCAGAGAAAAAGACCGAAAGTTCTGGCATAACTGTATTATGTGAAAAAACTTTGTGTTGTCACTCTGTGAAAAATGTCATGTATTTGTCTTGCAACGATAATAATTTTTTTTTAAGAAGAAATAAGTACTTTTTTGTAAAATTTTGTTTCATACTATAATAAATAAGTCCTAATTATCTTTCAAATCTATTTCCCCGACGTTCACATACAAAAAAAGGGTTATACTGTTGGGGTGCAAATTCACCCCGCACCGTTGATTACGTAAGAATCTAAGCACCGCCTTACGAGGGTTAAGTGCATATTTCAACTGTTTTTTGTGCATATTTGCATGCATATTTTAGGGTTTTTTAAGTGCATATTTCCCGAGCTCTAAATAATAAATCATTCCTTGTTTTCTGTATCTACTTTCATAATATGTCCAAAGTATTTTAATTGTTAGAGATGGACTTCGCTGGAGAGCCGTTTGCTGACCCTTGGCCAACTTTTATTCAAACGTTGCGAATCCCTTTCGTTTGTGACTCTTTCTACCGAACTGATCTTCAGAATACGGCGGTAGAATCTCAAATGCGTCTATGGTTTTTTAAAAGCGATTCTGTCAGGGTCCATGTTCAATAGTGGACTTTCAAATCTTGACTATTATACCCATTTTATTTATAAACACATAATATTATTTAATACTTACTTTATCCCAAATAGTGAGATTAAATCCAAAGTTTACATGGAAATACTGGTGGTGATTATCATGGAAAATTGCATCCGGTTGCCAGGGCTGCCACCACTGAGCTTTAAAATTGATTCCAGAATGGTCAATGATTCCATGATAGTACTGGTATAAAGCCAATATATAATAAGGAACTGAAAAAATATAAAGTATGTAATAGTTATTTGTGATATAAGTGTTAAAAGTACACGTTTAAGGCACGCATGTGAAAGTTTGCAGAATGAGCGATAGCGGGTTCTGCAATTCACATGAGTGCCTTAAAAATGTACTTTTTAACACGCATATCATACAATATTTTTTCTACAAACGTAATTACAGGACAATATCTACAAAAACGTTTACTTAAACTTGACTGACATTCCATTTTTATATTTTTTTGACATTACATCAAAATTGCCTATACGGTCAATACGAACTGCAGTGCCTTAAAAATATTTTAAAGCACTAGTGCCTTAAAGTAGCATTTTTAACGCTCGTATGGAGTGCTAAAATAGTTATTTATGAAACAGTTCGTGAAGTATGCTTTTTGCGAACGCACGCGATTTTTAGAGTATATATAATATACATCGCGTAAGTTCGCAAAAAGTACTTCACGCACAGTTTCATACAATATTTTATCTACGATAAACAAATAAAAAAACTGTAACCCTTCGTCACTGGAATTCATTTCTATTCTACAATTTTTAGGACTTTGACATTTAAAAATCCTAACTACTTTCAAACCACAAAACTGTCAAAAATTTTGTTGTAAGTCATTGCTCATATTGTCATCACCATGACAACGCGAAAGTTAAGCATATTTGATACTATGAAAGTGTGCCAAAAAACCCATTGAAAATGTGCGAAAAAGTAAATCCCATTTAAAATACATTGTTACTTCAACACTTTAAACCCTTCACGCACTGCTATCTATAATGACAGTTTTCACAAACTAAAAACTTATACATAATATGACATAGAGTAGATAAATTGCATTTTTAACACGGTTGTAGAAAAACTATTTTATGTACAATAATTATGATGTTTTTTGTTTTAAGATACACTTTAAAAAATAAACAAATCCTGGACCGCTTCTTAATCTATATCACTTAGTTCCTTTTGTTCTTTTTTAGTTCACTTTCATAAATACAGGGTGTTTCTAAATTAGTATGACAAACTTTAAGGGGCAGTTCGACATGAAAAAATAATGCCAGTTTGTTTAATAAACATTGATGCAAATGCTTCGTTTCGGAGAATAGGGGATGTTGAAATTTTTCTTCCAAACTGCCAATTTAATTATTGCTCTGAGACCGGTTGAGCTATGAAAATTAAATTTGGTGAGTTTTAAGAGGTAATTATTGCGCGTTTTTTGACATACAAATAAGAACTTTGTGTTCATCATTGGCGCGCATACGAGTAATGGTCTGAATTTTTTTAAAGAAAAAATTGTATCCCACTGAGATATTTCAAATTAAAAACTCTTTTTAAATTTCTCGTTTAATTTATGATAAAAAACTTCTGTTGTCTTATTTTTATATGTTGCACCGTTTTTATATAAAAAAAAATAAATATTTTAACGCGTATTTTTTATTTTTTTAATACATTTTCAAGAACTATCTAATACAAGAATACTAAACTGGATCAATAATAGAAAATAACACTAATAAGATTTAAACTAGGCTCATATCTACAACAAATGTTCAAAATGACCTCTTTCAGAGGTGACAGAAGAATTGTATATTCGTCATTGCCGTCACTGAGACATTTCAAATTAAAAATCATTTTTGAATTTCTCGTTCAATTTACGACAAAAAATCTTTCTTGTCTTTTCATATGAAGCGTTGTTTTTATGCAAAAAAATAAAACATCTTAACGTTTACAAAAGATTTTTGAAATAAGTTTCTATGCATATGGAAACTACTCGAATACTTTGTAAGCGTTAAGATTTATTATGTTTTGTATAAAAAGAGCGCCACATATGAGAAAAAGGCAAGATATATTTTTTGTCAAAAAGTATACGAGCAATTCAAAAATGATTTTAAATTGGTCATATCTCAGTGGCGTACTATTTTTTTCTTAAAAAGAAATTCAGACCATTGCCTATACGCGCGCCAATGATGAATATAAAATTCTTCTGCTACCAGTGAAGGAGGTCATTTTGAACATATGTTGTAGCTTTACGCCTAGTTGAAATCTTAGTGTTATTTTATTCTATTTAGTTTAGTACTATTGTATTAGATAGTTCTTGATAATGTATTAATGAAATGAAAAATAAGATGTTTATTTTTTTGCATAAAAACGGTACATCATATGAAAATAAGGAAAGAGAGGTGTTTTAATTAACCGTAGAATTTAAAAATATTTTTAATTTGGAATATATCAGTGACGTACTATTTTTTTTCTTTAAAAAAATTCAGACCATTACCCTTATGCGCCCCATTAATGAATACAAAATTCTTATTTGTAAGTCACAAAATCCGCAATAACTACCTTTTAAAATCTACCAAATTTCATTTTCATGGCTCAATCGGTGTTAGAGTAATAAACAAATTGACAGCTTGATATTTCGACACCCCGTATCTCCGAAACGAAGCATTTGCGGACATATGTTTATAGAGCAAATTGTGATTATATTTTTATGTAGAATTACTCCTTAAAGTTTGTCATACTTATTTAGAAACACTCTGTATAAGAAATATCCAGATCAAGAACCAGCTTTGCAAAGTTGGAACGGACTCATCAGATTTAAAGGTAGTTCCAAGATGGAAGAACGTAGTACCGAATTTAATTTCACTCAGGTCTTTTGTTCCTATGTACCAATATTTTAAGCAAAGATCTGTACGCTCTTAGTAAGTGCTAAAAAAATAGTAAATAAGGCTTTTTTAGCCATACCCTTATTATCAGAATACTCAAATCTGCAGAAGAATGAATGGGCCGATGTTTTTGTTAGACAGCACTAATCTACTCTAGCTCTAGTTTGAAGGAATGCACGGCAGTGGACTGAAGGTGGCAAAAGTAATCCCAAGTATCAAAAAGTGAGTTAATGACTCTGAAAGGATATGGTTACTGCATTTTGTGAATGCAAAGGCATAATTTTAATTCCTTATGTTGAAAAAAGTAAAACTATCAATAGTCAATATTATTGTGTATATTAGGACAAATTGAAGCAAAGAGCATTGAGAAATGGTTCCATATGCTCACAAGAGCATTATAACATTCATGGTTAGGCTTTGAATTGATTTCTCATCCAGCCTATTCTCCTGATTTAGCCCCATCCGATTATGTGTTCCAAAACCTGAAGAGATGGTTCGGAAATAAAAAAATCAGTGTAAACGAAAAGATAACTGAAGAAACAAAGGCCTATTTGCAGAGCTTCCAGAACCGTATTATTCTGACAGCATAAAGAATTTGAGGAATCGTTGGATTAAGCTAAAATGGGACGAATCAAATAAAAGAACTTTTCATTTCAAAGGAGTTACTTATCAAACCATCTCGTATTTTATGTATATGTAATTAAAAAAATACTTACGCCAATGTACAGGGAAGGTCATTAGTGGAGCCATTAATAGTAACTGAATGTTTAAGGCTTCTACTGGATGGATAGCAGTTACCGAAAATGCAGTCGGTTGCTTGTATCTGTGGTGCATTTTATGAAAAGTTTTGTACATCCAAGGAAAATGATATATTCGATGTATCCAGTACGTAGGATAATCCTAAAATGAAAAAAATAATAAAATTATTTATCGCCTAACGTCGTTTTTCGAAATAGACCTGGATCCCAGGTACCAAAAAAAGTTGATTTATACCAAGCTGAAAATTTGTTAATAGCTTAACGGTGTCTAGTCGGACAAACTTTGATGTTTGGAAACACTGAGACAGAAGAAGTTTTTAATTGTGGAACGTGTCATCCTGACAAGTTTATGATTAGGAAAACTAGCAGCTTTTTTTTAAGTTTATTCAATATAGTATGGTATAACTAGACCCAAACTCAGACATCCAAAGTGAAAGTTTTCCTCCAACACCAAATTGTTCTATATGGTCCACATAATGTTCAGAAAAAAGTCACACCATTTTGAGCGTCGGGTTTGGGGGGAGAGGGGGGAGAAATCGGTAAATTCGTAGTTTTTTAAGTTTTTCCTCAATATTTCTAAAACTATGCAAATTAGCATGAACCTTCTATACAAAAATATTCTACATTAAATTTGGAATAAAAAAAGGTCCTATGCATAATCCTTCTAAAATAAACGGTTCCAAAGTTACAGAGATAGCATATTATAATTGGTCCAAATAAAGGCCTAACATAGACATCCAAAGTAAAAGTTTTCCTCCAACACAAAATTGTTCTATATGGTCCACATATTGTTCAGTAAAAAGTTACACCAATTTGAGCGACCGGTTTGGGGGGGAGATGGGGGAGAAGTCGGTAAATTAGTAGTTATTTTACGTTTTTCGTCAATATTTCTAAAACTATGCTTTAGCTAAATTATGTTCTACACACAAATTTTTTACATAAAATATAAAACAAAAAAGGTCCAATACATCATTGTTATAAAATCAATGGTTCCAGAGATACGAATGGTGAAAAGTGGAGGTTTACGACACTTTTTATATTTTTTGGGCAATGGATAATATTATTACTGATGAAAGAAATTTTTTTGTAAATAAAATTTGCTATTTCAGTGGTCGATGCATGGTATGTTAGTGATAAGCCCTTGAAGAAACGTTAACCTCACCACCCAAAATCATCATCAATTGTTCAAATAATATAAAAAGTATCAAAAGCCTCCACTTTTTACCCTTCGTAACTCTGGAACCGTTGATTTTATAACAATTATGTATAGGATCTTTTTTGTGTTAAATTGTATGTAGAACATTTTTCTATAGAACATTGTTTACGCTAAAGCATAGTTTTAGAACTATTGACGAGAAACGTAAAAAAACTACTAATTTACCGACTTCTCCCCCATCTCTCCCCCCCCCCCCAAACCGGACGCTCAAAATAATGTAACGTTTTACTGAACAATATGTGGACCATATAGAACAATTTGGTGTTGGAGGAAAACTTTTACTTTGGATGTCTGGGTTAGGCGTTTTTTGGACCAATTACATTATACTACCTCCGTAACTTTGGAACCGTTCATTTTAGCAGGATTATGCATAGGATCTTTTTTATTTCAAATTTGATGTAGAACATTTTTGTATAGAAGGTTATTCATGCTAAACCGCTTAGTTTTAGAATTATTGACGAAAAACCTAAAAAACTACGAATTTACCGATTTCTACCCCCTCTCCCCCCCACCAAGAAACCCGACGCTCAAAATGGTGTGACTTTTTTCTGAACATTATGTGGACCATATAGAACAATTTGGTGTCGGAGGAAAACTTTCACTTTGGATGTCTGGGTTATGCCATTATTTGGATCAATTTTATCATACTAATAGCAAACTATATATAATACCTCTATGAAAAAATGTTTGTCCGACAAATATGTTGGGCAGTTTAATAAGTCCGACACGTAGAACATGTAAAATGACAGGAATTATGTTGTTGGTAAATAACAGTCTGATTTTTGCATGAGAGTTTAATGAAAATGTAACGAATCAATTGGAAGTTCTGTCCGACAAAATACATGGAACGTTTTCGTAGTCTGGCCTTCGAAACCTATAACCTGTTTCAGTGTTCCCGTACATCAAAGTTTGTCCCACTAGACACCGTTAAGCTATTAACAAATTTTCAGCTTGCTATTAACCATTTGTTTTGGTACGCAGGATCCAGGCCTAAAATTATCAAAATACACTTTTCTCCAATATAAACAGTACCTAAAGTGAACGTTGTATTTATCTTTTAATTTACATAATAAACATGTTCAAAATGTTAGTCAACTTTCTTCCTCCAGTAATGAGCGATGACAATGGCATTGTTGATGGCACGCCATAATTCTCTGAGGGTGCATCTACTAGTGCATAGTCCATCCTACTTTACCTAATTTTATTTGTCTTTAATCTGTCTTTTATTTGTCTTTTATTTGTCTTTTCTTTGTCTTTTATTTGTCACTAACGGTGACACATTTTCTTATTGTGTTTACTCACAGCCATGTTCTCCAGTCAAGTAGTGTCGCGCCAGGATTATCTTGGCATAGCGAGCAGCCGTCAGGTGGCTCTAGCGGAATTCTCTTTAGAAATCCCTTTCCTTGGTTGGGTGAGTGTCTATGGTGAACTCTTGTTTTAATCTTTTGATGTGCTCTGTAGTCTTTCGTCGTGTTTGTGAAGGGGCAAAGCCCTTGGCTCTATAGAGGTACGAAAGTAGTGTAGATTTCATGAACCCGGTAATTATTAGGCATGTTTCATTTAAGGCTACATCTAGTAGACATAGATATTTCACAATTCTCCACTGCCTAGTTGCATAGAGCTTGTGCTGTTATTTTGATACCTACAGCTCCCGGAGCGAACCATGGCCGATGAGAAACGTTGTCGTCGGTCGTACACCCACCTAAACTCTACACAGAGAGGATTTCTCTCATCGGGCATGGTTCGCGCAGGGAGCTGTATTTTGTACATCATCGACTTTCTGTAAGTTTCCTAAAGAGGTTTTTTCTAAAGAGGTTTTTTCTAGACGATACTGTTTGCATTTTTTTGCAATGATGTTTATAATGTAAGTGCTCTGTTCAGTAACACTCATAGATAATTTGGACCAGGGGCGTGATTCTAATTCATTTCGACAGTCGCAATTTCATTTCGACACCGCCATGACAGCCGCAGAGTATAGCGATTCTTATTCATTTCGATATTAGTTACAACTGGGGATATTAACCTTATCATGTTGAGACTGCTCAGACTTTGGGTTGGCGCTCCGGTTTATTGGAATTTGTTGATAGTCTGGGAAAATTATCGAAAAAATGCCATTTTTGGGAAAAATTATTTACCAGCTATTTTATTCCTAAAATCGAATCTGAAGATTGCATATATTAGTAATATGGGGTATGACAAGTCCGCAGAAAGTGTGTTATTTTATTTATAAACAAATAAGCACTCCTAAATCTTCTTTTTTTTTCAATTATTGGTTTGTAACTCCTAAAATTTTTCCTTTGAGCCAAAAACACTCAAATAAAAATTCACCGTAATTTAGTTCTGCACAAAGTTATTTTTTTTCCGATTTCCTTCAACAAAAATTTTACTCAAAAAATCCGAGTTTTCCCAAAAAATCTGCAATTTTCAATTAAAATTTTAGGGAAGTACCTAATTATTTATCAATAATTAAATAATTGATGACATGAAAGATTTATTATAGTAGATTATACAGAGGGGCTAAATTATGGAATAAATTCATTTCTTTAAAACGGACGATCTTGGAGCAAAATCCCGAAAGAGGTCGATTTTTATTTTTAAATTACAATTCTTTGGCATATATTTCATACTAGTGACGTCATCCATCTGAGCGTGATGACGTAATCGATAATTTTGTTAATGGGAATAGGGATCGTGTGGTAGGTCATTTGAAAGGGCGTTCAATTCTCCATTCAGTAATATAAACATTAATATCATTAGGTATTTATACAGGGTTGCCAAAAAATAATTTTTAAATTAAATTAGTTGGCGCAAAAAGAAGAATGTATGTAATTTATTTAACTCAAAATACATTGTAATGCTGTCAGAAAATAAAAAAAAAGGTTTATTTCACAAATAAACATTTCTTTTCGCTTAAATTAAATCACAAACAGCCTCCCTCCTACCTATTGGCAGTTTGAACATTTAATTTAAGCTAAAAGCAATGTTTATTTGCAAAATAAACATAAGTAATGTTTATTTGCAAAATAAACATTTTTTTCTATTTTCTGACAGCAATAGAATGTATTTTGAGTTAAATAAATTACATGCATTGTTCTTCTTGCGTCAATTAATTTAATTCAAAAAATTTTTTGGCCTCTCTGTATAAATAATGATATTAATGTTTATAATAGGGCTTTTCATCGATTGTCATTTGTTTCGAGCTCCTGTCATATGTTGAATAATATGTGTATAATATTAATATTTACGGATTATAGGAAATATGACAGAAGCTCGAAATAAATGACTGTGAATGAAAAGCCCTATACTGAATAGAGAATTGAACGCCTTTGTAAATGATCTACAACACGAACCCCTATTCCTATTTAAAAAATAATCGATTACGTCATCACGCTCGGATGGATGACGTCACTAGTTTGAAATATATGCCAAAAAAAATTTAATTCAAAAATAAAAATCGACCTGTTTCGGGATTTTTCTCTAAAATCGTCCATTTTAGAGAAAATGAATTTATTCCATAATTTAGCCCCTCTCTGTATATCAGGAGACCAGCGACAATCTAACCAATAGTTTAGCAATAATTAAAATGTTAATTAAAAAAATTCGGTCGAAATAATAACCAGAAAGATTATGATACACCACAATAACTATGATTTTCGTATAAAAAAGCACTATACCTATTCAACGTACCTTACTGGATTGAAATTGGACCATTTGAGCGGTCTCAGGAATGTTATAAAGAAACATTTTTTTGGCTTATAAAAAAATAGAACCCCTCAGAAAAATTAGATTAGATTAAATTAAGTTAACGCTGTTGAAAAGGGCACGGCTTCTGTGTCCTTTTCAAAGAAAAAAAATTGAATTGCGAGGAGTGATTCCAGGTATAACCGGTCAAATTTGACCGGCATTTGCGACAGAGTTATAAACAACAGGATTTTAGTCTTTGAACCATTAGATACCTTTTAATTCCGGTCCTCTTTACATCCTACTTTGTACATACAAATTTTCATATCTTCAAAACACTCATAACAAAAAAGATTTATGTCACTGTCACCAAATTATTTAATTATTGATAAATAATTACTTCTCTCAAATTTTAGTTGAAAATTAAAGATTTTGTTTGGAAAACCCGAATTTTCCGAGGAAAATTTCCATCGAAGGAAATTGGAATTAAATTACTGTCAATTTTTATGCGAGTGTTTTGGTTTAAAGTTAAAATTTTCGGAGTTATAGAGCAATAATTAAAAAAAAGATTTCGGAGCGCTAATTTGTTTATAAACAAAATAGCACACTTTCTGTAGACTTTGCACAGCTGTATTACTAATATAGGAAATCTTAAGATTTGATTTCAGCATGTCCAGCAATAAAATAGCTGGTAATTAATCTGCCTTGTTTTTTAATAATTTTCCTAGATTATTACCTTACATCTTTCATTGAGTTGATGATTCATGTTGTGGACATTCTCAATTATTATATTTCTAATTTAATACTATTCTATCTAATTCCTCAAAACAAGCAAATTTCAATTAATCCCAGCCATATAAATACCTTTTGCTTTAGTTTTCCTTGCAAGAAATAAACAAAACACATCTAAAATAAACCTAACCTCGCTTTTGGCCATTCATTCATCTCCGTGTCAAATAATTTCGACATCGAAATTATAATATCAACCACTTTTTTGGAGTCGCTATTAATTTCGATAGTCGCTATTTCGTGACGTCATTTCGTTAGTTCAACTAAAATCCACAAGGCTCGCACAGTCGCATTTCGACGTCGCCATATTGAAAGCGACTTGTTTAGTGTCGAAATTTGATTTAGAATCAGGGGCTGGATTCCGTGCACTGTAGATATCTACAGTCGCCTTCTATCGATGTCACGTGTCATGAAAATATTTGAATTTTTAGCTTTAATTGAATTATTTTCTAGTTTTGCTAGGTTATACTCTAATTGATGCTGAAGTGACACTTAGTAAAACAAGAAAATATTTGAATTAAAACTAAAAATTCAAATATTTTCATGACAATTGCCATCGACAGAA
Source organism: Diabrotica virgifera virgifera (assembly GCF_917563875.1). Lineage (NCBI taxonomy): Eukaryota > Metazoa > Arthropoda > Insecta > Coleoptera > Chrysomelidae > Diabrotica > Diabrotica virgifera. The sequence continues at coordinate 227,578,044 of NC_065447.1, forward strand.
AGCGACTGTAGATATCTACAGTGCACGGAATCTAGGCCCTGGGCCCAGATGTGTTTTCCAAGGCCATTCCCCTCCACGAAACTTTCAGCTGGCGATTTGCGTCTTTCTCTCTGAGGTAAAAGGCTTGACTCCCTTGAGGGAGGCTTTTCTTTGGTTTCCTAATCTACTCTCTGCACTAAAATGCAATTAGATTTATAGGATTCGTTTCTACAGTTGGGTTAAAAATCTTTAACCCATTCTCTGACGCGACTGCATATGCAGATAGTAATTTCCCTTTGTAAGTGTCTGCAGATGCAGTCGTGTCCGCGAATGGGGTAATAGGAGCACATCCATGTGCAAATGTTCATGCTATTACTAGAGTCAACATAAATGAAGTTTACGTTTCTCCGCAATTCCTCTCCATTTGAAATACAACCAGCTCTCCTCCAAAAATGACAGTTAAGTATATTTTTACATTTACATTATTGTAAACTTTAGGCAAGATTTGTGCACAGTTACAAGATTGAGGTGTCGTTTTTTTTTTACACATTTGGCATCCAACGATCTAGAATCTAATAGATGATTGCTTTATTGTTGCAAGTTACGCCTTTATTTAGGAGTGGAGTAAACACTACAGCCTGTATGATAACGATGTTCATTATGATTCATAGAATAATAGTTATATGCTCTTTACACCAAACATGATAAAAACTATTTAAAAATTAACTTACCATGGCAATGTATATCACAGGAAATTGCAAGAAGAACCACCACCAACCACGTTCATCAAATTTGTAATATATTGTACAGTATCCATCATTAGCGACATACGTCGCGAACAATGATGACACCAACATATTTGTCGTTAGAGAAATTGTCCCTAACATGATTTCGTGCCTTTCCAAATCTGGACTCAACCATCTGGTAGGTTGGCATTTCCACTCTTCGGGTTTATTACGCTGCCGTACGTAGTAGTACCACTGAAATTAAAGCAAAAAGTGAAATAAATTAATATTTATATTAAAATAATTAAATAAGTTTATTGAACTGTTTGTAATAATTAACAAAATTATTTAAATTGCGTTCACCGATTTTTTTTAAATGTTATAAACCAGTGGCGGCCCGTGAGATAGTGCCATAGAGCCATAGCACTACCTTGCTAACTATGCAGAAACATATTTTTTTATCTTCAAAACCTTTTAATGCCTGTTAATTTTTGTGTGTATTTCTTTTTATCTTCATAAATTATATCAAATCTGGCAACTGTGTAGCGTAGTACAATCGCTGCCACTTTACAGCGGAGATTATTTGACAGGAGAATATTGTGTCAGAATCGGTACTGGCACGCCTGAAAAGAGAAGAATTTTACGAGTATTTTATGTAAGTGACAGAGAAAGAGCTATATTGGGCTAAGAGCATCATGATCGTGGGTGTAGTATAAATATTATTTTGATTAAAATTTAATAAAAAATGTTTGTCCTGGTAAAAAGTATATTAGTTTAAAAAGCCCCTATAGAGCTACAAGCATAGAAACAAAACGTTTTCGCTCTGTAACAAGAGCATCATCAGTGTTACAAGAACATGGTGAGCCACCCAAAAATACAAAGGTTGAAACCTTTTATAAATAGACTAAAAGTCCATATAAATATAAACATCGTAAAATCCAAAGGATGGATAAAATTCCTATGGATGTGGCGTTAGGACAACAGCCCTAAAGCCACATCCATAGGAATTTTATCCATCCTTTGGATTTTACGATGTGTATATTTATATGAGACTTTTAGTCTATTTTTAAAAGGTTTCAACCTTTGTATTTTTGTGTGGCTCACCATGTTCTTGTAACACTGATGATGCTCTTGTTACAGAGCGAAAACCTTTTGCTTCTATGTTTGTACAGTGGCGTAACTAGGTAACTAGTCTGACCTGCGCCCCAATGCAAGTATTCCTCGTGCGCCCCTATTCCCAGACTTAGTCTCACCCCCCCCCCCCCCCCGCCCCCAACCTCCAACGAAACTAACAACGACATTTCTCCGTACTTCCAGGGGATATTATTTCAATTTCAGTACACACGACATTGTACAAGCCATATCCAATCAGAGAAAAATTATTCAAAGAATTATAACAGTAATTTTAAAGTTAATTATTAAAAAACATTATTATTCAAAAATTAATTGAAAGTAAAATTAAGGGGCTATCCTAGTGTAAAAGTACGAAATTCACATAATTATAGTACATTCTTTCACGGTTTTTGCTGTAAACTTGATATGGTGCCGATGTGTGATTTTGCCCTGGGGGTGAGTTTTACCCCAACTCGTGGGTGATAAATATATGTTCCCTAATTAGCAACTTAAATATAATTAATCGTTACCGCTTCACAAGTTACTTTACTTATGTTGTGTTTATACGATCTGTAAGTTTCATCGATATAAAGTGCTTATTTCTGAAAAAATTTGATTTTAAAGTAAAATTTTTAAAAATTTTAATTTTGAAAAAACTGCTTTTTTTCAAAATAACTTAAAAATTGTTAGAGATTTCCAAAAATCTTAATCAATAAAAAAGTCGGCTTTACTTTTCTGAATACTTTCTATTTTTTTGTTTTTCTGTACGACAAAAATTGGTTAAGATTCGGTGTTTCTAAATTTGCATACACTCGTGATAAGTGACTCGTTCAAGCCCTTTTAACTACAGCTCTTTCAAAAATAAGGACTTTGAACCGATGAAACTTACAGACCATAATATGATCAATAATTACGCGAGTAAAAAACTTGTGAAGTGGTAATAATTAAGTTCATTTGAAATGCTAATTAGGGAGTGATTTTCCCGATTTCTTACCAAAAAGAAGGACCAACTTTACTTTGAGCGCAACTTGTTTACTTTTGATGCTAAAAAAATGTTTTAAAAAACAAAAATAAGCATTTTTTAAACACTTTAAAAAAGTTAAAATGAGTTTTCCCCAAAAAAGTGCTTCGTTTTTGGATATGGCAAGTGAAAATATTCGATTTGGAATTTGACGAATATGAACCTATTTTTCATTAGCCATAACTCTGCTTCTGCTAGGTATAGTGACCTAACATATACACCATGTTTTTCACTTTTTTACGTGCTATATTTGTGATAAGAATTTTTTTTGACCAAATACTTACTTTTTGAGTTATTTGCGAAAAACCGTCTGAAAACGTGGTGATTTTGTAGAAAAATTAACATATTCACTCGCAAATAACTCGAACACTATTAACTCGGAGAAAAAACTTTATAGAACAAAAGTTGCTTGGAATTAGTCATTTTATCCATTTCTGGACTTATTTCAAACATATAATTTTCACCCCCAAAAGGGGGTCAAACTCACCCCTAGAGCAAAATCACACATCGGCACAATATCACTTTTTTTCTCTGACTTGTTAGCTATGTGTATGCCAAATTTCATGTCATTCCAAGCGGTTCTTTAAAATTTAGAGGTTTTGCAATTTTTTACCTTTAAAGAACGTACTAATAATTTTTTGTTAATTTCTAAAATAAAAAGAACTGTACTAATTGTTTTGAAAATGTGCAAGAGCATTTATTATGAAAAGAAGTACATGTAAAATAATTTTCATAAAAAAATATCGAAAATTAAACGATTTATACGCCATCTACTTGCACCGTGAAAATAAAAACATAGCTCCACTGCTGCAGTGATTGTGATTGGGACTCATAGAGACCCTGAAACATGAAATTTCAAAGTTATTATTGAAATATAAGTTATTTTCTATATCATCAACTAGGGGTATTTGTGGCCGGCCATAGTCGCTCGTCTGTGATGCAACGTCCACTCCACATAAGAACCCACGGTCAATCATCGGAAACTATGTATTTTTGTGGATCCACAGAGTTCCCGGCCACAGTCGCCCGTCTGTTATGGCGCTAACGGAATAAAATACCACGAATGTTTTGCTTCAACATATTTTTTTTGCTAAAATTTTTCCAGAATATCAGTTTTTGCGCCCCCCTAAGGCCTGCGCCCCAATGCACCGCATTGGTAGCATTGGCGTTAGTTACGCCACTGTGTTTGTAGCCCTATAGGGGATTTTTAAACTAATATAACTTTTACCAGGACAAAATTTTTTATTAAATTTTACTTGTAATTTATACAGCCAGCTACAGGAAATTCTTCCTTGTGGATTAATATTTTGCTTATTTCTTAAGTTTAATTTATTAATTGACAATGAATCAGATTAGTATCTTAAAAAACTCTTTTGGTGGTTTTTCGTTAGAAAAAAAAAACTATAAATCTTATAACGTTTTTTTTGTGGGGCTTTCGAGTTAGCTTTAAGAGGTCACGACGAAAAACGACTTAAAGGTTCAAGGTTCATATTCAAAGTTCCAGATCTTTCAAAGGTCTTCCTTCTCCGGACATTTAGTTGCTTAGTTGCTTCTAATTTATTTATGCCAGAGAAGTTTCCTGTTTATAATCATCAGTTCCCCGAATCATTTCATAACGAAAAATGCAGACAATTGTAATTTTTACCTAAACCTCGGCTTAAAGCTGAATTAGAAGTACTGTATTAGCGAGACGAATTAAGTACTACCTCTGGGCATTGATTAATAACCTACACAATACTGGGTAGTTTTTAATCAATGCTCTGGGGCTGTTCCGTTATCGGTTTTATTAAATAAGGAAAGCACATTTGAAGAAACTATTAAACTGTTAAGTATTTTAGTGACCATTCCTATATCAATATCTGAGGCAGTTTTTTGATGTAAAACGAATTAAAACATTTCTTAGAAATACAATGAAAGAAGAACGAGTGCTTTAGGTATGCTTTCTGCATAAAAGCATTTTGTAAAAGGTATTGACAATTTTAAAAATAAAGTAATTGAAAACTTTGCAACCAAAAAAAGAAGAATGGACTTCATATATCGTAAACTTAAAGTGATATTACACAACTTTGTGCATGTGTGTGAATAATGAAATAGGTAGTATGATTTTTATAATTTTATAAATAGAGACTAAATCGTAACAACAAAACTTTAAGTACTGTCAGCAGTAAATACTGGTGGTAAGTTGAGAGTTTTTTTTATTATTAATTAATTTACGGAACTTTTTTGATAAATTTTGGACAATTTCTTAGTACCTCAGATAAATATACATAAGACACATAAGTAAAAGTATCCGCGCCTATTTTTTTTAATTTTTGTTGTAAGTATTTTGACAATATCGTGAATTCGTCACTAAAAATTTTGGCGGCTGCCCGAATTGTGGCACTACCTTCTTAAAGTGGTACGAGCCGCCACTGTTGTAAACCTTTGACAGAAAATAAGACTAATAACAATGTTATTCACACTACTAAAGACAGCTGAAGAGCGGACAATAGAGACGAGTGTTGAAAATCCCTTGCACCGTTAAGGCGGGTTTACATTACTAGTGAATAACGAACGGGGTCCACACTAAAAAAAACAAGCGTTATCTACGCTTCTGTGCAATACGTTTCGTAAGAAACGGTATTGAGTTTACACTGGGCACAAGAGTTTTATGTGTTAGTAGTGGACATGGCATCAACATTTGTATTAGAGGCTACTATTCTTCTTCTTAAAGTTCCATCTCCTAGCAGAGGTTGGATATCATAATGGCTATGGTCACTTTGTTGGCTGCTGCTCTGAACAGTTGTAATGAACTACAGTTAAACCATTCTCTAAGGTTCCTCAGCCAGGAGATGCGTCTTCTTCCTATGCTTCTTCTTCGTTGGATCCTTCCTTGCATAATAAATCTCAGCAGCTCATATTTCTCTCCTCTGGTAATGTGACCCAAATATTCTAGTTTTCTTGTTTTTATACTGTTCAAAATTTCTAACTTTCTAACTTATTTAAACGTCGTAGTACTTCAACATTGGTAATCCTTTGAACCCACTGAATTTTCAACATTCTTCTGTAACACCACATTTCGAACGCTTCTATTTTTCTTATGTGTTGCCTTTTCAATGTCCAAGCTTCCATACCGTATAGTAATATAGAAAATATGTAGCATCTTAGAGCCCTCAATCTGAGAGGCAACTGAAGGTCTTTGTTTGTAAGCAGTGTCTTCATTTTTATAAATGCTTGCTTGCAGTTTCAATTCGGACTTTAATTTCTTTGCTTTGGTCATTTTTGTCATCAACCCAGGTTCCCAGATATTTGTATGTCTTTACTTTTTCTATTTGGGTTTGCTCTAGTATTAACCGTTCATTTCCATGTTGTGTTTTTGAGACAATCATAAATTTAGTTTTTTTCTTGTTTATTTTGAGTCCATATCGAACGCAATAATCGTTAATTCTATTTAACAATTCTTGTAGCGACTCCAGGGTGTCTACCATTATAACGGTGTCATCAGCGATTCTTATGTTATTTACTATTCTTCCGTTTATAGAGATTCCATCACTTAGTTCCGCTATCGCTTCCTGAAATATGGCTTCACTGTACACGTTAAACAGTAGCGGCGACAGTACACAACCCTGTCTTACCCCTCTCTTTATATCAATATTCTCGGACTCTTGTTCGTCTATCTTTATATTGGCCTTTTGATTCCAATACAGATTGATGATAATTCGTAAGTCTCGTCTGTCTATACCTCTGTTTTTCAATAATTCTATTAGTTTTTCATGTCGGACTCTGTCGAACGCTTTTTCGAAGTCGATGAAACAGGAATAAATATCCAAGTTCATATCTAAGCATCTTTGAGAGAGGACATTAAATGCAAACAATGCCTCTCTTGTTCCAAGTCCTTTGCGGAACCCAAATTGGGTATCATCCATATCATTTTCTAGCTTTCTGTATAATCTTCCATGAATCACCTTTAGAAATATTTTGAGGGTATGGCTTACTAGTGATATTGCCCTATAGTCTGAACAATCTTTGGCATATATTGCTTTCGGTATTGTTACAAAGGTGGACACCAACCATTCCTGAGGTATTTTTCCGGTTTTATATACTTCATTAAACAGATCCAGTAGTACAGGTAGAGTTTCATCGTCTAGACATTTCAGTAATTCTGCAGGTATTTCGTCTGGACCTACAGTCTTTCCGTTTTTTGCGTTTCGTATTGCTTGTTCGATTTCCTCCATTATGATCTCTGGTCCCGTTTAGCTATCGATTTCTTCCGGTTCTTGTCTATTATCCTCAAACAGATCTGTTATGCACGCCTTCCACTTTTTTAATTTCTCTTTGACTTCTAGAATAAGTTTTCCATTTATGTCTTTAAGAAGGCCATCTTTCTTTTTTGGCTGTGTATTTGTGATTTTCTTTATTTTCTTATGCATATTAAAGCTATCATGTTTTTTAGAATATCCTTCTATTTCACTGCATTGATTTGTCAGCCAGGTGGATTTGGCCTCTTTTATTTTCTTTATTATTAACCTCTGTATTTCTTTGTATTTTGCCTTATTCCTGCCTTTATGTTTCCTTCTTTCCTCCATTAACTCTAGAATTTCTTAAGTCATCCATTTTTTTTTCTTATTTTTGTCTGTAATATTTTCTTTCCTGCCTCTACTAACGTTTCTTGTATCATGTTCCATTTGTCATTAACATCTGTTGTCTTTATCACGTCTTGTTTGATTTTCTTTAAATTATCATTTATTTCTTGTTTTAAACTCTGACGTATAGGTTCTTCTTTTATCTTTGAGACATCGAATCATGGTATATTTGTTTGTTTTTGGATCTTTTTTAATTTAATCTTCATTACGCCTACTAGTGGATTATGGTCTGAATTTATGTCAGCTCCGGGGTATGTTCTCACAGACTTTATAGTGTTTTTATATCTGGATTTGATTAAAATGTAATCTATCTGGTTTCTTACAATGTGATCTTCCAAATCCGCCGGTGATTTCCAGGTATAAAGTCTTCTTTTAGGTAGTTTAAATAATGTATTCATTACTACCAGCTCCTCGCTTTGGCAGAATTCGACAAGTCTGTCCCCCCTTTCATTTCTTTCTCCCAAGCCAAATTCTCCCACACGTCAATCCACTTTTCCTTTTCCAATCTTGGCGTTGAAATCTCCCATCACCAACAATATGTCATCTTTTTTTGTGGATCTTATAATTTCGTTCAATTGCATGTAGCACCTAAAGGCTGCATGTAAAGGCTACTATTACAACCTGCGAAATAATAGCCAGTATTTCTCTAGTATAAAAGCTGATTTATGTTACACCGGGACGAGGACGGCACGGTGCGCAGAACAATAGAAATCGCACGTCCTCGGCACTTCCCGGTCTCGCCCCGTTCCGCCGTAAGATAAATCAGCCAATGTTTTTCATATCGGACGATCCTTCAACGTGCCTCGTCCCGTCCACGTCCCCGTTGTAACATAAATTCGGCTTAATGTTTTGCTGTAAAATTTTCAATTTCAAGCTGAGCAACAATTCTTTCTACTGTTGCGTTTCGTGTGTCATTATTTTTATACCTTGCGTCAGAATCATTCCAGAGTACAGAATTACTTTCGTACAATTCTACAAATCTAACATAAATATAACAGTCTCCCGTTTATTCAGACGCTCATTTTTAAGTGTAAAAGCACGTGTTTAATCAAATACAAACTCTCTACGACTGTCGTTAGAGCGTGAAATATTTAACATGTTTAAAGGCGGTTTGACATTACTAGTCGAGGAAATCCAACTGAAAAAATGGCAAAACCTCGCAATTTTTTCGTCCAGCATCGATTTGTACAAAAATTTGGGATTAGGCTCATTTCACCCTCCAGTTCATTTTCTATATTGAGCCGCTGTACGCTTTTGGTTTTTTAAGGGTGAAAACTACCCCTAAAGAAACTACTTGTAAAAAATTATAAAACAACATTTTAAACTTTAATATTGTCAACATTTGGTTCTTATTAGTTACCTAATGATTGTTTTATGTTTTAAAATATAGTACCATAATATTTCAACACTTAAAACTACCCTTGTTGGAGCTGTATATAAAAAATTACTTATCCTAAAAGAATTTTGGCTTGCATCGATTTACATAAAAATTCGGGATTAGGATCATCTCACCCTGTACTTCATATTCTATAACATGCTCAAGGGCGTTGATTATTTTTAGGGGTGTAAGCCACCCCTTATTGTCAAAAATTATATAAAAACATTGTAAACTTTAATATGGGTAAAATTTGGTTTTGATTGGCTAAAAATAATGATTGTTTTATGCCTTAGGATATAATATCATAATATTTTAACCCTTAAAAAACCCCTTAAGAACATTACAATTTTTATAAGTAGATAATTTAATAGATTTATACAGAAAAAAAAGTAGAATTAAAGAATTAAAAAAATATTTATTTACACAAAAATACGAATTTACAAATATGTAAAAATACAAATACAAATTAATAGTTTTTAAGTCATCTTCCAGTATACGAACCAGTCTGTAGTATTATACATGCATTGAAAATGTTCCATAAGCGGACTATTCAAATATTTCGAAAAAAAATTCGTTTTTTAAACATAGCTCCTTCATTTTTCGCGATAAAAAGTTTTTCCAAATAAGATTTTGTAGCATTTTTACAGAGCTATAGGAATGTGTAAATTAAATTTCGTTAGATCCCTTACTTTTTAATTGGGGTGGGTTTAAAGGGCTCGAATAAGGGTGTGTTTGCTCGTAAATAGGGGTTTTAAACAGCTATATCTCGCTAACTATTTGCAGTAATGAAAATCTATGAACAATATAATTTTAGCTATTAAAAAAGATACAATTTAGTAATCTATCAGTTTTTTCGTATCTCGAGTATTTTCGGATATATTTGGAAGTAAATGGTGAAAAATACAAAATTGCAAAAATCAATTTTTCTTTAAACTCCTCTTTTTCTAAAATTAGGGCCTTTTAAATAGGTCAATCTTCTTGGGTATATTGACAATACAAATATACAAGCAACTACAGAAAGGTGAAGAGCAATTTTTAATTAGGAGGGTAGTTAGGGGATTATTTTCACTGATTTTTTAGTGGCGAAAAACAGGTACCGACTTTTTTTGTTCATAAGTCGCTCTATTTTTATGTTAGAACTTTTTTGTTATTATTCTTTGAAAGTTTTAATTTTATCCCTGAAAAAAAATAATTTAAATTTTCCTCGAAAAATGCAAAGCTTCCCGTTATTTGGCTTTGAATATTTCAAATTATGCATTTGACGAGTAAAGATAACCCTTAACATGTCGTATCTCGGTTTGTATTAGTCATAAAGATATTATACAAAAAGAATTTAGTTTGTGTTACTAAATGGTACAATTTTGTTATCAGCAGTTCTTTTGACTAAATGCATATTTTTCGAGGTATTCTCAAAAAACCCTCTAAAAAAGTCGATTTTTTCGACGAAAAACTGTTACTTTCAAGCGCGAATAACTCGAAAAATGTTAGTTTTACGAAGAAAATGTAAAAAAATTTTTTTCTTAAAATCACTCTTTACATCGACCTACATGGTTAAAATTTAATAAAAAATTCCCACCCCCGAGATGGGGTGGCAACCACCCCCAAGGTTTTAGCGTACAGCGGCATGATGTAGAAAATGATTCTTGGACTATTCCCTACCTTCTGTAAAAGTTTCAAGTAAATACATGCTGGAGGAAAAAATTGCGAGCCAAAATGCTTCATTTCCTTGACTGTACTAGTGAATAACGAACGTGGCTCACGCTTACGTAATTTGCCCGTGCTATTGTTAGATATTTTATTATCTATTTTCAAACTCGAGCAGTACATTTGTATTTATGCAATGCATAGATACAATCATACAATCATTCAATCGTTCATGCTCTTTCATTTGACACCTGCAGAATGGTTCTAAGATTATTTTTTCTGACTTATGTTATTGCAAAAATTTGAATAAAATTTAAACAATTGAATGAATCGCTTTGTAATTTTTGTTACATATTAAGCACCAAAGAACCCTCATTTGACAAAAATTTCAAAACTCTATACTTATTTCTAAAATAGATTTTGCGAAATTATTTTTTTTTGAAATTTAGACCTTTTTTCTAAATTATATTAACAACAAATGAGTGTATTAAACTTTGTAATGCGCCATTTTAAAGCTTTTCCCATTGTCTCGAAGATGTATGTACTAAAAATACCATAAGTCTTACTGTTTTTGATTAGTTTGAAAAAAAAGGGAAAAACGCCGTTTTTTGACACTAAATTGTTTATAAATAAAAATGACCGCCAGATCCTACGTAGGAAATAGTTACAATTTGTCCTTATAGGTATTACCTGTCGAAAAAACGCTTCAGTACCCTGGCCGTTGAAGTGTCACGAACAAAGTATATTTTTGTCTTATTACCCTGGCCTATTATCCTTTAAGAAGGTTTAAGATAAACACATACAGCCTTATTAATAAAAATTGCTTAGTCCGACGTTAGTCTCGGACAAGTTAGTCCGAGATTAAGCGAGTACTAACTTCATTTTAAGATCGTTATTAATAAACACCGACTAAGCTCGGATTAACTAAACCTTCCTTAGTCCTAGTTACAACAAATTTATGTTGGCAACCCTTGCGAAAAAGAAGAGAAGTGGAGAGAATTTTGCGAAAAAGAAGAAAGCTGTAGAGAATTTAACCTCTCTTTTCTCTAAACCGAACAGCTGTTCGGTGCCATTTCTGCATAAATTTTAGTTTAGAGAATTTTTGTTGGACTTCGTTCTGAGAAGGTTCTACCTGGTGTTTTATATTTTATATTATTGTATTATTGCTTTATATTTCATATAACTGCTGTACCTTTTGAAAATCAGTATTTGACTTTAAATTTACCTTCTAACTCCTCTAAACTAAAGAATTTTTCCTAATTTTGTATATTTGAATGTGACTCACAAGAGGGATATCGTTCCGCTGATTTCTATCCTCATTTAATTCGTCTATTAATCTTAAGAGGAAACAGTAGCGATCAACAGGTAGCGAAAACGCGTTCCAAGATTGCGGCTGTAATTTTGAATATTTTTTCGAGATATTTGGCACACGTATTCGTAATATAATAAAGAATGGCGGTACAGGGCCCAATTTGAAAAATATATTAATATGTGGAAATTACTCTGTAATTAAATACAATATTAAAAAACGAGCCTGTACCGCCATTAAGAAGAACAAAAAAATACACTTTCTTCAAATAAACTTTTTTATCCGATGCCTAGATCTTGTGTCATTTTGGAACTACTAAAATTTTTTATTTCATTAGTAGTTCCAAAATGACACAAAATCTTGGCATCGGATAAAAAAGTTTATTTGAAGAAAATGTATTTTTTTTGTTCTTAATGGCGGTACAGGCTCGTTTTTTAATATTGTATTTAATTTCAGAGTAATTTCCACATATTAATATATTTTTCAAATTGGGCTCTGTACCGCCATTCTTTATTATATTACGAATACGTGTGCCAAATTACAGCCGCAATCTTGGAACGCGTTTTGGCTACCTGTTGATCGCTACTGTATCACCTTAAATGATTAATAAAATAATTTCTCTCCACTATCAATAATAATACAGGGTGAGTCATGAGGAACTGTACATACTCCTACCTCGTATAGAGGATCCTATGGGGAATAACAGTCCTTTGGGGAATAACAGGGGAGTTTTTTTATTATTTTTTGCTTTTATTGTATTTTTTTTATTTTGTATAAGCTTTGTCCACAAATTGGTAAAATTTTTTGACAATAAAGCATACCTAACAAATGACCATTAAAAAGTGTCTGCTCCCATTGTTTAATAATATACAGGGCGAGTTTCGCATTTTGACAGAAATTTGAATTCGTCATAATTGTTGAACAGTCAGATCGATGTGTCTCTTATTTTGGTCAATCGTTACACTATTACCACCTAATCAACTGATTTATTCAAAATAGAAAAAAATCAGGTCCGACTTTAAAAAATTAGTTCGTTTTGGTCTTAGAAAAAATTTCACCCTGTATACTCTTTTTAAAAACTCTAATATGAATTTTAAAAATTAGACACATAGGAAATTAAAATGGCATATTTATTTTTTCCCGCACACGATTACTTAATTTTTTATAAAAAAATCAAATTTGACTATGAATTAAAAGTTTGGTAAAGTGAACCATAGATTTAAAAAATAAACTTTTATTGCAAAAATTAATTTTTTTTGAACAAATATTTAATTTATGTTACCACCCAATCAACTGATTTATTCAAACTAGAAAAAAATCAGGCCCGGATTTAAAAAATTAGTTCGTTTTGGTCTTAGAAAAAAATTTCAACCTGTATACGCTTTTTGAAAACTCTAATATGAATTTTACAAATTCGTATTAGACAATTAAAATGGCATATTTATTTTTTCCCCACACGATTACTTAATTTTTTATTAAAAAATCAAATTTGTCAAAATCGGAATTTTAACCTAAAAATGGAAAAAAAAATGAAATCACGGTTTAACTCGCTACAACTCTGTTCCATTTTAATATTTGTTTTCTGAAATTTTTACAGCACATATCTTTCATCATTGTGAACACTATGAAAATTGTTGTAGACTTTCAGTCTTCTTCTCTTAAAAGTTATGAATTTTTAAAAATAAAAAGTGCAGATTCGTGAATTGCATAGTTAAATCGCAAAAATTAAATGAAAAAATTTAAAATTTATCTATTTGATCACGTCTATGTTAAACTATAGAGTCCAAAGAGAAGCGTTATGGGGAGTTGTAGATCTAGACGTGTTATAAAAAAAATGGCGAAACTTTTAATTTTAGGAAAAACGTTGTTTTTGTAAATTAATTTTTGTAAAAAAAGTTAATTTTTTTAAATCTATGCAATAACTTTGCCAAACTTTTTATGCATAGTCAAATTTGATTTTTTAATAAAAAAATAAGTAATCGTGTGGGGAATAAATAAATATGCCGTTTTAATTGCCTATTTGTCTAATTTGTAAAATTCACATTAGAGTTTTCAAAAAGCTTATACAGGGTGAAATTTTTTCTAAGACCCAAACGAACTAATTTTTTAAAGCCGGACCTGATTTTTTTCTAGTGTGAATAAATCAGTTGATTGGGTGGTAACATAAATTAAATGATTGTTTAATTAAAATAATTTTTGTAATAAAAGTCAATTTTTTTAAATCTATTGTTCACTTTACCAAACTTTTAATTCATAGTCAAATTTGATTTTTTTTTTTTTTAATTAAGTAATCGTGTGGGGAAAAAAATAAATATACCATTTTAATTGCCCATTTGTCTAATTTGTAAAATTCATATTAGAGTTATCAAGAAGTGCATACAGGGTGAAATTTTTTCTAAAACCTAAACGAACAAATTTTTTAAATCCGGGCCTGATTTTTTTCTAGTTTGAATAAATTAGTTGATTGGGTGGTAACATAAATTAAACATTTGTTTATTAAAAATTAATTTTTGCAATAAAAGTCAATTTTTTTAAATCTATTGTTCACTTTACCAAACTTTTAATTCATAGTCAAATTTGATTTTTTTATAAAAAATTAAGTAATCGTGTGGGGAAAAAAATAAATATGCCATTTTAATTGCCCATTTGTCTAATTTGTAAAATTCATATTAGAGTTATCAAGAAGCGTATACAGGGTGAAATTTTTTCTAAGAATCAAACGAACCAATTTTTTAAAGCGGACCTGATTTTTTTTTAGTTTGAAGAAATCAGTTGATTGGGTGATAATAGTGTAACGATTGACCAAAATAAGAGATACATAGATCTGGCCGTTAAAAAATTATGACGAATACAAATTTCTGTCAAAATGCGAAACTCGCCCTGTATATTATTAAACAATGGGAGCAGACACTTTTTAATGGTCATTTGTTATTCCCCATAGGAGCCTCTATACGAGGTAGGAGTATGTACAGTTCCTCATGACTCACCCTGTATATATATATACGGGGTGTCATATCGGCTGACGCCGCATCCCCACACCTAACCGCCATCTATTTCTATCCTGGGCATCTTCCTCTTCCAAATCTCGGTGTTCCATGGCCTTCCTTATCGTGTCATTCCAGGATAGTCTTGGTCTTCCCTTTTTCCTCCTACCTGGGGGTTTCCATTTCAGGAGTTTCTTTGGCCATCGTTGGTCGTCCATTCTAAGTAAGTGACCGAACCATTTTAGGCTTCTTCTCTCGAGCCTGTCTACCGCTGTATCGTGTGCCTGCATCCTTCTTCTTATTTCTTCGTTACGTATTCTGTCCAATCGGGAGATTCCAGCACTTCTACGTATGTAGTCCATTTCCACAGCATTGATCCTTCTTCTGGACTCTGCTGTTAATGTCCAGACTTCGCTTCCATATATGAGTACCGATTCCACAAATGTCTTCCCTATTCTTAATTTTGTAGTTCTGGATATATTTTTATCCCACCACACGGAATTCAAGCAACCTACTACCTTCCTACTTTGTTCAACTCGTCTTTGAATTTCTTTGTTGCCTAGGCCTTCTCTGTTTATTACAGCTCCCAGATTTTTGAATTCTTCAACCTGTTTAATTGATGTGTTCTCTGTTATTAGGATTTCAAAGTGGGCGTCATAATTCACGACTAGATATTCTGTTTTTTCTATATTTATATTTAATCCCCATTTTTTGTAGGTTGAATACAGACGGGTTAACATGAATTCCATGTCATACGAATCTTGTGCCACAAGACTCACCCTGTATAATAATGTTATTATATAAATAGCAAGCAAAAGCAAATAATGTTTGTATTTCTCAAGTTTGTAAGGTTATGAATACAAAACGTCAAGTTAGTCTCGGTTTAAACCTGCTATTACCTCGGATTAAATTTTAGTCCGAGTCTAGAGAGGGTTTAGCTTAGTCCATAAGCATAGTCCTTATTAATAAAAGTTATAGAGTGCTAATATAAAAAATACCGTGCTAAGAAGTTGATTCTAAGGATATTACTTGCCTTATATGCATACTGATGTGGCTAAAAAATGAACACCACATTAGATGCGATAAATATTACAGAACCACCAAAAAAACCAATGATATCAATTTTTCGACGTCGGTATTATTCGCTACCTCTTTGATAAATGTAAAAAGTCAATTTTTAATGCATTCTTCTTCAACTGTGCTTTCGTATTCCCTTCGGTGAGTCAGCCCTTTATAAATAATGCCCCTCGGCAAGCACTAACCAAAATAAAACTCAGGAAATCCACATTTTCACATTACTGTAAGTGATTCAATTAATTCCCCCAAAATAAAAACCAATTATCAGCAATACAAAGATTATCTCATGAATAATAAACAGTAACACATAGCCGCGCTCGACGGGGGAAAAGTTTGTAAAGTAATATCCATGTAGAATACGTTATTAGGCCAGTTAGATGTAATAAAGTGCGGTGTATTGGTTTTCATGCCGTCTTACGATACTTTACACAGTCTATATTAATTTTCAGTTTAACGACAGCGCCAATTTCCGCAGAAAATCTGTTAAGATGACTCCCCGGCAAGGAAATTAAAATTTGATATTGCAGTGGCAATTCACTTTTAAAAATGTTACTTCTACAGGGTGTTTCATTAAGAATTGTCCATATAGTAACTGGAGAAACCTTAGGACAAAATACGAAGATTTAACCTATAACACTTAAATAAAATATTCCTCCTTACCGAGATACAGGGTGTTTTATTTCAAATATTCTAAAATGATTTTAGCCCATTGCTTTAACAACTTTCAATATTTTTTGTTCAAACTTGACAAACAGTTTACACATGTTAAGATACTTAACCTAGTGTTAAAAGATAGTTTTCTTCTGTTACCAGAGGCGTACTGTAGGGATGTACAGTTCACTTTTTCCGCTTTTTCCTTCTCACAATCTACGCCACTGTCGTAATAATAATTTCAGCATGTTTTTTTGATTCTTCGTTAATTTTTACGTAAATATCATCCGTTGTCTCAATGCGATAGAGTAAGTAGTTTTCAAGTTATGTGAGTTTAAAGATAATGGATTCAATAAGGATATGTATTTTAAACACAATAATCTATTGAATGTTGTTTAAAATACATCATCTTATTGAATCCATTATATTTAAAGGCAAATAACTTGAAAACTACTTGCTCTATCGCATTCAGACAAAAGGATGATATTTACGTAAAAAGTAACGATGAATCAAAAACCATGCTGAAATTATTATTACGACAGAGGCGTACATTGTGAGGGGGGAAAAGTGGGAAAAATGAATTATATATCCCTACAGCACGTCTCTGGTAAAAGCAGAAAACTATCTTTTAACTCTAGTTAAAGTATCTTAACATGTGTAAAATGTCTGCCAAGTGTGAACAAAAAATATTGAAACATGTTAAAGCAATGGGCTAAAATCATTTTAGAATATTTGAAATAAATTACCCTGTATCCCGATAAGGAGGAATATTTTATTCAAGTATTTTAGGTTAAATCTTCGTATATTGTTCTAAGGTTTCTCCAGTTAATATATGGACAATTCTTAATAAAACACCCTGTATATTAAGATAATGTGTAACATTCTGGTTTCCTTTGAGAGAAATTTCTCACTTGTGTTCAAAATTTTTCTGATGGGTGTGTATAACGTTACAAACGTCACATCTTTGATATTTTATTTTTAAATAATTATTCTACTTTATTTTCTTTAATATTTCATTAGTAATTATTTTCTTCTATTTGTTTTACCAGTTTTCTTCGTTAAAAACTTGTTGGCGCCCTCTTTGATTATCCTCTTTGATTATTCTCTTTTATTATCCTCTTTTATTATCAATTTATTATCTCCTTGTAATAAATAGTGTGTTGTTACTGCCTTCTAGGTCGTAATTAATTAAAACTCTCTTAGTTCAAATACGCTAATAAAAATTCATTATATACAAAAAATAAGTTATTTATAATTTACGTTACTTTAGAGAAAAAAAATTTACAACTTTAATTCTTAGACATAATTGAATGATTAGCTACTTATTTGATATTATTCTTAATTCTGCTTTATTTTGACATTTCTGACAAATTTTATTTTCCTTCTTCCATTTTTCCCACATATTTTAATAAAATTATTTTTTTTCTCTCTCTCTCTTCTTCTTGTCTGGTACTATAACTATATTTCTTCATTTTTCTCCACATAATAACACTTCTACAGTGTACATAATTCATCTTCATATAACAATCATTTGTCATTTAATCATCAATATATCATTTCATAATATAACATCATAATAATCACTTCCTTTACTTATCCCTCAATGCCTACGTTCGACTAATCAAAGTGGCTTTACTCGAGAGAAAAGTTCCAATTCTTCTACATATTCCATATAACAATCATAATACTCAATACTAGCCACGAAACCTCTACAATCTACCTTAACAGAAGCGGGTATAACATCGTTGGCTAGATCAAATTCTTTTACAAATTTCACAACCTCAATCCCTTGCTTTGAGGCCGTTGTTTATTCACGAATAATCATGAATAAAATAGGTACTCTCAAAACAGAGAGTGGGTCTCTAATAAGCTTTCAAGCTTCTATAAATCACTTAGTACCTTCCTAATTTGACAAGAGCAGTGGGTTTCTTATTGTCTCTAGTTGCCTCATAATATTTAGCTTATAATATTGTTAGTTATTCTTCTTATCTATATAGTCCTCCAGATTCTTTATCTCGGTACAATATATCCTCTTTTATTATAGGTACAATATTTTAAAGTTAGTAAGGCGTATATAAATAAATCAAAATGTATTTGAACTAAGAGAGTTTTAATTAATTACGACCTAGAAGGCAGTAACAACACACTATTTATTACATGGCTGATCCTGCAGACTAGTGGAGAATCTTCTGCAAGGAACAAAGATGGCGGCACCAGCTTGGAAGTATAGACGGCGAAAACAGACCAGGACAGGAAGAATGCAGAGAACCCAGTGAACAAAGACACAAGTGGAAATAAAATGTAAGTAAAAATGTCTATCCTTATTAAAAATGCTTCCCTCGTTTTTATATTTTTATTAAAAATTGAATATTTATCTTTGCTGATTTTTGAATAATTTATGAAGTATCGATTTTTTTATCTATGAATTTTGAAATATGAAGTGATTTTTGAATTGAATATTTTTATCAAAGTTTATTATATATGCTATTCTTGAATTTTTATTGAATTTTGAATTTTTATTGAATTTATTTGAAAAATCTATTCGATTTCGATTTTTAGTACGGTTATTTTAAATATTGTATGGAATATCGAATTTTTCAAAAAAAAAAAAAAAATTCTATCGAATTTTGAGATTTGCACTGATTTTGAATATTTTTATCTAACTTTTGCATATGCTATTTTTGAATTTTTATCGAATTTTTGTCGAATATATATACTATTCTTGAATTTTTATTAGCCAGTTATCTTATTACATATTGATATTTATCGAGTATATTTTGTACATTTTCATCGATTTTGTGTTAAATTTTATATGAGATGAACCTGAATTAATAATTTTTTTGAGTGATAAATGATATTTTTTTTAATGAATAATGATTAGTGATGACATACGTTAATATAAGAGCTTAAGACAAACATTGCTATAAGCAAGAGATTTATTTTTAACGAACCGACCTGATGCGTCGAGATAAGGAATTTGAAGAAGAACTATATAGATTAGAAGGGGGGTTATCGTTATAATTATTTATAGTAATTAGTAATTGAGCAATGTGACGGTAGGTCGTTACTGTGATATGTAAACCCATTGTTATGGTTAATTGTAGACGGAGTTAAAGTAAATAATATAATGTATTTGAACTAAGAGAGTTTTAATTAATTACGACCTAGAAGGCAGTAACAACACACTATTTATTACATCCTTTTATTATCTTCTATTTACTGTATCTCTTTTTATTTAAATCATCAACTGAACATACTGAATTTACCCTGTATACCTTTGCTCTCTAAATATCTGTCTTTCAATACGGAACGTGCCTGATACTTCATAGTACTTGGTCGTCATTTCAAATGTCGTTTTTAATGACAGTGTCGATTCATCCCTACTCCCTGACATAAACTGGAAGGGAAGAATTATTATTTCTTAAAAAGGCATGTAATTCGAAAATTAAATCATTTTTGTTCCAAATCAAATCTTCTTCTCTTGGGGTAAGAAAATTCATTATTTTTTTTTAATTACATTTCTACATCTTACAGTTTTCTAATGTTTTTTTTATATCTAACCTAACTTTCAATGTCAGACCATGTGTTCTGATATTTTAGTTTTAAATATTGTATCTTTTTAATTTACATATATGCACGTTTAGTAATCAAAATTTTGACTATTCTCCTCATCTAAATTTCATTTAATTTATTCTTGTCATCTGCTACTTTTTCTGACGATTAGAACGGCAGATGGCACACGTTGGTTTTTCTTCTTGATGATTGATATGTGTCTCTATTTTATAGTTTTTGGATAGAAAGCACCTTTCTCCCTTCGGGAGCTTCAAGACGCACCGGTGATGGAACTAAGGCTGACACAATGGGGACCATAAAATATAGGCTGCAACGACCAAGACCGTAGCTGCACCGACCTAGGGCCACAACATCTGCCCAGGTCAAGAAAAGTCCACAGCAGTACCATTCAACATCAAGAAGTTACCATCAGCTACCAAAAGCCATAAGTATAATCCAGAATTGTTAGTTTTTGGCAAGAATTTGAATATAATATTTGTTAATGCAATTTGTTAATGCAATTGTTCTGGACATCGAAGTAAAAAGCGTAACTAAACAAAAATATCGGAGAGGACCACAAAAAATCAAGTGGTGGATGCTAAAAGATGAGAAGGAACGTCTATTCAGGGAAAGAATAGTAGAAAAAATATGTTGGAACATGAAAGGAAGCCCTAACACAATTTGGAGAAAAATGGCCAATATTATTAGAGAGACGGCTATTGAAATACTTGAGAAAACGTCAGGAAAGAAGTTTGAGGATAAAGAGACTTGGTGGTGGTCAAATGAAGTACAAGGAAAAATAAAAGAGAAGAAAAAATTATATAAAAAGTGGCAAGAAACCAGATCGGACATAGATCTTCAAAACTATATGGTGGCGAAAAAGGAAGCGAAAGTAGCAGTAGCAAAAGCTAAAGCAGAAGCGTATTCAAACCTATACGATCAACTTGATACCAGGGAAGGCGAAGCAAAGATATATAAAATAGCCAAACAGAGAGCAAAGAAGGCAAGAGATTTTAATCAGATTAGATGTATCCGAGATGAAAATAATAAAATACTAATTCACGAAAAGGATGTCAAAAAGAGATGGAGAAAGTATTTTGACAGTTTATTAAATGAAGAATTTGACAGACAGCCTGTGGAGTTAACGGAGACAGTAACAGCAACGGTTACCAGAATAACAAACGAGGAAGTGGTTCAAGCGCTTCAAAAAATAGAGAAAGGAAAAGCAGTCGGACCAGATGATATTCCTGGGGAAGTATGGAGAGCATTAGGAGAGACAGGAATAAGTTGGCTAGCAGGTCTATTTAATAGAATTATGGAAGTTGGACAAATGTCAGACGAATGGAGAAGCAGTATATTAGTACCAGTCTACAAAAACAAGGGAGACATACAACAATGCACAAACTACAGGGCTATAAAACTACTTAGCCACACCATGAAAATATGGGAGAGAGTAATTGATAGACGGATACGTGAAGAAACCGAAATATTCGATAATCAATTTGGCTTTATGCAGGGCAGATCAACAATAGATGCAATTTTCATTGTAAGACAACTGATGGAAAAATACAGGAATAAAGAGACCAACGCTCATATGGTATTCATTGATCTTGAGAAAGCATATGATAGAGTTCCTCGAGAGATTTTTTGGTGGGCACTCAATAAGAATGGGTAGCGGGTAGGAACTCCTTTGAAGTCCTTTGGACTCTCTTGGATAGTCCTATCAGGGAAAGTGAATCAATCCCTGCCCCCCGCAGATTCCAGGAGCTTCTTGACCCGGGAAGCTAGTACCTGCTAAGGGTCCCTTGTCCAGGGTCACGGATGAAGTCCAGAACGGCATCCAAGGCGACGAAGAATACTTCCGGTACGGCGAAGATGGCGGAGCTGGCAACCCTCGATTTTAGGGGTAGTATAAGATCACAAACCTAGAAGCGTCTGACCCGGAGCGGGCGGCTTCAAACAGCGTCGGTACTCACAATGAGCGGCTGAATTAAAAACTCACCAACCCGCCTTGCCAGCGTGGTGTTTTAAGGCAAATACCTCCCAACAAAATGTCAGATTTTAAAACAGAAGCGGATGTACCCCAGGTGAGTATAGCGAGAAATCGAAACTCTCACACTGATTTATCAGTCTGTCCCAAGGATTCTGGGGGGGACAAAAAACTGACGACGCGAAAGACGAAAAAACCTCTAACACTCTTTATCTGTACCTACAATGCCAGAACATTATTATCTGAAGAAAAAGTCACTGAAATGGAAATCGAGATGTCAAAAGTAAAATGGGATATCATTGGAGTCAGTGAAGTAAGACGACATGGAGAAAACCTGACAACACTAAAATCAGGGCATATATTTTATCGTATAGGTAGTGAAACCGAATCAGTCGGGGGAGTTGGATTCTTTATAC
Organism: Diabrotica virgifera virgifera; assembly: GCF_917563875.1. Taxonomy (NCBI): domain Eukaryota; kingdom Metazoa; phylum Arthropoda; class Insecta; order Coleoptera; family Chrysomelidae; genus Diabrotica; species Diabrotica virgifera. The sequence goes on from NC_065447.1 coordinate 227,600,505, forward strand.
ACAAAAGACTTGCAAATGACATAGTGATTACAAGAAGTATATCCACAAGAGTAGCCTATTTAATCGTAAAGCTAAACCGAAGGTATAAAATAAAGATTATTCAGGTATACGCACCAACAACGAACCATCCGGATGAGGAGATTGAAGACTTCTACGATGACATCTCAACGGCACTGAAAGAAACACCAACACATTACACGATTATATGCGGCGACTTTAACGCAAAGATCGGTCTAAAGCAGGATGAACAGGAAACAGCACTAGGTAAATTTGGATCCAAAGGCAGAAACGAGCGTGGCCAAACACTATTAGAATTTCTATTACAACAAAATCTTTACCAGATGAATAGTTTCTTCTCTAAAAAAGATCACAGAAGATGGACGTGGAAAAGCCCAGATGGTAAGACCAGAAACGAGATAGACTACATAATCAGTGACAAAAAATATATATTCAACGATGTCACAGTCCTTAATAGCTTTACCACAGGCAGCGATCATAGAATGGTAAGAGCCAAACTAAAATTAGACTTAATAACAGAAAGATCCAAAATGATTAGGAAGAAAGCCAACCCAATATGGATTGACCCAGCGAATTTAAATGAATACCAAGGCAATATCAATAAAATCCTACAACAAAATGAATGCATGAATAATGTAGATGCCCTAAACGAAAATATCGTAGAAGCTATTCGAGAGGCTCAAGTAAAATGCTGTCCTAAAAGAAGCCAAGACGAAAAAATAACCATTGAAACAAAGCAACTAATGGAAACTAGAAGAAAAATCAAAGAAAACGAAAGCACTGACGAAGAAGAACTGCGAAAAATAAACAAAGAAGTATCAAAAGCTATAAGGAAAGATTTAAGGAAATTTAAGAATGAAAAAGTCCAGCGGACTATAGAAGAGAATAAAAGTCTGAAAGTCCTGAGAAGGCGGCTAAACAATGGAAAATGCGAAATACACAAACTAAAGAACAAAGAAGGAGTCCCCACATCAAATAGAGAAGAACTACTACACATAGTTGAAGACTTCTATCAAGAACTATATACAAGCCAAAGAGAAGACCAAAAGAATTTAGAAGCCGCTGCATCACGCAAAGTTATCAACCAGGGTTCAGAGCTCATGCCAGAGATCACACTAAGCGAAATCCAGGACGCAATGAAAAGGATGAAAAACAACAAAGCGCCAGGAGAAGATGGAGTCGTAATAGAAGCTATAAAGATGGGTGGACGTGTCCTTCTCAACCAAATAAAAATTTTGTTTAACCTTTGTCTAACAGATTGTTGCATACCGGAAACATGGAACAATGCAGTAACAATTTTACTACACAAGAAAGGAGACAAGGCGCACCTAGAAAACTATAGACCAATCAGCTTATTGAACCACATCTATAAAATGTTTACCCGAATAATTACGACAAGACTAGAAAAAAAGTTAGATTTCTACCAACCCCGAGAACAAGCTGGATTCCGCTCAAAATTCGGAACGAACGATCACCTACAAACAGTAAAAACCTTGATAGAAAAGTCGATAGAATATAACAAACCACTGGTACTTATCTTCGTAGACTTTCACAAAGCCTTCGACACTGTGGAATTAGACAGCATTATAACTGCTCTGAACAATAGTAGAATAGATTACCGGTTTACAAAGTTAGTGCAAACATTATACCAAAACGCCACAATGCGTGTAAAACTACATGATACTACCAGAGAAATTCATATCAAGCGAGGTGTGAGACAGGGCGACACTCTCTCACCTAAATTATTTATAGCGGTCCTCGAATACGCCTTTAAAATGCTAAAGTGGGAAAATAGAGGAATAAAGATAGATGGAGAAATGCTCAATCATCTGCGTTTTGCCGACGATATAGTACTTATTACCGAAGATCTGGGTGAAGCACAACAAATGCTACTAGAATTAGAAAACGTGTCTTCAACAATAGGTCTAAAAATGAACATCAGTAAGACCAAATTTATGACAAATTTAGTTCCCAGCGAACACCTAACCATCCAAAATCAAGTGGTAGAATTGACAGAAAAGTACATATATCTCGGTCATGAAGTCAGAATAGGCAAGGACAATCAGACCTGCGAATTTCAACGACGAATAACACTTGCTTGGGCGGCGTATGGATCACTAAGAGACATCTTTAAGAGCAACATCCCGACAGCTATGAAACGGAAGACATTTGACCAATGCGTTCTTCCTATTATGACATACGGAGCAGAAACTCTCACGCTCACAAAAACAACAGCACTAAAAATGCGAGTGGCACAAAGGCGCATGGAAAGATCGATTCTCGGCGTGACAAAAAAAGACAAAATAAGGAACCAAGACTTAAGGAAAAGAACAGGTATCACTGATGTCGTTGAACGTATAGCCAAGCTGAAATGGAATTGGGCAGGTCACATAGCGCGACTGAAAGACTCACGATGGACCAGAAAACTAATTGACTGGCGCCCAAGAGAAGACAAACGCAGCAGAGGACGACCACCAACACGCTGGATGGACGACATTAAACGAATATCCAAGAAATGGCAACAAGAAGCACAGAACCGTGAAGAGTGGCGAAGAATGGGAGAGACCTATGTCCAGCAGTGGACAGAAGAGGTTGTATGATGATGATGACTCAATAAGAAAGGAGTCCCTGGCGAACATGTAAAGATTGTGAGAGATATGTATGAGGGAGTAACGACTAGTGTTAGAACAGGTGCGGGAGAGACTGATAAATTTCAGGTGAAAGTAGGATTGCACCAAGGCTCGGTGCTTAGTCCTTATTTATTCTCATTAGTTTTGGACCAGATAACAGCGAAACTACAGGGTAGTATTCCATGGTGCCTAATGTATGCTGATGATGTAGTGTTAATAGAAAATAGTGAAAGAGACTTAGAACAAAAACTGGAACAGTGGAGACAAGCTCTGGAGGAAAAAGGTATAAAACTTAGTAGGACAAAAACAGAGTATTTGGAATGTTCATTTAAAGATGGAGTTACTACAAATAAAATGGTATCTTTGGATGGTGAAATGATTGTGAAAAGCAACAGTTTTAAGTACATAGGATCGGTATTACAGAGTAATGGAGAAATAGATGGAGATGCATGCAGTAGAACTAGGGCTGGATGGATGAAGTGGAAAGAAGCGAGTGGTGTGTTGTGTGACAGAAAAATTCCAATGAAGCTGAAGGGAAAATTCTATAAAACAGCCATAAGACCGGCTATGATGCATGGAACTGAATGTTGGGCAGTGAAAAAGAAAGAGAAACAACGAATGCATGTGGCGGAAATGAGAATGCTTAGATGGATGAGTGGAGTGACAAAGAAGGATAAAATTAGAAATGAGTATATTAGGGGAAGTCTAGGTGTGGCACCAATTGATGCCAAAATGAGAGAGCATAGGTTAAGATGGTTTGGTCATGTTCAACGTCAAGACGTTAATCATCCAATACGAAGAATATCTGAAGTGCAGATTCCTGGAAGGAGTAGGAGAGGAAGACCAAAGAAGACTTGGGGGAGACGATAAGGCAGGACATGTTGGTAAAGGGGATTAACATTGATATGACCCAAGATAGAATTGTGTGGAGTAATACAATTAGGGAAGCCGACCCCGCATAGGGATAAGGCAAAGAGAATGATGATCATGATGATTTGTTAATGCAATTTACAAGTCATATTTTTATTATATTTTTATGAACAATAAACATGATTGGTTAAAATTACTGTTTTGTTTGCTTCCATTCTAAATTTTCAGAGTTCATTTCTAAAATTAGGACAAGACGAACACACACCTGAGTGACTGAGCTAAGCTAAAGGTGTAACGATGGCTATCTTAGATGATTGAGGTAATATTTTCGAATATTATTTCAATTAGCTGGGGTGGTTCATCGCTTATTTCGTTACAAATGTAGGAAGAGATGCTGTCAATAAAGTCACTATAGCGAATATACACATGATGATCCAACGCTCAATAACGTCATGGAACTAGAAGAAGAAGGTAGCAACAAAACAAAAAAAAATAGAAACACGTTGATCACAAAAAAGTGATCAATGAAAAATATCTCCAATCTGATTTTGTATTTTCATCTCTACCCATTCTCTTTAAATATAATATAACTAATACAAGTAATAGACTATGTATCAGTTAGACAAAGATAGAGGAACGCAATTATATCAACAAAGCATATCCGAGTAAAGATATAGGATTAAATCAGAACCCCGTAGTGACCAAAATTAGGATGAAAACAAAAATAATAAAATAAAAGAACAACAGATGCATAAATCGGTACAAAGCAGTGTTGCCAATCGGCGGATAATTATCCGATTTGCGTACCTTTTTGAGAGTTGTCGTATCTTCTTCGCATCTTTAAATAAATCGGATATTTGCGGATATTTTTCGGTGTATCTACCATCGACTAAAACTTTCTCATCCATATATTCCCAACACCAACAATACGTTAATTTTGTTTGGTTCCACCCAAATTTTTATAAATAGCCTATACTGGATGAATGTTAGTGACATCCGATACTTTTCATCTTTTGACAAAAGGGACATGTGCCGATTCTTTTGTTTAGAATTTAAATGCCCAAGTGAATCCACAAAAGGCATACTAATCCAATTCAAATTTCAAAAACCGTCTGCCGTCCGATGTTATTTATGAGTTTTTAGTTTTTAGTCTTTAAACTTATGAAAGCTAATTCACGCACGATTTTGTTTTATTTTCATTTTATGTAGTGTAGTGCTTAAGTAAACGTCTCGTCTGTGGAAGTAAGTTTTGGTTTGTGAAAATACTTTTTTATAATGGATAAATGGTTAATAAAAAACGTTAAGGTGGGTAAGGTACTATGCAGAAAACACTTTCCGGCACAGAAACGTCAATATTCTGCACACTACTGTCAGTTATTATATGAGAAAATATTAAGTTTGTTAACATAAAATTGTGCAGAAAAATGCATTTAGAATAGTGGTTGTAGAAAAATCTACTTATTTGAAACTAGTAATATCTAGATATCTCCTAATGAACTCAAGAATCCTTCAAATTTTTTGCCTATAAAAATTATTTAGTCGGGCATTAACGTTGAACGCCCACGTTTATTATGGATAATAACTTTGATACCTTAATAACTACAAGACTGTCAAATACATTTCTATTATTTTAGTTGTAATAAATCTTTAATTGTTAAAAGAGCGCAGGCGCAAAATTTCGGACCAATAATCTTTAAACGTATTCATTTTTTTCGAATCCTGAGAAAACTAATAAATATTTTTTAAAAATTTGAACGCTGAATGAAAGATTGCATTATTACCGAGGGCTGAAAGTCCCTTAGAATAAACAAAATGTTTCTTTTGAATGAGATATTTAAAATTAAAAATCACACTCAATATTCTCTTTTCCTTTTACCCCTATAACATATTAGAATACAAATTATAGAAATCTTCAGGGACTTTCGGCCCTCGGTAATAATGTAATCTTTCATTCTGCGTTTAAATTTTTAAATAATACTTATTAGCTTTCTCAGGACTTGAAAAAATAATGCATTTTAAAAGCATTGCCCAGAAATTTTTCGCCTATGCAATTAATGTAGCCAGCTGTAGTTTATTTTGTATTGATTTATTTATTATTTATTTTTCCAGTACCTAGTTTTAGGTAGTTATTACGTTTTAATAAAATAATATTTAAAAGTGTTTTTTTTTTACTTAAATAATTATAATAAATTAATATAACGATCCAAATAATGAAATATTTAGATTTATTTATTTATTTGAATTTAACACTTACGATAATACAAAATACGAATAATATAATAATAGTAAGTAAATAGTATTTACATACATCAATTAGGTAATAATCAGCTAGGATACCAGATTTTCATCTATAAACGAAAATTTTTAAACTGTGAAATAGAGAATCCAGTAGATTAAAGGGCCGGTTGTTCGAACGCTAATCAGAAATGGAATCAACTGATCATTATCAAATACTTAATTACTGTCAATGTCAACTTTGATTGGGTTGCTGAAAACATAATTGATTACAATTATGAGATTAATTGATTAATTAATCAATTATGTTAATAATTGTTACGTTAATTGATAACACTGGGGAACAATTTGAAACTTAATTTCTGTTGAGTTAAATTTTTTAGCAGTTTTTTATAGAATTAGGCATGCTGATTTCAAAACTGTTTTTAGTTTTCTTCTATCACGTCACGTTCTTTTTCTATGGGGGTGGGGCGCCAGGTGGGAGTAATGACGCTCTGATAACTGCAATTTGTCTAGACTTGCCTGTTAAATTCAGTTATGTCTGTTATACTGTGGTGAAACGTTGTGTGTCGGTTAGCAGTATTTAGTATTTTGTTACTGAAGTGTATAGAACTGCTTAGTGTGTTTGAACTGAAACGTTTCCTCATGGTTACCTGTGCTCCTATACGTCGTAAGTGCGATAATAGCCCCGATTCGTTTTGTTATATATGTGGCAGTTTTACCATTCCCAGTCAAAGGACAAACATTAGTACATTTGTCAGACAAGCATATTTTGCCTATTTTAAAGTGAAACTTGGTGATCAAGATAAAGTATGGGCACCTCATAAAGTGCATTTACGGGTTTACGGATGTGGACCAAGGGAGAACGTGCTAAACTTCCATTTGGTATACCTATGATTTGGCGTGAGCCCAAAGATCATTCAAGTGATTGTTACTTTTGTATAGTGAAAACAGCAGGATATAACAAGAAAAACAAATGTAAAATAGAGTATCCTAGTTTACTGTCAGCTATACGCCCAGTGCCGTATTCCGGCGAAAACCCCTTGCCAGTTTTCAATGAATTTCCCTATTTGGAAGAAGAGGAATACGGATATCGTGCAGATGAAAGCGACTCCAACGATGAAGATTTCGAAATTGAAGATGACTCCGTACGTAAGGGATTCGAACAACAAGAGCTAAATGATTTGGTACGAGATTTGGAACTATCCAAAAAAGCTTCAGAGCTCTTAGCATCACGACTCAATGAGAAAAAAAAGGAGCCAAGGTATCCTATTTTCGAACACGAGAAAGGGCATTTCTGCAATATTTTCAAAGTGAAGGTGGATTTGTGTTTTGCCATAATGTAAGTGGTTGAATGGAAGAATTGGGAATTTCAAACTATAATTTCAATTAAACTATAACTCAAGACTGTTTATAGATAGCTCAAAGCGGAGCTTGAAATGTGTTCTCCTCCATAATGGAAATTTATTTGGTTCTATTGCATCATGGAAGCACGGTACCAAGGTAGATAGGATGTACATATGATGGCTGGCTATTTTTGGAGCATCAAGCGCTAATGTACACAAACTGAACACTCCTGAAAAAGCCATAAACGCAATTTTTGTTCTTAATTTGTAAGTAATGTTCATTATTAAACAATTTTATTTGTATGAACTCGATTTAACTTAAATTAAATGATTTATAAACTGTATTGTAAACTGATTTTTATTTTATGTTCCTTTATATGCATGATTTTTATGATTTTTGAGGATATCCTGTAGTTTAAAAAGTTGATGTGACAGAGAAAATCTGAGGTTATTCTCAGATTCAGACGCCAAAAATTAGTGAAAAACAAGTGTCAGATCTAACTCAACAAAAAATGTGTTCCCCAGTGTAATTAATAATTAATTAATCAATCAATTATGTTAATTATCATATTGATAATTGATTACAATCAACTGATTGGCGTACGAACAACGGATTTTGATATTTGATGGTTGTTAAGGGGACTAAAAGAATAACATTGGCAACATTGATTTTAATAACAGAAAAATTTTTAACCTACCGTACCTTTTCGTGACAAATCGGATATTTTTCGAGCGATCATCGGATAATCTAGAGAAATGCGATTGGCAACACTGGTACAAAGGTACAAAAGTACAATAAAATCAGGCAAATTAAGGAACCTACTTATTATAAGACAAAGCCTGACAGATGAAATCAATAATCAATTAATGAATGTTAACCTTCCGATGACCAACCTTTTTTCGTTACACGGATGACCAAGAGGGGGAAAAAATGACCCCAGGTCAAAAATGTCAAAAATGACAATTAACAAAAAAATAAAGTTTTTTTTTTAATTTTTTTTTTTATTTTTTTTTTTTTAATTTTCTTTTGGCATGGACTTTATGTCATTCAGCCAGTCACAACATGAGTATTAGTGTCATGTGTAGTGTGTATGTTTAGTAAGTGTCTTCTTACTTTGCAAAGTCGACGTCATTAGCGTAAAACTACTTGTAATTACACATAATAGACGCTATTTTACTAAACATCAACTTCAGAATATATTTTTTATTCGTAAAATATAGGGAATTTTTTTATTTCAAAATATGAGGATATCTAGAATGATATTAAAGTCAAATAAAAAAATAATGAGTTAAAAATTGAAAATACTTTTGAATTTATTAAAGAAAAACATACGCTGGGGTCACAATTTCCCCCGCTTGGTCATCCGAAGGTTAAAGAACAAATTCTATAAAATACTGAAACTAATACAAAATGGTTATTAATAAAGATAAACACAGATAAAAGCCAAAAAGGGACACCAAGGAGATACAAAAAGAAACAATGGATGATGGGAGGAAATTTTAGATTTAATGAAATTAAGACGTCAAGAAATATGGGAACAATATCTTAAAGATTTGTTTGGTGTTCAGAGAACAGAAGAGCCCCCACAAATAGATACAGATAGAAAAATAAATATTCTAACCGAAGAAGTTATGCAGGCAATAAAAGACGCATAGAACAACAAGGCACCCGGCGAAGATCTAACAACAGCCGAACATTTTAAACACCTAAGTGATGATGCTGTCAGGAAATTAACCTACCTCTTTAACATTATATATGAAGATACTACCATATGACTGGCTAACATCGACATATGTAGCTCTTCCTAAAAAACAAAAAGCAAGGAAATGTAAAGACCATCAAACTATATCCCTAATGAGTCATGCCGCTAAGATTTTTATGTGAGTAATTTATAACCGCATTCACAATAAGTGTGAAGAATACCTGAGTCGTTCTCAATATGGTTTTAGAAAAGGTACAGGCACCAGAGAAGCAATTATGGAATTGACATTAATGGCAGAAAGGTATCTCGAGGTTCAAAAACAGCTGTATGTGTGCTTTGTCGATTATAGAAAGGCCTTCGACCGCATTGGACACGGAAAATTTATTGAGGTGCTAAAAGAAGTAGGGCTGGACGGACACGACATAGCTATAATAAGCAATACATACTGGAACCACACAGGATGTGTTCAAACAGACAACGGAAATACCAATTATGTAAACATAGAACGAGGAGTGCGTCAAGGGTGCATTCTGTCCCCTCTACTATTTAACGTCTATGCAGAACATATCATCAGAGCTTCTCTTGACGATCGCCCTGAAGGTGCCAGAGTCAATGGAATTATCATTAAAAATGTAAGATATGCCGATGACACCGTAGTATTAGCGGAAAGAGAAGACCAACTAAAAATATTGATGAACATACTATCAGAAGAAAGTCACAGACTGGGCTTGGATATTAATCTTTCCAAAACCAAAATCATTGTATTCCACAAGAACCCCCATGAACAAGTTACACCCAACATACACATCAATGGTATCACCCTTCAGAGTTCCCAAAGCTTCATATACCTGGGCAGAGAGCTAAACAGTCAGCTGGACCACTTAAAAGAAATTAGTAATGGTATGTTTACTTTGCTGTTTCATAACTTTTTTGCAAATGGTTGCAAAAAAGTTTTAAAGCATTCATTTTCAAGATATTTAAAATACGCATTTTAGCTATTTTTTAAAATTATAATATAATAAAAACTTTCTGAGAAACGTTAATTTGTTTATAACTATTTTTTTTAACATTTAAAGATTATGCAAAAAAATAAAAAATTTATATTTTGTCGACAAAATGTTAAATAGGCATCTCATCTTTATAAGACTTCAAAGTTTAATCAGTGTATCATAATTATTTTGGTTATTATTGCGACCATAAATTATTAATTAACAATTGAATCGTGGCTAAAATATTCGTTTAATTTTCACCAGCTTCTGAAACTATAATCTAAACCAATAAGGCTTTTAAGTCACCAAATTATTTAATTATTGATAGATAATTACTTATCTAAAACTTTATTTGAAAATTAAAGATTTTGTTGGGAAAACCCGCATTTTCCGAGGAAAATTTTCATCGGAGCAGATCGGGAAAAACACATGTCTATGCAGAATTTAATCACGGTGAATTTTTATTTGAGTATTTTTGTTGTAAAGTTAAATTCTTCGGAGTTATAGAGCAATAATTGAAAAAGGCACGATTTTCGTGCGCCATTTTGTTTATAAAAAAAGTAGCACACTATCTGAGGACTTTGCATACCTATATTATTAATATATAGGATCTTATAATTCGGTTCCAGCAATAAAATTGCTGGTAAATAACTTTTCCCCAAAAAGGCCTATTTTCCGATAATCAGCCCAGACTACCTGTATCAATAACTCCAGCAGTAAAACGTGTTAAGGCCATCGGTACATAATTCGAAAATATTTTACGGCTATCCCTACTTTTTTTGTCTTCAAAATTCACACTGGTATGGATATGTAAACATTACTAGAATGTCATTCTACTTGAAAATGTCATCATTAAGTTAAAGATGGTTAAAGAGATGGCTTTTGAATGTTCTTAGATAACTTTTATTTGTATAACTGCAAATTACGAGTATTAATTCAGTTAATAAATGTGATAATTTTTTCACTAACTATGTATTAACAGTCTTCTTCTTCTTGTTCTTCTTCTTCTTTTTCTTTTTCTTCTTGTTCTTCTTCTTCTTGTTCTTTTTATTCTTCTTCTTCTTCTTCTTCTTCTTCTTCTTCTTCTTATAATAGGCCTCTTGGCCTGTTCTTACCGATTTTGAGCTTGTATTTGTAGCTGTGATGTTGACTGCCAGCTATCTCGCCACCTTTTAAAGGGCCTTGGTGCCTCTGCTTGGATCTTCCACAAATAATTCACAATAAATAACTTTTTATTAAGTTCACGTCTTAAACCAATTATTTATCAAATACACTATACAGTATGGTGCAAATGAAAGGAATAAATTCGTTATTTCATACATCGGCAATTTTAAGGAAAAATCCCGAAACAGAACGATTTTTATTGTTAAATTATGATATTTTGGCATATATGTCATCGTAGTACCGTCATCCATTTGGGCGTGATGACGTAATGGATGATTTTTTAAATGAGAATAGGGGTCGTGTGTCAGCTCATTTGAAAGGTCATTCAATTCTCTATTTAGTAATATAAACATTTATATAATTGCTTATACAGGGTGTCCAAAAAATGTTTTTTAACTTAAATTTTTTGACAAAAAAAAAGAAGAATTTATGTAATTTATGTAATTCAAAATACATTTTATTGCTGTCAGAAATCAGAAAAAAAATGTTTATATTACAAATAAACATTGCTTTTTGCTTAAATTAAATGTTCAAACTTCCAAGATGCAGGTGGCTGGCTTGAACATTAAATTTAACCGAAAAGCAATGTTTATTTGTGAAATAAACATTTTTTTTGTTTTTGGGCAACACTAAAACGTATTTTGTAATAAATAAATTACATATATTTTTCTGTTTTTTTTTTGTCAAATAATTTAATTAAAAAAAAAAATTTTGGACACACTGTACAAATAATTATATAAATGTATATATTACTAAATAGAGAATTGAATGACCTTTCAAATGAGCTAGCACATGACCCCTATTCCCATTCAAAAAAATCATCGATTGCGTCATCACACCCATATGGATGACGTCACTAGTATGGCATATATGCCAAAATATCATAATTTAAAAATAAAAATCGATTTGTTTCGGGATTTTTCTATAAAGTCGTCGGTTTACGAAATATCGAATTTATTCCTTTCATTTGCACCATACTGTATATCAATATTATTTAATCAACAACTCAAAATATTCCAGATGCCATGTCAAATATTTAAAATTGTCACTGATTGTCACTGTCTGACTGACAATATGCTGACAATATTCTATTCGACTGAGTGCGTTGTAAGACAACGATAGATTTGGAAAATATTACCACGGACATTGTGTTAATTTTTTTCGAATCCTGAAAAAACCAATAAATATTTTTGAAAAATTTAAACGCAGAATGAAAGACTAAATTATTACCGAGGGCCAAAAGTCCCTTATAATAAATAAAAAGTTTATTTTGAATGAGATATTTGAAATTAAAAATCTCACTATCATTTTCTCTTAGTTTTTCACCCCTGTAACTTATTAAAATAAATATTATAGAAGTTCTCAGGGACTTTTGCTAATAACGTAATCTTTCATTATGTGTTTAAATTTTTTAAAAATACTTATTAGGGGAGTGCAATTAGAACGAAAACATGCATTGTTTCGGAAAAATTCAAACAAGCTTATATTTTTCTAAAACTTTTTTTGTTAGTTTATATACATGTTAAAGTAAAAAGTTCTACTCGCGGATTTGGCCGCTAATGGTTTATTAATTGTTTAAACAATAACAATAATTGTTTTGTATTAATAATTTTAAAAATATAGCTAAATTCATCATTTTAATTTGATCAAATATGTTTCTATTTTGCTTTTGATTATACTGAATCCGAATATGGCATTCCAATTTGAAAATTCTTATACAGAGGCTCTTATACTGTATGTCTGCTTAGCTAGGAAGCACATGGAAAACTTTTTTATTATCAATTTTACGAAAAATAGTTATTCTTCATAAAATGCTCTTCCTGGTCTAAAATCTAAGATACAACCATCAGATATTAAACTTTTTTAATTTTATACGAGGTATGTAAAAAATATGAATTTTTTTTAGAATTTTAGAATTTTAGAATTGAATTAGAAGAATGTAATTGAACACTAAAACAAATTTTTTAATTCCAAACAACTTTTCTTAATAACAATTTTCGATATTGTGAAATTTAACGATACTTTACTCTTGAGTGAAAAATACAGAGTATTTTATATGGGATAACTTTTTTTCGTAAAACTGATAATAAAAAAGTTATCAATAGGTTCCAAGTTACGCAGACATACTGTATAAGAGCTAAAAATTTTTTTTTGCTGAACATTTAATATTGTAGAAGTTTATTATTAAATTTATTTTAGGTAAGTTTTACCGAAAAAAGTTTTGATCACTTTATATAAACATTTTTTTAGCTGGTAATTTTCGGTTTTTTTATTACATTTTTGTTATCTTTCTTAATTTCCTCAAAAAGAAATAGTCTATTTCATTTCTAAAGAAAAATAATTTAGTGCCTTTTAAAGATTACATCCTAAGCTTTAAAAAAGCACTTATAAAACTGTAATAGATTTGTTCAAACTTGAGTAATACCGTCTTAAAGTGGTGGTAATTCTATAAAACTACGAAGATTTCAAAAATTACATTTTTTAAGACGTCATATCATTTGAATTAAATTTTTCAGATTTTTTTTAATGAAACATCATTTAGTACGATGCTTGAGAAGTAAGTTGTGCAAAATTGAGGGTTTTATTAGAAAAATTGTATTAGTTACACATTTTTAAATCATTTTTAAACAAACTTCATGTAAGGCTCACTTTCCGCCCCCACCGTACTTATGCCCATATATTTTATTTATTTTTATTATAACCATAAGATAGCTTAATTATTCTTCTTTTAGGTTTAATTTCTAAAATTTCATTTGATCCATTAGTTAAAGAATTACATTAAAATAACTCAACCGTGCACTTCGCCGTACCCTAGTTTACAGTGCGCCAATGTTTGTGAGAAGGGTGACTTTAGCGTTATAAATAAAAAATTATAGAAGATACAGATTTAGTTTTAGAGAATTCTTTATATAAGGTTTTTTTTGTAAAATTTTCTGAATTTTTCAATGGTCAAGTCAGTTTTGTTCTAAAATTTATATTTTCAGAGTTATTTAAAAAAACCTCAAACTTCGTAGTTCATTTGTTTAATAAAAAATAAAGCACCCACTTCTCGAGTAGATATGTTGTTTATTAAACATTTCTTAACCTTTAACTACACGCGCTGGCGTCTTTTGTACGCCAGATATAAGAATTCTACTGCAAATATATTTAAAAATTTAATTTTTGACCTTGTTTATCTCTCTAACCTATCACTGGAATGTTCTTTACAATTTGGTTTTAGTTTCGTTATAATCGGAGTTCTGGGAAGATCGTAATTTATAGTTTATTATTTGTTGTTTCCGGTGGTGGTGGTAATATAAGTCGTAATATAAGGACATATTTCAATTGTTTTTTAGTCATTATGGCACAAAATATATTTTTCTTTATAAACAATACTTTTTCTCCTGTAAAAAATCACATTTCAAAAAAATTTTTATTAACAATTTTATTTATCATGGAATCCAGTTATTCCATGATTCCAGTTATAAATCCCAATTGGCTTACTGAGAAGGAACTCCAAGTATTCACTGATGCCGAATAAGGTTTATAACAAACAACTAAGTGTATTTTTTCAAAAAAAAAATAAACAGATCCGCCGTTTTTAAGTGTATTATCTTGTGGCGTATAAAGTACGCCACGTGTGTAGTTATGTTATAACTTGATGCGCGGGTAGTTAAAGGTTAATGAAATTACAAAAAGTTCTATCTTGTTTGATTTTTTCCGAAGTGAAAATCTATATGCACTCCCCATATTAGTTTTCTCAGGATTCGAAAAAAATGAATTCCCATTTGAATAGCATTGCAGCCGAAAATACGTACCCATCCCCTTAAATCAGACAGTTTAATAAAGCCGTCCTAAAAATGATGACTTTTTAAACGTCAGGTCAGTGCTTCAAAACATAAATAACAAAAAACATAATATAAAGTATAGATCAGAAGGTTATCAAAATGTACTAAAGTAAGAATTTAGTCTAGTAAAATAAAATTACACTACATGTAAATCAAAATGTAAATTCGTACAGGTTGAAACAAATTTTATATCAAAGGTTAGGTGGGTACAAAAGATATTTTCAAGAAAGTATCCAAATCATACAAGGGGACCATTGTTTAAATAATTAGAAAGGGGTCATTTTTGCAAAAAAATTATTTTTTAACTGCTGAGGTCATTAAATTACTAATAAAGGTGTACATATAGGATTGTTTTTTGCAAAGTTGAAGGGTAAATATTTCATATAAGACTTACAAAATTAAATTTGACCCCCTCTTTATTTAAATAATTATAAATAAAACTTTAAAAACAAATTTGCAAAAAATTATTTTTAGCGTTTTAAATACGTACTATAAAATATCTTGTTATACAGGAGAAGTTACGCTATATTATCAGTATTAATCAGAAAAAAATTGGTCCAAAAATATTTAATATTTTTTGAAATATTGAATTTGTTTTTTAAATGTTACTCTATTTTTAATTGCAAAAACGCGGTTGTTACCAAAGAAATATTTACATGTATTAAATCTTATTATTTTTATTTTGATGTATGTTTTTGATGCATGGATTGATAAATTCAAATTTCAGTTAAACTTCCCCCTAAAATGGCATTTTAAAATTATTCAAATTTGTTTATAATTTGTTTTTTTAATAACGTCGCGGGGATTAAATATTTTGAAATGCCGTTTTAATAATTGGATTGCTGGGAATTTATCACTAATTAAAAAAAAATTTCTTTTTTTCCTCTTCTTTTTTTTTTTTTTCTTTGAGTTATATTACTACGGGCCCTTTTAGGGTTAAGTTTCATTAAGAATGTCGAATATCTAAGTTGTAGATTCTAGACCTAAAAATATTAACATCGGTCTAAAATCACTTAAATAAAATATGGCTACTTACTGAGTTACAGGGTGTTTTATTTAAAAATTTAAAAATTATTTTTACCAAGAACTTTCAAACTATTTGACGTATTCTTATCATACTTGGCAGAAAGGGTGGGTACTATACAGCCTACTAAATTGTGATAAATAGAAGTTTCTAGCTACTACCAGAGGCGTACGACAGGGGATAGTTAATGGTTGACCCTTTCCAAATTTTACGCCAATGAGGTAATTGCAGTTTATTAGACTGGTACGTAAAAATGTTTCTTTTTGATGATATTAAAAGTAAAATAGCAATAAATTGGAATAAAGCTAATAGTCCACGGTAATAAGTTTTTGTCCATGACATTTCAACAGCCAGGGTACTGAAGCGTTTTTTAGACAGGTAATACCTATAAAAGCAAATTGTAATTATTTCCTGCGTAGTATCTGGCGGCCATTTTTTATTTATAAACACTTGTTATAACACGTGTCAAAAAACGGTAGGTATTATTCTTTTTTTTTTCAAATCAATGGAAAACAGTAAAACTTATGCTTGTTTTAGTACAAACATCTTCGAGAGCACGGAAAATTCTTTCAAATGACGTATTACAAAGTCTGATATACTCATTTATTGTTAATATAATTACGAAAAAAGGTCGAAATTTCAAGAAAAAAATTAATTTTGCAATAACTATTGTAAACATTAATGTACGGCTTTGAAATTTTTGACAAATTAGGATTCTTTGGTGCTTAATATGTGATAAAAATTTCAAAGCGATTCAATCAATTGTTTAAATTTTATTTAAATTGTTTATCCCAGAGAGCATTTTTTGCAATAACATAAGTCAGAAAGAAATGATGCCAGAACAATTCCACAGGTGTCAAATGAAAGAGCATGAGCTATATTTTCAACTTGGTTAAAAAAAGAATGTGTGTGTAGTTTGTACACACGTAAGAAGTTACACTTCTATTATATGATTTCTTAGAAATAAATATACTTTAAACAGTTTGTTTTAATTTTTTTTAAACACCAAACTAATTTTGTGCTTACCGCTTTCAAAAAAATAAAAAAAGTATAGGATTGCACTGGAATCGAACTCACGATCTCTCGATCTCTGGCCGAATTAGTCGAGGCATTGAAGCACAAAAAAGGCCTTACTCTCGATTTTTGGCGCAGTAAGACGGATTTTAATGCAGTTTGGTGCGTTGGATTCGTGAGAATGTCAGGAAATTTTGTGAACTATTGTAATGAATAAGAAATCTGAAATTGCATTTGTGCATAAGAAAAATTCATTTCAAAAGTGCATTTTGAAATAGGCAATTATTATAAATTTGCAACCCGGTAAATATGTCGGAACTATAGAGGAATATCGTTAATTAATACAACATACAAGATTATATCCATAATACTGTTTAGAAGATTAACTCCATATGCAGAGGAAATAATAGGCGACTACCAAAGCGGATTCAGACCGGGAAGGTCGACTATAGACCAGATCTTCGTCCTACGCCAGGTGTTGGAAAAAAACTGGGAATTCAACAGCGATGTACACCAAATCTTCGTGGACTTCAAACAAGCTTACGATTCTGTTAGCAGAGAAGCATTGTGGGAGACTATGGTAGAAATGGGAGTACCTGGAAAACTGGTACGATTAGCAAAGGTGAGCACGGAGAACGCTTCCGCACGAATCAGAGTCGGCAGCAACACGTCGGAGGAATTCCTCATTGACACCGGACTTAGACAAGGAAATCCTCTCGCCCCCCTGCTGTTTAACTTCGCACTGGAACATGCAGTAAGGAAAGCTCAGCCACAACTGACAAACGGATTTGCCGCCCAAGGATCAAAAATACTATTAGCCTTTGCGGATGACGTGGACACAATTGCACAATCCACCAGAGATGCAAAAGAAGTTTTCACCCTATTCGAGAACGGAGCCAAGGAAGTTGGTCTTAAGGTCAACGAGGACAAGACCAAGTACATGGTGGTTACGAAGAACCCAAGACCAAGGGTTAGACAAAACGTAACAATTAATGAATACAATTTTGAAGTCGTCAAAGAATTTAAGTACTTGGGAGCGATCATAACATCTGAAAATAACTATGAAAAGGACGTGGCAGCCAGGATTATTGCAGGAAACAGGGCATATTACTCGTTAAGGACCCTACTTAAATCAAAAATACTCTCAAGACCAGCAAAAATAAGAGTATATAAGACAATAATTTGTCCCACAATAACGTATGGAAGCGAAACCTGGACTCTGAATCAGCGGGAAACAACAAATTTACTGGTACTTGAAAGAAAGATACTGCGGACTATCTATGGGCCTTGCAGAGAAGAGACAACAGGAGAATGGAGAAGAAGACACAATGATGAACTCCAGACAATATACGGAGATGAAAACATATTACGCTACATTAAATCAAACAGAATACGATGGGCGGGTCACGTACTAAGATCAAGTGACGAAAGACTTTTAAACGCCACATTCTGGGAAAGGCCCGTTGGAAAAAGGTCAGTTGGTCGCCCAAGAAAGAGATGGAAGGACGCAGTAGCCAGCGATCTACGCAAAATGGGAGTACAGCAATGGGAAATAGCTGCTCAGGACCGACAACAATGGAGGGACATAGTAAACGCGGCCAAGACTCACATAGAGTTGTAGAGCCAAATGATGATTAAATAGTTGGGCAACATCCCGATTAATTATTTTAATTATTTTAAATTATTTTTAATCATTTATACGTCCATATAATAATAGTCTAAGATGTCAATAACCATTAATAATAAACAAAAAAAATTTCCTTATGTGGGAATCGAACCAAGTACTAACGGGTCCGTAGCTAAATACACATACCGCTAATCTACGCAGACACTTGCTAGACAACGGCGATATTAGGTATAAACAAAACAAATTGGTAAGTGAAAATTGTAAAGAAAATTACTACATACTTAAATGTATTATAAAATTAATATATTCCTAAATTTTAGAAGAAACATTCGTAAATAGGTATTATTAATATCTATTAATGTTACTAAATGAAATATAAATATTTTGACGTTTCACAATTTGACAATTCACTTTTAACTGCAGTGCCTTAAAATTTTTAAAGCTACGGTGCTTTAAAGTAGCATTTTTAACGCTCCTATGGAATGCTATAAATTGCATTTTTAACACGTCTGTAGAAAAATATATTTAAAAACACTAATATATTCTTTCCGCACATTTTCTGGACTGATAAATACATAAATTAAAACAGTTAGTAACGAACTCCATACTGCCTGTGTGCGCAGATTACTAAAATTTCACCCTCAATGAAATCGCGCCTAAAGAAGTGTAACTTCAAAAAGGCAGTATAACTATTAACTAACCTTTGTTGTTTCTCTTCCCACAAATTTTAAAACGCAACAACCATACATTACATAACCAAACCGTCAACCGTCCACACCACAGCTGTACTACAGCTGCCATATTGGATAATTTTTGACATGTCATTTGAACATCCAATCAGAACAAAGTTATAATGCGCATGCGCCCGGATCATAGGTTGTAACGTATAAAAATTCACCCTCATATCGCGTGTAAAGAAGTATAACTTCAAAAATTATTAAAAAATGCATTCATTAGTAATAATTTTTAATATTTAATAATTATGCAAAAGTATCGTCAAAATTTCCTTACACACTTTTTATTTTTTTCTATAATAAATTATACATATTTATTACAATTCTTTATCAATTATTATATAAATAACATTACCTGGTAGTTGTGTACTCAAAACAGGGTAAATAATAGATTTTTTGAAAAAGGTATCTAAAAAGTTTATAAGAAAAAATTGACGATACTTTTGCGTAGTTTAATATTACTAATAATATTAAATTACGCAATAAATGCATTTTTTATTCACTTTTTTTAAACCAATTTGAAAGTTTAGAACATGCTCTTCAATTTGACACCTGTAGAATGGTTCTAAAATAATTTTTATCTACTCTATGTCATATTATGTGTAAGTTTTTAGTTTGTGAAAACTGTCAATATAGATAGCAGTGCGTGAAGTATTTAAAGTGTACGTGAAGTAACAATGTATTTTAAATGGGACTTACTTTTTCGCACTGTTTTTAACACACGTTCATATAATCAAATGGGGAAATGAGGCATAAAGTTATGGAATTTAAACCCATAAGTCAAAGATTATCATACATAAGAGTAAACAGCAAACCGAACAAGTTGTCCATAATAAATGTCTATGCACCCACAGAAAACAGTGATGACTTAATAAAACAACAGTTCTATGAAACACTAGAAGAAAATGCCGAAAAAATCCCGGGAGAAGATATATTAATTATTATAGGCGATTTCAACGCACAAATAGGTAAAGAAAAATGCTTTAGGGAGGTTGCAGGGGAAAACTCATTACATAGCACAACAAACAATAATGGAGAAAGATTATGTAATTTAGCAGCGGCATTAAACATGGACATAAGTAGCACGAGATATAAACACAAAAACATACACAAGATAACATGGATGAGACCAGGCAGTCTGGAGGGGAATGAAATAGACCATGTACTTATTAAAAAGTCACACAAACAGTCGATAAATGACGTGAGATCTCACAGAGGGGCAAACATCGATTCGGACCATATGCTAGTGATTGCAAAATGTAAAATAAAAACAACAAAGAATGAAAGACGAAAAGCACAGGGAAGATGGGACGTAGATAAATTAAAAGATAAAGGAGTAAAAAGAAGATTTGTAAAAGAAGTAAATGTAGAGTTGCAGTTCAAGGAGGAACAAGAAATGGAGGAGCAGTGGAAAAAAATCAAACAAGGAATAAACACTGCAGCAGAGAAAGTAGTTGGAAAAATGCAAAAAGAAAGAAGAAACAATTGGTTTGACGAAGAGTGCAAACTAGCAGTGGACGAAAAGAATAAAACAAGATTGAAATGGCTAAGCACAGGTAAAGAAGAGGAACGAGAAAAATACCAAGATCAAAGGAAAAAGACAAAGAAATTGTTTAAATCAAAGAAAAATATAAAAGTAGACGAAATTATGAACGAGATCGAAACAGAAAATAAGAGACACAATTCAAAACCACTGTACCAATACTTAAAGCTAGGTAGTAGAAAACGGACAGCTAATGTAGCCATAGAAGCAGAAACATGGCAGAAGTATTTCGAAGAAATGTATCAAGAAACGGATGTGGAAGAAGAAAGAGAAACAATAATGAACCCGGAACAAGGTGAAGAAGAAGAATTGACCTATACAGAAGTAAAAGATACAATAGGCAAACTGAAAAACGGGAAAACAGCGGGAGACGACGGAATATGTGCAGAACTTATAAAATACGGGGGTGAAGCACTATACAGAAAGATTTATGAACTAATACAGAATATATGGAATAAGGAAACAATGCCCGAAGAATGGAAGAAAGGAATTATTGTGACAATCCCAAAACAAGGAGACCACAGGATATGTAAAAACTACCGAGCAATTAATTTACTGAATGTAACATATAAAGTACTGACTGGTATAATTAGAGACAGACTAACAATATACACAGAACAAAGCATAGGAGACTACCAGTACGGTTTCAGAAAAGGAAGATCCACGATAGATGCTATCCATACACTAAAACAAGCGATAGAGAAAACATACGAGTACGACGGAGAAGCACATATACTTTTTCTAGACTTTAAACAGGCTTTTGACAAACTAAGTAGAAGAAAAATGATCCAAGACTTACAAGAGAGCAAAATACCAAATAAAATTATAAGAATGATAGAAATGACAATGCGAGATTCCCAAGCAACAATAGACACCGGAAGAGAGAGAACAGAAATAATAAAAATTAAAAATGGAGTAAGACAAGGAGATGCGCTCTCAACTGTACTATTTATTCTATCATTAGATAAGATAATAAAAAAGTTGTCAAACGCAGGAACTATAAATAAAAATACAGTACAAATAATTGGATATGCGGACGATATAACCATAGTAGCAACAGATAAAAAGGCATTAAAGAAAACCTTTCAAGAAATAGAAAACGAATCCAAACTAAGAGGACTGGAAATAAATGAAAATAAAACAAAATACATGAATGTAAGTAAAAAAAAGAAGACGCAACTGACAGAAATGACAATAGACGCACACAGCTTCGAAGAGGTTGAAACATTCAAATATTTGGGAGTATTAGTCAACAGAAGAAATGAAAGTGTAGATATGAAAAGAAGAATTCAAGCAGGAAACAAAGCATTCTACAGAAATAAAAAAATTTTCAAAGATAAGAAGATAAGCCGAAATACAAAAATGAAAATCTACAAAACGACCATAAGACCAATAGTGCTATATGCTTTGGAGACATTCACATTAACAGCAAGAGAAGAAGAGCAGCTGAAAGTTTTTGAGAGAAAAATTATGAGAAAAATTCTGGGACCAAAGAGGGAAAACGAAGAGGATGCAAGGCAATGGATGAACCACGAAATACAAGAATGGATGGGTCAAGAGAACATAGTAAGAGCAACAAAAGCACAGAGAATTAGATGGTATGGACACATAATGAGAAGAGAGAAGAACAATCCGTTAAGAGTTATAACCGAATGGATACCACCAGGTACAAGAACCAGAGGCAGGCCTAAACTCAGATGGAGACAACAAGTGGAAGAAGACTTAAGAAGTATGGAAATTAGAAATATAGGAAGCAAAATCAGAGAGAGAGAAGAATGGAGAAAGGTAGTGGAAACAGCGAAGTCACACCAGCAATTGTAAAACCAAAGTCAGAATGGGATGATCCCCCACAAAAAGGATCTTCAAGTGAAAACAGCTTCAGCTTCCTCGGGAGCGTACAGCTTGTATATATATATATATATATATATATATATATATATATATATATATATATATATAATTAAATATCCTTAACTTTCGCGTTGTCATGGTGATGACATAATGAGCAATAAATTACGACAAAAGTTTTGACAGTTTTGTGGTTTGAAAGAAGTTAGAATTTTTAAATGTCAAAGTTCTAAAAATTGTAGAATAGAAATGAATTCCAGTGACGAGAGTTACAGTTTTTTTATTTGTTTATGGTAGAGTAGATAAAATATTGTATGAAACTGTGCGTGAAGTACTTTTTTGCGAACTTACGCGATGTATAGCACTCGTCCGCTGTCGCTCGTGCTCTAAATATCGCGTGCGTTCGCAAAAAGCATAGTTCACGAACTGTTTCATAAATAACTATTTTCTGACTTATGTTATTGCAAAAAAACTCTCTGGGATAAACAATTTGAATAAAATTTAAATAATTGAATGAATCGCTTCTAAATCTTTATCACATATTAAGCACCAAAGAGCCCTCATTTGACAAAAAAGTTTGAAAGCTCTACACTAATTTTTACAATAGTTATTGCGAAATTATTTTTTTGCAATTTCGACCTTTTTTCGCAATCATATTAACAATAAATGAGTATATCAAACTTTATAATACGCCACTTTAAAGCTTTTTCCATGCTCTCTAAGATATTTGTACTAAAAAAGCCATAAGTTTCACTGTTTTCAATTGATTTGAAAAAAAGAAAAAAGGCCGTTTTTTACACTAAATTGTTTATAAATAAAAATGGCCGCCAGATCCTACGCAGGAAATTTGCTCTCATAGGTATTACTTGTCGAAAGAACGCTTCAGTACCCTGGCTGTTGAAGTGTCACGAACAGGGTATATTTTTATCTTATTACCCTGGCCCATATTAATTGATTCATTTTTATTTGTTGATAAAATTCTCAATAAATTGTTTATTAGTTTATTAACTATCGATAATACGTTACGGAATTGCCTAATATATGAACAATATTTATCAACCTTAATAACGAATAATCTCTTTTTTTTTTAAAATCGTTATAGAATATTACTATTTTAGCAAATTAGAAATGCTTAGAAATCACTAGCAATTACCTAACGAGTTAATGATATTGATAACCAGTTCATTATCTGTATTTCTAGGGTTAAAGAGTCAAAAATAGATTGCAAATGTTTTAACCATAAATTTATGAATGCAACAAGGAAAAACTTTGTAGTTGTTCTATTGTTCTGAATAATAAGCCATAATTTTAATCACAAATTAGGTTTATTTGACGTTTCGATTTCCACATCGGAAATCGTTATTAAAATATAAAACATTTAATAAACTAAACAAATTTTGTTTTCCTTGCTTTGTAAAAACTTTCTTCTAATTTAATTTTATCTGACTCATTCATATTGACAATAATTATTTATACAAAAATATATTAAATACCATATGATGCGGAAGTAACGAGTCTGAAACAGAAAGAGGAAGAAAGATTTCATCCATTGTCATTTGTTTCGAGCTTCTGTCGTGTGTCACAAAATATTAATATATCTACGTCATACGCCTTTGGTTTGTATCATTGGTATATGCCAATAACGTATGACGTAGATGTATTAATATTATGTGACACATGACAGAAGCTCGAAACAAATGACTGTGAATGAAAAGCCCTATTTGAGTATCGTATCTACAATCGGTTGATATAGGAATCGGACCGGTATTCCACGAGTGTTGGGTATCAGTACAGTTAACTAAAATTTTATCTATGAAGGGCGAAGGATATGAATAGTTTTACACCATTTTTACAGGGCGTTGAGAAGTAGCTGAAACAGAGAAAGGTATATCATTTAACAAGCATGCACCCAGAAACAGATGTCTATACGATTTGTCGAGGTAGATAATTCACAGGATTTCACAGATATTCGTTCCTTTGAAAATAAAAATATATCACATTAGATTTTAATAATAAATACACACTATTCTTATCAAGCATAAAAAAATAGCTTAGATTGACCGGAAAAAATATAGAAATGATAATATTTCTAGACTATGATCATCAACTTTAATTTTACATGTAGGTATGGCATTGTTTTTATTAGACCAGCACATTTAACACTAAAAACACAGGAATAAATATATATGTAAATATAGTAGGTACATAGAGAATTGCAACTTTTTGCATTGTATTTAGGATTAGGATGACGTCTGGAAAAAAATCTACAATAGGACAATGGGTGGAAATGCATTATTACATTTTAAAGTGTATAAAACGCATCGAAAAATACATAAACATGTTAAAATCAGTATATTAAGGCATATATATCAGCCAGATTGTCTTATTTCGGGGTATTTGACTCTCGAAACTATAGATGACGTACCTTAGCAGTAACCCTGGGCAGCAGGTGCTTCGGAGCTTGACTCTGATTACGTAGTCGTGTTCAGTAATCCCAAAAACCCCGAATAACAAAATCTGACCCTTCATATACTGACTTTGATATGTTTATGTACTTTTTGATGCATTTTATACTGCAATTTTGCATTTCCACCCATTTTTCTACTGAAAAATTTTCCTGTTTTACTATTTCTCTAAAAATCATTTATTTTTTCATAAATGCCTTGGTCTAAGTGTATTTTATTGTTATGATTCAAAAATCTAAAATAATATCTGCCCGGACCAAAAGAATAGTAGAATTTATAAAAAAATTCATTTTTAATTATTAATTAGTCTGGACAAAATTATGTTGGGCACCCTTGTTTTTAATAATTTTTAACATAATAGATTATATATCATTTAATTTCTATCCATTAAATAGATCGGTGAAGGTCGTTGTCATATCGGATCTTATACTTATACGAAATACTGAGAAATGTGATTCTCGATATGATTACCGGTACTCAGATACAAAAGCAACAAAAGTAATCAAAGTAAAGAATACTTTAAATGATTACTTTATACAAAAGTAACGATTTGTAACGGATACTGGAAAATAACTATAATCAGCATTACTAGAAGTTAGATAAATGGGCAACCATAAGCAAGAACAGGAAAAATTATTGTAGCAGATGCCAAGTCACACAACCAATTGTAAAACCAGAATGTTAATGCGGACTGATTCCCCGAGACAATTTACTAAGAGTGGGGGGTCAAATAAGATATCGTTGCAAAGCCCTTGTAATTTCCTATACATTAGTATTTAAATTTTTAAATTCGGTCCTCTACTTTATTTGATTTATTAGTATATTATTCTTATTTTGGTATCATAACACTGGAGTCCCTGGATGGGTCTTAACCTGTCTGGATATGTCTTTCCATTCAGATCTCTCTTGTTCGCCTCTCCTTTATTGTCCTATATTCATAGTTTTCAGGTCGTCTTCCACGTCTTTCATCTGGTTCTGGACCTTCTTTTCTTCCTGGCCCAGTCTTTTGTTACTTAAAGAAATCTTCTGATTGATTTCTGTGCCACCGGTATATTAGATGTCAACGCCCTTCCCGTAGGGATCTATTGAGAAGTATTACCCAACCTCAAGTCCTTATCGCTTGCCGTACTGCTCCCCCATAGACCAAGCGTATTCCAGTCTGAGCCGTAGATTCATTTTAGAATTTTAAACTACTGCACTAACCTCGACATTTTCTGTTAACCGGGCAATGGTTCTAACGCAGATTCACTAGAGCTCTTGCACATAGTGAACCGAAGTGACGTCGACCGCCTGTCCAGCTTGGCCATCCAACCAACCAACCAACTTGATTTAAGTTAAATGAAATAAGTTAAAAACGAATGATTACCCCAAAAATATTCAACTACCATCTAAAAGATAAAAAAGATGTCGGAAGATCTTAAAATATATGATCATAGTTCCCTTGTCAAGACAAAGGAAACAAAGCCCAATTCCTGAAGTAAAGAAGAAGAAGAAGTTAAATATTGAGAAGAAGAAGAAGAGGGAGCAGATGAGGAGAAGAGAGAAATTTTTCAATAAAAATTTAAAAGCCTAATCTCAAGTAATATTTGTCAGTATTATGTCAATTATCAACACAAATTGCAAAACAGCTTACAAAATTTAATAAAAACAAAGATAAAAAGGTAAAGTTTTCAGTAGTAATTGCACAAGAGCTCTAAATTGATGGAAGTTTTCCCGAGTGACACTTTGACAGTTTTAATTTCACGAGCCGAAGGGGAGTGAAATTATGTCAAAGTGGTACGAGGGAAACAATTCGATAATAATTTTAGAGATCGAGTGCAATTTGTTGCGATTATTTCATGAATAAAACTGTTCAAAAAAAATTTTTATTGTAATCCATTTATGTAAGTACAAATTACTACAGTTAAACACACAGTTGTTATAATAGACCAGGGCGGATCTGTAAAAATATTAGTACATTTGGACGTTGAGGGGTGACTCAAATTTTTTTGCAGAAATTGCTTGAAAATAAATCAAATAACAATATTTGAGTTATCCTCCCTCTCAAAAAGGTCCGGAACATTGTTTAAATAATCAAAATGTCAAAAAATTAAGGAAAAAGTCGATTTTTTTCTTGGTTTTTTGATTATAACTTTAAAAGTATTCATTTCCGAGAAAAGTTGTGTTGATATAAAAGTTGCATAATTAAATTTCCTACAATATAGAATTGGTTATAAATTTAAAAAATAGTCACCCTTGTTTCAAAATAGCAATAATTGCGAAAAAACTATACAAAAACAAGTATTCGCATTTTACGTCTTTTCAACTGTTTATGCTACACTTAGGACCTTTATATTTCACTCAAAAAAACTATATGATATAGTAAAACAACATTGTAAATTTCATTAAGATCGGTTCAATAGATTTTGCAAAATAAATTTTGCAATCCAGCTTTCGCAAAAAAAAATTCGTTTTTTCAAAATGTTACAGGACCAAAAATAAAGCAGATAGCAAGTTGAAGTTTTTTTTGCGTATAGAAGTGTACTGTACCTTTAATTTTCAATTTGCAAAATTAAAATCGATTAACAGCCACGGCGTCAGGAATTTTTTTAAATAAACATTAATTATTGGTGCTACGCGCAGGACAGCGGATAGTTTGATCTGATTGGGCACTTCAATGACCTTTAATAATGATTGATACATTTTAATTTTTATTACATTTCGATATAAATAAATAAATTTGTTTATTGCAAAATAAAAACACATACTTTATCCTTTAATTAAAATAACACTTTTTTTAGCAAAAACTTTCTTTGTTCATATATTTTAACTTAGAGAATAAAAGTTTATTATTTTTAAACATATACAATTGTTTAAACAATATTTCACAAACAATAATAAAATTAGTTTGATTTTTGTGTAATTAAAATATTAAAATACAACAAAATATAGAGTAAGAAAATAATATATTAGATAAAGATTAGAAGAAATTTTGGTGGAAATCAACTTGTGTGAATCGAACACCGCTGTCCTGCGCGTAGCACCAAAAATCAATGTTTATTTAAAAAATTTCCTGACGGCGTGGTAATTATTCGATTTTAATTTTGCAAATTGCAAATGAAAGGTACATTACACTTGTATAAGCAAAAAAAATTCAACTTACTATCTGTTGTATTTTCAGTCCTGCAACATTTTTAAAAAATGAATTTTTTTTGCGAAAGCTGGATTGCAAAATTTATTTTGCAAAATCAATTAAACCGATCTTAATGAAATTTACAGTGTTGTTTTACTATATCATAAAGTTTTTCTGGGTAAAATATGAAGGTCCTAAGTGTAGCATAAATGGTTGAAAAACTTAAAATGCGAATACTTGTTTTTGTATGGTTTTTTTCGCAAGTATTGCTATTTTGCAACAAGAGTGAATATTTTTTAAATTTTTAACCAATTCTATATTGTAGGAAATTTAATTACGCAACTTTTCTGTCAGTAAAACTTTTCTCAAAAATGAACAGTTTTAAAGTTATAATCAAAAAACCAATAAAAAATCGAATTTTTCCTTCATATTTTGACATTTTGATTATTTAAACAATGTTCCGGACCATTTTGAGTGGGAGGATAACTCACATATTATTATTTGAGTTATTATCAAGCAATTTCTGCAAAAAAATTTGAGTCACCTCTCAACGTCCATCTCAAAACAGATGAGCCCTGGACTATAAATATTTGACGGTTGAAAGTCATCACTTTTATAACTTTTAAAACAGTAATTGTCATTAATGTCACTAAATGTATTTTTTCGTAGTAACGAAGGGCATCTGACGTAATATACTTGACGACGGGATATTATCAAAAATTATCACTATAATTTTTATTTCTGTAGCTTTCTATTGGTCAGAATCTCCTATGAATGAAATAATCAATCCTAATAGCAACATTAATAATATTAAAAAATATTAAAAATATTACTCAAAGATTTTTAAATTGAAAACTTATTGGTCCATTTCCCTGGTGACACCTCCAAGGCTTTTACAATATGCACGCCAGGCGGATGCTGCAGTGAAGACAAAAGGGAAGGAATTTTACACTATGCAATTCACAACCCCCGTCTGCAGCTTGGTAAAGTTCCAACGGAAAATGGACCTAGTTACTCTATAGGAGTAATACTAATATGAAATAAATAAAAATGTATACCATTTTTATTCAGTTGCAATGCGAAGGCAAAACAATCTTATTTTTCACTTAGAATAGGGAGCGCAGTCCAGCACTCTGAATCGGCGATTTTCGACTCTTGTTGGAGTCATCCTCGGAGAGGCGTAGCCCTGCTGCTCCATACTCGAAGTGACAAACCATGAAAGCTTATCCCCACATTGCAACTGACGTGTATGGATTAGGTAACTAGCGTCATCTGGCAGTTGCCTTCACTGCAGCATCCATCTGGTTTGCATATTTTAGAAGCCTTGGAGGTGTCACCAGGGAAATGGACCAAGTTCCATTTAAAAATCTTTTAGTAATATTTTTAATATTTTTCAATAATATTAATGTTGCTATTAGGATTGAAAACTTTACCTTTCAACTGCCAGATGACGCTACTCACCTAATCCATAAACGTCAGTTGCAATGTGGTGGGGATAAGCTTTCATAGTTTGTCACTTCGAGTATGGAGCAGCAGGGCTACGCCTCTCCGAGGATGACTCCAACAAGAGTCGAAAATCGCCGATTCAGAGTGCTGGACTGCGCTCCGTATTCTAAGTGAAAAATAAGATTGTTTTGCCTTCGCATTGCAACTGAATAAAAATGGTATACATTTTTATTTATTTCATATTAGTATTACTCCTATAGAGTAACTAGGTCCATTTTCCGTTGGAACTTGAAAAAGAGTTAATTAATAGCAAACTAAAAATTTGTTAATAGCTAAACGGTGTCTAGTCGGACAAACTTTGATGTATGGGAACACTGGAACAAGGGAAGAACTAATTGTGGAACGTGATTTTAATTGTGGAACGTGTCATCCTGACAAGTTAATGATTGTGTAAACTAGCATGTTGTTTTTAAGTTTATTCAATAGCAAACTTTATAAACTGCTCGTCAAATATTAGGGATATGGAATATTATGCACAAGTAATGGAGGCCCTGTGATGTTTTGGGGCGGAATTTCCTTGAGAATAAGTACGGATTTGGTATCTACGTGGAGGCTTTTTAAATAGCGAGAGGTACATTATTACACAGATTTTTTTCTTTGAACACTCTGTTCCTTTCGCACTACTTATATGTAGAAAATAATTTCATCTTAGTGGTATGACAAGACATGGCCTTTTCACGTATCGCATGTCGTCGGTTAAAACACATACTAAAGAATAAAACCGTCTAGTTTCTTTGTTGTTAAAGATATCAGAGAAATTAAAAAAATAAAATGTTCGCAAAATATGAGGCTACAACATAATATCGATGTATACCCAACTTTGTGTCTTTTCCTCCCTACAAGGCGTCTCAAACTTTTGTTTCAGTTAAAACACATGTTAAACTACAAAACCGTCTATTTTCTTTGTTTTTAAAGATATCAGGGACATTAAAAAACAAAATGTTCACAAAACATAAGACTACAATACGATTCTGATGAATACTCACATTTGTACCTCGTCCACCCTAGACGGCGTCTCAAACTTAACATACGAAAAAGATTTATTTTCTTCTATCCGGTATAAGTACAAAAAAGAAGATTGAGTAAACCTATGCACAACTGTGTAAACACTAAAGAAATATTTAAAATAATAAAAAAGAAATTAGCGGAAACCGTTAATCTGTTGTCGAAAAAAGAATGTGTGTGTACTTTCTACGCACGTAAGAAGTTATACTTCTATTATATGATGTCTTAAAAATAAATATACTTTAAACAGTTTGTTTTAATTTTTTTTAAACACCAAACTAATTTTGTGCTTACCGCTTTCAAAAAAATAAAAAAAGTATAGGATTGCACTGGATTCGAACTCAAGACCTCTCGATCTCTGGCCGAATTAGTCGAGGCATTGAAGCACCAAAAAAGGCCTTACTGTCGATTTTTGGCGCAGTAAGACGGATTTTAATGCAGTTTGGTGCGTTGGATTCGTGAGAATGTCAGGAAATTTTGTGAAATAATGTAATGAATAAGAAATCTGAAATTGCATTTGTGCATAAGAAAAATGCATTTCAAAAGTGCATTTTGAAATAGGCAATTATTATAAATTTGCAACTCGGTAAATAGTTGGGCAACATCCTGATTAATTATTTTAATTATTTTTAATCATTTTTAAGTCCATATAATAATAGTCTAAGATGTCAATAACCATTAATAATAAACAAAAAATTTTTCCTTATGGGGAATCGAAGCAAGTACTAACACGTCCGTAACTAGATACACATACCGCTAGCCTACGCAGACACTTGCTAGACACTGGCGATATTAGGTATAAACAAAAACAAATAGGTAAATAAAAATTGTAAAGAAAATTACCACATACTTAAATGTATTATAAAATTAATATATTCCTAAATTTTAGAAAAAAAACATTCGTAAATAGTTACATTTATACAAAACATTCGAAAAATCGACACTTCAATCCTTCAATGCCTCGACTAAATGCTATACAAAATACGCTACGAGGACTGTGTCTGTATCGGTTCGGACGTACCTAATGACAATAATTCACGGTAACAGACAAGGTGAATAAATATACAATAAGATGTTTTAATAATACTCATCTTACTCCTGAGGAAGACAAATCCAAAGACACAAAAATTATAATAAATATATTTACTAAAAACACTTATATATTCTTTTTACACCTTTTCTTGTACTGATATATTTATACAAAACTAGAAAGATTTTAGCAACTAAACGCCATACTGTATGTGTGCGCATGCGCACAGATTATGAAATTTTAATCGCAATCGCGCCTAAAGAAGTATAACTTCAAAAATCAGCTATGAAAATGACCATAATTTTCTATACCCTAACTTTTGACGAGCAGTTTATAATATATGAAACAGTTTTTGTCCGACAAATATATTGGGCGTTTTATTAAGTCCGACACGTAGAATATTTCAAATGACAGGAATTATGTTGGTGATAAACAGCAGTCTAATTTTTGCATGAGACTTTATCGAAAGGGTAACAAATCAATTAAAACTTCTGTCCGACAAAATACATGGGACGTTTTCGTACTCTGACGTTCAAAACCTGTAAACTGTTCTACAATTAAAACTTCCCCTGTTCCAGTGTTCCCCTTCATCAAAGTTTGTCCCACTAGACCCCGTTGAGCTATTAACAATTTTTTAGCTTGCTATTAATCAACTTTTTTGGTACGCGTGATCCAGGCGTATATCTCATATGTGACCGTCATAATCGCTACACATTTATTCAAAATATGAGGTCGTTGTCCTAATCACTGTTGCTCGTTTAGACGCGTTTAAAAATAAGCCAGTAACATTTAGAAACAAAAACAATAGTCAGTTATAATAAACCATCAATCAAGATTTTTTTCGTAAATAATAACATAACAGATAGCGGAAGTAATACGCATGAGAGTTCACGGCAGATATAAAAATGTGTATTGTTGTATTAATCGTTTTGTTATCAGCTATATATAGGTCTTCCTGGTATTATTGTGCGATGACTATTTTTTTGATCATGTGCAAAATAAAGCGTACTGCTAAAAAGCACTTCTTCTAAAAGTGCCTATCTTCTAGAGATGTTGGCGACCACATTGACCCATCTTATTCTATTTACGGCAGCTCGAAATAGATCAGTTGACGTTAGACCAGTCCACTTCCTAAGATTGGCCAGCCAGGATATACGTCTACGTCCAGGGCCTCTCCTGCCCTCAATCTTGCCTTGTAGAATCAACTGCAGCAGTCGGTATTTTTCATTACGCATAATGTGGCCGAAGTAAGCCAATTTTCTGTTCTTTACGGTGTTAATTATTTCTTTGTCTTTTCCTAGCCTCTGGAGAATAGTTATATTAGTTGTGTGGTGTATATATGGTGTATATATGTTGTGTGGTGTATACGTCGGTAGCACCACATTTCAAACGCCTCTAACCGTTTTATGGCATCTTCTGTCAGGCTCCAGCTTTCAACTCCGTATAGGAGGACACTAAAGACGTAACATCTAAGAATTCTTATGCGTATATTGATACTTAAAGACAAGTTGCAGAGAATTTTCTTAAGACTGTTAAAAGAGCTTCTGGCTTTTTCAAAACGAGTTTTTATTTCGTAGCTATGATCCCAAGTATCCTTAATGTTGCAGCCCAGGTAGCATATTTTCTGTACTCTCTCTAGAGGTGTATTGTTTACTGTAATTTGGGCGTTTATGTTGGTGTTTTTACTAATGATCATTATTTTTGTCTTCTTACAGTTTAGTTTTAGGCCGTATTTGTTACATGCTTCTCCAACATTATCCATGATCCTTTGGAGCCCCTGCGCACTATCCGCCAGCAATACTGTATCGTCTGCATATCTAATATTATTTATAAGTTGTCCATTTACTGCAATACCATCTTCTGATTCGTCCAAGGCCTCTCTAAAGATGTTTTCAGAGTATATGTTAAATAATGTTGGTGACAGTATGCAACCCTGTCTGACTCCTTTTTCAACCGTGAAGATTTCGGACAGTTCATTTTCGAATCGAACTGTTGCTTTTTGTTGGAGATATAAGTTTGAAACGAGTCTTATATCCTTACCATCGAGTCCTGATGTTTTTAGGATATCGATTAGTTTTCCATGTGGGACTTTATCAAATGCCTTCTCGAAATCGATGAAACATGCATACACATAGCAATTGACATCCCTGGCTCTCTGTATTAGAACTTGCAAGCTGAAAAGTGCTTCCCTCGTTCCGAGTCCTGATCTGAATCCAAATTGAACTTCACTCAGCTGTTCTTCTAATTTGGTGTATATGCGCGAGTGAATGATAGTAAGGAGTACTTTAAGTACATGGCTCATCAAACTAATTAATCTATGTTTTTCACATTTTCTAGCGTTGGCTTTTTTGGGAAGTGGAATGAATATTGATAGTAGCCAGTCTTTTGGTAAGTAACCAGTCTCGTATATGTTGTTGAATAACTTCGTAAGAGCTGTAATTTGTTGTGCCTCTAATAGCTTTAAAATTTCACCATGCACCTCATCAGGTCCTGGTGATTTCCCATCTTTAATCCGCTTAATGGCCATAGTTACTTCTTCGTTTGTTATTTCTGGGCCATAGGGATTGTCTATTTCATACGGACTTCGTGCAGCATCTTCGAATAATTCTTGCATATATTCTTTCCATCTTCTTAATTTATCTTCAATTGTAGTCAAAATTTGACCTTCGACGTCTACGACTATGCCTATATTGCGTTGTTTTCTGATGTTCTGTACTTCTTTAATCTTTTTGTGCATATGGAAATCGTCATGTTTGCGTTGTAGTGTTTCAATTTCTGTACATTTCTCCATCAGCCATGCTTCTTTTGCCCCTTTTATTTCTCTTAGTATACTCTTATGCAACTTTTTGTATTCATTGTCATTTCTACCTTTTAATTTCCTTCGCTCTTCCATCATCTGCAATATTTTATCTGTCATCCATTCTTGCTTCTTTTCTCTTTTTGATTTAAGATATTCATGCGAAAGTGTGTTGATATATGTCTTCATTTCGTTCCATTGTTCTTCTACGCCACTAGGAGCGTCTTCAACTATTTTCGCAAAATTCTTATTAATCTCTGTTTTTACTTTTTCCTGGATGCTATTTTCTTTCAGTAGTTTTATATCTATCTTGGGTCTTACTTTCTTTTGAATTATTTTGAGTAGTATGTTGATATTTGCAACTAACAGACTATGATCTGAGAAGACATCGGCGCCTGGATATGTTTTTTTGAGGTGACAGAATTTCTAAACCTTTTGCTTATGTTAATAAAATCAATTTGGTTTCTTATGATTTTCCCTGGGGTATCACCGGGTGCTTTCCATGTATAAAGCCTTCTTGGATGTAATTTAAAGAATGTGTTCATTACAACCATATCCGTCTCTTGGCAGAATTGTATCAGTCTTTCTCCTCTTTCGTTTCTTGTGCCAATACCATATGACCCCACAACATTCTCGACTGTACCTTGTCCTATTTTGGCGTTGAAATCGCCCATGATGATAGTTATCTCATGTTTTTTTGTCAGCTTTAGAGAGTTTTCTAGAGTCTGGTAGAAATTTTCTATTTCTTCTTCGGTTGATTCGGATGTCGGTGCGTAGACCTGAATGATATTTATATTAGAGGGACTTGAATTAATCTTCAATAGCATAACTCTATCTGATATGAGCGTAAATCCTATTACTGCTTTGGCTATTTCCCTTTTTACTATCATCGCTACGCCATTTCTGTTTCTTGTTGTGTCATCTCCCGAATAATAGATATGGTGTTCACCTATAATTTGTATGCCAGAATTTGGCCATCGAACTTCACTGCATCCTAAAATATCTATGTTTAGGCGAGTCATTTCTTGAATAATATTTGCTGCCTTGCCTGCTTGATACATGCTTCGAATGTTCCACGTACCGATCTTTTTCACTTTTGGGACATTATTGGCTAAAAAGCACGTCATCTAGAATTTCGAGAACTTTCGGCACTTGATGCAATACACTTGCAAGTTGAGTCGATGGTGGTTTTTGGAATCGCTGAACACGAATACGTCATGAAAACTGACCCTTGGAGCACCTGATGCCCAGGGTCACTGCTGAAGTACGTCATCTTCTGGTGTTTCGAGGGTTTTCGGTATTTGATCGGTATCGATCTAGAGTTTGGATGTCGACCTGGAGAAGATGTACCTGCTGAAGATTATGTGAACGAATTACCAAGAAGAATGGACGACATACACGAATTGCGCCGGTCGCATTTTTAGACCGTTAGCGACCGAATTAAGACAGGGTACGGTACCCAAGCCGAAAAGGGATGTTTTAAGAAGAACGTATCTGTTACGGTTGATGTGATAAATCCGGTCTGTGTTAACAATTACCGGTAAATATTAATAGTAACCGTAGCAGCTGGTCAATGTGATTAATAATGCCTGTATAATTAGATTTACCGGCTATTAATAATACTTTCCTACGAATCCTGTAATAAAAACGCATTTTGGGCTTCACTACTGTTTATTTATAAAATTTGATAATAAAGTAAAACACTTAAACAGAATTTGTCAAAAAAACTCAACTAGACATCTTATAAGTAAAAACAGACTCATACACACGCATTAGGCTTTAAGTTACTAGACTATAATAATTACCTCTTTTTATAGGAAAGGCTCCTGTGACACTTATAATTACAAAGAAAGCTTAATTTTTTGCATTTGCAGCGTTTTTCTTTACATTGGCCACTACAATAATTGCAGTGGCGGAATCCTTGAGTATCTAAATTCAAATCTTTACGAACGCATTCTCTGAGACTTATCTCAGTATCAGGCGGTTCATTGACAAAATAAGTGTTTTCTTGTAGGTGGTAAATTCGTTTCTTGCATGAAGTTGTTTTAAAGTGCCATGCTTATTGCCTAGCTTGTATAGCTTTTCATCTATACCCTGTTCCACGAACATACGCCTGTCTTGGATTATCGCGACAACGAATATTTTACTGTGCAAATTATGAAGAACGAAAGTAAATTGCAAAATACGTTGTTGTTTATTGGAACAATTATTAGAGCCATTTATTTTCGCACTTCTTATGTTGCACACTAAAATATTCGTTTTCGCGATAATCCAAGACAGGCGTATATTCGTGGAATAGCCCATATAACGGAAATAATAATATGGCAATAATGTTTCGGCTATCGGCCTATCAACTTCTGGAATTCGCACTCTAACACTTTAACCTATTTTTTCAACAGGGAATCAATCATTAGAATGCTTTAACATTTTGTCAGATTCTTTTACAAGTAACTGTTTAGCAAGATCCCGAGTCTCCCGAGTGTGCTTTTGAAGTTTTGTCAATTTCAGTGCCATCTTCATCGTCTCCCTCATTTTCTTTACCGCCAATACTGGCATTGTCTTCCTCATTGACAGACATTTTATCGCACACGCATTATGTTCGATTACCTGTTGTTAGTGTTACCTGTATCTTCAATATTCGCTAACTGTGAATCCTCGGTTGTACTGTTGAGTTCCATATCACCACGGTGCTTTGCTCCGTCATCAGCGTCATCAGAATGATCTGCTATTATCGCTTCTAAATATTCTTCTGATTTCGGATAAAGTACCAGGAGGTAAGGTTGTTTTTTAGTCCTACTTTAGCCTTATGTATTTCATACATTCATACATTAAATAGTGTATTACACAGTGGCCGCTTCCAACTACAGATTGACTACACTGTGGTATGGTATGCGCTATGCGCCGTATTTAGCTCTAGTATGTCGCAGTGACTAAAAAAAATAAACCTCTCTACACTCCGCAAGCTTCTACGGACCTAATACTATTGAAATATATCACATTTACCGTTCTAGTCCGGGATTTATTAATAATTACCGGTCGATAGGATTAATTCTGGCATATTTATTACTTCTACCTAGCTAGTCGGTTTGTATTAATAGTAACCGGTAATTATCAATAATTTCCAATTAATCATACTTACCGTAACATATACATACATCTGGCTATATAGTCAAAGGAAGAAACAGAGTTATTCTTCCAAGTTGCAGTAGTTTTGTGAAGGTCCTACTTTATTTGGGAGACAAATAACGATGCCATCTATTAAATAAGAAAGATTTGGTGGGAAAACCGATGATGGTACACTATAACAGGCTGTCGGCATTCGAAAGAGACCACGACGTATAAAGTGGAAGTAAACCAAGACCAATAATGCCTGACCTCATTTTTAAGGAATTAATGGTGGCATGAAATGAGTATTAATTGGCCCATACCATTCCGGCCAGTATTACTTATGCCCATGATGAACTGACGAACCCACTACCCACCCATCAATATGTATGGGAAACATTACTTTAATTGAGGGAGCACGTGGGAAAAAAAGTAAAAATTAGCCATGCCAAAGTTGCCAATTGGATTAGTAGAGAATTATAGGGGATAACAACGTTCAAGGAGGAACCATCTCTTAAGGAGGGAGCAATATTATGCCATATCAGTATAATTTGACGGTCAATAAATAAATGTTATAAATTAATCGTGTGTTAGAAGAGTTTAAATAAATTAAAATAAAATATGGAAGTTGAAAACTGATCATCAGGCAAGTAAAAAAGTTTACATATCTAATTAAGTATATCTCACTGTAGTACCAAATAATAAATATTCAATATCCTTAATCGGAATTAACCACAACTATATATGAATAGCTTCAGAACAAAAAATAATTTTTATACATACATGTAAAAATCCTCCCAGTCCAAAGTATATCGCGTACGAAATTATACAGGTAGGAATGAAGTATGTTACGAAGTTGGTTAATCGTAAATTTTCTATTGTAATACTTTCCCAAAGTGAACTTCTGGATAATACTGTGGATGTCGTATAACCTAATTGCTTTTTAGCATGAACGTATAGGTTTGCCCATTGACCTAAAACATGAAAGAAGTATTTTAAGATATATTAAACACCTGTAACGAATAAGGTTATTTCGGACCTCCGCCATATAACGGTCCCAACTCGAACGTATTCTAGAACGTGTTCTCTGTTCATCGTGGCGTGATGCAGGGAGTGAGGAGTTTTCCCGAAATTACGATACCGCGCGATGGAAATAAGAAATACTTTTTCTAGAAATAACGTATTATGTATATAAGAAGCGATGATATTAGTTTAAGTTACTCATTAAGATAAATTCGAGCTGTAAATTTGTCAATAAATA
This sequence comes from Diabrotica virgifera virgifera, assembly GCF_917563875.1. Classification (NCBI taxonomy): domain Eukaryota; kingdom Metazoa; phylum Arthropoda; class Insecta; order Coleoptera; family Chrysomelidae; genus Diabrotica; species Diabrotica virgifera. The sequence goes on from NC_065447.1 coordinate 227,639,358, forward strand.
GTCGTATATAAATTCAAACCTATAGTTGTATTTATTAAACTATGCTACAGTGGTGTTAGGTGTGGGGTAACCCACGCTACCTCTTGGGAACCAGAGCTTAAATCTGGTTCACCGATCAGAGTCATTTGTAGTTGTTCGAAAGCCCTTTCACACTCTTCACTTCATTATATTCTGTGCCCTCTTTTGTCAACTTTGTTAAAGACTTGGAGATATTGCCAAACCCTTTGACTAATCGTCGGTAATATGTACATAGCCAAGGAAGCTTTGGCTAACGGTATTCGTTACACATCTATCATTTAAAATTCTAATAAGTAATAGCCATGTTCTCATCACACTTTCCAATATTGGAAATATTTCGGGCTTAAAAATAACAGATTCTTATACCTTTTTCTTCAGATGCCCTCTTCTACCGATGACTTCTGCATATTCTTCTCTATCTTAGCCTTTTCTTATTAGTGAATGGAAGTCTGACCCAGTCTACTCTTTGACGTTTCTCAGTCACATAATTTGTGTCGTATACTAGGACTCCGCCTGCTCACAATATTGCCTTCCATTATCGGATGTAAGAAGCTATATCTACTGTGTCTATGTATGTGCCCAAGATAAGATGTTTTTCGCTGTTTCACCATGTCTATCAACTCTTGATCCATGTTTACCTGTCTTAGAATTTCTTCATTTCTCACTTTGTCTGTCCAAGGAATGTGATATCAAAACTTTCCAGTTTTGGCATTGTACTGATTTTCAGTATATATGCTTTCACGCCATATACTCTTTTCAGGCACGTAGCCAGGAAATGTGCTTGAGGAGGGTCCAAACACAACTCAAATTTTTCATTCGATTGGGTGGTAAGGTGTTCAAAAAATATTCAGAATAAATTTTAGATCCATGTGCAAAGATTGAAAAAAACTATTTTAACCCTAGAATGCTAATACTGTTTCTGCGAAATTTCTGAGCAACGGAAAATCCCAAGAACTAGGGTTCCAGAGTTCTTTAGTACTAGAGTAACGTTGGTGTATAAAGGTCAGTTAAATTTTGTGAAGGAGTGTGTGAACTAGGTATCCTGTCGTAAATATTACGACGCTTTAGTGTTAACAATAGTAACATAAGCCGTCTATGTACAAGCATAAAGATTGCTATTACTCCAGGGAAATAAGGTTTTTGTCGGGACACTTAAAAGCAGCCAGGTTGCAAATGGATTTTTTGGCTACTATATACCTAATACATTATAAATACAAAAATTCCCGTCACAGTTCGGACGAGAAACTTAGTTATTAACAAATAAGGGTCAAAAATAGCGGTTTTTTCATTTAAATCGCTACATGTAAAAATAGGGTAATTATATATATTATTTAGAGTAATCTTATTTTAGAAGATCAGCCAAGGTTTAAAATGGTTTTTTTTGAATTTTAGTCCGATCATTTTTTGCGTCGGAAAATGGCAATATAAGACTAAAATTTAAAAAATAAAAAATGTGGTATAACTTTTGCGAAAATGGTCTTAAGACTTTCATATTGCAATAAAAGTTGAGTCAAACATTCCATATAACGCACAAAAAATTTTAAGACGATTCGTCAATTAGTTTAAATTTTATTCAATTTGTTTATCGCAAAGAGCTTTTTTTCGCAACGTTATTGTTCAGAAAATAATAACGACATAGCAATTCTGTGGAAATCACATGCAAGAAGAATAGTTATGTTTTCAAAGTGTTGAAAAAATCATTAAAAAGTCGTTTTTATCACTCCGAAAAAAGTTTAGAAAAATAGAGTCATTTTTGGCTTATAAATAATTTGAATAGCTTTGTTAATATTGACTATATAGTAAATATACTTTAGAATTTAAAAAGCTGGTATTTTTACACGAATTTTGACAAAAAAATTCTTGCCTAGGTTAATTCGGCTCAAAGTTAGCCACTTTTATTATTTAATTCGCGGTTACTTTTATATACATCAAATTCTCCTGTAACAGTGTTAGTTACCATACTACTCCGAAACGGCTTGGTCTATTTTTATGAAACTTTACACGTATATCCTATAGGAGGAGAGGAGGTCTTAATCTATTTTTATACCCATAAGTTATAAGGGGGGTTGCATCCCTGACATTTTTTTTTATTTTTTTGGACAAAATTATCTACCTTAATTTTATATGATGTAGAAATAAAAAATACATACAACCCTTAATTTTCACTCTTTTATCAAAAACCCCTATTTATAACAGCCATCTATATATTTACATCTAAAAAATTCTCCTGTCATAGTGTTACTTTCCATACTCCTCCGAGACCGCTTGACCGATTTTTATGTAATTATATATGTATATTCGGTAGGTCTTAGAATCGGTCGTAATCTATATCGGTTTAATATCCCTGAGTGATAAGGGGAGTTCCCCCTAACATTTTGTAATGTTAGGTGGGGATGTGTGTACATAACGTACTCTATAAGACTACGAGTACATACAAATTAAAAAAATTATGATCAAAATCCATCAACAAGCTACGGCGATATATATCGCAGCATATGTTTGCAGAATCAGTTTCATTTTTTCAGTGCACGGATTTTAATAATTCCTCTCCACCGACCACGAATTAATTCCGTTCGGACGCCATTTTTAAAACTTTATTAATTACTCTGTTGTGGTTCAAAGTTTACTCAAACTTTTACACATAAACTATATATCTTCAACTTCAAGATAGCTCTAGTTAGGTTGCTTAATTGTTATAAAGAAAGTAGCCGTCAATTAAATAAAAAAAAGTAGCTAACTTTGACCGTAATTTACCTAGGCGAAAAATTTTTATTTGAAAATTCGTATAAAAATACCAGTTTTTCAAATCCCATTGTAGTTTTAGCCTACAGTCAATATTAACAAAGTTATTCAAATTGTTTATAAGCCAAAAATGACTCTATTTTAGTAAAATGTTTTCCGAGTGATAAAAATGACTTTTTAATGTTTTTTTAAATACTTTGAAAACATGACTATTTTACTTTCATGCTATTTTCACAGAATTGCTATATCATTATTATTTTCTGAACAATAACATTGTGAAAAAAAAGCTCTTTGCGATAAACAAATTGAATAAAATTTAAAATAATTGACCAATCGTCCTAAAACTTTTTGTGCATTGTGTGGACTATTTGACTCAACTTTTCATGCAATAAGAAAGTCTTAAATTCATTTTCGCAAAAGTTATAGCAAATTTTTTATTTTCGAAAAATATTATAAATAAGATATTTAATTACCATATTTTTACCTGTAGCGATTTAAACGAAAAAACTTCCATTTTTGACCCTTATTTGTTAATAACTAAGTTTCTCGTCCGAACTGTGACGGGCATTTTTGTATTTATAATGTATTAGGTATATAGTACCCAAAAAATCCATTTGAAACCTGGCTGCTCAAGTGTCCCGAACATGGTATATTTTTGCCTTATTTCCCTGGTGTATATGCTTTGCGATTCATTCTCCAAATATATGATTGATGCCAGTCCCTATCTTGGCAAAAAATTCGATACCGGAGGATTACCTCTTACAAATTTTTATGTGAAGGAATTGACAAAATCGGTCCATGGTAGCAACCGTAACATTACCATGGATACTGTGTGTTTTTTTAAGGGCTAATAAACATAAGTACTATCAATCATATGTGATATATTTCCATAATTCGCGCAAAACAAATAGGAAGCCAGTTTTCCACTCTCAGTTTATGTTTGATTTGGGCAAAAGTCTTGCTGAGTCATAGATGCGCAAAAGATTAAACATATTAAATTTACGGCGCAATATTCGACAGGATATAAACGAAATCCTAAATATAGAATCAGTTTCTCAACCGAATAATCCTATCGAAAGAAAACGGACAGTATGCTACTTATGCCCTAGCCATTTAAGAAGAATGACAACAAACTTTTGTGTACAGTGTAAACGAGCAGTCTGCGGACAAATGTTTCTAAATTTAAAATATTTTAACAATGTAAAACTTAAAACTTACATTTTTAAAATTTTTAAATTACTTTTACTTTTACTAAATGCAAGATAAAATGTACGGAATCAGAATGTAGAAACACTTACTAGGGTAAGATATAACATCTACATACAGGGTGAGTTTTTAGTGCGGGATCGGTCGATAACTCCATTATGGTATAAAATATCGAGAAAAGTTATTTAAAAAAAATGTAGGCAATAATATTCTCCACGCTTGGAAAATATGTCCATTTCTACAGGGTGATCAGTAACTGCGTGGTATATCAAACATATAATTTTTTAAATGGGACACCCTATATATTTTGTGATATTTATATTCCCCTCATAATTCTTGTTCATATAATATGTGGTTTTGCATTACTATACAGAGTATTTAACAAGTTATGACCATTTTTATTTCGAAATCACTATGAGATTAACACCCTGTATATAAAGAAGTAATTCGTAGACAATAATTTGTTTTATGTAATAAGATAAACAATGTACTGTAGTTTTTAAATTAAGTCCAACTCACATCATTGACGAATATTTCTATACAGGGTGAACTACAAAACCAAATTACGATTTTCTCTATTTTTTTAAATGGATCACCCTATATTTTATTTTTCGACATTATTGTATTTAATATACTCTTTCATTTTTATATAGCATTCCCTATATCTAAACTGATTACTTTCCGAGATATTTTTAGTTTTCTTCAAATTTCGGGAATACATTCAATTTTTATAGTAGAAATAAGTTAGTATTGAGTGATAATTAAACATAATTATTTTTATTAGATAAATAACTAACACAAAATATAAACCACAGCAATATGCAGTGAATATACCAATAAATGTGATATTAAGAAATTATCATATTTCCCTAATATACAAGAATCGTAAAATTCCTACAAAAAAAAACTTTGTATTGTATATAATAATATAACAAGATTATTTTTATTCAATAACTAACTTACATGAAACATAAATCAAAACAGTATACAACTGATGTAACAGTTTTTAGATTGGTATATCAACAGCATTCTAAGCCAAGAATTTTTTAGTAGAACATTCATTTTTATAAGCACTTTTAAACTACAAAACAAAATTACGATTTTCTCAATTTTTTTTTAATGGATCACCCTATATTTAATTTTTTTTGAAATATTGTATTTATGATACTCTTTCATTTTTATATAGCATCTCATATACCTAAACTTATTAGTTTCTGAGATATTTTTAGTTTTCTTCATTTGCCGGGAATTCATTCAATTCTTATAAAATATAAATAACTTAACAAATAAGTATTATGTAATAATATAACAAATATTTTCATTCAATAAATAACTAACAAAAAAATTATAAACCATAACAAAATTTAATGAATGTACCAATTAATGTGATGTTAAGGATATAAGTTGAAAATTGTATAAATGTTGAAAATGACCACTTTCAACGTCTATGCAATTTTGTAACCGATATTCAAATCACCGAGCCACATTTTTAACATTTTTGTAAGTCAATATTATTAAAAGCTTCTTTTATTCTATTTTTCATATCATCAAGCGTTGTTGGATGCTTCTGATATACAAGGTTTTTTATATAGCCCCACTTGAAAAAAATCAATTTTGGAAGAACTGGAGCACCGTCGTATAAAAACCTCAACCGTCAAAAAATGTGGACCAATCACATAATCTCTAACAATATCACCTTAAACATTTATAGATCACCTAGTTTGAATGTTAACAAAGTAGGGATTTCTTGATGCATATTAATGAATATGAAAATTATATTATTAGATAATAACTGCGGGTAACAATCTGCAATTAGGAATGTGTTACTAAAAACTTCTTGGCTTAGAATGCTGTTGATATAATAATCTAAAAACTATTAAATTAGTTGTATATTGTTTTGATTTATGTTTTATGTGAGTTGTTTATTAAATAAAAATAATCTTGTAATTTTATTATAAACAAGTTACCTATATTTTTTTGTAGGAATTGTATGATCCTTGTATATTAGGGAAATATGATAATTCCTTAATATCACATTTATTGATACATTCATTGCATATTGCTATGGTTTATATTTTGTGTTAGTTATTTATTGAATAAAAATAATTTTGTTTAATTATCATTCAACATTAACTTATTTCTACTAGAAAAATTGAATGTATTCCCGAAAGTTGAAGAAAACTAAACATATCTCCGAAAGTAATAAGTTTAGATATAGGGATTGCTATATAAAAATGAAAGAGTATAATAAGTACAATATTTTTGAAAAATAAAATATAGGGTGATCCATTTAAAAAAATAGAGAAAATCGTAATTTGGTTTTGTAGTTCACCCTGTATACAAACATTCGTCAATGATTTCAATTGGACTTAATTTAAAAACTACAGTATATTGTTTATCTTACTACATAAAACAAATTATTGTCTATGAATTACTTCTTTATATACAGGGTGTTAATCTCATAGGGATTTCGAGATAAAAATGGTCATAACTTGTTAAATACTCTGTATAGTAATGCAAAACCCAAATTATATGAACAAGAATTATGAGGGGAATATAAATATAAAAAAATATATAGGGTGTCCCATTTAAAAAATTATATGTTTGATATACCACGCTGTTATTGATCACCCTGTAGAAATGGACATATTTTCCAAGCGTGGAGAATATCATTGCCTACATTTTTTCTAAATAACTTTTTTCGATATTCTATACCGTAATGGAATTATCGACCGATCCCGCACTAAAAACTCACCCTGTAGATGACGAAAATCTCACCCTAGTAAGTTGTTTTTAATACCTAATTTCACAATTGTATCTTTAATATCACTTTAGCGTCTCTGGCGATGTTAGTGACTACTAACGAAATATAGGATTCCATAGAAAAGAGTAGATACACCTGGTCTTCTATAAAAAGTAAAAGGTAAAAGAATTTGAAATGCTGATAGAATACTTTTATTCGAGACATTTTTTTGAATTATGGATAGATGGCGACTTAATCGTAAAAAAGATTGTTGGAAATAAAAAAATTAAATTAAAAAATGGAAAGTCCTCACTAAAATGGAAAATTTTACTTAACTTTTTTTGGTTTATGGACCAAATAATCACAACCCAATACGTCCCTATAACGCTAGAGTGACTGCAAGCATACTTTGCTCCCCTACCATATGAAACAGTGCATAAAACTTCCAATGAATTTTTATTTTTGGAAATCTAAAGAGTAGCCACTTTTTGTCGGCCAGTAAATGAGTAAATGCATAGAATCCATGATGTTTTAATATTGTAATTATGTAATTAGTAGACTTTCAGTATATTGTTAATTAAATTCTGTAAATTATTAATTCAGTTTGTGTAAATTAACGTTTTAAATAATTTCGTGAACGTTTATTCTTCACATGGAATATGTAATATCTCCAATTGGTAGAAATCGTTCGTTTATTTATTCAATGTGTTTATTTATAAACACAATTAGGGCAGTCAATGAGGGTATTTGGCTCCGAATTCAGTCCTACTTCATCGATTTACTTGCTATTTTCACAGTAAGTAGGGAATAGCTCAAGAAACAAAGTCTACTCTATGGGGATGTGCGCTTTTATCCTGGGGGTGGTTTCCACCCCTCCTCAGGGGTGGAAAATTTTTTGGTTAAAATAGACGCGAAAGCGGCTAGAGAACCTAATTCTAAGCAAAAATTGTTCCATAATTTTTTTTTGAAAACTCATTACTTTTTGACAACGTAGAATGAAGTAAACACTTCTGTTGTATATAGGTATATTATAAATTTATTAAAAAAATTTTTTTTTTATAATTCATCCACAAGGGAGTGGTTGTACAAAACGTTTTCGGTCAAACTGACCATCCTCAGTGTAAACGTCCAGTGTACAAGTAATTGAAACTAGCCACTTGAATAGGTGTAAAACCTCAAAATAACATTATTGCTACATTATGAGCTGTATAGTAATCGACAATAAGTCGATGTCTTAAGATTAAAAATGTATCACATGTGGATGTATGTCATCCTTGCTCGGAATTAGCACAAGGTTGTGATCAGGTGAGAGGTTAACAACCAACTCACAGTTGGTTGTTAACCTCTCACCTGATCACAACCTTGTGCTAATTCCGAGCAAGGATGACATACATCCACATGTGATACATTTTTAATCTTAAGACATCGACTTATTGTCGATTACTTACCTTAACAAAAAATACGAAGATTTAACCTAAAACACTTAAATAAAATGTGGTTCCTTACTGAGTTACAGGGTGTTTTATCTAAAAATTTAAAAACTATTTTTGCTCAGCACTTTAAAACTTTTCGACGTATCCTTTTCATACTTGGCAGAAAGTATAGGTACTGTACAAACTACTAAATTACGTTAGACAAACGTTTCTGGCTATTACCAGAGGCGTACGACGGGGGAAAGTGAATGGTTGACCCTTTCCAAATTCTACGCCGCTGGCGGAATTGCTATTTTAGTTCAATTTTTGGATTCTCCAACACTTTCTATGAAAATAATATACTCTTCATTTGTAACTATAAAGTCATTAGTTTTCGAGATCTTTGAAGTTAAAAATGAAATGACACGGTTATTTTGATTAATGTATTGTGTCGCTTCATTTTTAATTTCAAATATCTCGAAAACTAATCATTTTATCGTTACGAATGAAGAGTATATTATTTACATAAAAAGTATTGGAAAATCAAAAAATTACACTAAAATGGCAATTTCGTCAGTTGCGTAGAATTTGGGAAGGGTCAACCAGCCACTATCCCCTGTCGTACGCCTCTCTCTGGTAGTAGCTAAAAACGTTTATTTATCTTAATTTAGTAGGGTGTACAGTGCCTACACTTTCTGCTAAGTATGATAAGGATACGCCAAATAGTTTTAAAGTACTGGGTGCAAATAATTTTTAAATTTTAATCATATGAATCATATCATAAATTAATCAAAATAACTGTGCAGTTTCATATATAACTTCAAATATCTCGAAAAATAATAACTTTATCGTTACCAATGAAGAGTATATTATTTACGTATAAAGTTTTGGAGACTCTAAAAATGGCCCTAAAATAGTAATTCCTCTAGTGGCGTAGAATTTGAGAAGGGTCAACCATTCACTATCCCCTGTCGTACGCCTCTGGTAGTAGCTCGAAACGTTTGTTTTTCATAATTTAGTAGGGTATATAGTAGTTGCACTTTCTGACAAGTATTAAAAGGATACGTCGAACAGTTTTAAAATGCTGAGCAAAAATAATTTTTAAATTTTTATATAAAACACCCTGTAACTCAGTAAGGAACCACATTTTGTCTAAGTGTTTTAGGTTAAATTTTCATATTTTGTGCTAAGGTTTCTCCAGTTACTACATGGACAATTATTAATGAAACACCCTGTATTTAACCTCTCATCCATCAGAATTTAAATGCATCGTTTTCCTTTTAGAATACTTTTTATTATAGTGTTATTTCTATGTTTTAAAAGTTGGACTAGTTTTAAATGAATGGTTTTTGAAAAAAATAAGATCAAATTATAGAGCCCATTTTAAAATTTTCTTAAAAATCTTCTTTTTCTCCATGTAATTCGAAAATGATAAGAGATACGAAAAAGAGATATAGTATATAAACAAGCTAGAGCGCTTTTTTATATGTAAAAAAAATTGAAACTTTTTTAAAAAATTTAGATTGCAAAATTATTATGCAAAATCTATTAGGTCGATTTTAATGAAATTTGGTGGACGGTTTAAGCATGATATAAGAATTTTGAAAGCGAATTACGAAGGTTTCTAAATGCAACCAAAGTGGTTGAAAAACGTTGAACAAAAACAGGCTTATTTTGCCCCCTTATTTTGTATTTATTGCTATTCTGCAGAAAGGGTAATAATTTAGGACATTTTTAACAAGCCGTCTGTCATACAAAATTTAATTATCTTTATTTTATTTCCCAACGACTTTGTTCCAAAATGAATCGTTTTAAAGTTATAAGGAAATAAAGCAGAAAAAATTCGATGTTTTTCGAAATTTTTAAATATTTTTATTGTTTTGTTAATGTTCCGGGCATATTTGGGAAGGAGCATAAGTCAATTATAATTATTAAAGTTGTCACCTAACTTTATCTGCAAAAATCCGAATGCCACCTTTCACATCCACCTCAAAACAGATCCGCCCTGGTCTAAATATGCAACCAAAATACGAGTGTTGTTTGATTCGAGCTAAATAAATATGTATGTACAATTTTTATATACAAATATACTATTGCTGGTAAATATAGGAATTACTAGTTTATTTAAATTAGTGAGATCATAATATACTATAATAACAAGGATGCTGCAGAATATTGAATATTTTGAGTTACGAGGTTTGCGATACGTTTCTCCGAAAGTATGGCTTTTACTCAGTATGTGTATTTTTCATATGCAGGGAATAAATATTTCTCACATTTTTTTATTATGTCTAATATGTTCATCAAATAGCTCAATTTTAATACAGATATCTTATCTTGAAAGTTCTCGGTTTTCATTCGATTTCTTCCTGTTAGGAAAATAGGCGAACTAATTTTTTTATGAGGGAAAATTTTATAATCGAAAATATAAACAACTCTGCTTGTGCTAGTTTTGAATTGAGCTAAGGAGCTCTATAACTGCAACAGCCGGGCCTAAGCCAGGAATAAAGAGAACGGATGGTGGAGTAATACCTCTACAAAAGACCAGAGTTCAGCTGGCCCACCTGATAGCACTCGTGAAGCCCCCTTTTATAGACGAAGATCAACGCAGATTATCTTTATTAAACAAATCTTTTAAAATATACAAGAAATAGAATAACTTACATTGTAACCTTTAAAACTTACTAAGAATCTAGAAGTGAAGGAAAGAGATTTGGAAATGGCAACAATATCTTAGAAATATATAGAAACATTAGAGGCACAAATACAAACATTAAAATAAGAACGTGCGAAAACCAATACATTGGAAGAAGAAGATCATATGACAATACACCGATACCGAAACTATGGGAAGTACTGCAAAACTCCAACATAAACTTTACTCTCATAAAAGCTGTCCAAAATTTATACAGTGACATGAAATCTGCAGTAAAATTAGAAAACAAAATAACAGAATTTTTTACAGTCAACAAAGGTCTACGACAAGGATGTTGCATATCACCGAGTCTGTTTAAGATTTATGTCGCCAAAGCCCTTACAATATGGAAAAGAAAATGCAGTGGAATGGGCATCCAAATCGACGACAACACCTGCCTGTACACCCTTCAGTTTGCAGACGATTAGATAATATGTGCAAACGATAAAGAAGATTTGGAATATATGACTCGCAAATTGAAGGAAGAATACGAAAAATGGGGATTGCAGATGAATGTAGAAAAAACACAATATTTATGCCTAGGTGAGAATTCAACTGATATAATATTGGACAATAATCAGAAAATAACTAGATATGATAACTGTAAGTATTTGGGAATTAATTTCAACAAGGAAGGTACGGACGATGCAGAAATTAAGAGCAGAATAAATAAAGCAAGAACGATAATTAAATCATTGAACGGAGTTTTGTGCAGTACCGAGATAGGGAAACAAAGAAAAATGAGAATATACAACACCATGATTAAGAGCACATTGGTATACGGATCCGAAACATAGAGAATAAAGGAACACCAAAAAATAACAATAGAAGCTACTGAGATGTACACCCTAAGAAGAGCAAGTAGAACATCGAGATTGGACCGGGTTAGAAATGAGGAAATAAAGCGAAGAATAAATTTACAGGAAGCGGTCGTAGAATGCATTGAGAAGAAACAATTAACGTGGTACGGACATGTTCAGAGAATGGGGGAGGAGAAACTGCCAAAGAAAATTATGAAGTGGATACCTACCAGGGTTGTTTTGTTTTAAACATTTTGTTTTAATCAACTGTTTTAAACATGTTTTAAACGTTTGCTTATGTTTAAAACAGTTTTTGTTTAAAACACTTAAATTAAACAAGTGCTTTTTTATATTTTCTTTATTAATATAACATCAAAAAAATTCTCAAATACATTATGTAAACTTTTTAACATGTATATTATTTATTTATTAATAATCTGAACACAAAAAAAATTGAAAAACTGAAAATATTTTGCAAAGAAGAGTTAATCAATTTCTCAAAACTGTTTCAGACTCATAGTAATCTTGTAATTTAAATCAGTCACGTCATCACTGATGGAATTAAGCTCTTTAAAAATTGAAACCAACTTAGCAGCTTTGACATTGCCTAGCCCAGCGGTTCTCAACCACCGTGTCGCGACACACTGGTGTGCCGGAAGAACCTATCAGGTGTGTCGCGAGATTTACGAATACGATATTTTTATTTATATTTTTTTACTTGTTATAATATACCAATCATGCATATTGTTCTTGTTATGTTCTTACGAAATAAAAAATAATATACTTAATATATTCATCTGTACTTACCTACCACTAGCAAAAATTTGTACATATAAGGGTGTCGCGAATCTGTAAGGAGTAAGTTAGTGCGTCGGTGAGTAAAAAAGGTTGAGAACCGCTGGCCTAGCCGATTACGTAGTTTGGAATGGTAAACCTTATGATGAGAAGAGTCTTTCTATGTTGGCTGACAATGCAACAGCTGTGTGAATCTGTTGAGCAAGTTTCAATGCTGTAGTATACCTATTTATATTTTTCTTAGAACGCCACCATGCCAATGGTTCTACATTTTCAATATAGGTGTTTAGAAAACATATTTATGGTGTAAAGGGTACACACTTTGCATGGTAATAATAATAATCTAAAATGCTTCTGGATGATAATTTATAATGGATGGAGGATAAGTTTATTTTCAATAAAGCGATGATCAAGAAAAATTTACCAAAAAATGAGCTGGGGTCACCAAATCATTTGCATGTTTAAAAAAAACACTAAGCACCACCAGAAACAGCACAAAATAACTGACAATAGACGTTATTGCAATAGCCAACTTGTAATGCGTATTTATAAATAGTAAATACTGGGGTTCCCCAGGCAATAGCTCCTAATTTTGCAATTGGTTTTCTTATCTATTATTTAGTAGAATAATAATAATAATAGATCAAACACTTTCAATTAATATTATATTTAGTAAAATATGATTTAAACAATGTTTTCTTCCAAGTTTTATTTGTTTAAAATATAAAATTTAAAAACAAAAACATTTTTAAAGCAAAAAAAACGTTTAAAACAAAAAAACATGTGTTTTAAACAAGTTTTATTTGTTTAAAACATACAATTTAAAAACAAAAAAAAACATGTTTAAAACAAAAAAAAAAACGTTTAAAGAAAAAAAAAACGTTTGTTTTGTTTAAAATTAAAAAAACATGTTTTTTGCAACCCTGATACCTACAGACAACAGGTAAAGAGGAAGGCCAAGAATGACGTCAATACAAGGAGTAAGACGATCAATGAGTGTACGAGGATTAGAAGATGAAAACTGCAATGATAGAAGATATTGGCAACAAGGCATCGGACAACGTCGGAGGACGTTTTGAACCCGAATTTATGTATATACATTGTAAGTTCACAAATATTATTCCTTAAGGAACTCTTCATCTATCTGTTCACACAAGACACAAATGAATTCTTTGATACTTTTATCTTTAAAGAGCATGTTTTATTTGTTAGGAGCTGCTTCAGAAAAAAACCGCTCGACTGCTACGGATGTCGCTTGGACACACAAAATATCTCTAGCCAACCGAGATAAATCGGGGAAAACACTACTACATAATGATTTCCACCATAATAATTTTTTTTCTCGATATCAATATTCTCAATAATATCGAGGCAAGCGTATCGACAATACAAGAGTATTGTATTGATTTCAGATAATGAGTGTCGTATCGACATTAATATTGATAAGGTATGTATTGTATCGGTATCGTATTGATTTTCGATACGATATCAATACAATATCGATATTTTTATCGAATATCGTGAAGGTCTAACGCAGATCTACCAGATAAGGTACTGCACAATGGTCCTGAAGGCGGAAGACAGATTTTTTAAATTCTATAAGACAATCGGTATATGGAAAGACCACCCTAACAAAAAAATACTTTCCAGGTTTAGACATTGGATCCCCACCCATTACTTGCAAAAACAATTATGGCAACGAATTCCATAATACAGGAAATACCGTATGATTCACTTGGACGACGACCACGGTGACGAAACAGGACAATGCATTTTGTAAAATGAAATGTACCTAAAGGGCTGGCGAACTCACACTGAGGACATTACTAAAGAACCAGAACAACAAAAAATATCAATATCATTTATTACAGAAACAAACAAAAAAGACAAGCGAATCATATAGAAAAATTTTCCACATTTTTAGCGGCTCATAAAAAGATAAAAGAGGGACCAAGGATATATACTTATAGAACAAAAACTAATAAACACAATAATAAATTGAAAAGCATTTTATAAAATAATCTGCGAGGTACTCCGAATCTAAACATCTACGGACACAAAATTACAATATTAGGTATATTATATGCCTCTAACCTCTAATGAAGATACATAGTACAAGCACATTCCTTGAAAAGCTGGAAGAGGTACTCAAAAATAAGCAATCAGCGACAATTTATAATGATGGGCGATCTGAACCCAAGAACTGGAAGAAGACAACATTTCGTTAATATGTAACTTTCGCGATGAAGTGAGAAAAGATAACGAAAACTACAAAGCAAATAAGACTACAAAACATGACGTTTTTGTTAAGCCACGACTAGGTGCCCCGAAAATGGCTAACATGAAGGACAACGTGACAAAATCCACGATTTCGTATTGTCAGACCGATAACTGAAGCTGGGCGAGATAGCTGGATAGTAGGCATATCCAAATATCGCGTGGGTCATATTCCATATTCTGCATGAAATTTTGGGTATGAGAAAGCTGCTGGCATGATGAGTGTCGTGTTTATCGAATACTCAATTATTGTTACAAAGTTACTCAATACTCAATTATTGCCGATGCAACGCGCAACGTATCGGCTCACACCTTCACCATCGCCACGGCTAAAGGACATCGCACACATCTTATGGAAAATATAATGTCATGTAACAAAAATAAGAAGACTTCTGTTGGAGTGAAAGTAAAAAGAAAGATATACTCCAACAGAAGTAAGGAAAAAGATAAATAAATAACTAATGGGACATAGATGTAGAGAGGTGGGCTGTAAAGAGAAAGGGTGAAGTGGCTTTCACGTTGAGAAGCCGCAGTAGGAAAAAATAAAAAATACTACTTTGCAGTAGTACTGAAGAAAGGGGAATTAGAAGGGATAGAAGTAGAAGTGGGAAGAGACAGAGGCAAACTGAATAGAGTTGGCTAGCAAGAGATGCAAGAAAACCACTTGACACTCAAGGATGGATACGGCTCGTTTGCATGCCTGTCGAAGAACAGTAGCTCTATATAGATAGTAATGATGACTAGAAGATGAAATAATAAAATAAGAATAATGTACTGAAAATGAATGGAGATGAATAATGACTAAAAACGAACAAAATAAATAAACTAACTAATCATGGGCGCCATGAAAATGATCTTCGATCATTCTCCCAGGTATCTTACACTGCTTTCAAATATTAAATATATTAAACCTGTAATAATGAACATAAAGGAATAATAAAATAATTGATATACAAAATAAATACATATTTATTAAAAATAACTACTAGATTTTTGACAATCTCTGAGTTACACAAAGTGTATATCATGTGACTCTAAAATGACATAAGTTATACAAAAAGTTATCTCTAAGATAACAACAATGTTACCTGTTACAAAATTACAGGTATAAGTACCTCTCACTAACATATAGGGTACAAAATTACATAAGTCTTCTACCAAATGGTTATAGTACGCCTGCTACGTACAACTAAAGGAAACTGACAAAGATGAAAATACTACAAATAAATAGGCCCAAGCCTCACTAAGGGAAAATACAGTAATGAATAAATAAAGTTAAATATACAATTGACTAAAGTAGAAATGAAGTTGAGATAAATACCGACGATGACCTAAATTAACCGAACAAATGGAATAAAGCGAATAACAGTAAAATATTTGGGAAAAAAGCAAGTAATATTACCAAATAAATTTACCCGAATTACATAAACCAATATCAAAGCAATAATAAAGTATTAAAAACCTAATTTTCTCTAGGCTTATTCCTGTGCACAAGAAGTTACCGTAGATACAAAGTTTGGGAACCAAATAATCTAATATACAAATATGTCAAAAAAAACCAGAGGTAACCTAAATCTGGAAAAAAAAACAGTGTATTTAACAGATAGTCTGAAATATAAAAAAAACCAATAGTTACTACAACACCTCACTAAATGTTCCCAAACGAGGTTGCGGTTGCATCCTAGAAAATGATGCACCAGGATGGTGCGACCCCATGACTCCTGTAGGCCCAGGTGCCAAGACGAAAATTGAGCTGGAACGCTCCCATAGCTTGTTCCCAAAAAGACGTATTCCCTGGCGACTTATGGTTGGAGATTGGCCTCACGGTGTTTCGAGGTGTTTTAAGTTCTCACATGGGTGGCGTGTGATACGATGATGTTGTGCAGAAATCCCATTGGATTAATTACTTATTCCTTCCACAAATAAGTTTTTGGTGATCCAAACTCCAAAATTCACATATTGGAGGTCTAACCTCTAAATTTGACCTACTATATGCACACGCCACCCATCCATGCTCGTTGAATCTCCAACCACAAGTGCCACGTGCCACGGAACTTCTCCCTCACCTTCCAAGAGGAGCATCTCAAACGACCACAGAACATGAATTAAATGTCACGGAACGATTCTACAATTGTTCCGCAGACGTCGACGTGTGACGTCACATAAGTGGTCCTTTACGAGAAAGTTACAGAAATTAATTGGGAGGTCAAGAGAAAATAATTATAAAAAATAATTAAAGAGCTAAAATTATATTATAACGGGTGGACCGTTACAGTCACTCAAATTCAATAAAATTTATACGAATAGATTCGTTTTAAATTAACGGTCACATCTTATCATTGCGCCAACTCTATATTTTCAATAATAAGAGCAGAAATTGATATAAATAAATCTGAAATCAAATGGGTACGTGCATAAGTTAGAGAGAGAAAAAATATTTTAAAACACCCAAATTGTCGGTACTCCATAAATCAGCGGATTAGTTTCACTAATCCGCTTAGGCCCAGCGGGGGTTTTAAGCTCTTTTGAATAGCACCCAGAGCAATAGTGATGGTAACTGACACTTTTACTGACTCAAAAAATGTGATTTCGATAAACTTTAATTGCGCAATGAGTTTTAAAAGAGTTGGCGCAATGACAAGATTTGACCGTTACTTTAAAACGAATCTATTCGTATAAGTTTTATTGAATTTGAGTGACATTATATTTTCCATAAGATGTGTGCGATGTCCTTTGCCACGGTCGAAGTCGGCTACGAACTGCTGTGCAATCCACCGTATTCTCCAGATTTGCCTCCGAGTGATTTGTTTGTGTTTCCAAATTTCAAAAAGTCATTCGCTGAGCAGAAATTTAATTCGAATGAACAGGCCATCGCTGCCACGGAAGCCTAGTTTCCAGACCTCGAGAAAACTCATTTTCCTTACGGGTTAAAGAAGCTAGTATATATTTGTTTCTAATAAGTCGCTATTGGCAGCAGCATTTTAGGAAAACTAAGAGTTAGTTATCTATTATTTCCGAATCTCATTCATCCAGGAGAATTTTTAATTTACTTATTTTGTTTAGATAAAACACTAATTTTTAATATAGTACGGTATAACTAAACCCAAACCCAGACATCCAAATTGAAAGTTATCCTATAACACCAAATTATTCTATATGGTCCACATAATGTTCAGAAAAAAGTCACATCATTTTGAGCGTCGGGTTTGGGGGGGAGAGGGGGGAGAAATCGGTAAATTCGTAGTTTTTTACGTTTTTCGTCAATATTTCTAAAACTATGCGGTTTAGCATGAACAACATTCCATACAAAAATTTTCTACATTAAATTTGAAATAAAAAAGGCCCTACGCATAATCCTTCTAAAATGAACGGTTTAAAACTTACGGAGGTAGTATACCTAGTATAATTGGTCCAAAAAAAGGCCTAACTTAAACATTCAAAGTAAAAGTTTTCCTTCAACACCAAATTGTTCTGTATGGTCCACATATTGTTCAGTAAAAAGTTAAACCATTTTGAGAGTCCGGTTTGGGGGGAGATGGGGGAGAAGTCGGTAAATTAGTAGTTTTTTAAAGTTTTTCGTCAATATTTCTAAAACTATGCTTTAACGTAAACAACGTTTTATACAATAATGTTCTACATAAAATTTAAAACAAAAAAGGTCCAATACATAATTGTTATAAAATCAACGGTTCCAGAGTTACGGAGGGTGAAAAGTGGAGGCTTTCGATATTTTTTATATTTTCTGGCAATTTATAATATTATTACTGATGAAAGAAATGTTCTTTAACAGGATTTTGTTTTGTAAATAAAATTTGCTATTTCAGTGGCCGATGGTAGAGGAAAGTCGCCAATTATGGAATACCATTTTGTTTTGGGGATATAAAATAATACCTTTATAGAAATGAAAACAATTTAATGTTATGACACATCAGGTATACATTTTTATGTTTAATTAAAAGCCTTCTATTAAATATCTTAATTAACAAAAAAAAAATCGAACAAAAAAAAACAAAATCTCAAATGAGTAACCAAATATGGAATAGGTACCCATATATGGAATATAGGCATAAACCAACGTATCAATAACAAAAATAGACATAAACATCTGAGATCAAATAAATTTAAATAAGAAAATTGTAAAAAATGAAAGAAGTAGCTTAATTCACTTGCAGACATCACAGATCCATGTATGAAAGTCTGGACCAGCACAATCATAATGAGCCCACTTACACTTAATCTACTATTCCATAATTAGGCACCAACGACTGTCCATATTTGGATTTGTATATTAGTTGAAACTAGTATCAACATTTTTTCAAGTCGTAATGTTTTAATTACAGAAGGTCATAAAATATCAAAGTAAAGGTACTACCTATTGATATACGCAATAGCATAACAAGTCTGTATTCATGCATATTAACCAATAATATTCGTTGAATATATTTACTTTTGAAATTTTCTGCAAGACGATAAATCAAAACGCGCCTGTCAGACACGTATCGTTCGCGCATCTGACACAGAGGTGTGAATACGATAATAAAGAGAGCGACTGAAATAGAGGATGGTCTTGTAGTGCGCTTCCAACTTATATTTTCGGAGAAATCAAGGAATTCCATATTAGGGCACTATTCCATATTTGGTTACTTTCCTCTATGTTAGTGATAAGCCCTTGAAGAAACGTCGACCTCACCACCCAAAAGCATCATCAAGAGCCCAAAAAATATAAAAAGTATCGAAAACCTCCACTTTTAACCCTCCGTAACTCTGGAACCATTGATTTTATAACAATTATGTATCGAACCTTTTTGCTTCAAATTAATTTTATGTAGAATATTTTTGTATAGAATTTTGGAATTACGCTAAAGCATAGTTTTAGAAATATTGACGAAAAACGTAAAAAAACTACTAATTTACCGACTTCTTCCCCATCTCCCCCCAAACCGGACGCTTAAAATGGTGTAACTTTTTACTGAACAATATGTGGACCGTTTAGAACAATTTGGTGTTGAAGGAAAACTTTTACTTTGAATGTTTAAATTAGGCCTTTTTTGGACCAATTATACTATACTACCTCCGTAACTTTGGAACCGTTCATTTTAGAAGGATTATGCATATATCTTTTTTATTTCAAATTTAATGTAGAACATTTTTGTACGGAATATGGTTCATGCTAAACCGCGTAGTTTTAGAAATATTGACGAAAAACGTAAAAAACTACGAATTTACCGATTCCTCCCCACTCTCGTCCCCAAACCCGACGCTCAAAATTGTGTAACTTTTTTCTGAACATTATGTGGACCATAATATAGAACAATTTGGTGTTGGAGGATAACTTTCACTTTGGATGTCTGGGTTATGCCATCTATTGGATCAATTGTATCATTTTAATAGTAAATTTACTATTATTCTACAGAAACTACACACATGCAATAATCATCGACATCCCTCGTATTATTAGGTTAAATATTACATGCTAATGTTATACAGTTACACACCAATATTATGCACCTACAGGTCAGACTGAACTAATGTGGGGGTTTATATATTATCTAAACAATTAGCTGACATTACTACACATACGGGAGTCGAAAACAGATATACATACATGTATGTACGTTATAATAGCAGACTACAAAACAATTGTATTAAACTGTCAATATTTGGGAATGAGAACAAACGAAACAAGGAATCAAAACAAAATAATCGAGTAGAGACGTTTTAGTCCAGAGCGCATCTGTTTTGAGATAGACGTTGAGAGGTGACTCAAATTTTTTTGCAGAAATTGCTTGAAAATAACTCAACTAATAATATTTGAGTTATCTTCCCACTCAAAATTGTCCGGAACATTGTTTAAATAATCAAAATGTCTAAATATGAAGGAAAAATTCTATTTTTTTAATGGTTTTTTGATTATAACTTTAAAACTATTCATTTCTGAGAAAAGTTGTACTGACATAAAAGTTGCGTAATTAAATTTGCTACAATATAGAATCGGTTAAAAATTTACAAAATTAATCACCCTTGTTGCAAAATAGCAATAATTGCGAAAAAACCATACAAAAACAAGTATTCGAATTTTACGTTTTTCAACCATTTATGCTACACTTAGGACCTTTATATTTTACCTAGACAAAAATTTATGATATAGTAAGACAAAACTGTAAATTTCATTAAGATCGGTTTAATAGATTTTGCAAAATAAATTTTGAAATCCAGCTGTCGCAAAAAAAATTCATTTTTTTTTAATGTTGCAGGACTGAAAATAAAGCATATAGCAAGTTGAAATTTTTTTGCTTATAGAAGTGTACTTTACCTTTCATTTTCAATTTGCAAAATTAAAATCGATTAATTACCCCGGCGTCAGGAAATTTTTTAAATAAACATTAATTTTTGGTGCTACGCGCAAGACAGCGGTGATCGATTCACACAAGTTGATTTCCACCAAAATTTCTTCCAATCTGTATCTAATATATTATTTTCTTACTGTATATTTTGTTGTATTTTAATATTTTAATTCCACAAAAATCAAACTAATTTTATTATTGTTTGTTAAATATTGTTTAAAGAATTGCATATGTTTAAAAATAATAAACTTTTATTCTCTAAGTTAAAATATATGAACAAAGAAAGTTTTTGCTAAAAAAAGTGATATTTCAAAGGACAGAGTATGTGTTTTTATTTTCCAATAAACAAATTTATTTATTTATATCGAAATGTAATAAAAATTAAAATGTATCAATCATTATCAAAGGTCATTGGAATGCCCAATCAGAGCAAACTATCCGCTCTCCTGCGAGTAGCACCAATAATTATTGTTTATTTAAAAAAATTCCTGACGCTGTGGTAGTTAATCGATTCTAGTTTTGCAAATTGCAAATGAAAGGTACGGTACACTTCTAAAAGTAAAAAAGATTTCAACTTGCTATCTGCTTTATTTTCAATCCTGTAACATTTTGAAAAAATTTATTTTTTTTGGGAAAGCTGGATTGCAAAATTTATTTTGCAAAATCTATTGAACCGCTCTTAATAAAATTTGCAGTATTTAACTGTATTATGAAATTTTTCTGGGTGATATATAAAGGTCCTAAGTGTAGCATAAATGGTTGAAAAACGTAAAATGCGAATACTTGTTTTTGTATGTTTTTTCGCAATTATTGCTATCTAGGGTGACTATTTTTTAAATTTTTAACCAATTCTATATTGTAGGAAATTTAATTACGCAACTTTTATGTCGGTACAACTTTTCTCGGAAATGAATACTTTTAAAGTTATAATCAAAAAACGAAGAAAAAAATCGAATTTTTCCTTCATTTTTCTGACATTTTGATTATTTAAACAATGTTCCGGACTTTTTTGAGAGGGAGGATAACTCAAATATTATTATTTGAGTTATTTTCAAACAATTTCTGCAAAAAAATTTGAGTCACCTCTCAACGTCCAAATGTACTAATATTTTTTCAGATGCGCCCTGGTCTATTTACTTCTGGGATTAATTAGATTAAAAGGAGATAGTTCCCGGGAGTTGTGCTGTTTACCATATAGTAAGAAAACTTTAACATGGAAGTAAAGACTCCTTTGGTATAATTTAAATAAAAATTAAAAATCCAAATGGATTACAATAATATTCAGATCAAAGGATTTCGCACTTATCAGTCCATCTTCAGTGACTTGAAGCACCTACTAGATAAATAGTCCCAGAATCAAACTGATTGGACTTTAAGTATTATAACTGTATAGTAAAGTCCTTTTCATGATCATTTTTTAGTGCGTCACAAATGATAGAAAAAAAGGTAAATCAGTGATAATATACATTTATAACATTTATTCTAACATGACATTTTAGTTAAGTCTGACAGTTGTCACATTTTATTTGCAATTTGGCATCAAAACAAATCAATTGTGTTTATTGCATTTATAAAATGGTATTTTCCTTTATTTGTATAGTCTTATAAATTGTACAGAATATATTCGTAGATATATTATATAATTCGTAAATAATTTTTTTTTCTATTATAGCGCTATCTATCGACAACTACAATAACTAGAATAAATGTTATAAATGTCTCTAATCACACACGTGCCTTTTTTCTGTCACATACAATTTAATGCGTTAGAAAGAAATCGAATTATTTTATACAGAATTTTCCAAGAAACAAGTGCAGTTAAACATTAGGTGACGTCATGCCAACATTTTTTTTTGGTCATTTTGAAATAAATATGATTAATTTATTAAGTTGGCAGGACTTAGAAAATTATGAAAATTTCATTATTTTCATTACATGTTTGTATATCTGTATACTCCCTTAGTCCTTTTGCAACCGTCCTGCCCAAAAAATTTTCTTCATAAAATAGATAGTGTCCTGTTATTCTATGGATATGGCAGGACTTAAAAATTCATCGCAACTCCCAATTTTTTTTTTCATCGAAAATCTAATTTTCACAGGAAAATGTCACAGGAAACCCGTGGATTTTTCCACAAATTGTAAGTACCTTCTCTAACCTTCCAGTATTGCAAAGGGCAGGACTTAGAAAATCGTGGTTGAACTTCTGTTAATATCTCCCAGTTTAATGGTTTTAAATTATCCTAATGATAAATATTATTATATTGCCGTGAAATTAAAATCGTTATAGACGGAGAGCTAGAGGCGAGAAATCATCGTCATAAGTAATATGGAGTTTGGCATGTGAAATGTGTCTATTGTATATTGATAACTATGACCTCTTTCAGGCTGACACCTCAGTGGATACAGGAAGTAGTAATAAGGGATGAAAGGGGAAAGTTGGTGCAGTCATTAAATGTTTTCATCTTCTATTTTGTTAAACCTCCATCGATTTGCATGAAAATTGGTGAGTAGGTAGTTAAAGCATAACTCAAGAAACAAAACTGATATGGTGCCAACGTGCGCTTTTACCCTGGGGGTGGATCCCACCCCTTCTCGGGGGTGAAAACTATTTTATTAAAAATAACCCCACTAATCGATAGAGGGACAAATTTTAAGCAAAATTTGTTAAATTTTAAGCAAAATTTGTTACTTCTAATTATTAAAATAAATCAATACTTTTTGAGTTATTAAAGATCAAAGATTTGAATTTTTCGTGAAATAAATGCATGATGTAAAGTGGTTTTTCGTGAATAATTCAAAAACTGTAAGTTTTATCAAAATAGTTATGATTAGCAAAATTGAAGATAATAAAAAATAAAAGAGATTTATTATTCGAAAAACCTTTGAGAATTAATAAAAAGTGAGTTATAGGTGATGGAATGTATATTTTTTTCGGCTAGTACCCAAATCTAAGTATTCAAGCTCAAATAACGGGAAAACGGTGCATTTTATAAAATATATTTACTGAACACTTGTCAAAGTACTCAAGAATACCTATCAAGTGAGCTCCAGATGAAGTTTATAACATCAAAGCTAAGCAAGTGATGATGAAAATAAGAGAACCCTTTGGAGTTTTTAGGAAAAAGTGAAAATTAAAACATACGCTATTTATATATGTATTTATTTTGAAATTTGTTAACAGAATAATTTTTAAAGGAATTTCGGGAATGAAGTTAGGATTATAATTTATTATCAAGTTCGTTTTATTACAATTTAAATAAAACAAGTTAAAAATGCGAGCATTATTATAACGAAAACTTTGTTTTTTATGTATTTAAATTCGTAATATGGAAAATTGCTATTATGAAAAGTTGTTTGGAATTAAAAATTATGTTTAATGTGCAATTATATCCTACTATTTAAATATTGTGAGCTATAAAGGCACTTTACTGAGCGAATTTCTTGAGCGAAATTCATATTTTTTTACACATCGACTAAAATCGATACAATTTTATATAATCTTATGTTTATGATTGCATCTTGGATTTTAGACCGTGCAGATCTTTTTATGAAGAATAATTTTTGTTCGTAAAATTAATAATAAAAGAGTTATAAATGAAAATGATGATTGGTAAGTATCTCTAATTTGAGAAAAACAATTAAATATTTTCTTTTTATTAGAAGAATGTAGATAATAATTACATTATTATAATAATTATTAATTATTTAATTAAAATAATAACAACTATTGCATATAATAGAACACAGTTTTTAATTTCAAACAATTTTTCGTAGTAACAATAATTTACAACAGTGTGGAAAAAAGGTACTTTAATCTTGAGCGAAATTCATATTTTTTAAAGTAGCTCCTATAATATAGATAAAATTTGCTATCTGATGATTGAATCGTAGGTTTTAGACGATGCAGAACTTTTTATGAATTAAAACTTTATTTCGTAAAATTAAAAATAAAAAAGTGTCCCGTAATATATGTGTCCAACTTAAGTAGACACACTGTATATTATACAATATAATATACATAATACATAAATCATTGGGTAGACAGCACCACAAATTTGTAACCTGCCATTTAACATTACTTACATTAAAATTAATAAGTAATATTTATTTATTTGATATTTCAATTATTTTACAGTTTATATGAAGTAATATATTTTTGAAATAATACGAAATTTTCATTAGAATATTATTTTCATCAAGAACATATTATTATTAATTAAATGTATGTTACTAAAATATTATTTTTATATTATTTCGATATTTAATTGAATTTTTTCAATCCATATAAACTTAGTTGCGGTTCTAGCCAGGGGCAGGGGGGCAGCTGCCCCCCTTCGGTTTTTACAGTACTTTTGTACTATAATTTTCGTTAAAAAGGCACGTTATCTTGTTTATTCACCGGTTGTGTTCCCTTGCCCCCGACTTTGGTGTAGAACCGCCCCTGTATAAACTGAATATGTACAGAAACTGAGGGTGTCCAATAATGGGCACAATTGACATAATATTCAAGTACATTTTTGATATATTTTATATAAATGTCTTAAAACAATTTTAAAAACTTATATAAATAATATAATAATTAAGCTCCAAATTTTTGGAGCATAAACTTTGAAAAATGTTTGTAGCATAATGTTTAATGGTATCAAATTTTCCGGGAGCTCATTTGATACATATTTCTAAGTACTTTGACAAGTGTTCAGTAAATATATTTTATAAAATGCACCGTTTTCCCGTTATTTGAGCTTGAATACATATATTTGGGTACTAGCCGAAAAAAAATATACATTCCATCACCTATAACTCACTTTTTATTAATTCTCAAAGGTTTTTCGAATAAGAAATCTCTTTTATTTTTTATTATCTTCAATTTTGGTAATTATAACTATTTTGATAAAACTTACAGTTTTTGAATTATTTACGAAAAACCGCTTTACATCATGCATTTATTTAACGAAAAATTCAAATCTTTGATCTTTAATAACTCAAAAAGTATTGATATATTTTAATAATTAGAGGTAATAAATTTTGCTTAAAATTTGTCCCTCTATCGATTAGTGGAGTTATTTTTAATAAAATAGTTTTTACCTCTGAGAAGGGGTGGCATCCACCCCCAGGGTAAAAGCGCACGTTGGCACCATATCAGTTTTATTTCTTGAGGTATGCTCTAACTACTCACCAATTTTCATGTAAATCGATGGAGGTTTAACAAAATAGGAGGTGAAAACCTTTAATGACTGCGTTAACTTTCCCCTTTCATCCCTTATTGCTACTCCCTGTATCCACTGAGGTGTCAGCCTGAAAGGGGTCATAATTATCAACATACAATAGACACATTTCACATGCCAAACTCCATATTACTTATGACGATGATTTCTCGCCTCTAGCTCTTAGACTATTATACAATGTGGCAATTATCAGTTAGTAAATTAACAGAAACTAAAATCTCTATTAAAAGTGAATCCTTAATTAAACAGGCATTTGTAAATTCAAATTATGTTAATGTGGAATCTAGCCCAAAGATTAGTGATAATACAATATGTAATTAGTATCAATACATTTAAAACCAATAATTATAACTAAAAAACTAGTATACAGAAATGTAGATATAGTCTGGGCTGATTATCGGAGAATAGGCCATTTTTGGGAAAAGTTATTTACCAGCAATTTTATTGCTGGAGTCGAATTATAAGATTCTATATCTGTACATAGGAAGCATACTATCCTAAGTCACATTTTCATAATTTTACAGGAGGAGCACTTAAACATTATATTTGATGTTTGTTCAAAAAATGATAAGTAATTAATAATTGGAGTGAAAACTATTGTCGGTATTTAAACATAGTATTATATATAGTTTGCTGTGGTATTTTGAAAGTAAAGTAAGGGTTTAAAGATAATAAAATAATGGACTTAAGATATATTACCTCTAAGTTATAAGACTCCTTATATTTATAATACACATATACTAAGTCCTCATAAATTGGTTATGTGTGTAAAAAAACTCGTCAATATTTCTTTATTTATTTTATTTAGTTATAATTAACATACAGTTTTCAAATTACATGTCATCATTATCATTAGGGTACTCGGATTCTTCGTTTGAATGTGGCAGATTTTTATAGAAATCGTGGCAATAGGATGGCAAGTATAAGAGTAAGTCCATAAGATCACTATATTTTTTTGTTGATATAGGAATCAATTGCATATTCATTTGTGGTAAAGTTTCTGGCAAAATGATATCACCTCTTTTATTTCGTCTTAAGTCAACCATTTGAAAAGTGTCACTGTTGAATGATGTTTTATATTGAAGCATTCCAAAATTTTCTTTGGTAACACGTAAGATCACTGATTTTGAAATTTGAAATGCCCCTCTATCAGTATTTATTTTCCGATTAATAAATGGACTTGTTGAAGAATATAAGCATTCAAAATTTTTAAAATCATTGAGTTCCATGTTGACAGCTTCGTATTTATTTGAGCACTGACGAATAAATTGTTGCCAGTCCCAGGGTGTTAATATAGTTAGAGTGGGTAGTTTTTTCCGTTTCCTTTCTATACTAGCGTGTACTGAATCGGATTCCATACGCGTGTGCCCCTTTAGAAGAAATTTACAATCTATTACTTGTAGTTTGGGATATCTTTGAATGAGGTAAAATGCACACATAACTACACATAGGTTTTTGGTCTGGCCCCAACAGTTATCTGCCCATATGGTTACACATTCGACGTCAGATGAAGGAATATTTAGATCAGCCCACTTTAAAATTTCTGAAGCAATTTCATTTCCTCCTCTGTTTGCTTTGGTTTCATCCCACATTACACAATACGCAGCACTATTATATTCATCGTATGAAGTGTAATTCAAAGTCCATAATTTTCGCTTATAAAAAATTACCCAATTGGTCAAATATGGCGTTGGAAGGCACTTTTGTAGATCACCAGTCAGTACTTTGTGCTTTATATTTACTTTTGCTTCGGCCATATCAATAGATTTAAATTTATATATGTCTTCTGCTTCTTTTAAGTGCGTATCTTTCTCGTTTTCAATCAGTTGTTTCTCAGAATCATTATCAATTGCTCGTATTTTAGCTGCAAACATATAGCAGTCGTCACAAGTGTCTACCTCTGGGGGTTTAAATGTTAAATTAAATTGCTTATTAAATATATCGCGATATAGCCAGGGCTTTGCTATGTCTTCAGTAGCATCCTTATTCTCTGTTTTTTCCTGTTCGTATAATTTATACATTTTTTCAATATTTAAATCAGGCCCTAAATAATTCTTTTTGGACCTTTCCCGATTGTAGTGACGCTCGTATTTGGGAAAAGATGAAATATGTGATACCACAGAATGAATAATTGTTTCTGTTGTCTTATTACTTGGCTCATGAGTTCCCCTAAGATCCCGTTGAACCATGCCGCCATCCTGTCGCTTTGATAAAGCAGTCTTCACTACTTGTTGTGAAATACTTAACGTGTTTAAGAACATGGTTCTACAAACTACAGTGCTATTACCGTTAATTACAAAAGAGTAAACCAAAGTATTTGATCTAAGTTTAGATTCATCTCCTGAGCGCGACCTACTTCGTTCTGTAGGTTTCGTTTGGACACAAGATAATATAAATTGCCTTTTGATGCTATAATCTGCTGTATCATTCCAATATTTTTTGAAAATATCTTCCCTTTGAGCTTCAGATAATTTTGAACCACATTTCATGCGGCAAGATGTTCCGCATGACACTTTTAAGTTTTTGCAAGGGACATTCTTACCCTTCTTACTAACATAGGCCCTTCCACCAGCATATTTTCTTTTTCTCTCATTCGCTTTCCAGTTAAGAACCTGTCGTGTTCGTTTCTTTCCTGTTTGCTTTATTTTTGTTTTATTGACGACTTTTCTTTTGGTCACTAGACGATTGGGATTTCTATTATTTTCAACTGTATTAGGTAAAGAGTCTGGTATAGCATTAGATGTACTTGGCACACCTTCTGGAAATGCCGATAAAGGTACAGGAAACCTACTTCCACTTTCATCTGAATCAGTGTCCGAATCTGGTTGATAATCTTTATCCTTTATTGAGTCATCGCTGTCACTTAAATAAAGGTTGGCACTTACCACACAACTTTGTTTAGAGTGATTTTCTTCTGCAACACTAGCCGATTTGATTGCTGCGTCTTGGCCGCATATATCGCTAAGTTCGTGATGTGGTAGGGTTTCTTTATCTTCACCTACAATAGAAAGTTTCGTTACAACTGAAGCAGAGTTTAAATAAAATGATTATTATTAAAGATATTTTTATTAACATTTAGAAAAGCAGTAAATATTGCATTTATTTTTTCACGACTGACTGAAAAAAATAGTAAATTAGTGATAAAAACTTACCTTTTTGTAATCTGGGGTCTGTATTTAAAGACTTAGGTATGTCGGAGAGCGACAAATCTAATATCCTTAAACTTCTTTTGCGAAAAGCCATTGTTAAAGCAATAAAAGACTCACTAAATACCTTCTCTAAAATAACACGCTTTCGACTTTAAATCTGTTATCTGTTTGCTATGTTGGTACGTTAAAAACTAAATATTATATTATTTTCAGAATGCGCCTGTCTGTCATTAATGACGATTTTTCGTTAAAATACTGCTTAGTACAACCTAATAAATTAAGTAATAATTAAATCCAATCTCCAAAAGACATAAACACAATAAATTAGCGCGGCCTGTAAACCATAAAATTACTAAACCAATATTCTAAACATTTACCACTTGATGTGCACTTAATATACTATGCATTTAACTTGAGTTTGTTTTAAAAAGATTAAGTTCCACGAAAATGCACACGTGTGTGTATATTATATTATATACTTGATATATTTTCCTTGAGAGGCATATAATCCTATAATGGACTTAGGATCCGGTTCATAATATTTCATTTGGAGGAATATATTATAAGTTTAAGTCCAGATAAGATTATTTACCTCTAAAGCAAACTGGACATAGTATACATAGTTTCTCGTCTAATTTCGTTTCTAAAAGAGTTTGGACTTAGTATAGTATTCCCCTGAATAATATAGGGTATTCCGATCCCAGTTATGCAATAATGTATTTTTCTGAAAAAATGGACTTAGGATAGTATGCCTCCCATATACAGATATATTAATAACATAGGTATGCAAAGTCCTCAGATAGTGTGCTACTTTTTTTATAAACAAAATGGCGCCCGAAAATCGTGTTTTTTTCAATTATTGCTCTAGAACTCCGAAGATTTTAACTTTACAACAAAAACACTCAAATAAAAATTCACCGTGATTAAATTCTGCATAGAGACGTGTTTTTCCCGATCTGCTCCGACGAAAATTTTCCTCGGAAAATGCGGGTTTTCCCAACAAAATCTTTAATTTTCAAATAAAGATTTAGATAAGTAATTATTTACCAATAATTAAATAATTTGGTGACTTAAAAGCCTTCTTGGTTTAGATTCTAGTTCCAGAAGCTGGTCAAAATTAAACGAATATTTTAGCAACAATTCAATTGTTAATTAATAACTTACGGTCGCAATAATAACCAAAATAATTATGATACACTGATCAAGCTTTGAAATATTATAAAGATGAGATGCCTATTTAACATTTTGTTGACAAAATATAAATTTTTTATTTTTTTGCATAATCTTTAAATGTTTAAAAAAAATAGTTATAAACAAATTAACGTTTCTCAGAAAGTTTTTATTATATTATAATTTTAAAAAATAGCTAAAATGCGCATTTCAAATATCTTGAAAATGAATGCCTTAAAACTTTTTTGCAACCATTTGCAAAAAAGTTATGAAACAGCAAAATAAACATACGATTACTACAGTGTTAATAATTTTTTTTAATTCTTTCAAAGCGTAGAAGTGAGTTTAAAGTACAAGCTAATTATTTATAAAACAATATCGATTATCAGCTTAATGGTTATATTTTACTTAAAGATTATAAATATATTTTTTTGTAATTTACACGCGCGAAAGTAGAATAATACAGTACCGTAGCTACCCGCCCACATACACAACTCGCGCGAGTTTAAGCGTGTCAGTCGCTTCGAGTGAACATTTTATCTCCGGCTCTGTGTCAAGCCTACTTTCGCGCTAAAAATTACAAAAAAAAGTATTTTTAATCTTTGATTAAAATATAACCATTGCACTAATTTTTGACATTCTTTGTGAGTAATTAGATTGTACAATAGACTCACTTTTAAGCTTTGAAACAATTAAAACAAATTATAAACAATGGCGATATCGTATATTTATTTTGCTGTTTCCTAACTTTTTTGCAAATGGTTGGAAAAAATTTTTAAAGCATTCATTTTCAAGACCTATGAAATACGCATTTTAAATATTTTTTAAAATTAGAATATAATAAACAATTTCTAAGAAATGTTAATTTGTTTATAACAATTTTTTTTAAACATTTAAAGATTATGCAAAAAAATAAATTTATATTTTGTCGACAAAATATTAAATAGGCATCACACCTTTATAATCTTTCTAAGTTTGATCAATGCCTCATGATTATTTTGGTTGTTATTGCGACTGTAAATTGTTAATTAACAATTTAATTGTTGCTAAAATATTCGTTTCATTTTAACCGGCTTCTTAATTTATGATCTATACCAAGAAAGCTTTTATTTCACCAAGCTATATAATAATTGATAAATAATTACTGGCCCAAAAAATTTATTGGAAAATTCGAGATTTTCATGGGAAAACCCACATTTTCCGAGAAAAATTTTCGTCGGAGCAAATCGGGAAAAATATGCCTCTATGTAGAATTAAATTGGAGTGAATTTTTATTTTAGTATTTTTGGTGTAAAGTTAAAATCTTCGGAGTTATAGAGCAATAATTGAAAAAAATACGATTTGTCGGCGCCATTTTGTTTATAAAAAAAGTAGCACACTATCTGTGGACTTTGCATACCTATATTAATAATATATAGGATCTTATAATTCGATTAAAGCAATGAAATTGCTGGTAAATAACCTTTCTTTGTACTTTACTAATTACACCAACGTATTATAACTATTTTTTTTCAAAATTTAAAGATTATGCATAAAAAAAGAAAAATTTATATTTTGTCGATAAAATATTGAACAAGCATCTCGTCTTTATAATATTTATAAGTTTGATCAATGTATCATGATTATATTGGTTATTATTGCGATCGTAAATTGTTAATTAACAATTGAATTGTTGCTAAAATATTTGTTTAATTTTCACCAGCTTCTGGAATTACAATCTATACCAAGAAATCTTTGATGTCACTAAGTTATTTAATTATTGATTAATAATTACTTACCTAAAACTTTACTTGAAAATTATAGTTTTTGTTAGGAAAACCCGCATTTTCCGAGGAAAATTTTCGTCGGAGCAAATCGTGAAAAACATATCCTATGCAGAATTTAATTGCGGTGAATTTTTATTTGAGTGTTTTTGTTGTAAAGTTAAAATCTTCGAAGTTATAGAACAATAATTGAAAAAAATACGATTTGTCGGCGCCATTTTGTTTATAAAAAAAGTAGCACACTATCTGCGGACTTTGCATACCTATCTTATTAATATGTAGGATCTTATAATTCGATTCCAGTAATAAAATTGCTGGTAAATAACTTTTCCATGAATTTTGCTAATTAGCCCAGAGTAATAGTAAAAATATCGAAACTGTTAGGTTTTAGGTTTTATCTCATATTAAGTTATTGAAATTTAGTTCCACTGACAATTACGTGGCTGGTCCGATAAGTACTTAACGTCTCCACTCGATGGCGCCACTGTCGTAAAAGAAACCTACCATCGTGTAATACATTCTTGTAGACTGCCTATGTCAAAATATCAGCCAAATCGGACTCTTAGTTTTGTTTTGACCGCGTGTGTAAGCGGGCGTGTTTTGATTGGGGATTTCAGAAAAATGAAAAAAAACAATATCAGTCCGTGATCTGACTGTTGTTTTTAGAAGGGAAATCCCTCAGAGAAATCAAAAAGCGCTTTAATTGAAGACCTTGGGACCAGAAGGGGGTATGCCACCAAACAATATTTTGGAGAAAACATCATTTTAAACTTATTATCAAATCCTGAAATCCAATTTTTAAAATTTTCTTGGTAGTAAGGCCCATAATCAATTGGAAATATGATATTAAATACACAATAAAAGTAACACAAATGTTTATGTAACGGTTTTTGAGTTTTTGAACATTTTTTGAAAAAATATGAGGCTTATCCCCTTTTGTATAAAAAATTATATTCTAAAATATGAACATAAAATGCAACAATAAAATAATTCAGTTGTCAAAATTTTCAATATCTGAAAAGTAGTCAAAATGTTCAATGTCTTCCAGTGGTTCATTATTCTCAATATCTGGTAGAATCTGTTGGCAAACACCAATTTCTGCCTACACTGTTTTTTGCAACCGCAAGGTGCACCTAATTTTTTTGGTTCTATTTTCTTCCCTTTTGTATTTATATACATATTCGTAAACTAGATTTTTTTTAGTCTTGCGCTTAATTTTTTTTGTCGTTGGGTATCCTTGTGCGCCCATCTAGAAGGCGCTTTCTTTTCTGGAGTTGGCAAGACAACTCGAGAAGTCTGTGGGGTATAAACCTATTCATTTTCCTACAATAAAGTTGGTATTTTACTAAAAAGGGATAAGCCACGAAAAACCTTTAGAACAATCCTAATATTTTTTGGTTCGAAAAATATAACATAAGGGGACAAGCCACACATTTAATAAACTTACTGTTCCTGAGTTTATATTTTCCCAATCGCTGCTACTTCCGGATAGTGTATAGTCTTTGTCATCTTAGGTTTTATTTAAAAACGGATCTAGGTCACTGTGTTCAGAATCAAACTCAGAAAAGTCTATTTTCCGTTTACATGCACGGGAATGTTCCGCCGCCATGTTGATTACTACTGTGGCTTGTCTCCTTCTGTTGCAATATAAAGTAATGGTGACACAACGGGACTTAACTACAGCGGCGCCATCTATGAGAAAACTGCTGAAATTTTCTGTTTGGGACATTAATATGGTCTTAAAGTGTGCGCTTTCTACTTTAACTCATTTTTGACGAATTGTGGCTTGTCCCCTTCTGGTCCCAAGGTCTTCAATTCTGTAAATGGTGACTCTTCTCCTTCGATGGAAAGCGTCAAAAAATGGTTTAGAATTTCAACGTGGTGGCGCGTCGGGTTTTGATAAGACAATCCCAGGTATCTCGAAAACGGCCACCACTGAGGATAACGTGAAAGAAATCACGATCTCGTATTGGTAGACCGCCGACTGAAGGTTCGTGAGATAGCTGAGACAGTAGGCATCTCAAAAGATCTCATTGGTCATATACTGCATGCAATTTTTGGCATAAAAAAGCTGTCGAGGCGATGGCTACCGCATTTTCTAACTTCGAACAATAAATGCAACCATGAGACCACTTCAGAGCAGTGTCTGAGCCTGTTTAAGAGTAATCCAAATGGGTTTCTACGTTGTTTGATAACCGTCGACGAAACATAGTTCCACTGGTATACACTACGAGAATAAAACGCTGGACGGAAGGGCCGCCCAAGAACTTTATCGTACCGATCTATTATCGTACCGATCTATTATCGTTATCGTACTAGATACTGCCATTCTATAAAAATAACAAAGTCACTCGTTATTTTGATATTTTAGAAACACCTTGTATACTTGAAAATATTTTATGGTTCTACGCATCATTAATTCCCGCATTTGAGAAAATGTTCGGGGACACACTATAGATTATTGCATAAATCAATAGAATATTAGTCATACTTTCATTTCAAATTAGTCCATTTTTCTGAGAAATTAATAGTTTACAATATTTGCATTTTACTGCATGGATTGTAATGAAATTTTGGGAGTAGCCCAAAGCCCAATCTCCTAATTCAAAGTCTATCCTATATACTATGGCGCTTTTATCATGGGGGCGGTTCCCACCACTTCTCGGGGATAGAACATTTTTATTTGCGAATTGCATGGAGCAAAAGGAAGAATTTTAAGAAAATTTAAAAATGCGTCCTATAATTTGATCTTATTTTTTTCACCCGTCCAACTTTTTGAAAGTAGAAATAACACTATTGCAAAAGAAAAACAATGCATTTAAATTCTGGTGAATGAGGGGTTAAATGTATGTACTTCTCATTTTTCCTTAAAGTACATTAGTCATATATTTTTTTGCACCATATCTCGCTTAGTTTGAATGTAACCGACATTTAACAGTGCTCGTTTTAAAGGCCTTTTCAAACACTACAAAAGCATGAGCATTTTGAGCATGCACCAAAAACCAAACTCTTTTTACCTACCATATCTCTTTTTGTATTATATATAGAAAATTTACGAAGGAACGAATCTCTTTGTTATTTATAATTAAAAAAAAAAATTTATATAGTGTTTTTAGTTTGATGCATAGTTTTTAAGGTATTCACAAAAAAACGTCCTAAAACGTGTAATTTTTAAATGAAAATGGCCAATTATCAACTGCGCATAACTCAAAAAGTATTGAGTTCTCAAAAAAAAGTATAGATCAGTTTTTGCTTAAAAATAGGTTCTCTAGCCACTTCCATGCTTATTTTGACCAATAAATTTTCCACCCCCTTGAAGGGGTGGGAATTGCCCCAAGATAAAAGCGCCATAGTATATAGGGTAGATTTTGTTTCTTGAGCTATTCCCTACTTACTGTGAAAATATCAAGTACATCGATATAGTAGGATGGAATTCGGAGCCAAATACCCTCATTGACTGCCCTATAATAATGCTCTGCTATGATCGCGTGAGAGGACACACACAAGATTCTAGCAAAATTTCAATTTTCTGTAACTTTTCGAGTTTTTGAGTTACAGCAACGAGTTTTATGTCATTGGAAAGATAATTTTACATTCTTTTAAAATATGTAAAAATATACAGGGCGTATGTAAAAAATTAAGATTTATTTTTCATTTCCGGTTAAACCGGAAGCCATATTGTGGGTAAAATTTATTGTGCTAATAGATAATAAAGTACTATATATGTTTGCCAAATTTCAAATTTTAGTTTCTATTACAGAGGTAGTTACGGGCACTCGAATATTTTTTTATAAAAAATTCATAACTCCCCTCCTATGAGGAGTTAAGAAACCTGACTAATGTTATTCAATTTACCGATAGGATATCAAAAATATATCAAAAAATAAACAAATTCCTTGGAGTCATTTTTGAGAAAATTTAGTTCAAATTTATGTCAAATTTTGACCCCTTAAATATAGGCAACCCATAACTTTTTCTGAAAAACGATAATATTCTTGTTATAGCCCCATCTTTAGGCTATATAAATGTTTTTTCAAATTAAATTTATCTTAAACAAATTTTTAGATTGGTAGGGAAATGTGTCGGGTGGGCGGTCGGCCATGCTGGCCGCCATTTTGGATTTGGAAATGTCAAATTCCGTATTTCTATTTATCTATCGATGAGCTAACTTTAAGTTAAATTTCATTCGTTTCGGTCAAAATTTGCAAAAATGGGCCCCAAATAACCCCCCTATTTCGGCCCCCCTTTGAGAGGTTTTTTTCAAAAGCTTAGTTTCTCGACAAAATTCTCTTAAACTTACTCATACCGAATTTCATCGAAATCGGTCCAGTAGTTTTTGCTGGGCGGTGGCGACATACGTACGTACATACGTACGTACATACTTCCGACATGTTTTTTTTATTTGCTTTTTAGACTCAGGGGGACTCAAAACGTCGAAAAAAAGTGAAATCTGAAAAAAATTTTTTTGCACGATCCTATAACTTTATCTATTATACTCATACTGCGTATGTAGTACGATAAAGTAAAAAACCGCTAATCGCCGTAAAAATGAGTGGCGCTAGTTTTATTTTAAAAGATTTTTCCATAACATTTGCTCAATTTGAAGTAAAACGCGCCACAAAAGAGTAAATTTGATACAGTTTGAATTTTGAAACTCTTTTGTGGCGCGTTTACTTCTTTAGCAAATATTATGGAAAATCTTTTAAAATAAAACTAGAATTTTGTTTTGCATCAAAATGAAAATACTTTTTCGCGCCACGTAATATTCATATCAGATCTTTTGTAGCTGGAATATTGTATGCGCCACTCATTTTTAAGGCGTTTAGCGGTTTTTATTCTTGTATCAGGAGTTTTTCAAAAGTTATTTATAAATTAAATGTATGAAGTTGAATGCAATGTTTCTCGATTACACGTTAAGCTTTATAAATTGTCGCCTTTGTCGCATTACCTCCCAAAATGATCTAGTGTCCATCGAATGTACACTAGATTTTTTTTCTATTCGAAATAGATTGAAAAAAAAATTGGGATGGCCGGTAAATAAACTCGGATTGCCCGTTGCCAGATCAAATTTAGCGGTAACCACTACAACTACATAAACCATTTCGGGAATAATCGTTAATTGGATTATACTTTTGTAGCTTAATACCTTCTAAACGGCTTAACCGATTTTGATTACTAAACATGAGTTTGAAACGTATGGACAAGTAGTATCTGATGCATCTAAGTTCAAGTATGGTAACTGAAGCTATTACACGAAATACTAAGCTTGAAAAACCGTTTTTTTTTTTTCACCGATAATAGATTTGATCATAGTTATGAAACCTATAACTTAAAAATTCGAATATTCCCGGATATGAGGTATACACCGTTAGATTTGTCTAGAGTCCTTCTACAATCGCTCAGTTATTGGTTAGTTTAGTATTATTAGTCAAGTTTAGTTCTTCAAAAATCCACAAGGAAAAATTTCCTGTAGCTCGCTGTATACCATTAATTACAAGAAAAATTTAATAAAAAATGTTAACTTGGTAAAAGTTATATTAGTTTAAAAAGCCCCTATAGGGCTACAAACATAGAAACAAAACGTTTTCGCTCTGTAACAAGATCATCATCAATGTTACCTAAAATAAGTATATCCATATTAATTAAAGCAAAATGTTAAAGTTAAAATGATGATCAAGGTAAAGATTGGATTTAGTGCCCAATCATAACCATTTCATATTCCCAACTCATTCCTCTAACAATACTTTACAATAATTCAATCAAGTTTCACACATTAAGTTATTCTGTTCAGCCCACCTTTTACTCTCATCATCTGGTTTGTTTGGTTGCCGGGTCTCTGGAGTTCCCAGTCTCTCAATAAAAAACATAGCTTACTTTAAACACTTTAAAAAAGTTGTAATGAGTTTTCCCTGATAAGTGCTTGATTTTTTAGTTATTTTACGTTGAAACTTACGTAGGTAGTTTACGTTATTTGATTTGTAATTTGACGAATAAGAACCTCCTTTTCATCAGCTACAACTCTGCTTCTACTGGGTCTGCACACTTCATATATAGGTACTTACATCATTTTTTTTTTGTCACTTTATTATAAGCTATATTTTTTTGATAAAATACTTACTTTTCGAGTTATTTGCGAAAATCCGTTTAAAAACTTGTTTTTTGTTTGTTGAAAAATAAACATAAATTTACTCGCAAATAACTATTGAAAACGAAACTAACGAAAACTACTGAAAAGTATTGACAGAGAAAAATCTTTATAGAAGAAAAGTTATTTAAAATTAGTCATTTAATTAGTCACTTTTTTGAACGTATGTTTTTTCACCCCCGAGAAGGGGTGAAACACATTCTAAAGTTAAATTTTCTGGTTTATTTCAAGCACCTACCTACCTTCAAAAAATAAATAAAAAAACATCCAAAATGCCTTAAGGGGCGCCAAAATCCTTTTTTGTACACAGGCGCCAGTACCCCTTACGGGGGCCCTGAGGGTTATCGGCACTAAACTAATGCAAACATGCCATTCTTGGAGGCCTTTAAACTTGGATATTACTATATTACATTTTAAATAGGTACTGTACTATACAGGGTGTCCCAGACTAATTTATCCACGCTATATCTCTTAAACGAATAGAGATTTTCGAATGGGACAAAAAGTTTTCTATTCTACTTATAATACACTTTAATATGGCGCAGAAAAAATCATCCCCTAAATATTCATCCCTTAGTTACAACCCCTAACTTTAATTTTTTTAATAGCACCCTGTATATTTTTTTATAGTTTTGGATGTGGTCTTCTATCGTTCATTCAACACTATTTTTGAAAATAAAATCAGTTCGTAAATAACCAAGAAAATATCAGTTTAGTTTTGTTAATTATATGTCCCAGACTAATTTATCAAGGCTATATTTCATAAACGAATAGAGATTTTCGAATGGGACAAAAACTTACCTGTTACATTTGTAATACTCTTTAATATGGCGTAGAAAAAAATATCCCTAAATATTCATCCTTTACTAACCTGTTTCCAATATGTTCTGGAGTTCCACAAGGAAGCATATTAGGACCAACACTTTACTTAATATACACATCGGATCTTCCAACCACCATTAATACAACAATTGCTACATATGCGGATGACACAGTTATAATGGCTTCAAATCCTATAGCAACAGAAGCATCCGAGGTATTGCAAAATCATCTGACTAAACTAGAGAGCTGGCTTAAATTGTGGCGAGTACAAGTCAACAGTTTAAAATCCACACAAATAACATTTACTTTAAAAAAAGGTGTCGCGCCTCCGGTTTCTATAAATAACACTCCAGTACCAGTCAATACCGCCGTAAAATACCTGGGAATTCATTTAGATAGTAAACTTAATTGGGGCACCCACATCTGGAAGAAACGTCTTCAACTCGGCCTAATCTACAGGAAAATGTATTGGTACATGAGTAGGGAATCAAATCTTAGCCTGGAGAACAAAATTATGATTTATAAATGTATTTTAAAACCGGTGTGGCTATATGCAGCACAAATATGGGGAACAGCAAGTAATACCAACATTCAAAAACTTCAAAGGTTCCAATCAAAAGTGTTGCGCCAGATCTGCAATGCCCCTTGGTATGTTACGAACCAGAGATTGCACCACGACCTACAGCTACCAACAGTTAGCGAAGCAATATCTGCTGTAAATTCTAGATATAAGACCAGACTATCCTGCCATCCAAATCCACTCGCCACGGACCTGCTCAACATTTCTCATGAAAGACGATTAAAAAGACCTGACCCTTTGGACCTCTAGTACATCTGGACATCAGAGCAACAACAAAGTGCAGTGTCATAGTGCAGTGAAATAATCATGTTTTAGTTTTAGTGATTTTTTAAACTTCTTTCGTATTTTTATTCATGTTCCTTAGACTTTTAATAATCATATTTTTATTGTCTGAACTGCCCACTATACTAAATTTTATCTATGTATTATGTTCCAACTAATTGTTATGTCTTATTTTAAAATTATAATGTTATATGTCATGTCTTACTGGGTGCTCGCCACTGGGCGGCTTCCATCTGTGTTATTTTTCAATAGTTATATGTATTGCTTATTGTTTGTGATTAGACAGATTGCAATAAACGTTGGATGTTAAAAAAAAATATTCATCCTGACGTTACAACCCCTAACTTTATTTTTTTTAAATAGCATCCTGTAAGTTAGGGATGAATATTTAGGGGATGAATTTTTTCTACGCCATGTGAAAGTGTATTACAAATGGAATAGAGCAATTTTTGTGCCATTCGAAAATCTCTATTCGTTTAAGAAATATAGCCTGGATAAATTAGTCTGGGACACACAATTTAACAAAAATAAACTGATACAAACTTTAAATAAATTTAATTATATTTATGTCACAACAGAAATAAAATAAGGTATTCTGGTAAAAAAAAACAAAAAAAAACAAGAAACTAAAAAAAACCAAATCTGATGTGTGTGGTAAAAAAAGCATTTACTGGTTGCCTTCGTGATACTCTTGAAAACATGGATCTACGCACAACCCAATCAATTGTCCAGATTTGTCTTTACATATCTCGCAAACAAAGAATGTCAGGGTCCTTTTCTTTTTTGAGGAACAAATCCGACACCTTCTTCGTTTTTCTGCTTTTTTGGGATAATGAGATGAAGGTTTTACCTGACTTTTCCTTGATGAAAGTGGAATTTGAAGATAGTCAAGTATCAGCTGCTCCCTGAATTCTAAGTACGTAATTTTTTTTTCCTTAGCAACATTATGCAAATAGGTACCATTCCATAAGCATACATCGACAAAATGAAAAAATAATTTTAGGTACCATCTAATAGTTTTTCTGGGTGTCGTATAATATGAGAGCATTTGGTCGCTTCTATCAACACCGGACATACGTTTGTTATAGTCGACTACTACACTGGGTTTTTCTTGTTCTACTCCTCGTTTATTAGTTGTTTTTTGAGATCCAGGTCCATGCAATGTTGATATCATAAGCACATCGCGCTTGTCCTTCCACTTCAAAACCATCAAATTTTTCTTTTTCTGAAAGTGCTCTCTCCTTTGCGTAATTTGTAGTCAATTACCACTTTTGGGTTTCCTTTCCGGTTTTTTCTCAATGTTCCTACCACATGAGTCTTGTTTTTATAAAGGAATTCTGCAAGTTTTACACTATTGTAATAATTATCTAAGTACAATGTGTGACCTTTTCCAAAATATCGCTCCGCAAGTTTTGTAACTACAGCTTGTGCATGGCCAATCTCATTGTTCACTGTGTCCTTTCCGGTATACACTAGACACTCCAAAACAAAGCCCTCTGGGGTGCAAAGTTCATACAGCTTTATTCCGTATTTCGCACTCTTATTGGGAATATATTGACGAAATATTAATCGTCCACGCCTAAGCAGCAAGGCTTCGTCTAAGGAGAGATCTCTTCCAGAATATAAAACTTTACGCATGTTTTCAAAAACATGGTCTGCAACTTTTTCAATTTTGTGCAAACGGGAAGTTTTTATATCATCTTTCTTGGTAAAACACAAACACCGTAGAATCTGTTCGAATCTATTCCTCGACATGATATTTCCAAATATTGGGTGGGAATATAGTGGATTCGTACTTCAGTAGCACTTAATGTTTGGCATTTTTATGTTTCCCATTAGCATGCATAATACGAGAAAACGGCGGAATTCATGGGGAGTAGTTGGTTTCCATTTATTCATTGTAGAATGCTTCGGTATTACATTGCCAATAACTGACAGTGCACGTAAATTAATCCACTCGCAAATTTTTTGAAACAAGTCGTCATCAAACAATAGTTCAAATATATCTTTGGGAGTACATTCTTTTGATATATCTATTTTCAAACGTTCAATTTCTGAAAAATCAAACACCTCCGGTTCATCGTCGATTTCGAGCCAGTCGCTGTCATCTTGATTATTTACTGGTGCACTGTCCATTTCAGGAACATTTTCATCAAGGTCACTAACTGCTTCATCACTGGTATGTTCCGAGTCACTAACTGGATTTTGTTCTACACTAGAACCCGATTCTGATGAAGGCTTGTAGCTACTGCCGAAATCTAAAAACATTTCAGGAATTTCATCAGGTTCTAGTATATCAGAAAGACTGTCATCATTTTCTGAGTTCATAATTCGGGCCGCCTCTTCTTGAACCTGTTAGAATAGTTCTTTTATACATCACAGCAAAACCCTGAGAAAGTTATTCTCTAGCAACATTCAAAGGGGTTTTACTACGTATGTTACGTGTAAATATGAAATAACAATACGAAGCTTCTTACCTACGAAGTCTAGTAATCGCAACAGCATATGTACAAAATCTTTATTTAGAGACTATGCGGTTCATATATGTGACGACTTTTTTTAGGCTTATTACTACTATTTAGAATTGGCAATAAAATAATAAGCTGGTGTAGTATTTTATTTTAGTAAACACAGCCTTTTATGATTTTCTTTCTTTGAAATAGACCATGCCCCTGAAATAAGAAATATTTCGTAACATAACCTTACTTTTCAAGTTTAGACCGACAGCGTTTTGTTTTATTTGTAGTAATAATCGTTGTATTGTAGTGGAATATCATACAAAATACCATACATAATACCATACATAATCCTAGGTAAAACAAACATACTTACATGGGCTAAAAACAACAAAAAAACACAGCACAATTCAGAGACAATGTTGCACACGTGCTCGCTAAATTTCTACTAAACGGTAGGAGCTGCACACAGACCATCTGACTCATATATGCGCCGCACTTTTCTATAGACCACGTCCAAAACGCAATACGCTATCTGCGAACGTAACTATTTTATTCGACATTTCGAGCGGTGGGATCTCCGGCTCAAATGTGTGACGCTGGTCTGTGCGAAAAATCCGTGTGGCTCATATATGAGCCGCTTGGTAGCGAATGTGTTAAGGTTTAAGTCTCTACGGCAGAGTTATTTTAAAAGACTCTATAGCAAATTTTGTTATAAGAAAATGACGGATATCATAAAATAATTCAAATAAATAATATTATTAAGATTTGGAATTGTGAAGATAATTTAATATTACAGGTAGAACCCTCAATTATACAACATTTTAATATGGGCTCCTTTAACTTCTT
This sequence comes from Diabrotica virgifera virgifera, assembly GCF_917563875.1. NCBI lineage: Eukaryota > Metazoa > Arthropoda > Insecta > Coleoptera > Chrysomelidae > Diabrotica > Diabrotica virgifera. The sequence continues at coordinate 227,682,831 of NC_065447.1, forward strand.
GTGAAGACAAACGCAATTATTCTGCGTAATGTGAAGAAGTTTTTCCGCGTTTAAATAATTATTTTCAGATAGGTTTTTTTCTAGAAAATTTAGAAAAACATTTATTAATATAGTTTTAAATGTAATAATCATAAGTATAGTAAATAATGATGATCATGATGATGATGATGCTGAATATAAGGAATAAATGAATATAATGATGTAGGTATAGTCGATTCGCTAATCTGAGACACAAATGTCTACACTTCAGTCAAAATAAAGATGCACTAGAAATAAAAAAGCACGAGCAGCACTCCCAAATCATTCAAAGTGTCTTGGTTTGTTTCTTTCTATATAGTGAGTGCATTTTTATTGTGATTGAAGTGTAGACAGCTGTGTCTCAGATTAGCCAATCGACTATAATAGAAATTTTAATTAATAGTTTTTGTGACTTTAGCATAAAATAAATTAAATACCTTCAATATAAGGACTACTGCATTTTTTATTTATATGCATTAAGTGCATAAAAGCATATTTTAGTGCATATTTTAACTGTTTTTTGTGCATATTTGCATGCATATTTTAGGGTTTTTTTAAGTGCATATTTCCCGAGCTATACTGATAATATATATGGTACATGTTATAATATACGTATTTCTATATATTATATAATATACAAAATGATTATTTCTTTATAAATATACCACAAAAATAGTTTCGCCGATAACAACTAATAAAAATATTTTATATTTTTATACTGAGTTATGAAATCAGTAAACTACTTACCGTTAATTGATATTCCTACTAAAAATGTAGCAAAAGTAGCAAGAAATTTCCCGAGTCTCTCTGGAATTTTATTCCATAATCTGGAAACCGTTTTATCGTACTTTTCTATCCAAGTCACTGAAAGAGGATCACTAGCCTTGCTGTTTGTTTGCACTGTCTCGTCTAGCCTTTCTGACCCCATCGTCATAAGAAGCCGATTTAAGACTGGGAGATTAGTAACTATCATTTCTGCGGTAAGAAGCAGTTCAGTTTTATCGAGTTGATAAGTCTGTGTCTGAAATATTAAGTATTTGTGTATATTAATGTTTATATTAATCGATATTTACAATAATTAGTTTATATCTTTCGTATTTGGAAATGAGACTTTAACTGTTTAAGGATGTATTAAATCAAAATGTACAAATGTACCAAATATATTCAAATGGACAAGAATTTTAATAAAAACTAAAGATATATAAATACTCCGGTCAACTTACGCATCCAAGGCTACAAAAATTACCATCAAGCTGAAAATTGGCAAGATTTTTCAAAATACCATCATAAATGAAATCTAAAAAGTCCTCATAAATCCGACCCGTGCTAAAAATTTTACGCGGGGTCAAAGGTCACCAAATATGGTTTTTAGCGATTTTCAGCGAAACGGTAAGTTTTATCGTAAAATTAGTTCTAACAAAAAATGTAGATTAGATAATTATCTATAAAAAAATTCCTTATTACTTTTTTTCCTGAGAGCCACCGTTTTTGTGATATAACGATTCAAAAAGTGGTAATCGTCATAATATGCGCACACGTTTCCACACCACCTTTGAGGTAGTGTACTTAGCGCATTTTTTTAACGTGGTTTCCCCAGTAGGCCTATTCCACGGATCTGTTATGATTCTGTTTAATTTAAAGCTATTTAATAAATGATATTGGCAAGGGTTAAAAATGATAAAAGTTATATAAAGCGGTATAAATTAAAAAAAAAGGGAAATTTATCAAACTGGTTCATAATTTTCTAATACTTCTTCTTCCCTTGTTCTTCTTCTCATTGTTCTTCTTCCTCTTCTTCATCTTCTAGTTCTTCTTCTTCTTATTCTTCTTCTTCTTATTCTTCTTCTTCTTCTTCTTCTTGTTCTTCTTCTTCTTCTTCTTCTTCTTCTTCTTCTTGTTCATCCTGGGTGCAAGTAAATTGTCCCAATAATGACACATCGCATGGCTCCTCGATAGAATCAAATGAATCCTCAATTGTTGGTGATTCAACATTGGCGCACGACCGGTTTTGACAATTAGTGCATGCTACCGAACAAAACAGTCCAACTTTTTTGCAACCACATTTAGCGCTACATCCCATTTTACAGTTGCAAAAAATTGTGTTCAGGAGTTTTTCCGGCGCAGGGGTGAGTAAAGTTTGAATTGGTTCTAATGAACTGTCGACTAATTTCCATCCCCAGTCTTTTGGATCTAGCTGATAACCAAGCCACACTTGAACTTGGTAATATACCCGAAAAAGATGTTGATGAGCAGCCGCTGAGGTTGGAGGAAGACAAGATAACTGCACTTGTTTTTTGTTTCGAGTACTATTAAAAAAACATGCATATCGAAACTTATCTAAGCACGTAGTTTTCTTAGGCGCTCCATACATAGAGAGAAGAAAGCTAATTCCGTTGGAAATAACTTCTTGTGGAGTTGCATAATTTTTTTTAAAAACTTAGCACATTCAAGGATATCTTGTTTTTCAAATATTTTAAAAACAGTCGTTTTACCCCTCCTGAAAAATGCAGATGTCGTATCACAGCCAGTTATTGCGTGTAAAAATAGTATATGATTGTGACATTTTGCAAAAGTAGATAAACTTTTCGATGAATATATTTCCGATTGGTGTTGAGCTCCAATGAGGTTTGAATTGCTCTATGGCTGTTTCAATTATCATTACGTCAGCATCATTATTAGCTTGTTTTACCGATATATTTTCAGCAATAAACTTATCTTTCAGCATTGAAATGAACCGAGATTTGTTGTGAGTATTTGCAAGAAATTTCTGTTGAGTGGTAGATACTGCCATAGATTGATCAAATAAAATATTAGAAGATGAAGATGTTGCTGAAGTTTTACTACGTTGTTCTGCAGCTTTAATATTTCTCATAAAATCATTATAGCCATCAAATACGACAGTAACTCTGGGCCCAAAATGACGCCGTACATATCAATTTACTATTTTTGTTGGGATTAAGCCGTAAAATTCAAATAATTCTTATTATTTTCGCGTTACATTAACTTTGTAAAGATTTTTTTGTTGGCACTGTAATATAATACAGCTTATACATTGCATCCCTCGGTAGACCGCAAGCTGTATAGTAGAAACATTATCATATTTATAATCTTATATTATTATGTGTAATAAAAGTTAGGTTGACCGATAGAATATTATGTTTACTTGTAATTACAGCTTCAGTGATGTATATACCTGGTGTACTAATACATATTATATTATGACTATTAGAAATCTTTCAACTCTTTGAATCGTTGTATCTCAAAAACAGTGGCTCTTAGGAAAAAAACTATTAACATATTTTTTATAAATAATTATCTAACCTACATTTTTTGTTAGAACTAATTTTACGATAAAACTTACCGTTTCGCTGAAAATCGCTAAGAACTATATTTGGTGACTTTTGACCTCGCGTAAATTTTTTAACACGGGTCGAAATTATGAGGACTTATTAGATTCTATTTATGATGGTATTTTGAACAATCCTGCCAATTTTCAGCTTGATGGTAATTATTGTAGCCTCACTCCTATTTTTGAGTCTAACTAGACCGGTCTAAAAAGGACTATCCGAGAAACTTAAAACAATCGGAAATAAATTCAACATTTATACAACATTCAAAACAACAAACACATTGAGATCTAATCTATCTAAAACTAAACCTAACAATGAACAAGAAAGAACAAAATATTGTATTTAGAAAATACCTTGTGAATGTGAACAATTTTATTTAGCTGAAACATCAAGACCATTAAACGTTAGAATAAGTGAACATCAGTCTTATATTAAAAATAGAGAATTTGATTGATCTCAAATATGTCAACACGCATGGGATAATGAACATATAGGTCAGTGGAGAGATTCAAGTATAGTCCTGAAAGAAACAGATAGTAAAAAGAGAAAAATCAAAGAAGCGGCTCGAATTATGCTAAATGAAACCAATTGTCGCAAATTCCTCGGTAGAATGCAGTAGGATGTGGTTACTCCTAATAAAAGATGAAGTCAATAGAAAGAAAATACCACGATTAGTAAGTCAGGAACATATCGAGCTAGTACATATTTTATATTTTAGTATTATGTATATAATATCTATGTATTATTAATATTATTTATAAATTAAAATAGCATATATATACATACAGCGTGTCTACTTGAGTTGGAAACATATGGGAAACTTTTTTATTATTAATTTTACGAAAAAAAGTTATTCTTTATAAAAAGTTCTGCATGCCCCAAAACCTAAGATTCAATTATCAGATATCAAATTTTCTCAATATTATACGAGGTATGTCAAAAAATATGAATTTCGGCTAAGGGTAAAGTACCTTTATTTCTCTCAATATCGAAAATTCTTATGATAAAAAGTTGTTTGGAATTAAAAACTAAGATGAAATATGCAATTACATGCTTCTTATTGAAAAAAAAATATTTTTCTCAAATTTATGGATACCCAACATCGTTTTTAATTATTACAAATATCATAACTCGTTTATTATTCATTTTACGAAAAAAAGTTATTCTTCATAAAAAACTTTGCATGGTCTAAAATCTAAGACACAACCATAATATATCAACTTTTATTAATTTTATACGAGGTGTGTCAAAAAATATGAAATTCGCTCAATATTATAGCACCTTTATATTTCACAGTATTTTAATTAGAAGGATGTAATTGCATATTGACACATAGTTTTTAATTCTAAACAACTTTTTTAATAGCCGTTTACAATATTGTGAAAAATAAAGGTACTTTACTCTTGAGTGAAATTCATATTTTTTTACATAACTCGTATAAAATTAATAAAATGTCATATCTGTTGGTTGAATCTTCGGTCTTAGGACATACAGAGATTTTTATAAAGAATACCTTTTTTTCGTAAAAGTAATAATAAAAGAGTTATCGTATGTGAAATGAATAAAAACGAAGTTAGTATCAATAAATTTGAGAAAAATTTGGAAAATATTTTTTTCCAATTAGAAGCATGTAATTACATATTTGAGCTTGGTTTTTATTTCCAAACAACTTTTCATAATAAGAATTTTCGATATTGAGAGAAATAAAGGTACTTTACCCTTAGCCGAAATTCATATTTTTTGACATACCTCGTATAATATTGAGAAAATTTGATATCTGATAATTGAATCTTAGGTTTTGGGGCATGCAGAACTTTTTATAAAGAATAACTTTTTTTCGTAAAATTAATAATAAAAAAGTTTCCCATATGTTTCCAACTCAAGTAGACACGCTGTATATGTATTAAAGTCGGAATTTGGTATTTGAGAGTAAACCAAATGTAAGCCCAAATACTTACGATGTCGGGATAGTATCACGAGGTTTTTCCTGGTTTTCCCTCGTGATTTACTATGGAGTCTCTAGCGCGAGAATTTTACTGCCACCGTTACATTTAGTTTTATTTTTAAAGACAGATCACATGCTATGATTTTTTGTGGCGGATATTCTTGAGTTGGGTTGATTTCATGTAATCAAATGAACTATATTTTAGTAAAGTCGTCCCAGGAACGCAACTCATCAATATTGGCAATATCATTTTAAAGTCTTCTACTTTAAAATGTATAACACATGTCTGAATTGCCGACATAAATGAGTCAGATTAAATAAATTATTAGAAGAATTTTTTACTAAGCAACAACATTTTTGTTTAATTTAGTATTTAACGTTATTTAACGTTAATAAAATCATTTTTTTTGGTAAAATTGAAAAATTGAAAATAGTTGATTATAAAAATGCCACAAGTAAATAGCTTCAGAACAACAAAAACTAAAGAACTAAATGCTGCACAGGAAACTGGGAAAAATTTTAATCGGTATTAGACCAGGCCGGATTTGTGACAAAAGAAACCCTTGGATGTGACAGTGGCATTCTGACTTTTGCAAAAAAAGTTGTGTGATGACTTCTTCTTCTTCTTCTTTCTCATAATCCTTAGTGCCCTTCAAGGCGTCGGTGCAGGGTTCCGCCTCTTTTCTATGCATTTCTATTGATAGTCCAGAGCAGCGGTTCTCAATCTGTGGTACATGTACCACTAGTGGTACATATCATTATTTGAGGTGGTACACAAAACGCAAAAACAGCCAAAATCAACACCACTATTATAGTTAATTGGATCACCTAGCTAGATAGGAATTTCAGTAAGGTGGTACCAAAGAAAAATAATGAAAAATATTTGGTGGTACATGACTCAAAACGATTGAGAACCGCTGGTCCAGAGTAATTAGGATTTTCTCGGGACACTCAAAAATCCAGGTAGCTGACTACTTTTTTAGTTATTGTAGACTTTTAGGAAGAAAACCTACCTGTTTCCTGCCTAGAGCTCGCGTCCGTTTTTTAATTATTAACAATTTAGTGCAAAAATCACGATTTTTTCGATTTTTTGCACTTCCTTCAAAAGCTAAATAGTTGACATAAAATTACAAAATTCAGTTTTTTAGAACATTAAAAACCCTTCAAAATACCGATTTTTGAAAGTTAAAAAGTTAATTTGTTGCTACGCAAACTGCAAAATAAGCGAAAATCGTTATTTGTTAATATCTTTTACTAAAACTACCTTAGAACTTTAGTGTTTCACTCAAAGTTGGGTATTAGCGTACTTAACAAACCCTCAAAATTTGAGACCGATCCATTAATTAGTTTAAGAGTTATTCTATTTGTTTATCTCAGACACCTTTATTTTGCAACAAGATAAGACAGATAGGGCAATTCTGAGTATGCCAAATGAAAGTAGAAGAGCGATAGTATCAAAATGTAAAAATTGTAAAAAAGATAAAAAAAATAATTAATATAGACAAAAATCCTAATGACAAATTTTTGAAATTTTGTAGTTTATAAACATTTAGAATAACTTTAAAAATGTTGTCCGTAGAAATAATCTTTTTATATATTCGAAAAGATAGTATTTTAACACGAATTTTTAAATAAAAAAATTTTGCCTGGGTTCATTTGGGACAAAGTTAGCCATACGTTTTGTTTTAATTCACAGCTAATTTGTTTATAATAATTAAGGAATCTCATTAATGCCATTTTAAAGAATGGGATTTGTATTTTTTCTTAAAAAGTTTTCACAAACATTGTACTTTCACAGCACCCACTACGATTTTTCAAAAATGTAGTTCAAACGATTACTAGGGAGAACCTACAAATCCACTGAGTTAAAATACCGAAAAAGCAATTTCAAACGAATATAATTATTTTCTGTATCTCCGGATCAACTCAATTGATTTCGATCTTTCTTTTTTTAATTTGAATGTAATTCAAATATGCAATTTGTTTATAAATTTATTAATTAATAAATAGTCTAATTAAGTCTATTAATAATATTAATTAATTAATAGTCTATTAATAATTCTCGAAAATATATTTTTTTACAAAAATCTATTTTTTTAATCATTGTATCATTAATGATCATAGAAAAAGTTAAAGTACACTTTAATAAATAAGTGATTTTTATTAGATAATTATTTAATGAAGATAATTTATTTATTAAAGTATACCTTAAATTTTTCTATGATTAATAACGATAGTATGATTAAAATCATGGATTTTGGAAAAAAATTATTTTTTCAAAAATTGTTTAAACAAATTAGACTGTTTATTAATTATTAATGTCTAGACAAATTGTATATTTGTAATGTACAGAAAAATTACATACAAATTAAAAAAAGAACGAACAAAATATGTTCAGTATACCCCGAGATATAGAAAATGATAGTAGTTTTAAGTTGCCTTTTTTAGTTTTTGAACTCGTGCATTTGTCGGCTCTCTTCACTTACCACGACTAGTCACCAATTGAACTACATTTTTCAAATTTCCTGTAAAATACCAGCTTTTAAAGTTATTCTAAATGTTTATAAACTACAAAATTTCACAAATTTGGCATTAGGATTTTTGACTATATTAGATAATTTTTTATCTTTTTTTAGTACATTTTAATAGCATCAGTTTTCTACTTTCATTTGACATACGCAGAATTACTCTATCATCATTATTTTCTGTCTTATGGTATTGCAAAATAAAGGTCTCTGGGATAAACAATTAGTGTAACTGTTAAACTAATTTATGGATCGGTCTCAAATTTTGAGGGTTTGTTAAGTACCCCAATAACCAACTTTGGGTGAAACGGGTGAAACACTAAAGTTCTAAGGTAATTTTAGTAAAAGTTATTAACAAATAACGATTTTCGCTTATTTTTCAGTTTGTGTAGTAACAAATTAACTTTTTAACTTTCAAAAATCGGCATTTTGAAGGTTTTTTAATGTTTTAAAAAATGAAATTTTGTAATTTCATGTCAACTATTTAGCTTTTGAATGGGGTGCAAACAATCGAAAAAATCGCGATTTTTGCACTAAATTGTTAATAATTAAAAACGGACGCGAACTCGGCCTCCCTTTTTTTCATTTTAGCTTCATGAACCTTCTTTTTTAATCACATTTGCTCCATTCGCTCTACTTGTCCAAACCAGTTCAATTGTTTGTTTTCGATCTTCCTAATTATCGGTTCTTGCTCCAGCCCTCTCCGTATATCTTCAATTTTAAATCACCAGTATAAATCGTTTGTTTGACGATTTGATCTGAATGCTTCCTCTTCCATTTCATTCTCGATATCACATCTTAGACGCTTTTCTCTAATTCTCGTATATACCTTGAAGCCGACCGCTGATAATCATATTGCTCTATAATTCTCACATTCATTACGTTGTCTTTTTTGTATATTTGTCTTCTTCTTTTGGTGCCTATTCGTTTCAAATATTGGCGATCATTCTAGCTATAATTGTTTTATTAACTGATGCTTTAAATAGATTAGTTGTTGTTGTGAAGAACCATTTTCTCAGATTCTTTAACCATGATATCCTTCTCCCAATTCCTCGCTTTCCTAATACTTTGCCTTGAAGAATTACCTTCAGTAATGTATTTAGTGCCGTTTCTCATTATGTGTCCGAGATATTCTGACTTTCTTCTTTAATCGTATATATCACCTCTCTTTCTTTTCCCATTCTTAGTAGTACGGTCTCGTTGATTATCTTGTCCGTCCATGATATCCTTAGGATTCGCTGTATAGCCACATCTCGAAGGCTTTAAGTTTTCTCTCCATCGCTTCAGTGAGTGTCCAGGATTCAACTCCGAAGTAAAATATTGATAAGATATAACATCGTAGGAGCCTTACTTCTATCTCCAGCTTAAGATTGTAACTTTTAAAGAGTTTGGCCATGTTGTTGAATGCACTCCTATTTATATTGGTAAAACTATGTTTTTCTTCCAGTCTTCTGGGATTTTCTCTATACCATATGCTTCCTTGCATATCTGTAATAGCCAAACCTCCCTTTTCTCTCCCATCCATTTTATCATTTCTGGATCTATCTGATCCTCTCCTGCTGTTTTTCCAATTTTAATATTCTTTATAGCCTCTTCCAAATCTACCTTTCTTATATTCTCTGGTTCCTCTTCCACTTCTGGTCTATTTCCTCCTGCTTTATCTCTTTCTACTTCTTATTTGAATTTTTATTCGAAGTATTGTTTCCATACTTCTAATATTTCTGTAGTCTCTATTTTCAATTGGTTATTTTTATCTATTGTTCCACACTGTCCCCTACCCTTTTTCCTCTTAAACTCGTTATGCGATTTCAGAATTTTCTGTTATCTGTTTTGTAATTTGCTTAAAATTATCTTCCGAATTCTTCCCAGCTCAGCGTTTTCGCTTCCCTTAAGGTTGTCTTTGCTCTATTACGTTTCTCAATATATTTTGCTTTGTTATTTGCATCTCTAAACTGTTGATATTTTTTCCAGGCTTGCTTCTTCTCCTTTATTATTTTCTCTAATTATTGGCTCCACCATTCTATTCTCTTTTGATATATATTTATTGACTTATATCCGCAAATTTTCTCTGCGGTTTTGTACAGGGTGTAACAAAAATAAAGGTCAGACTTTGAAGTTACAAAATAAAAATCGATTTTTTCCAATATATCGAAAACTATTAGAGATGTTATACTGAAAATGAACATGTGGCATTCTTATAGCAGGATAATCTTAAAATAAAATTATAGTGAAATTTGGGCACCCAATAAAAATTTTATGGGGTTTTTGTTCCCTTAAACCCCCCAAACTTTTGTATACGTTCCAATTATATTATTTTGGTATATACCATTAGTTAAACACAATGTTTCTGAAATAATAAAAGTATTTTGCCTCTCAGTACTTTTTCGAAAAGCTAGTTTTTATCGAGATATTTTGAAAAATTGTTGAATCCACCACATATTTGTGTATGGTTAAGTACGATTATAAAGACCTGGTAGTAATATGATAATTTTATGAAAATTTATTTACAATTTACATTTTTAGGTATATTTTAAACCATATTTAAAAAAGCCACATCTCGATAAAAACTACTTATAGAAAAAATACTAAGAAACAAAAAAGTTTTAAAATCACTGCGTTTAAATAATGGTACCGCAACAATAGTTTAATTGAAACGTACACAAACATTTGGGGGGTTTAAAGAACAAAACCCCCATAAAAGTTTTATGTTGACATATTAAAAAAGAAGCCGCATCTTATAAAAACTGGCTTATCGAAAAAATACTAAGAGGCAAAAAAGTTTTAAAAACATTGTGTTTAACTAACGGTACCACAAGAATAATTTAATTGGAACGTACACAAAATTTTGGGAAGTTTAAGGGAACAAAACCCCATGAAATTTTTATGGGGTGCACAAATTTTACTATAATTTTTTTTGAGATGATCCTGTCATAAATATGCCACATGTTAATTTTCAATAAAAAATCACTAATAGTTTTCGATATATTGGAAATAAACCGATTTTCATTTTGTAACTTCAGGGCTGTAATTTTTTGTATGTACATATTTATACTGAGGTAAGTTAAATTCATTCGAACTATTTTTGGTCCCAGAATATGTAATTTAATGTATGACCTGTATTTTTGTTACATTCTGTATAGTGTGTCCTACAGTACTTTCGATCTTTCTTCCATATCCAATTGGTGTCTTTCCAGCTATATTCTTTACAATTCCTCATCTATTTCCTATTTCCTGTTTTCACTAAAAGAGGATCACTAGCTTTCCTGTTTGTTTGCACGGTCTCGTCTGTCCTTTTTGACCCCATCGTCACAAGAAGCCGATTTAAGACTGAGAGATTAGTAACTATCATTTATCAAGTGACCAGTTATCAAGTTGGTAAGTGTGTGTCTGAACTCTTAAGTATTTGTGTATATTAATGTTTATGTTAATCGGCATTTACAATAATTAGTTTAAATCCTTTTAAACCTGGATCCCGCGTACCAAAAAAAAGTTGATTAATAGCAAGCTGATTTTGTTTGTTGAATTTGTTAATAGCTTAACGGTGTCCAGTCGGACAAACTTTGATGTATGGGAACAATTGAACAGGGTAAGTGGTTTAATTGTGGAACAGGTTAAAAATTTTTAACGTCAGACTACGAAAACGTTCCATGTATTTTGTCGGACAGAACTTCCAATTGATTTGTTACCCTTTCATTAAACTCTTATGTAAAAATCAGGCTGGTGTTTATCACCAATCGGGCATTTTAACGAGTGGAACACGAAGAACATGTCAAATGCCAGGAATCATGTTGGTTAGTAATAGCAGTCTGATTTTTACATACATGAGAGTTTAATGAAAGGGTAACAAATCAATTGGATGTTCTGTCCGACAAAATACATGGGACGTTTTCGCAATCTGACGTTCCAAATTTTTAAACTGTTCCACAATTAAAACTTTCCCGGTTCCAGTGTTCCCGTACATCAAAGTTTGTCCGAATAGACACCGTTAAGCTATTAACAAATTTTCAGCTTGCTATGAATCAACTTTTTTTGTTACGCGGGATCCAGGCATATTTGTATTGGGAAAGGAGACTTTAAATGTTAAAGACGTATTAAATCACGAATATCATATACAGTGTGTGTGCGTAACTTGGAACCATATGGGAAACTTTTTTAATATCAATTTTACGAAAAAAAGTTATTCATTATAAAGTGCTCTGCATAGTCTAAAACCTAAGACGCAATCATCAGATATTAAATTTTATCAACAGTATACGAGGTATGTCAAAAAATATGAATTTCGCTCAAGAGTAAAGTGCCTTTATATTTCACAATATAGAAAATTGTCATTGAGAAAAGATGTTTGTAATTAAAAATTATGTTATAATCTGCATTTACACTCCTCTAATTGAAAAAAAAATGTTTGAAAATTTTCCTCAAATCACGGACACCCAACATCATTTTTATTTATAGCTCGGTTATTATTAATTTTACTAAAAAAAGTTATTCCTTATGAAACGTTTTGCATAGTCTAACAACTAAGATAAAATTATAAGATATTAAATTTTGTCAATTTTGTACGAGCTATGTCAAAAAATATGAATTTGCTGAAGAGTAAAGTACCTTTATTTTTCACAATATTGAAATTTGTTATTATAAAAAGTTGTTCAGAAATAAAAACTATGTTTCACTATGCAATTGCATCCTTCTAGTTGAAATATTGTGAACTATACAGGTATTTTAATCTTTAGCGAAATTCATATTTTTTGACATACCTCGTATAAAATTGATATCTTATGATTGCATCTTAATTTTTTTACTATTCAAACATTTTTTATAAAGAATAAGTTTTTTCGCAAAATTAATAATAACGGAGTTATCTTAAATAAAAATTATGTTGGGTATAAGTAATTTGAGGAAAATTTTCAATCTTTTTTTCAATTAAAAGAGTGTAAATGCAAAGTATAACATAATTTTTAATTACAAACAACTTTTCTTAATAACAATTTTTGATATTGTGAAATGTAAAGGCACTTTACTCTTGAGCAAAATTCATATTTTTATGAGG